>NC_139541.1:6694351-7294351 GCF_965153285.1 Podarcis tiliguerta
TCCATTCTTCGGCGATCAGCCTTCTTGATGGTCCAGCTCTCACTTCCATATATCACTATAGGGAAAACCATAGCTTTAACTATACGGACCTTGGTTGGCAAGGTGATGTCTCTACGAGCACTGTAGCCGCGCCTGTTGCTCTTTGACAAGTTTCGCTCACATTCCCTCTTCGCCAGTTAGAAAGAAAGAAAGAAAGAAAGAAAGAAAGAAAGAAAGAAAGAAAGAAAGAAAGAAAGAAAGAGGATCTGGTGCCACGGACTTCCGAGGCCATTTGCTCCCTCCTTATTCCCACATGGGATGGAATCAAGACGTGTTCGACTCCGTCTTAAAAGTCAGAAAAGCAAATTCGCTCCAGCGCGCCGGTCATCACCAAACAGGAGTGCCCACCTAGGCCCCGCGACCGTCGGGGATCCTGGGTGCCCTGGCACCGAAATCTGCGGGTGCCTGGTCCCTTCATGGGGAATTTTGTGGGTGCTTGGGCACCCAGGGCCCCAGGAAGTTGGCACCTATGTCACCAAAGGTTCTGGAAAAGCCGAATCTTGTCAGAACCCGAAGGGCAGCAGACAGGAGCCCGAAGGTGGTCGCTGTCGAGGCAAGAGGGCGACGCAGCCTCCCCATTTTATGTCGGCTCTTTTATTTATTTTGTCATTGAACCATTTTGGGTGCAGAGGTTGCTTCAGAGGAAGATGGAAACACACCGGGCACCTTTTCATTCAAGCTGCTTGCGAGGCCCGCGAGAGAAACAGGAGGAGACCAATCCAAAATAAAAGGGTTGCGCCTCGCTCCCAGTCCCACCAGCGCCTTCCTGCCCCTTGGACCTGGGAGCGGCCGAGCCGAGCCAAAGAACCGAGCCCCGGGGACGGATCCGTCTCCTCTGCAAGGGGGTTGCCGGGGTCTTGAAGAGATGTTAGGGTTATCCGGATGCCCCAGCGAGAATCCTGTACAAATGCCCGTTTGCGCCCGGGGCAGAAGGACTGGGCGCTTGGGACTGTATGGCGAAGGAATGCGCCATAAGAACTCCTGCAATAAACCGACAGTCTTCAGAGGAGACTTCGACGTGGGCAGCAGGGACTATTTAGATGATCTTGCTATATATTTAATTGATCGATTGATTCTACTTCCGCTGTGGCCAAACTAGGTCTGCAAAAGGGCCCCGCCTGAGCGTTTCCTTCATGCAGAAATATTCGGAGTGGGACGAGATCCTTTGGGTCAGTTGGAGGCAGCAATTATTCCGAATGCCAGCTGCTAGAAACCGCAGCAAGGGAGAGGGCGTTTGTGGTCGAATCCTGCCGGCGGGTTTCTCTGCAAGAATACGATGCTGGACTCGGTGGGCCTCTGGCCGGATCCAGAATGCAGGCACTTCTCCAAGAAAACGGCCGCTGAAACTGTGAGACGGAATTGTGGAGATGGAAGCGGACGCCTCGCGGGCCCTGCTCGTTTGGGGGAAAGGGAAAAAGGGCCCTCGAAAGAGAAGGGAAGTGGGGCGGGACGGAGCGATGGTCGACGAGAAGGCAGGCCTGGGACTGCAAAACCGACGTGGCGGGCCGGACGGAGCGTCCCGCCGGTCCCTTCGCAGCCGGTGCGGTGGCACTGAAGGCCCCGGAGCACCGGGGGACTGTCGCTGCCAGCCGCAGCCGGTCTCCCTGCTTTTCCCCTCGGGACGGAGGGGACCTCGGCCCGCCCAGAATCTTCCCGGGGCGAAGCGGGACTTGCTTCGGATTCGAAAGAGGCACCGACGAGCGCGCGAACCGGAGCACGTGGCCCGAAGCAGCCGAGTGGATGGGATTCGGAACGCCCCGCGATCCAGTCTGGAAGTGCTGGAGACTTGATCAGACGCGCGTCAGTCTGAAGAGGCCGACACGTGGCAGCGGCTGGACTCCTTTGAACCTGCTTTTTTCTGAAACGTAATGTTTGGCCCAGCATTCACTCGAATATGAACTTCTTTAGGGGGGAAAAGTGTTGCTCAGCGGGCAACGGACACTGAATTAGCTGGGCGACCCAATGCTGCAGTGAGTTGCCATATTGTGGGAACCCCGAGAGTTTTTGTAGCGCCGAGAAAGAAGCAAAATTTTGACCTCTAAAATCCTAAATGGTTGCACAACTGGTGGGGAACAACAACAACAACAACAACAACAACAACAACAACAACAACAACAACAAATAAATAATAATAATAATAATAATAATAATAATAATAATAATAATAATAATAAAATGGCGAACCGTGCAGCAAAAGCAGCAATACCCCACATCCAAATTTCACGCTAACGGAAACTAAATTTTCCCCTTTTCTTTCCAACCCACCGCTGGCAAATCTCCCGCGCTCTGCCTCCTGAGAAATCTCATAGTTGCTCTCCGAGAAGACGAAAATGCAAATAATACGGAAATTGATGACCAGTGGAGATCTCGGTCACCTGCATGGGCGTAGCCAGGATCTATGTTGGGGGGCAGAACCTCAGTTAGTAAAGTATATTTACTGATTTACTAGATTTAGGGGGCAGCTACCCCCCTGCCCCACCTTGCCTACGCCATGGGCACCTGCCTCTCCGTGAAGGGAGCCCAGCTGAATATCGGCTCAGGAAGAAACGAAAATACTGCGATGACCCCACTTGGTGGTCCAGGAAGCCACAGACCTGACTTTCAGCCGGCAAAGGCCTCGAGGTGGCCTTTCTGCCTCCAACCCCGCAAATGTCTGGGCAACTTGGAAAAGGGACCCCGCGCTGGCCAGGTGCGCGGGCTGTGACTCCCCCCACGCGCTCAGAGGTGTGCGCGGAGCGAACCAGACCCCGCGGATCCCGATCCACGTCTCCCGCACGTCGAAACTCTGCTAGGGTGAGAAGGAGGAGGTGCGCTGCGTGTAGCAGCCCAGCCCCGAGGCTCAGCCCCACATGGAACGAAGAAGCGGCTGCTTTGCGCAACAGCTTCACCCCCCAAAAAAATCAGGGGATCTGGAGGTTGCTACGTGGGAGCCCCAGGGGAGTTTGAACGGCAGGCGAGCACTCCAAGCTTTGTGGGGCAGGGGCTGGAGGAGGCTTTCTCCGGTGCCCCTAGGTGGGGCGAGTGGGTCAAGAGCGACCCCCCCCCTCTCCGGCCACAGAGGACGCCTTTGCCTCCCTCCGCAAGCGCACCAAGGCCGGCGCAGAGGCGGATTCTTGCGCCCCGCTTGGAGAGCTCAGCGACTCGCTCGGGCTGCTCGCCATGGGGCTCAGCCGCCCCCTTTGTGTGGGCCCTCCCCGCAAGCCTGGCTGGCCGCGGCAGGAGGGCTCCCAGGCTGGCCTTGGGCGCGCGCAACTTCCGCGCAGGCGGGCCGGGAATGCCCTGCCTTCCCGTCCGCGGCGTCGCCCTCCCGGACCTCCTTCTCCAACGCGCGTGGGGCGAGGGGGCTGGAAAAGACCGGCAGCCCAGCTGGAGGGGGCGGCGGCAGTTGGGGCGCCAGTTGGGAGTGGAAGGCACGCAACCGGGGGGGGGGGAGGCTCTTATCTCACCCGCCGTACAGGTTGGGAGTAGGCGAGTGGCTCCCCCACTCCCTCCCACCCTGGTCCCTATCCCACCGCCACGGGAAAGCTTACCTGAGCGGATGGAGTTATGGGGCATGGCTTGGCCGGCTCGTCGGGGGGCGGTCGAGAGGCCGCCGGGTCCTTTTCCTGGGGGGATCCGAAGCCCTGCTCTTGCTGCTGGGGGAGAGAAAGCGAGAGCGGCCTGAGGAAAGGTGGGGGGTCGTCCCAGCAAAGGGCACTTTTGGGGGCACCTGCTGGCCCTGACTTGGATGCGCGTGTTTCAGTGAGCAGAGCTCAGAGGCACCCAAGGCGAGGAGGGCCGAGGGCTCTTGGAAGGGCCCCCTCGTACCCATTTTTCGACGACCCTAGGATTTGCGAAGGTCCCCGGGAAGCTGCGTGGCCCTGGCACCTCTCCACCCCACCCCCGCGCGGGTCTCCTGCTTCTGGCGCCCCAGGAGGAGCCTTTACCTGGTCGCCTCCACCGGGGCCAGCCGGAGAAAGGAGCTCCTGGTCCTGGGCGGCTTCTCCGGCCGTTTTGTCCCCAGGAAAAGAGGCATGGCAAGCTGGTTTTATCCACACAGCCCCCTCGCAGCTCTGCCTCGGCAAGCGAAGAGGCGCTGGATTGGCTGCCTGGGGTTTTGGAGGGGGAGAGAAAGCAGGGGGGTCATGGCTGAGTGCTTTTAAGAGTTAAAAAGAACTGCTCAGGAGCTGTTGTGAAAGAAACCAGGCAGGAGGGAAGGAAAGCAAAGCAAGGCCTGGCCTGGCCTGGTGGGGAGGTCTCCTTCCTGGGTCCACATCACCTGGCCTGGACTGCTAGGCCCAGCTCTGGCCCCCCCTGACAGCCGGCCCAGGCCAGGCTGGGGCAGCAGAGAGTGCCTGTTATGGTGGGACACCTACCTGTGCCCTTGCATAACACAGGGAGCCACCTCATTCAGTATTGCTTGGCTCCCTGTGTTATGCAAGGGCACAAGCAGCAATGGCTCCCCCTGGGTTTCCAGGCACCAGTAGTGGACACTTTTCAGGAAAAGCAGACACTCTGCCATCGCACTGCGGCCCTTTGCAGAGGATTTGTTGGTTCCGAGGGCCTCATCCTGTAAACTTGTTCAGGTGGGGCAGCTACCCTACAGAAGGCCTGGTGAAAAATCCCCACAAGGGTTTGTTTCAGAGGATTTGTTGGTTCCGAGGGCCTCATCCTGTAAACTTGTTCAGGTGGCGCAGCTACCCTACAGAAGGCCTGGTGAAAAATCCCCACAAGGGTTTGTTTCAGTGGAAGGGTGAGGAGCAGAGACACGTACCTAGAACTGTAGAATTGTAGAGTTGGAAGATAATGAGGATTTGTTGGTTCCGAGGGCCTCATCCTGTAAACTTGTTCAGGTGAGGCAGCTACCCTACAGAAGGCCTGGTGAAAAATCCCCACAAGGGTTTGTTTCAGTGGAAGGGCGAGGAGCAGAGACACGTACCTAGAACTGTAGAGTTGGAAGATGATGAGGATTTGTTGGTTCTGAGGGCCTCATCCTGTAAACTTGTTCAGGTGGTGCAGCTACCCTACAGAAGGCCTGGTGAAAAATCCCCACTTGGAGCAAGGGTTTGTTTCAGTGGAAGGGCGAGGAGCAGAGACACGTACCTAGAACTGTAGAATTGTAGAGTTGGAAGATGATGAGGGTCATCTTGTCCAACCCCCTCCAATGCAGGGATCTTTCGCCCAGCGTGGGGCTCAAACCTGGAATGAAGGGTCTCATGCTCTGCTGACTGAGGTTCAATTGTGCCCTTGGCAAGGAGATGTTGGCTGCTTAGAGCAGTGGAAGAACAGCCTGGGGAGCTCGCAGACAGGCAGGTAAGCTCCTAGCCGCTCTGAGCCAGAGTGGAGGTGCACAATTTCTGTGTCCTTGATGGGGGCCAAGCCCCCTGGTGAGGAGGGGTAAAAGTCCATCAGGATCTACTGCTAGATTGCTGCCAGATCTGCTGAATCAGTAAAGGATTTCTGATTCCCTCTAGAAACCAGAAGAAGCTGTTGCCAGTTAGGTGTCTGGGGCCCCTGATCTGCAGCAACTCACGTGTAGCTCCGTTCTGGTATGTGGAGGTGTGTGACTCAGGGGCGCAGTCTGTGCTTGGCTCCACCCTTTGAGCATCTGCCCTCAAGCTACTATTTTGCAGCTGTCACCAGCTGGTGGACCACTCCATTCTGGTTAATAGAATAAGTGTGAAGTCTGCGGAACAGAAAGGATGAGAGAAATGGCAGCAGATGAGGAGAGGTCACACAACACAGCACAACATGGACCAGGGTACTTTTGGCGAAATCACTGGAGCTCTAATGGGTGGAGACTGTGCTACAAAATGCAGAATAGCTCTGTATTTTTTTGGAAAAAAGCAAAATTTCTGTACCAATTAATTGTAACAAAACCTCTAAGCAATTTACAATAAATGGCTGTAAATACAATGAATATGCTGTGCCCTAGCTGCATTTTCTGGATGCAAAAGGGAAGCCCCACACGGCACATATTACAGTAATCTAATCTTGAATTAGGGACGCGGGTGGCGCTGTGGGTTAAACCACAGAGCCTAGGGCTTGCCGATCAGAAGGTCGGCGGTTCGAATCCCCGCAACGGGGTGAGCTCCTGTTGCTCGGTCCCTGCTCCTGCCAACCTAGCAGTTTGAAAGCATGTCAGAGTGCAAGTAGATAAATAGGTACCGCTCCGGCGGGAAGGTAAACAGCGTTTCCGTGCGCTGCTCTGGTTCACCAGAAGCGGCTTAGTCATGCTGACCACATGACCCGGAAGCTGTATGCCGGCTCAGCCAGTAAAGCGAGATGAGCGCCGCAACCCCAGAGTCGTCCACGACTGGACCTAATGGTCAGGGGTCCCTTTACCTTTAATCTTGAATTTACTAATGCCTGAGCAAGGTCTCCCAGCACAGGAACATACCAGGCACAGCTGAAAAAAAGGGGTTCTAGCCACTGAGGCTACCTGGCCCTCCAGCGACAGAGCCAGCGCCAGAAGCACTGCATGCCTGGTCTTCCAGGGGATGGGCAACCCCATCTCAGGCAGGCGATTGACCTGTTTCTCTGACATGGGAACCCCCACCCAGAGTGCTGCTGTCTGGCCGGGATTCAGGCTCAACTAATTTCCCTTCTCCCATCTCACCACTCAGCCCAGGCACTGGTCCAGGTCTTGCATGGCCTCTCATGATTCTGATGTTACTTGGAAACAGAGCTAAGTGTCGTCAGCATGCTGATGGTGCCTTTACCCCCAAACTCCTAATGACAGCTCCCAGCAGCTTCTTGTAGATATTAAACGGCACTGGGGATAAAATAATTCTCTGTGGCACTCCATAGCATAACCAGCAGGGGGCCGAAAAGCACCCTCCCAATGCTACTTACTGGATTTGATCCCGTAAGCAGGACTGGAATACAGAGCCCCAATTTCCAGGCCACAGAGCTGGTCCAGCAGGTATCAAAAGCTACAGTGAGACCAAGAAGCAGGCATCCAGGCCACCAAGGAAGACTCAGTCCCAAGACCAGGTAGAGCCCAGGTTGGAATGGATCAAAATACCGTATTTTTCGCTCTATAGGACGCACCCGACCATAGGACGCACCTTGTTTTAGAGGGGGAGAACAAGAAAAAAAATTCTCCCCCTCTCTGCTCAGCGCCCCTTCAGCGAAGTGGCAGGAGAAACAGAGCCCCTTCCATTTCTCCTCCCGCTTCGCTGAAGGGGCGCTGCGCAGCTCTCCCTCTCTGCTGAAGCCAAGAGAGTCTTGCTTTCCCGGTTTCAGCAAAAGGAACCCGAAGCCTCCGGAGCGCAGTGGGACCTCCTGCTGCGCTCCGGAGGCTTGAGGCGGCTATCCCTGAAGCCTGGAGAGAAAGAGGGGTGGGTGTGCACTGACCCCTCTCGCTCTCCAGGCTTCAGCGAAAGCAACGTGAAGGCTCCGGAGCCTGCATTCGCTCCATAGGACGCACACACACTTGCCCTTAGTTTTTGGAGGGGGAAAAGTGCATCCTATAGAGCGAAAAATACGGTATTTTGTGTCATCCAAGGATGCTTGCAGCAGCCCTGCTGCTCCTCCCTCCAACACCTTCCCTGAGAAGCCATTGGTTGGCAGTTATCCCCATCCAAGAGGTCCAGGGAAGCTTTCTTAAGGAGTGGCCTGGCATCCTTTTTTTTATATAATGTATTTTTATTAAAGATTTTCTTGATCTACAAAAGTATGTGCCATGTCTCTCTCTTGTTTTTCCCCTCCCATGTAACATTTTTACGAACCAGTTTCATTTGTTGAGACATTAGGAAGGAAAGGGGGAAAGAGGTGGGGGGGGGAGGATGGGGGGGTCAGGTGACAATGTTTCTATTTTACTTAATATATGTAGGGTTTTGTGTCAGCGTTGCTTGTGCAGGTTCTTTGCTGTTCGTTTGTGTTCCTTTGATGGTGAGAGAGGTTGGGGTTGGCCTAGGGTGTGGTTGTTCATTTGTGGTTGGCTGGGGTAGTCTTTGTTTTCATGTGTGAGTGGGGTGGGTGGGTGTTTTGGATCAGGTTAACCATATTGATTTGTACGCTGTTGGTGGATTGTTGTCGTTGTCTTGTTGGGCTGTGTGTGTGATAAAGGGGAGTGGCCTGGTATTTTGAGGGTCAGGCCTAGTTTGGGAACTGCGTGAATGAACTTTATCAAAAGTTGGGTGATGGAGTGAGCCCCTGTTGCCCTTACTCAATCTCTCAGTGGCTTTGGGTACCACTGACTGGCATACTCCTGGGGTGGGTATCACAAGCACCGGACTGCAGTGGTTTCATTCCTTCCTGTGCAGTTGAGTCCAGAAGTAGCACTGTGGAGTGTGCTTTGACTCCCTGGAGCTTGTGTTGTGAGGTTC
Source organism: Podarcis tiliguerta (assembly GCF_965153285.1). Lineage (NCBI taxonomy): Eukaryota > Metazoa > Chordata > Lepidosauria > Squamata > Lacertidae > Podarcis > Podarcis tiliguerta. The sequence goes on from NC_139541.1 coordinate 6,702,703, forward strand.
CACCGGACACTATTTTGTCCCCAACGCTGTTTAAAGTCTCCCTGAAGCCACCAGTCTATTTTCACATAAATAAATAACTGGTTAGGACTGCACTGTAATGCCACCAGGTGCATGAAGAACGTAAGGAAATGGTTAAGCAACAGGAACGGAACAGCTGATGGCATTGCAGTCAAGGGTAACTGTGAGGCATTCTCTACAATATGCTGAATATAGCCCCACCCCCTGCTGGTTTATTTTATTTTTTACCTGAATACCTATTCCAGGTAATATATTCCAAGCTATATTACATGGAAACTTTTGGGAATTACAGGGACAGAACAACCCAAACTGTACAGAAATTTATTCATGTATGCGACTACAATGGCAAGAACGTTCCATGCCCAAAAATGGAAAGAAGAAGAAGAAGAAGAAGAAGTCCCAGCAAAAGAAGAATGGATACAAAAACTTATGGAATATGCAGAAATGGCGAAACTTACCGGAAAAATCAGAAATCAAGATAACAAACTTTTTAAAATAAAAGAATCGAAATTGTTTATTGAATATTTACAAATAAATTATAAACAGATAAGAACATTGGCTGGATTACTGTAATAACCTGCAGTTTTATAAGAGTATATATTTAAAGTAGATGAATAAATGAGTGAATTAACTTAATTTGGATATGCAGAAAATATTAAAAATAAATTTAAGGAACCACAGAAAGAGGGGGAAGGAAGTCAAGTTTTGAAATGTTAAAATGATAATAAAATTATTGAAATGTATAAAATTGAAAACCATTAATGATAATGATAACAACAACAAGAAGAAGAAGAAGAAACATTACTTGGAAACTTGAGATTTGTGAGATTAATAAGGAGGAGAGTTTGCTGCCTTACTCACCCTGTTGCCTAAATTCCACAGGTGCCTAACCTTCTTGTCACTTGCAGCTGAGACAATCCATCAGCTGGGAATCCCCTTATGTTCACGCTGCCTTGCAGGCTTCCCCTAACTATCCCAGTTGTCTAGGAAATAACCGTTTGTTAGGATCAGCCTTGTCTTTCTGGCCTGGATGTTGTCGCCTTCTCTGCTGGACTGAGTGCTTTTAGGAAGGGGTCGCTCTTTGCTAAGACCAAACCACCAGGGATGTCAGCAAAACAAAAAGGGCAACTCCACAACACCCTCTCTTGTGAGGAGCCCTACTGCCATTGCCAACTGTTTGAGGAAGGAAGTGTGTGATAGGAGCGCTCCTGTCCTCCTGGCCTGACCTTGGTCATCTGCTCTGCTCCTGGATCCACTGGGGTGGGTGGGTGCATTTTCAGAGATAATTTCTCTCCTCCATGGCCAGAATCTGTGCAGACTGCATGACTGTGGTAGGTGAACTGCTGCTTGATCTGGATTTATCCCTCTTCCCTCCTGTTCTCTTTACCTTGTGTGCCACTTCTTCTTCAACTGCAAGTCTTACTAACTAATTTTTGTAAGCAGCATTGGGATCATTTTTAGCTAAATGGCGGGTAAAGTAAAGGTAAAGGGACCCCTGACCATTAGGTCCAGTCGTGGCCGACTCTGGGGTTGCGGCGCTCATCTCGCTTTACTGGCAGAGGGAGCCGGCGTACAGCTTTCGGATCATGTGTGACTAAGCCGCTTCTGGCAAACCAGAGCTGCGCACGGAAACACTGTTTACCTTCCCACTGGAGCGGTACCTACTTATCTACTTGCACTTTGACGTACTTTCAAACTGCTAGGTTGGCAGGAGCAGAGACCGAGCAACGGGAGCTCACCCTGTCGCGGGAATTCGAACTGCCGACCTTCTGATCGGCAAGTCCTAGGCTCTGTGGTTTAACCCACAGCGCCACCCGCGTCCCTAAATGGCAGGTAGAAACGTTTTAAATAAATAGCTCTGCTTAGCTTTCCAGGGGCAGCAGCAGCAGCAGCAACAACAACCAATTATATTTGGAAGGTCTCATTTAAATAAAAAGGGCTGCACCAAATTCCAGTAAGCTGTAAAATAGACTCCAGTGTAGAGAACAAAAATGATGCCCAACATGGATGTATCATCCCCAGTCTCATGGCACAGAATTAATCAGCACACTCCCCAAATGATGGACATTCCTGTGACATCTGTGAGCTCACCATCAGCTTCAATCATGCTCTTTATGTGTCAAAGGTATCTTTCTTTTTTGAGATTTTTGTTATCTGATGGTTTGTTTTTTAAAAATACAAAACACTCTGAAAGTCTTGTTAGAGCCAAAAAGTGGCATGAAGTGTTTGTATTTTTATCAACATAATTAAAAGAAAGATCTTGCTGGACACCTGACTGTGTTGACCTCAGTAGGTCAAGGTTGGGGACTGGATTCAGGTGGTGGGGCAGATTGTTCTCTTGCCCACCCCATGGGCCAAGTTTGACAAATGGGCAGGCCAGCTAGATGCCAATCATCTGATGTCACAATGTCTTTGGGCAACATGCTTTTGCCCATAGGGTTTGTAATCGAACAATATGGACAAAGACAGAGTCTGCAAAGTGCCAACGACCAGCTGCTGCTGAACACCTGGGCGGCCCAGTTGGGGTGGCAGAGTAGCAGTCCCGTCCCCCCTGCCCCCCCCACCTATTGCAGGCAAATGAGCTGCTGTTCCTCTCTCGCCTCCTTTGCATGACCTGAATTTCTGTGGTGAAATCATCAGGCTGACAGGGTCTTCTCTTCTGTGGCATCTTATTGGAGGCTATAAGACACCCCTCCCACAGCCCTGGCATCCTAGGTTACACCAAGGCCCTACTTGAGTCCAGTATACCTGAAGGAACGTCTCCACCCACATTGTTCTGCCTGGACACTGAGGTCCAGCGTTGAGGTTCTGGCAGTTCCTTCGCTGCGAGAAGCCAAGTTACAGGGAACCAGGCAGAGGGCCTTCTCGGTGGTGGCACCTGCCCTGTGGAACGCCCTCCCACCAGATGTCAAAGAGAAAAACAACTACCAGACTTTTAGAAGACATCTGAAGGCAGCCCTGCTTAGGGAAGCTTTTAATGTTTAATGTTGTTGTTTAGTCGTTTAGTCATGTCCGACTCTTTGAGACCCCATGGACCAGAGCATGCCAGGCACTCCTGTCTTCCACTGCCTCCTGCAGTTTGGTCAAACTCATGCTGGTAGCTTCGAAAACACTATCCAACCATCTCGTCCTCTGTCGTCCCCTTCTCCTTGTGCCCTCCATCTTTCCCCGTCTTTTCCAGGGAGTCTTCTCTTCTCATGAGGTGGACAAAGTATTGGAGCCTCAGCTTCAGGATCTGTCCTTCCAGTGAACACTCAGGGCTGATTTCCTTCAGAATGGAGAGGTTTGATTTTAATGTTTAACAGGTTCTTCTATTTTAATATTCCATTGGAAGCCGCCCAGAGTGGCTGGAGAAACCCAGCCAGATGGACAGGGTATAAATAATAAATTATTATTATTATTATTACTACTACTACTAGTACTACTACTAACTTGCTAGGAATTACTCTCTCAGTCTTAGAGGAAAGGCACAGGCCACTTGGAAGCCATAGAGTGACAAGGCTCAAAACCACTTAGTCTTTGAGAAAGGGTTTCTTGAAAATTCTGGGCTGCCATTTTGGTGTTTTGACAGAGCGCCCTGTGTTCCTGTGGTGCTTTTCTTTGGTATCAGAATACACGAGGTTACTCTTAATTCCCTTCAGGTGTGTGAGGGAAAGTACTTGCCCAGATCTTCAAGCTGGAATCTCGGGGCGTTTGGGTGAGAGGTGGGGGCAGCAATGTTAACAAAAGGAAAGGAAGTGCTTTGGAATTTTTAAAAGCCAGTTTGTGGTTCCGGAACACAAGGCTGTATCTGAATGAGCTGGGAATTCATGCACAGGTAGACCAGCAGCTTCTGTGTGTGCAGCCGGCTTGTATCAAACTGCAGCGCACACCATCATTTCGGCGGCAGGGGGAGGGGAGGAGTGCCCCTCAGATCCCAAACAACGCAGCAGCATTAGGGGGCATTTGCCCCTGGAGCTGCAATCCCACCCACCCAGTTACTCGATGACAGTGGGGCTTCAGATGAATTTAAGCAGTTTAAGCAGACGGTATTCATGTATTCAGGGACGCGGGTGGCGCTGTGGGTTAAACCACAGAGCCTAGGACGTGCCGATCAGAAGGTCGGCGGTTCGAATCCCTGCGACGGGGTGAGCTCCCGTTGCTCGGTCCCTGCTCCTGCCAACCTAGCAGTTCGAAGGCACATCAAAGTGCAAGTAGATAAATAGGTATCCCTCCGGCGGGAAGGTAAACGGCGTTTCCGTGCGCTGCTCTGGTTCACCAGAAGCGGCTTAGTCATGCTGGCCACATGAGACGGAAGCTGTACGCCGGCTCCCTCTGCCAATAAAGCGAGATGAGCACCGCAACCCCAGAGTCGGCCACAACTGGACCTAATGGTGAGGGGTCCCTTTACCTTTATTCATGTTTATATGATAGGTCTCAACAGGTAAAGAGATCTGGGTTGATGAGTTATGCTCTGTGACTCAGCAACATCAGGCCTTAGTTAACCATTACCTTCCCGATAAACACTAAGATGAAGTTGCCTAACGGTTAGGATTTTCCAAAGTGAAGTCTCCCCCAGGTTCAAAGGCACTTTCTTGGTGGGTTAAATATTGCAATGCGGTTTTAAAAAAGGAGGAGGAGGTGGGTGTGTCCATAACAACACATTGACTTGGCAGTCGATTCCTTTCAACTGATAAATGTGGCAGAAAGGCTGCTATAGCATCATTGAGTAAGCAAGTCACATCTTTCACTAATGGCTGACAATTTGCCAGTTTCGAACATTCGAGTTTTCTACAAATATATGTGACTCAACTTTCCTTGAGTGTCTGACATGGAGTGGGGTAATGAAGTATACTGTGTCTATTTCGGGGCACCACAATTTAAGAAGGATATTGTGGAATGTGTGCAGAAGAGGGAAACCACAATGATCAAGGGCTTGGAAACCAAGCCTGATGAGGAACAGTCGAGGGAGTTGGGGATGCTTAGACTGGGAGGAGATATGATAGCCATCTTCAGATAGCTAAAGGTCTGCCACAAGGAAGATGGAGCAAGTTTGTTTTCTCCTGCTCTTGAAGCCAGTGGATTCAAGAGCAGGAGATTCTGATTAAACACCAGGAAGCGTACATTGCAAAACCGATTCCCCACCCCACCCCTCTAAAGCAAGGGTCAGCAACCTTTTTCAGACATGGGCCAGTCCACCGCCCCTCAGACCTTGTGGGGGGCCACATTTTGAAGGAAAATAATGAACAAATTCCTATGCCCCACAAATAACCCAGAGATGCATTTTCAATAAAAACACACATTCTATTCATGTAAAAACACTAGGCAGGTCCCACATATAAGCCAGAGATGCATTTTAATGAAAAGGACACATTCTACTCATGTAAAAAAATGCTGATTCCCAGACCGTCCGCGGGCCGGATTGAGAAGGCGATTGGGACGCATCCGGCCCCTGGGCCTTAGGTTGCCTGCCCCTGCTCTAGAGCACATGGCATCCCGAACAACACCACCAGCAGTACCCACCCATAGCATGGCCAGTCATGGGTGAACACACACACAAACAGTGTGTGCCCAAGGGTAACAATGCAAGCAAATACGCATGGCGCTGTGAAAGCCCCAGCACCCCATAATCACAGTCCCTACAAATACCCCAAGCACTCAGAGTGGGTGTCAACACGAAACAAATAATACACACAGGGAGATTTGTTGCCAGCACGGAAGGGTTCAGTCGGAGCCAGTGGCATAGCATGGGTTGTCAGCACCCGGGGCAAGGCAAGTAATTTGCGCCCCCTAACCCGTGGATTTGCGTCCCCTAACCCTAACCCCAGATGTTGCGCCCGGTGCGGCCGGCCCCCCCTTCACCCCCCACGCTACGCCACTGGTCGGAGCACAGGGAGGAGTCCTGTGGGGGCTGGGATCTGAACCCCCCTGGAGTCACACCCCCTGCATCCTCCCCAAGGACAGGCCAACCATCATCTCTCCTCTATCCTGGGTGCTACTTGGCCCTTCCTGCTGGGGCCTGGTCATCTCTGGACCTGAAAGGCACAAGACAGACACTCCCATGGGTTGGGAACTGCCAATGGCATGAGACCTAGTGGCGGCTGTCTGCTCCTCCAGGGACGTCTTCAGAAACCCTTGAGGCTCATGTAGGCCAAGCCCTTCCTGGATGCATGACATCCAGTACTAAAGCACTTGGGGTTGGTGGCCACCCAGACTGTGCTTAACAACCTCTACCAAAGGTCTACCACCTTCTAAGGCAGGTTCCCCCACCGTACTGAAATCAGAATCTTTTTTCTATACGAACTCCTCTTTCTTGCAATTTCATGCCATGCTAACTGGAGCAACAGGAAATGAATTCACTCCAGCGTATTGGCTGCAGGTTAAACATACCCAAGTCCTTCCATCTTTGCTCATTGGACTTTGGGGTCTCGAGGCCCCTTACTGTATCTGTGGTTCCTGTGGGCGTGTCCCACTTTGTCAATATCCCCCTTTAAACCGTGTGGCCCAGTACACCTGGCCAAGCCAAAGCAGAACTTAGGTACCATTACTTCTCACGTTCAGGATGCTATATGACTTCCATCAGTGCAGCCTAGACTTGCATTAACCTTCTTAAGCTGTCACAATGCACTCCTGGTTCCTGCTTAGTTTGTGGCCCCCAGTTCCTTTTCACCTGTACTGTAGGTCAAGAGTGGACCCCAGTGGCTCAACAGTGCCAGGCAGCAAGGACAGCCCAGGATATAATTCAGAGGGTTTCAGTTTAGTTGCTTACATGCTGTGTCCAAATACTCTGGGTTTTGAACGGCCCCGAGGTTCCCTCTGAAGACACAGAGATGGAATAAGGGCTCAGGATTCTGATAGCGCCAGAGACTTAAGAGAAGGGAAGGTCAGGATGGGACCAGGTGGGCACTGCTGTTCCACAGTACAGACAATACAAATCCCTGCCTTCACATCCCATGATGCCCTAGGAGCCTGGGAACAAGGAGGGAGGCACAAGGCTCAGCTGAGGAGGGCAGGATTTAATTCTATGCATCATTAAGTAGTCCTCTCACTGCAGTGTCCCCCTATACATCATCCATGCTGAGTACCCCGCACACTGACATTACATTAGTGTCTGGAAATGAATTTCCTCTTTTATAGGGAAATTGAGAATTCACCAAGAAGAAAGGAGGGAAGGGGGGGAAAAAACCCTTAAAAACCAATTATTGGAGCGTTTATGAGTCTCCCTGCTTTCCCCGCCCCCACGCTGCTTTCACAACACTCCTGGTGCCCAGATGCAAAGGAGCGTTTTATAGCTAATAGATTAAGAAAAGAAAGAAACGTTGATAGATTAGGAAACAGTGCAGCATTTGCCACCTATTCCGTTCCGCAGACGCTTTGCATGTTGGAGAATGAATATGCACCCTGCTCATCCCAGCTGCCAGAAGTTTCCACCTACCGCACCTGGGCTCAGTATAGAGGAGGGTGCGGATCCTTGCCTCGGCAAAAGGGAAGGAATCAAGTATACACTGATGCACAGACAGAAATATGCATCGCGGGGCATGATCCTGCATTAAAGATCTGCTAACTGGCAAGGGTGCTGCTAGCCCAAAGATGGAAAGAACCAACAAGTTCTGACCAGGGAAGAATGGGAAGCCCAACGGCTAGACTATGCTGAAATGGCAAAACTGACTGGGAGACTCAGGAATCCAGAAGTTAATGACTTTTTTAAAGAATGGGGGGAATTTATAATTTACTTAGGAGACCATTGTAAATAAATAAAAACGTTAGCTGGACTGTAAAAAAACTTGTAAAGAAATGAAAAATATGGATAACTTAGAGAAATGAAAACTGTGGAGAATGTAATGATATGTAGTTTTAGAAAAACTACCGTATTTTTCGCTCTATAAGACGCACCAGACCACAAGACGCACCTAGTTTTTGGGGGAGGAAAACAAGAAAAAATATATTCTGAATCTCAGAAGCCAGAACAGCAAGAGGGATCTCTGCGCAGTGAAAGCAGCAATCCCTCTTGCTGTTCTGGCTTCTGGGATAGCTGCGAAGCCTGCATTCGCTCTATAAGACGCACACACATTTCCCCTTACTTTTTAGGAGGGAAAAAGTGAGTCTTTCCCGTGCAGGGGAAAGTCACGAGATTCAGAGAATCTCATATGGATATTGTAAAAGTTTTTTTCTTTTTATTGTTCTTGTAAAAACCAATAAAAAAATTAATAATAATAATAATAAAGATCTGCTAACTAAGGGGCCACAGGAAGAAGCACGAGTTCTGTTCCGGTGGTGTAGCTGTGTTGGCAGAACACAATTTACGCTGTATGAAACTCCTCCTGTACGTGTGGCAGAATACGCCCCAATAATAGAAACCCATGTGGGCCTGGTGTAGTAATGAGGTATCCTAAGCCCCATCATTCCTGCAACGTGCCTAGAGCAACCCTCACATCTTCACAACAGGTCTGGAGTTATTTCCCCTCCCATTGAAGTTGGTGGAATGGGGGGGTGTGCTTCAGGAAATGAGAAAATAGTTGCCCCATCTTTGCCCCTGCAAACAACAGAGCTGATGCAGTAAACTCAAGACCCAGTAAAATTCACAGAAGCTGCCCCATATCAAGTCAGGCTCTCTAGCTCTGTATGGCCCACACTGAGTGGAAGCAGCAGCCCTTGGAGATGTCCCTGGGACCTCCTGTGTGCAAAAGACTGTGCCCTGCCTCTGAGCTGTAGCCTTTCCTCCCAGAGAGGGCTGGGTTTGGAGCAGGGGACTCTTTCCCTGGCCTCACGGGACACACAGTGTTAGAGCTGGCCCGGATCCTGAGGGAGAGGAAAACACAGGGTAGGGGGGAAGAGACTGCAGAAAGGGACAAAGCTGCCTTCTTTCAGTTTCGCAGGCTTTGCTGGCTGCCTGTCACCATGCGGCAAAGGTGCAGAGCACCCAGCTGAGAACGAAACAGAAAAGGGAAATGGGAAAGACTGCCAGGGTGTTGCAATTAGAGGGCTGACCGTCTGCCAGGAAGGCAGTGAATGCTGCAAATAAACAGAGGAGGCATGTTTAAAATATATACGGTAAAGGTAAAGGGACCCCTGACCATTAGGTCCAGTTGTGGCCGACTCTGGGGTTGCGGCGCTCATCTCGCTTTATTGGCCGAGGGAGCTGGCATACAGCTTCCGGGTCATGTGGCCAGCAGGACTAAGCCGCTTCTGGCAAACCAGAGCAGCGAACGGAAACGCCGTTTACCTTCCCGCCAGAGCAGGACCTATTTATTTACTTGCACTTTGTGCTTTCAAACTGCAAGGTTGGCAGGAGCAGGGACCGAGCAACGAGAGCTCACCCCGTCGCGGGGATTCGAACCGCCGACCTTCTGATCGGCAAGTCCTAGGCTCTGTGGTTTAACCCACAGCGCCACCCAGGTCCTACTTCAAAATATATATACACATACAATTAAAAGAGCTCAGGATTGTATTCCAAGCAGCGCCGGCAGCCCTCCTGCCCATGTGTGCCACCCAGATCTTCTCAGGAAGGTCCCCCAACCCTCCAAAACGGATTTGAGGGTTCACAAGGGGCTGCAAGTTGGTCCACGTGCCTTGTACTTTAAACCACACTGCAACCATTTTCAAGCTAGGAGCCTGAGGCTCCCAACCTCCACATGGGGCTTCTCCTTGATAGAAGAGACCCTGATTTTATTAGCTTTCCATAGCAGAGTTTTTAGCATTGGGGAGGAAGGGCAGGGTAAATATAGAGCCAACAGTCAAATGATGTTATGCATTCTCTGGGTCATTCCCACTTTGCAGGTGAGACTTCCTTCCATGTCAGGAGCCTGGGGCAAGGTTGCATCAACTGATCCAGGGTTGCATCTGTTTCTCAGCAAACACAACTTTCCCCATAGTATGTTTCTTGATAATTGCTTGTATGAGACATCACCTTGCCAACAAAGGTCCATATAGTTAAAGCTATGGTTTTCCCAGTAGTGATGTATGGAAGTGAGAGCTGGACCATAAAGAAGGCTGATCACCGAAGAATGGATGCTTTTGAATTCTGGTGCTGGAGGAGACTCTTGAGAGTCCCATGGACTGCAAGAAGATCAAACCTATCCATTCTTCAGAAAATAAGCCCCGAGTGCTCCCTGGAAGGACAAATCCTGAAGCTGAGGCTCCAATACTTTGGCCACCTCATGAGAAGAGAAGACTCCCTGGAAAAGACCCTGATGCTGGGAAAGATGGAGGGCACAAGGAGAAGGGGACGACAGAGGATGAGATGGTGGGACAGTGTTCTCCAAGCTACCAGCATGAGTTTGACCAAGCTGCAGGAGGCAATGGAAGACAGGAGTGTCTGGCGTGCTCTGGTCCAGGGGGTCACAAAGAGTCGGACATGACTAAACGACTAAACAACAACAAACAAAAAGAGAGGCAGTGTGGTGTAGTGGTTAGACTAGGAACCTAGGAGGTACCAGTGTTCAAATCCCCATTTGGCCATTAAACTCATTTGGCGACCTTGAGAGCCGGTCTCAGACTAAAGTACCTCACAGGGTTGTTGTGAGGAGAAGATGGAGAAGGAGAACTGCGCACGGCACCTTGAGTTTCTTAGCGTAACAATAAAAATAACAGAACATGTGACAGAAAAAGAAAAGCTATCCTCTTTGCATTTAAACAGATGACCCAGTAATCTGGTCTGGAGTTGAGCAGCCCCATGGCAACTTGGCCTTCCTTGGAAATGGATTGGCTATTTATTAGTATTATTAATTCCTGCACGGTAGGGGGTTGGACTAGATGAGCCTTGGGGGTACTTTCCAACTCTACAATTGTAGGACTACCTGCCCTTCATCTGAAGGTCTTAGGGTGACTTACAACATTAAAACACAATCCTATATACTGTTTAAAGCAGATGGCAATTGACATTTGTCATCCACTATCTAGACAGGCCTGATAGGAGCAAAAGCCCCAGGCTTGCCCCTTCCACTTCACCTGCCGGTTTGATGCCATGGCAAGGGGAGACACCATTGGAACCACAGCAACCCCCAGGGGACTCTCTTTTCTCTCTGCCCAATGGCTCCCAGGAGAGTACAAAAGCGCCTTTGCAAACCCTCAAGAAGTCCAAGAAGAGATAGAACAGTTTGGTAAGGTGTCTGGCTTCAAATTAAATAGGAAAAAGACCAAAATAATGGCTAAAAACATCGACCAAGAAATAATTGAAAGAATACAGCAACAAACTGAGATGAATGTGGTTAAAAAAGTAAAATATCTAGGGATTATGTTAACACCCAGGAATATTGACCTGTATCAGAACAATTACGTACCAGAATGGAATAAAATCAAAAGGGACCTGGAGGTGTGGGGAAGAATGAAATTATCATTCTGGGGAAGAATTGCAACGATAAAGATGAGCGTGCTACCGAAACTGTTGTTTTTGTTTCAGACAATTCCAATAATTAGGGGTGTGACAATATTTAAGGAATGGCAAAGAACAATATCAAGATATATATGGCAGGGCAGGCGGCCAAGAATAAAATTTAAGATACTGACAGATGTGAAAGAAAGAGGAGGCTTTGCCCTGCCAGACTTAAAGCTGTACTATGAAGCTTCGTGTCTTTGCTGGATAAAGGAATGGATAAAATTAGAAAACACACAATTGTTGGATCTAGAAGGGTATGACAATAGATTCGGGTGGCACGCATACTTATGGTGTGAAAAGAATAGAGTGCATAGAGGTTTTGAAAACCACATCTTTAGAGGACCGCTGAATGAGGTTTGGAATAGGTATAAAAACCTTTTAGAATTCAAAACACCATACTGGTTATCACCATTGGAAATTATGAGTGTAAGAAAGGTCAATATGTCAGGGAATTGGATTACATATGAGAATTTGATGGTGAAAGAAGGTAATAAATGGAAACTAAAACCATATGAAGAAGTTAAGGAAAATGTATATGATTGGCTGCATTACCACCAGATAAATGCGATGTTTAAAAAGACATTGTGGGAAAGAGGTTTCCAAGAAAAGCAATCGAGGTTTCAGCAGGAAATTTTGAATAATGATGTTAAAGTTCTGTCAAAAATGTATAAATTATTGCTTGAGTGGCATACGAAAGATGAGGAAGTGAAATCGGTTATGATCCAGTGGGCCAAAGATTTCGGATATAATATTCAGTTCGATCAATGGAAAAAATTGTGGGAGGAGGGAATGAAATTCACTGCATGTACTACAATAAAAGAAAACGTAATGAAAATGATGTATAGATGGTACGTAACACCAGTGAAACTTGGTAAGATGTATAAAATCTGTAACAAATGTTGGAAATGTAAAGAAAAAGAGGGAACATTTTACCACATGTGGTGGGAATGTAAAAAAGTGAAATGCTTTTGGGAAATGATTTATAATGAGATGAAGAAAATGTTGAAATATACATTTATCAAGAAACCAGAAGCATTTCTACTTGGGATAGTAGGGAATGAAATTAGTAAGAAAGATGTGAAACTGTTTAGATATGCAGTGACAGCAGCAAGAATTTTGATGGCCCAGAAATGGAAGCAGGAAGAAATGCCGACCAAGGAAGAATGGAGAATGAAATTGATGGAGTATGCAGAGATGGACAAATTGACTGGAAAAATAAGGAACCAACGTGATCAGAGATTTTCCGAGGACTGGAGTAAATTTACAGAATATATCAAAACTGAATGTGAGGAGCAACTAACGCTTGTTGGCTTTCAGGAGGCTTTGTGAAAAAGACTGATAGAAATGTTGTTTAAAAAGAAAGGTTAAGATTAAGAGATATAATGTGCAATATAAATGTAAGAAATGTGAGACGTAGTGAGAGTATGGAGAATTCTCAGATAGGCTGATGGAAGTCAAAAAAGATGTTTATGTCAAAACAAATGTTAAATTTGGAAAAAATGTTTATTGGAAAGTGAATAAAAATTATTTATATATATATAAAAAAAGAAGTCCAAGAAGCCACCAACTTGGCTGGCGTTAAAAGAGAATTGGACAAATTCATGGAGAAGAGAGCTACCAATGGCTACTAGCTGCAGTGGCTATGCTCTGCTCCTCCACAGTCAGTTTGCAGGCTTCTCACACGCAGCTGGCTGTCCATTGTGAGAAAAGGATGCTAGGCTGGATGGGTCCCCTTTGGCCTCATCCAGCAGGACACGATCCAGCCCAAGCAAAATTAGCAGCAGGGAGGAGCTGGAGGTGCCACTGGGCAGAGTACCTCTGGACCAGGCATAGGCAAACTCGGCCCGCCAGCTGTTTGGGGACTACAATTCCCATCATCCCTAGTTAACAGGACCAGTGGTCAGGGATGATGGGAATTGTAGTCCCAAAACAGCTGGAGGGCCGAGTTTGCCTACGCCTGCTCTGGACTCAGATCCGGAGCGTTGGGCTGCAGCGCTGCTCATTCCTGAACTCTTGCCATCCCAAACGCATAGACTGCACTGAGCCGTGGAGGCTCTACAGAGCCCTTCCAAAAGAGCAACCTGCAGGGACTGATGGGGGGGGGGGGGAGGAGAAGTCGGAGAGGGTGTTAAGTTAAATTAACCGAAAACAGCTTGCAGATATTTAATCGGCTTAGGATTTTATTTATGTTAAGTGATGAATTAATATGTTCAATTTCATAATGTGAAGATTTAAGGATGTCAATGTTTAAGTCAAATTTTATAAGAATTGTGATTGGGAAAAGCGTTAAAAGGGTATGCAATGAAATTCAACCAAGGGGAAGCGAGGAAGTCACTTAACAAAGTTAATAAATGTAATTTTCAATAAGGCTATGATTTATGTTTGTTTGTCTTATGTGCTTGTTTGTTTTTAAAATTGTGAAAACCAATAAAAAAAATTATTTTTTAAGAAGTCGGAGAGGGTGGTCGCGGCGCCTTTTTGCACATGCTCTATGGCTCCTGAAAAGCTAAAACTCGCCGCCCGCCGGCCTCCAGCTGCCCCACGTGTTCCTCCGCTGCCGCCGCCATATTGGGAGAGGCGGAAGTGGATGGGAAGGAAGGGCGGAAGCGCCGCCATCTTGGCGGCGGCGCGGGACGAGAGATGACAGTCGTGGGCGCCATCTTGAGAGAGGCACTGCAGGCGGAAGTGGCAGTTGTTGTTCGTTACGTTTATTCTATCGTTCCTATTCCGTCGTTTAACCGCCACAGCAACCCTGCGAGGTAGGTCAGGCTGAGAGTGAGCTACTGCCCAAGGTCACCCTGTGAGTTGCATATGGCCGAGTGGGGATTTGAACTGTTGGCTCCCGAGATGTACTGTTGTCAGCACTATGGTATTTGGACATCTAGGGGTTAATATACCCACCCCCCGAAAGAAGCAAAATATAGCAAGCCAATTTTATAATCCTATGTGTGTAAGCTGACCAAAACTTAAGCTCTCCATATTAGGCAAAACTGCAAAAATGTGTTCTTTGTGGAGAATGCTGTGGTTTTGCCAGATGCCCTGCTCTCCTTTATGGGCCCTGTGCCAATTGTTAAATATCCCCATTAAAAGGTAAAGGGACCCCTGACCTTTAGGTCCAGTCATGACCGACTCTGGGGTTGCGGCACTCATCTCGCTTTATTGGCCAAGGGAGCCGGCGTACAGCTTCCGGGTCATGTGGCCAGCATGACTAAGCCGCTTCTGGCGAACCAGAGAAGTGCATGGAAACGCTGCTTACCTTCCCGCGAGAGCGGTACCTATTTATCTACTTGCACTTTGACGTGCTTTCGAACTGCTAGGTGGGCAGGAGCAGGGACCGAGCAACGGGAGCTCACCCCGTCACAGGGATTTGAACCGCTGACCTTCTGAACGGCAAGTCCTAGGCTCTGTGGTTTAACCCACAGCACCACCCATGTCCCAAGGATCCCCATTGCTCCGTCTCAAATTCTGACTACATCTAAAGACAGCTTGTACCCGCTGTGCAATATGAGCTATTGAAACAATTGGGCTTGAAACTTATACTTAAACAACAAACCACTTTCCAGGCCTTAAAATACAGAGTCAAATTTTAAAGCACATTTGGGGATTTGATCTCCCTAGCTGTGTCTCCCTAGCTACAGCCTATTATCGACTTAACTGTTTGAGTTCTTGCACCAAATCCATTCATAATTCATACTTAAACCCAAAATGGCTTTTACACCCAGCCTTCTATTTTTTCAGCATGTAGCAAGAGTGCTATCTCACCTTTACCGTCTCTTTCACTCCCTAAACTTTTTGTATTTAACAGTAAGAGTTAAGACAGTATTTCCCAACCTTGGGCCTCCAGCTGTTTTTGAACTACAATTCCCATCATCCCTGACTACTGGTCTTGCTAGCTGAGGATTATGGGAGTTGTATTCCAAAAACAGCTGGAGGCCCAAGGTTGGGAAATGCTGAGTTAAGAGACTGATCCAACAAAGGCATTTGTCTAGAGGAGATGTTTGCAATGTCAAATGATTCAAAAAGAGAGTTCTCCAAAGTAGCAGGTATTTCTGTTCTCAACAGATGCAAACACGACAGTTCACCGAAGGAGCATGTTTCTGGTGTCAACTGATTTTTAAAAAGCATTTGTCTGAAGGAGCAGATGTTTGCAAAGTGAACCAATCCAAAACAAGGACGCTCTCCAAAGGAGATGTTTGCAATGTCAACTGATCCAAAGAAGACAGTTCTTTGAAGGAGCAGAGATTTGCGAAATCAACTCCCCCAAAAAAGATGCTCTCCGAAGGAGAAATGTCTGCGAAGATCCAACTGATCCAAAAAAGACAGTTTTCTCAAGAAGCAAATGGAGCTCCTCCATGATCAGGTCTATAAAGAAAGGGAGGTCTTCTGGCTGAGCTCCATGAGCCAAATATTTCTGATATCAACTGATCCAAAGAAGACAGTTCTACAAAAGCACAGATGTTTCTGATGCCAACTGATGCAAATACAGTTCTCTGAAGGGGCAGATGTTTCTGATGTCAACAAATCCAAAAAAAGACAGCTCTCCAGAGGTAGATGGCTGCAATACTGACTGATCCAAAAGAGACAGTTCTCTAAAGCAGCAGGGTATTTCTCATGTCATCTGATCCAAAAAACACATTTTTCTGGAACTAGTTTTTGCAATGCCAACTGATAAAAAAGATAATTCTCTGAAGATGTTTCCATTGTCAACTTACGCAAAGAACAGTTTTCACAAAGGAGCAGATGTTTGCAATTGTCAATTGTTCCAAAATAGTTCCCCCAACCTTGCAACAAACCAGGGCAGCCTCCAGATGTTTCTTTGGGCTCCCTTCAGCCACCCACTGGCCCAAAATGGTCTCAGGGAAAAGATTATTGGGGGTCTTGTTGCAGTTCTGCAAACATCTGGTGAATTGTGTTTCTTCTACAACAGCTGGCTGGTGGCCATTTATGTTTTTCTCACTGATTTGGGATGGGGACCTGGGACCATAATAAATAAATAGGTACCTCAAGTTTACCCTTTTTGGACAAAACAGACAAAGGCGCAGTTGACTTTCTCATAACCTGTGGACCTAACCAGATTAACTCTTCAACTGCTTTGCAGAATAGATGTCAGATTCGAGACTACATCACAAATGAGAGGTTTGAAGAGTTGTAAGCACAGAATGCTTTCCATTATTGAAGATACAGGAGATGCATTCTGACAGAATTAAAAGCTTGGTACAAAAACCTGTAAAAAATGGTCAAGTTTCATTTTGTGGTAGGAGGAGCTAATCCTATTTTCTTCCACTACACATCTTGTTCCATACGAATTGTTGGGTAAAAATAAGAGTGGATAATAAATATTCCACTTTCAGGGCAATTTACCAAAACCTAGTCCCATTCTATCATGTGGTACATATCAAGTGGATTGCACAACCTGTGCACCAAACTCTGCATTGCTGTCTGCAAACATACCTCTTGCAGAAATCACATTTCAGTCCTTGGTATGCCAACTTGTAACTCCCCCCCCCCCCACCAAAAAAGACCCCTACAGGTATGATGATTTTAGGAAAACACGTCCCTCTTCGGTCAATATGCATTTTTAATTTTTTGCATAGGTCAGATATATTGAGATGTTTTCTGCTAATCACTGTGTGTACATGTTTTGTACAGGATGGATGATGCAGCAGCCCTAAATAACAGAGTATTTTAAGATAATCTAGAACAACTCTTTCAGAGGACAATATATCTTGTGAAGCTGATAAAACCAAAACCAAAACGCAACCCCACCATTAACTTTCCTGGGACCCAAACTAATGCATTCAAATTACAGTGGTGCCTCGCAAGACGAAAAGAATCCGTTCCGCGGGTCTTTTCGTCTTGCGGTTTTTTCGTCTTGCGAAGCAAGCCCTTTGACGGAGTAGCGCTATTAGCGCTATTGGCAATTTAAGGGCTTAAAACGGCTTTTTAAGGGGTGGGGGATTAGCGGTTTTGCTGCTAAAACGCTTTTAGCAGCTTAGCGATTCAAAATAAGGGGTTTTGGAGCAAAAAAAAAAATTCAATTTTTTTCGTCATCTTTCGTCTTGCGAAGCAAGCCCATAGGGAAATTCGTCCTGCGAAGCGCCTCTGCAAACGGAAAACCCTTTCGTCTTGCGGGTTTTCCGTCTTGCGAGGCATTCGTCTTGCGGGGCACCACTGTACAAGGAACATTAAGAATAAGTTTTTGAGGGTCAGAGCCATTCAACAGTGGAACGGACCACCTTGAACGGAGGTGAACTCTCTTTCACTGGAGGTTTTTTAGCAGAAGCTGGATGGCCACCTGTTAGGGATTCTTTGGCTGCGATTCCCGCATTACAGGGTGTTCCCTTCCAACTCTCTGATTCTATATTTATTAATTTTGTATCCCAAACTTCCTCCCAAAGGAGCTTAGAGCTGAACAAGGTCCAGTAGTTTTGGCTGAAACTTGTTAGGCCATATTTTGAATACATTACAGTAAACAATACTGTCAGTCTGGAAATTAGGATTCAGTAACCAAAGAATTCTGAACACTTGATATAAATGCTGCTTTTTTCCTCCTGCGGAGGTATTTCAGTGAGCCGGCATAGAAGCCTTGCCATTACTAGTAGAAAAACAAGCGACACCTTTTTTATCTTCTAGAAGTTGTTTCTTACACTATTACACTATGACATAGTAAACTCACTTGGTATTCCTACACTAACGCAGTGTAATGAGTAAAACAAAAGACCTGTATTTATTTTGGGGTTTTGTTTCTTGATTTGTGATATATTTTATAAATAATGCTAGCTTAATCAAATTAAAGTTAAACAAGTGTTTATTACAATACTGGGAATAGTTCATATGAACAGACAGAGTTTTGCTGTGCACTTGGAACGGTATTTACAGACATGAATAATTTTTAGGCAAAAGAAAAGAGTTAAGCCAAGGCAGACTTTTAGTAAGTCAAATGCTGTAAAACTTTGCTGTCTACGGTAGGGGAAGAGGACAATAAGTTCCTAAGTTAACAATATTGGAAACACTGTGGACTCTTGAGTGCATATTGTCCCGTCCCCCCAAAAGAAACCCACGGAGAAAAGCCAAGTTGAGCAGTTTGCTTTAAGATTTCTTGTATTCAATCCTTTCTACTTTCACGTCATCACCAATCAGCTGATAAACGTAAGTAACAACAGTGGAAGCTTGGATGTCCATCAGCACAAATGAAGGAATGATGTTGCTGTAGGAAAAAAAACATGTGAGTGTTATTTTAATGACTGCATCTGAACTCAGCAAATTCTTTGAAAGCTAAAGTTACCAATTCTCTGCCCCTTTCTTTAAGAGAACACCCCACTGAACTCACTGGGGATGGTGACCCCATGGTCTTCTAGCTGTTTGTTGGACCCCTATCAGGGCCAATCAGCAGCCCCAATGGTCAGGGATGATGTGAGGTGTAGTTCAAGAACATGTGGAGGGCCCACAGGTTTACAATCCCTCTACTAGATGGTCTTAAGTGAATCCCACTAGCATCCTCAAATAACCACTTGACATCAGCTGACATTTCTGCAGCCTTGGTCAGGAAATACAATTCAGTAGACAGTTCTAATATCTTCTGGTTTATCCTCTAGCACCAAACACCTCTTAAGTTGCATCAAGCAAAATATGAACCAACTTGGTACTCCTACTGAAACACAAATTTTATTATTTTATTTATTGGTTAAGACTTTAAAAATGATCAAAAACTTGGGGAAAGTTCAACTGCACATAGTCCCTTACGTGCTTTGATATCAAAATAAAATTCCAAACTGCAAAGAAATAATAAATTTATGCAATAATCCAACCTGATAGCAAAGAACAAGCAGCCATGAGTACCTCAGTCAACTAGCTGTAGTTATCAATGACAAGCACATTGTGGTATATAGCTACTCACTTTTCCAAAGCACTGTAGGCTCCTGTTGCTGATCCAGGGTTGATATAGAACTTATTTTCATGTTCAAATGCTTCAAATTTGTGTGTGTGCCCTGAAATTAGGATGTCCACGTCAAACTGCCTTTGAAGTAGCGCCAGGCTGGCCATGTCACCCCATGGAATAACTTGATGGCCATGGATCAGACCAATCTTAAACTGTCCAACAGTTACAACTTTCTGTTCAGGGTAATTCAAGTTCTAGGATTAAAGCGACAGCACAAAAATCACATATGCACCAAGAGCCCATTCTCCCTTTCTGTTTTATCAATTCCCAATAAAAATGCCATTTTGTATTCTTAAGAATACAGTGGTGCCCCGCAAGACGAATGCCTCGCAAGACAGAAAACCCGCTAGACGAAAGGGTTTTCCGTTTTGGAGGTGCTTCGCAGGATGAATTTCTCTATGGGCTTGCTTCGCAAGACGAAAATGTATTGAGATTCCTGGGGGTTTTTTCCCGCTCCCACCCCCTTTTTCTAAGGCACTAAGCTGCTAATAGCCTTTTAGCAGCTAATCCGCTAATCCCTTAAGCCTTTAATAGCCGCTAATAGCCGCTAATAGCGCTAATCCGCTAATGGGCTTGCTTCGCAAGACAAAAAAACCGCTAGATGAAGAGACTCATGGAACGGATTCTTTTCGTCTTGCGAGGCACCACTGTAACAGCATGGCAGCATGTTAATTGGTGGACTAAAAGGGTACTATTGTCAGATGCAAAATACACGCATCCCGTTCACTCAAGACAATCCACGTGATATCAAACAGACTTGCAAGGTGTCAATAGTTCTGTATTTAAACTAAAAAAGAACAGCACAACACAAACAGAAATCTACCATCTTTCCCCACCCAGCAGTTGAGTTACCTCATCAAAATCCCCTCTAACGACATGAACATCACCAGCCAAGGTCTTGAGGTAGTCATAGCTCTCCTTTGTGCAGAGGTTTCCAGTGCAGAGAATGTGTTGAATTTTTCCAGGAACCAGCAGCTTCTTGAATTTAGCTGGCAGGCTGTTGCAGCGGTGCGGGATATGCAGGTCTCCCAACACTAAAACCAACTTACAAAGGAGTAAAAGGAAAGACAACACATTTAAGTCTCCAGCAACATGTCACGAAACTTTCAGAGTTCCCAGTCTTGTCCGTGATTCCTTCACTTACAAAGTGATGACGTTTCCCTAAAACGAAGGCAGCCCCATTAAATTTCAGTGGGATTGCCGCATCCTTATTGCACTTTGTAATTCCTTCCAAATCCTGTGACACTCGGATATTAAGACTGTTTTAAAATGATTTTGAATCCACTGCAGTTAAATCTGGCATGAAGCCCAAACATGGCAACCACAGTTTTTCCTCCTTGAAAAGTGAGGACTTCACCCATCCAAGTAATTCCATTGTTATCTCAAGACAAAGGCGCCAACTCCCCAATAAAATATTGGAGGGGCCCCTCCCAAAGTTGATTGGCACTGCCATTCAAATGGTTTGGGTGCCATGTCTTGTGACCCATTATTCAGGGCAGGGCTCACCTGCCCCCCCCAATATTTTATTCAAGTTGGCACCCCGTCTCAAGATGACAGAGTCATCTCGCCCCCAGATACATTTTTCCCCAGCACGCAAGCAGACACCTCCAGGCTCTGGGCTGTTGCTTTGGTGCAGTGACACCACACAATGCCTTGCCCAAGTCAGATGAAGGTAATGGGGTGTGTCATAAGCAAGACAGGCGGTGGTAATAATACAGAGCATTAAACTGCCCCTGATGTTGGCAAAAGGAGCTGAGGACACTTAACTACAGCCACAAAATGCTTATCAGCTTAAGCTCACCAGTGCATCATGAGAATGCCAACTTACTTTTGCCAAAGTATGCGCAGAACTCACATGTAGTGCTGGCCAAGCCTACAGGGTCTCATCCTCATACTGTGTTGTAGAGCACACCCCAAACTCCCCTGTTGCTGCAGTCAGCAGCGAAGAACTTGTCTGCCATTATCGATCTTCTCACTTAGAAACAGCTGATAGGGTCCTCTGAACTGAGACAGTGGTTTACAGAGTCATCACAATGAAGCACCATGATGCAAGAGTTTGACCACACCCCAAAACTGTAGTTGCAGCATCATCTGCAGCTAGCAAGACATGGCTCTTGAATCTGTATAAATTTATGCATTCTAATAGCCACTAAGTGGGTTGTCACCTACCACCACCAACGTTAGCAACAGGCCAAGATGAACAAACTTACTCTGTGCCCAGCCTTATTTGGATGAAGAAGTTGATTGCAGACAGGGGGCGGGGAGCAGGGAATGGAAAAAAACAGGGTGAGACATGAACAATGTTAAATAAAAAGGATGCAACAGAAAAGGAAACATCTCAAGCCAAATTAATAGGCAAATCATCAACTAAATTTGAATGTTAGGAAAGGAAATGTTAAAAAAAAAAATTTGATTTATGCAACTGATTTCATAAAGCAGGGCTGGGAAATCTCATGCCACCACTTCTTCAATGGTTCTGCTTCATGTCCTCTTTGAGTGCTTTTGCCTGGTTGAAATATGTCCCTGAATTGTGAAGATGCCCCTTGTTTGCCAGAGAGATGTGGGCAGGTGCAGAAACATCCTACATTTTAGTCTACTGTATAAAGGTAAGTCTACCCACATTTGCTTCTTGCCCCACCCACCACTTGCAATGTGCCCCCACTGGACTGTGTTCCCCATGAGAGAATGTGACCCTCTGGCTGAAAAAAGTCCCCATCCCTAACATTCATGGAAGGGTTTTCCTAGTCTTCCCTGAACAGATCCTAATGTCTGGCAGTCACCCTCTGTGCATTTGTTGGATTCCACCTCCCATCATCCCTGACCGTTGGCCATGCTGGCTAGGACAGATGGGAGCTGGAGTTCAATCATAACTGGAATGCCACAGGTTCTCCACTAAAGCCTTTTACATGCAACACAATTCACCATGCAGATGTAGGAGTCCACTGCCCATATTGGCTTCCCCATTCACTTCTGTGGAAGGGAGAGCTCTATAGGCTTGGTGATGTGAAAAGGAGCTAACCCTTATATTGAACAAATACAGGGAAATGGGTTCACAGTAGTATAAATCAGATACAGGATTTTTGGCATTGGCTCAGACCCACTTCATTTTAGTTTACAATGAGGAGTAAGAACCAAGTTTTTATTCACAAAATCCTCTTTCTTGCCATATTGCTATAGGAGATCCAGTTGGGTTTGAGGTTGATGCTATTCGGTCAGTGATACAAAAGGGCTGTATCCAATGCTGCACATCAGGGAGGCTCAGAGCCTCCAATAGTGTAGAGAACCCCTCTCCTCAAATGCTTTGAGGCTCTGGCTTCTGGTCCCACTTCAGAAAAGCTCTTACGAACAGAGCTCTGCACTCTGCATCATGACAAATTTTGCAACCTGTGCAAATGATGCAGAAATAAATGATTTCTCTTGAGTGATTCCAATTTTTTTTACTGACGCATTACACCTTATCATAGCCAAAACTTACTGTTTTTGCATAATTTATTCTGGTTTTGCTAACCCTGGGCAGGGTGGAAGAGTTGTGGAGGAAGCCGATGTCCCTTTCCTAACTACTGAAAATCTTATTCAGCCAACCTTTTTGGTCACAAAGATTTCATCAGGCATTGCTCCAAGATTTTCAAGCATATAATTACAGCCAGATAGGCTGAAGTGTAAGCCAGTGCTCTCAAGGAGGTGAAATTCCCACCCCCACCCCAAGAATCTTTGCAGACACAGACCTGCACCTGAGCACAACAGGAGCTGTCCAGCTCTGTTGACTTTCACAAGATGCTTCCATGGCTGTTTCAGTGCAATAAGAGGGGAGGGGGGATCAAGCTGTTTGTCTGGAACCAAGCAATTTCTACCAGGGATAAAATTCCTTGTACCAGCAAGCATTGTCACTTATTCACAACCTGCCTCCCCACGCCTGGTTCCTGACTATCCCCATCAGTAAGTTTCAAGTTATACTGACACACAGCACAAGATGGCTTAGTTCATGGATTTGTAATGCATCTAAGGGGGTTAGCCAAGCATAATTATGAGAGAAAAGTTATTGCCATAAACACCATGAATGTACAGTGGTACCTCTGGTGACAAACTTTATTCGTGAAACCGTTCTTAACCTGAGGTACCACTTTAGCTAATGGGGCCTCCCACTGCCACCATGCAATTTCTGTTCTCATCCTGGGGCAAAGTTATTAACCCGAGGTACTACTTCCGGGTTAGCGGAGTCTGTAACCCGAAGTGTTTGTAACACAAGGTGTTTGTAACCCGAGGTACCACTGTATGTGAGTATTGCAGGAAGGGAATCAAAACTTCTTAATTTAAAGCAGGACAAAATCAGAAGAAACTCAGCAAATCTTCAGGGAAGCTTACTGGCTGCAAAATGTATTTGGATGAGATAATATCACAACACTGTCATTTTCTCAAACCATTTTGCATATATCACTGAGTTTCAGATGTATTTCTCTTGTATAAAATTCAGCCGTACTCCATACCTAAGCAGAGTAAGCTCCACTGAAAACAATGAGACTTGTAATTTAGAAAGAAAACACTTTTTTGGGGGGCAGCGAACTATCCTTCACTCCCTCCCACTTTTGCCCCACTAAAAAGTGCTACCACACTAATGGTGCTATATAAGCAAAACAAGAACTGCAGGGACAGAGGGAGTGTTCTGACTGGGAGTGAAGTTATCCGGGCTGAGCGTGGCAAGTTAATCCTTAGTTCTTCAGGATCTTCAGCAATCCTCATAACAGTGGCAGGGCAGTGATCATGCCACAGGAAGAACGTTGTCCGTCTTTTGAGGACCAACCAGACGCTTTGTTATTTAAGACCCCCCCCCTAAAAAAAAACACCCCTGAACCCAACGTAAGGTCTAAAGGCACCACCCCGATGCCGATCACGAGGCCAGCCTGGGAATCCTGGGCGTTCAACATGGGAGGAACCATTTAACGAAGTTAAACTCTGATGTTAAATAGCATCAAGCCAAATTCACCCCCGACCCCGCTGGCTGCGGCTGTTGGGAGCCGGGTGCCCAGCAGCGTCCGGAGGGCCCACAGTGCCCAGCAGCTGCATCTCACCGCGGCCCTCCGTGCCCTGCCGGGCTCCGCCTCTCATCAGCCCGGCCGGCAAGGAGGAGGGCAGCCGGGAGCACAGCGAGACCTCGAGGGGCGCCAGGCCGAGGCAGGAGGCCACGAAGACGGACAGCTCCGTCCCCCAGTCACCGAGGGAAGAGGAAGAGACGGGGCTGGGCGGAGCGGCTCCTCGTAGGCCTCTGCCCCGGCCTTTCGCGCCGCCCTCGCCCTCTCAGGGCAACTCACCATCTTGGGGGGCTCTCCGTGCCGCTCCTGCACCGCCTTCCTGCCTGCCTTCCGCCGCTTCCGGTGTGCCAAGCCGGAAGTTAGGCCTACGGAAGCAGAGGCGGGACAATAAAAAGCGCACACGCAAAAAACAACCACAAGCAAAGACTCAGGACGGTTGGCGGAGGCCGCTGCCAGTCAGAGCCGAAGAGGCGGGGCCCGTTCGTTTCCGAATCAAAAATGGGCAAAGGTGGGCGGGGGGAAAGAAAGAGAAAGGGGGAGGTTTTACATCCGGGCGCCGGCGAGGCCAAAGGGAGGCAGGTTCCGCAAAGAGGACCGATATACACTTTCGGTTCCCGGTTGCGCACCTGCCAATGCGAAAGCGGCAGTTGGGCCGGAGGGCACCATGTAAGAGGCGGAGTGGGCAGCCGCGTCGTCGACGGAATGAGAGCCGGAAGTGATATGGCTGTCGCCCACCTCGTGACCTCTACGCCTTCCCCGTTTTTTCTGGCTCCGTCTTCCCTCAGAGTGGTTTTCCCGCCTTTTTTGCGGGCGGCTCGTGAGGCGAGGCGGGAAAGGCGCTTTTGCTCCGCTTTTTGCGGTCGCCGCCGTCGCCTCGCCATGAAGTGCGGCTTCGGGGCTGCGGGTGTTCGAGGTAGCGCCGCCCCGGATGGTGACAGAAATTGCGAACGTTAACAATAGCCATAATTTGCGTGGCTCACGAGACGCCACAGAAACAATGTCGATTAAATCCCACGCTATTCTCCCACGTTTCCGCTTTTGGATCCTTCAGCTGCTTAGATGCGAAAAATAAAATAAAATAAAAGTTTAGCCGAATTCCCCCACCCCCGCCCTAAAATGGCTGTAGAGTTTCCAGCTGAGGCAATTATGAATAATACCGCTCCTGAAATGTAAAGTCCAACGTATTAAAAACCGCACAAGGCAGGCAGAGAATAATAGGGGCATATGCCAGAAACCCTTTGAGGCACTTTTCATTTATGCAGTAGTTTGGTTTTGTAAATTTTAAGAGAGCACCTCTTGATTACAGAAAGTTAATTTCAAATCACCTCATACTGGATCAGTTACGGTAATCCAGTAATATTATTGGATCAGTAATAAAATAATAATATTTTATTTAATATTTTATTTAAATATTAAAATATTTAAATGTTATTTAAATATTTATTTTATTAAAATTTGAAGAGTTGTATGCCTGCCATAGAGCCCCTGAGTAGAAAGAAGGGACCGAAATACAACCAGCTAGTCATTTGCTCTTTCTACAGTATTTCTTTCCAATATATGCTATTTTTTTTGCATTGCCTATTGTGTGGCATTTGTCGCTGGTGCTGAATTTTACTCGCCCGTATATTCAGAACAAGTCATAGGCAGAGGCCGACATCTACATCAAGCCATTGGTGTTAAAATACATATTTTATATACTGTCTCAAGTCCTTGGCCATTTAGGGACTCCCCTCCCTGGGAAGGTCACTTTGGTTATGCTAAAGATGCTGCGAAAATAGCCGGATGCCAACAACTAACCTACACACAAACACATATTCATAACATGCATATTTTGCCATGTTACTATATTTTGGATACATTGCTATGTATCAGGTTGAGCCAAGAGTTAATCACACTAAAGCATTTGTAAGAATGTCTTGAGCCATGTCAATTGAAGCTTTAAATGATACTAGTAACGGCGAGAAATTAAGTAAATAGACACAAATGACCTCAGTTGTGTCGCAGGGTCTAACAAATCAGTACAAATTATGAGATGGATGCCCTGCTGTGAAGTGGTAATTAAACTTCCATTTTGAATCAAAAAAATGGGGCTGCAGAGGAAGGTCCTGGAGACTGTTTAAATATTGGTTGCAGATGCTCACATCTTTCTGCTCCAAATTAAATGATCCAGGCTAAAAGCTACCTCCTATTCTTGAACTTCCAATCAAAATTCCAGCCTTTTAATTATCGCCTCAATTGTTGACGCCAATATTTCAGTTTCCTGACTTTGTAGAGTATGGGAGGGCAAGCTTATAAAGGATGCACATGCTGGGAATTAAAATGAACAGGCTGAATGCTTTCATTAAGAGTTCTAATGGGAAAATGAGTGTTTCTCACTCCTTCTGCTCCATAATAGCACACAATTGGGTATAAATCCCTGTTTTTCTCCTTTTTGTTTGTTTCTGATTCAGGTGCTTTCTCTTAATGACCCTAATTTATTTTGGGTTTCTTATATAGCTAATGATCAGTTCAGAAGTAAGTCCTGTTTTGTTCAAAATGACTTATTCCCAGCAAGTCAGTAGGTCTACTTACGGTTGGGTCTACTTCTGAACCAACACATATAAGATTGCATTGCATATTGAAATGTGAAAACACTAATGCATCTTTTAAAATCTCCTCTACAGTATTTGGAAGGGCCATACATGCCATAGCACGTATCAGTGATGAATTTTGGTTTGATCCTACTGAAAAAGGAGTAAGTAAACATTCAAAATTTTGAAAAAATGAATAGGGAATTAAACTTATTTATTGAATATATTTATATACTACTTAAGACAGTCTTACAAAATAGTTTACAAAACAGGAAATACATTGTGTACATATAGTATAACAACTTAAAACAAATTAAACTGAGAAAATACAACACAATATGGTACAATGGAATACAAGAATAAAATATCTCCCCCCCCAAAAAAAAATATAGCATATTTTGAAACATCTTTAGAGCCAGGGATCCTCCTGCCAAGGCATCCCAGGAATAGCAATAGCCAGGAGGAATTCCAGGAGGATTGCTATGTAGGGTACAAAGAAAAAAGATGGGTTTGAGTAGAGATTTGAAGTATGAGAAGCGGCATCACACACCTGTTGTGTCAGTAAATTCCAGGTGTAAGGGGTAGCAAGGTTAAAAGCATGGTGTTTATTATCTACATATACAAATTGCATATACATATACAAATAATGATAATAAATATTAATTAAATATTATTTAATGGTGTTTAAAATTAATATTAAGTGCAAACTTACACATATCATATATATACGCATAGCTACAAAGATCTACAGATGCAAAGGGTCCTCAGTATCTGCAGTGTCTAGAAAATTTTAGATGCTTAAGAGAGTTTTTAATAACAATAACACCTAATGCCCTAAATACTACCATAGGATAAACGTTTTGTTTGTTTGTTATTTCAAGTTGTGGTTTCATGCTGATTTTGTCTATTCATAGCTTTCCCTCAGGTCGGTGAATTCTTCCCAGTCAGCCTATGCCTGTGTCTTTTTTTCATCCATCTTCTTTCATCACTATTCCTGTAGAAATACGCCTGAATTGGGTTTGAATAAAAATCACACACACCTTGCATACAAATTAGTAATAAAGGTAAGTCTCAGTGGATGAGAAAATCTATACTATTTTATACCACAAAACCACAGTTCTATTTTATGTATTGTGGTGTGTTGGTGGGATTTGACAAAACACAACTTTCCACTAAAAATAGTTTTTGAACTTCATGTAGTTTTTCTTCCAGTAATAAATTGTTTCTATTGAAGCTGCTAGAATGTTTGAAAAATGTATTTTGTTTCCCAACATTATTAGCACACAATAATAACAAACAGTGCCATCCAAAACTAGCACACCCATCTAGGTCTTCCTTATGCACTTCCTAATGAACTTTTATTTAATCCTGTTTATTTAAATGCTAGTAGCCAAACTTTTTACCATATATAATCTTGTTTTTAAGGGCTAGTTCTGCTCTGATCTCTCCATTAATTATTTCTTTTTTAAAAATTTCAGGCTGTCCTGCCTATATTTCGGTGCTTAAACACAGTGGAAAGGAACATAGAGAAATGCAACATCTATACAAACTTTAATGACTGCCAAGTTGTTTTTCAGCTTTTCTGCAAACATGGTAGGTCAGTAGTTGTGTTGTAAATAAAAATATGCCCTTTTCCCTTATGGGGTATCCAAGAGCCCATATAGAGTCCTTACATAGGTTCCCTATTGGTAGGAGAAAATAACAGAGGCCAACCAGAGAATACTGAGAAGCAAAGCAGCTAGTAAGCTTGATCTTTATTGATCTGTTGCAACAGGGTGCTCCCCTCACATGCAGGAAAGGAGGAGGACCCACAAAAATGCTGTGCAAAGGCTTATAAAGACTTTTGAAATTCCCATCCTGTAGATCAAGACCACCCCCAGAAACATTATACATACATCACAGAAGGGGTGTAACCTAAGACCACCCCTCAGATACATCACAGAAAAGGCGGTCTTAAACAGAACATTTGCATGTTGTTTTTCTCCTGTCGCTTGTTTATTTCGTGTCTGGCAGGTTACTTGATTGGATTGCCTGAGGAGAATGGCCAGTCTTTTGTAATGATAAGGCTCACACCCTTATTCAAACACAGACATGCCCTTAAGACAGGATTTGTGAAGGAAAAGACAATGGGGAGGCTTTTCCATTTTGACCTTGCAGAGAAAACATTTGGCCAGTTTAGGAATCAAAATGGTTCCAGGTTGGTCTTCCTGTGCTGATCTATGTATGTGCGGTTATGAACATTACCATATATCTAAGACCATAAAATTCCTATCACAGTTGGCACATTATGTTTTAAGTCTTATGGGCTGAAAGGCAGGTTTTTTAAAAAAATATCTAGGTCAGGATCCAAACAATAACACAACTTATTTCTGTTTGCTGACAGACTTTGGACTTGCATTTCTTAGACCTGGAACTTTCCAAAACAGCACCTGATATCCGCAGAATAAGTTTTCAGGTTCCAGCACAAATAAATTAATAAAGTAAATAATAAAAATATGTGTTCTCAAGTCCATCAAAGCTCATGCCAAAATAAATTCATTAGCAGCCTTAAAACATTTTAGCTGTAAAACGTTTTACTGCAACAGACTAAAGTGGCTATACCTCTTGAAATACCGTATTTTTCCAGTATTAGACTAGGTTTTTCCCCCCTTAAAAATAATGTCCAAAATTTGGGGGGCGTCTTATACACGGATAGATCTTGCCCCATTTTCTTAAATCGGAGTCCCCCAAAATAGGGGGTGTCTTATAGAGGTATGTCTAATGAATCTTTTCCACACTGTAGGAAAAAAATGATGTGCTTCCGTTATTGCATCAATAATTGTTGTTAGAGATACAGTATGTAACAAAATGGCCTAGTCAAAGTAATACTGTTTCTTAACTCCAAAGAGAACCTTACACATACTTTTTATTAAAAAGTTGTTGAGCTCTCAGTGCCCACCAGAGGGCACTATTGGTTGGCATCCAGTGGAAGAGTGCTCTTTCGGGGTGAACTCAAACTGTTGGAGATTTACAATGCTAATATTCAGGCTTGCTCATTTCCATCCTTATCCTCTCTCCTCAGGTGTTGTGAAAACTCATAACTTAGCTTTTCAAGAATGTGAACCTTTGCAAGCTGTGTTTGCAAAGCATTTGTGCCCCAATGCAATGAAGATTCAATCAAGGTAACAGAGTTAACATACTACCAGCACACCTAATTTTAAAATATATTACTAGTGATGAGTGCCTGGTGCTGCCCAAGTATTTTTAAAAGCTAAATGGTGTTGTGATTTCAAAAATGGATGGTGCAGTTTGTGAGTTTGGACCAGTTACACCAAAATTCAGACAAAGTCAATCCAAGTCACGTTTTGGTCTGCCATCTTGATTCCAAATGGCAGCTAGCATCCAAACATTGACAGAGACTGCCACCTCCACCTCAGAAACCCTCATGCCACATTAGGTGATGATATCTCAAGAGCTGACTCATGTTCATAGACAGACACAAACCACTTTCCCACAGTATAGAGATTTTATTTATATCTTGCCTTTCTCCCAGTGCAGGACCCAAGGCAGCTCAAAGCATAAAATAAAACTGATACAACTAAAATACACAATAAATATATATATTTTAAATTACAGGTGGGTAGCCATGTTGGTCTGCCGTAGCCGAAACAAAATAAAAAAAATCCTTCTAGTAGCACCTTAGAGACCAACTAAGTTTGATATTGGTATGAGCTTTCGTGTGCATGCACACGAAAGCTCATACCAATAACAAACTTAGTTGGTCTCTAAGGTGCTACTGGAATGAATTTTCAAAATTTTTTTAACTAATACATAAGTAACCCCAGTGCTTTTTTCAGGGGGTACTCAAGGGTATGCAGTTTCGGCACCTTTTTTTGTTGTTGTTAAGTGTGGCACGTCTTCTAGAAAAAAAGCACTGAGTAACCCTCTTTTTAAAAAAGTACTGAGAGCACTTAAGGTAAAAAGGTAAAGGTACCCCTTCCCGTACGGGCCAGTCTTGACAGACTCTAGGGTTGTGTGCCCATCTCACTCAAGAGGCCGGGGGCCAGCGCTGTCCGGAGACACTTCCGGGTCACGTGGCCAGTGTGACAAGCTGCATCTGGTGAGCCAGCGCAGCACACGGAACGCCGTTTACCTTCCCGCTAGTAAGCGGTCCCTATTTATCTACTTGCACCCGGAGGTGCTTTCAAACTGCTAGGTTGGCAGGCGCTGGGACCGAGCAACGGGAGCGCACCCCGCCGCGGGGATTCGAACCGCCGACCTTTCGATCGGCAAGCCCTAGGCGCTGAGGCTTTTACCCACAGCGCCACCCGCGTCCCTAACTGAGAGCACTTAAAACTATTTAAAAAACTATTTAAAACTATTTAAAAGCACCCATACACAAAAAGTACAATACCCAACCACAGAAGACCCTTCCATAATAGTCAGTTAGTGCTCAAAGGCCTGTGTTTGCCTGCAGGCTAAAGGAAAACTGACAGGGCCAGCCTAGCCTCCTGTGAAAGGGAGTTTCACAATCTTTAAAATATAGATATAGATAAATAGACAAACAGTATCTGGAGGCCCTCAGATTCTCCATTCCTGCCTTAAGCACTATTGTGATTCCCCAATCTCAAGAGAACAGATTGAACAAGGAAATAAATTAGCCAAAGTTAGATAAAGGGAATAGCAATATGCTATGGATTAAGTGAGACTGAGCTGCCAATTTTTATTACTCATGAAAAGCATAGAGAGCTGTTTGTAATATGAAACACTATTACCCTTTTAAACTTCTCAGGCAGCTGTCTGATATACTGATTCATTTTCCAACCTGTCAAAATGAAGTAACTGTAGCTGTAACTCCAGTAAAAGTTTGTTTCAAGACTTACACTGATGAGGAAATGGGTAAGAATTGAACTTTCATTGTATGTTAAGAAATAAGTCAATAAAGTGATAATTAAGAATGTTCAGACTACAATAATGTTTTATCAGGAAAAGTGTATTGTACATTATATGGCCTAAAATTATTATTTAGCAGTCATGGCAAAGAAATGTTGGTATTTTTTAATGTAACCATCAGAATTTTATAACATGCCAGAATAACAGAAGAAAGGGTAACTTTTAAAAAACCCCAGTAAGGATCTGTGAAGTTGTGATTGCATTCTGTGTTCCTGTTTATTTATAAACAATAAATAAGCAATAAGTAAGTACTAGAAGTCAATGTGGGGACGCAGGTGGCGCTGTGGGTAAAAGCCTCAGCGCCTAGGGCTTGCCGATCGAAAGGTTGGCGGTTCGAATCCCCGCAGCGGGGTGCGCTCCCGTTGCTCGGTCCCAGCGCCTGCCAACCTAGCAGTTCGAAAGCACTCCCGGGTGCAAGTAGATAAATAGGGACCGCTTACCAGCGGGAAGGTAAACGGCGTTTCCGTGTGCGGGTCTGGCTCGCCAGAGCAGCGATGTCACGCTGGCCACGTGACCCGGAAGTGTCTCCGGACAGCGCTGGCCCCTGGCCTCTTGAGTGAGATGGGCGCACAACCCTAGAGTCTGTCAAGACTGGCCCGTACGGACAGGGGTACCTTTACCTTTTAGAAGTCAATTAATGCCAGAAATTGATAATATATCAACATTCCCCACATTAGGCTGTTTCAGCTAAGTTATAACCTTGGTACATGCTCTTGGTACAGCAAACTGCTCTTGGTACAGCAAACTAAATATGACATAATAGGCATCACTGAAACCTGGTGGGATAAGTCCCACGATTGGAATGTAAAAATGGAGGGATACAATCTATTTCAGAGAAACAGACCAGAGAAGAAAGGAGGAGGAGTGGCGTTATATGTCAGGGATGTGTATACCTGTGAAGAGATCCAAGATTTAGAACCTCAAAGCCAAAGTGAGAGCATTTGGGTCAAAATTAAGGGAGAGAAGAATAACAGTGACCTCATTGTGGGAGTTTATTATAGATCCCCAAGCCAAACGGAGGACATAGATGATGCCTTCCTGGAACAGATGGCCAAGCATGCAAAAGGAAGGGAGATAGTAGTAATGGGGGACTTCAATTACCCAGATATTTGTTGGATGTCAAACTCAGCCAAGAGCATAAGGTCAAACAGATTCCTCACTGGCCTTGCAGACAACTTCATTGTCCAGAAAGTGGGAGGAGCAACAAGAGGAACAGCCATTTTAGATCTGGTCCTAACCAATGTCGATGACCTGGTTAATGGGGTAGAAGTGGAAGGATCATTAGGCGCAAGTGATCATGCTCTTCTGAAGTTTACTATACAACGGAAAGGAGCAGCCAAGCATACTAGGACTCAATTTCTTGACTTTAAGAAAGCCGACTTCATAAAACTTAGGGAAGTGCTGGGTGAGATCCCATGGACAGTAATACTAAAAGGAAAGGGAGTTCATGATGGCTGGGAGTTTGTTAAGAGGGAGATAGTAAAAGCACAACTTCAGGCAATACCAATGAGATGGAAACATGGAAGGTGCCTAAAGAAGCCAGGGTGGCTATCTAAAGAACTTTTAACTGAGTTAAGATTAAAAAAGGATGTGTACAAAAAATGGAAAAGGGGGGAAACCACCAAAGAGGAATTCAAACAAATAGCCAGCACGTGTAGACACAAAGTCAGAAAAGCTAAAGCACAGAATAAACTCAGGCTTGCTAGAGAGGTTAAAAGCAACAAAAAAGGCTT
Source organism: Podarcis tiliguerta (assembly GCF_965153285.1). Classification (NCBI taxonomy): domain Eukaryota; kingdom Metazoa; phylum Chordata; class Lepidosauria; order Squamata; family Lacertidae; genus Podarcis; species Podarcis tiliguerta. The sequence goes on from NC_139541.1 coordinate 6,736,275, forward strand.
TTATGGGTATGTTCGTAGCAAAAGGAAGAACAAAGAAACAGTGGGGTCACTCAGAGGAGAAGATGGTGAAATGCAAACAGGGGACACAGAAAGGGCTGAACTCCTCAATGCCTTCTTTGCCTCAGTCTTCTCCGATAAAGAAAACAATGCCTGACCTGAAGAATTTGGAGCAAATGATTCAGCAGAGAAAACACAGCCCAAAATAACTAAGGAGATAGTACAAGAATACTTGGCTAGTTTAGATGTATTCAAGTCTCCAGGGCCAGATGAACTGCATCCAAGAGTATTAAAAGAACTGGCAGATGTGATCTCAGAACCACTGGCAATCATCTTTGAGAATTCCTGGAGAACAGGCGAAGTCCCAGCAGACTGGAGGAGGGCAAATGTTGTCCCTATTTTCAAAAAGGGGAAAAGAGAGGACCCAAATAATTACCGCCCAGTCAGTCTGACATCAATACCAGGGAAGATTCTGGAGCAGATCATTAAGCAAACAATCTGTGAGCACCTAGAAAGGAATGCTGTGATCACCAATAGTCAGCATGGATTTCTGAAAAATAAGTCATGTCAGACGAACCTGATCTCATTTTTTGACAGAATTACAAGCCTGGTAGATGAAGGGAACGCAGTGGATGTAGCCTACCTTGATTTCAGCAAGGCATTCGACAAGGTGCCCCATGATATTCTTGTAAAGAAGCTGGTAAAATGCGGTCTTGACTATGCTACCACTCAGTGGATTTGTAACTGGCTGACTGACCGGACCCAAAGGGTGCTCATCAATGGTTCCTCTTCATCCTGGAGAAGAGTGACTAGTGGGGTGCCACAGGGTTCTGTCTTGGGCCCGGTCTTATTCAACATCTTTATCAACGACTTGGATGATGGACTCAAGGGCATCCTGATCAAATTTGCAGATGACACCAAACTGGGAGGGGTGGCTAACACCCCAGAGGACAGGATCACACTTCAAAACAACCTTGACAGATTAGAGAACTGGGCCAAAACAAACAAGATGAATTTTAACAGGGAGAAATGTAAAGTATTGCACTTGGGCAAAAAAAATGAGAGGCACAAATACAAGATGGGTGACACCTGGCTTGAGAGCAGTACATGTGAAAAGGATCTAGGAGTCTTGGTTGACCACAAACTTGACATGAGCCAACAGTGTGACGCGGCAGCTAAAAAAGCCAATGCAATTCTGGGCTGCATCAATAGGAGTATAGCATCTAGATCAAGGGAAGTTATAGTGCCACTGTATTCTGCTCTGGTCAGACCTCACCTGGAGTACTGTGTCCAGTTCTGGGCACCACAGTTCAAGAAGGACACTGACAAACTGGAACGTGTCCAGAGGAGGGCAACCAAAATGGTCAAAGGCCTGGAAACGATGCCTTATGAGGAACGGCTAAGGGAGCTGGGCATGTTTAGCCTGGAGAAGAGAAGGTTAAGGGGTGATATGATAGCCATGTTCAAATATATAAAAGGATGTCACATAGAGGAGGGAGAAAGGTTGTTTTCTGCTGCTCCAGAGAAGCGGACACGGAGCAATGGATCCAAACTACAAGAAAGAAGATTCCACCTAAACATTAGGAAGAACTTCCTGACAGTAAGAGCTGTTCGACAGTGGAATTTGCTGCCAAGGAGTGTGGTGGAGTCTCCTTCTTTGGAGGTCTTTAAGCAGAGGCTTGACAACCATATGTCAGGAGTGCTCTGATGGTGTTTCCTGCTTGGCAGGGGGTTGGACTCGATGGCCCTTGTGGTCTCTTCCAACTCTATGATTCTATGATTCTATGATTCTATTCTATAACCTATTATTTCTGCTCGCGTATACTAGAAAAGGAGTCCATTTTGAAATATCTGCCTGGCTGGCATAAATGTATTATGTATCTGGGGTTTGTCAACCTTTTTAGTTCCATAGGCACATTTGGAGCAAATGCCATGGTTGCTATCCCCTCTGTCTGGCTATTTCTCAATCCCCACTCCGCCCCCCCCCCCATTCCCACCACACAGAAATAAAGTGCACCAGTGTACACACTTTGCTTTTCCAAAGGATTTGGGTAAATACTGGAAGCAGAATTAATTTGAGCTTTGAAAATATCTGAAAGAGGTACAGTGGTATCTCTGGTTATGTACTTAATTTGTTCTGGAGGTCTGTTCTTAACCTGAAACTGTTCTTAATCTGAAGTACCACTTTAGCTAATGGGGCCCCCCACTGCTGCTGCGCCGCCGCTGCACAATTTCTGTTCTCATCCTGAAGCAAAGTTCTTAACCCGAGGTACTATTTCTGGGTTAGCGGAGTCTGTAACCTGAAGCGTATGTAACTGAAGCGTATGTAACCCGAGGTACCACTGTAATGAGAAAGAGCTCAAGGAGGAAGTTGGTAGAGAGACTTTCCATGTACTTTTCAAGGGAGAAAAAGGTAACCCTCACCCTCCATTAGTTTCCTCAGTCTGTCTTCAATTGGATGCTTTTTGTGGGCAGAGGCTTGTTTGTGGTGGCCCTTTCTCCCATGGTTCACAGCCTCTGCCACCAAAAACATGTGGTGCCGCAGGTGAACAGGGTGGCTACTCTGGAAATCATTGTTACAATCAGTGCCACCTGCTTGAAGACAAGAAAAATGTGAGCACAGCAACAGCTCACTGCAGAACGGCTTGCAGGCATGCAGTGGATCGTGCGAGGGAGGGAAGAGCACTGAGGGGTCAGTTCTGGCACCTTTTTTCCTAGAAAAAAAGGTGCTGCCCTTAACTAACAGCTGCCTTCACCCCTCTTGCAAAAGGAGGTAGGATTGGTTAAGTCCCATAACGGGATGCTTCCCTCTCACTGGACAGAGAATGGAACATTGGTCACTTTCTGCAACTGTTGCATCTGGTCCAGGATGAGGGAGGCATACAGCTCCAACCTTCCTCTAGGTTGCTTTGCTGTATAAAAATGGTCACATAATGACATCTGTTACAATCACCCATCTGTGCCAGGTCTTCTCATAGGAGGCTCCCATTTTCTGTTTCTTTAACATTTTTTCCTTCAGTGTCTTTATTTACTCACTGTTATTGGTCCAGTCATGGGGCAAAGCCTGTTGAGCCAGCCTAGGTCTTAAAAGTCACATCACATGGCTGTGCCATGGAGGTAAGGAACAGGAGGAGGAGGTCAACCAGGATCTGGATGTCTCTCTCACATTGGATCAGAACGAATATTCGCTATAAATGACCATTGTTCAATTTTCAAAGGCTTGGATACATTTGTTATGGTTGGGGCTCCATTGTTTTTAATTTCTGCCATTGTCATGATTTTGAACAGATTTTGCAAAGGCAATGCACACTGAGATACATATCAATCCAGAAGAATTTGAATACTTTCAGGTTGGAGTAGACACTGAAGTCACATTTTGCCTTAAAGAGCTAAGGGTAATGTTGCTAATTATATTTCCTTGATGTATCTCAATATTACACAGTTATGCTCTTCCATGGGCACCCGCTTCAAAGTCTTGTTTAGGTGGTTTGCTGAAGGGCATAGCGGGTGGTGAAATAATGGGGAAATGACTCAAACACTGGCATCTCTAAGCTCAGTAGGCATAATAGTCCTTCTGGATCAGACCAAGCATCCTTGTAATCTAACATCCTATTGAGGTCATTGGTCAGTTGGAAGCCTCCAAGTTGCCCATGGTCAAGTAATAAAAAAATAGCTAGTTACATTGAAACACAAATGTAAAACAAGAATCTGATGCTCCGTAGTGTGTCATATTTGAGCTAATTGACATCTTTCACTTGCATTTAGGGACTTCTGACTTTTGCAGAAGCCATCACTGCTCCAGTCTCTATTCATCTTGATGTTTCTGGAAAGTAAGTTGATGGGTACTTTGGTATATAGCATTTTAGTATCAGCTTTCCTTTGAACTTTCATAATCGCTACTCTTATACAGTAATTAAGATTGCTTAAACTTGTTAAACTAGCAGTGAACATGCATTTCACACATAAATGCACAAACAAATTTATATCGAAGTTATGTAATATAAATTGTGCTCATCATATGACAACATAAACATGTCCCAGAATCTAACACACAGCTAAGAGTGCTTAAGCTCATTGGGTTTTTTTTTCTTGGGGGGGGGATATTAACTGTGTTCTGTAATGCTACAAGACGAAGCTAAATAATATTTTAGTAACTCTTTTTAAGAGCAGAGGACAGTATCAGTAGCCACCTCACTTTTCTGTATAGATGTATGGATACGCAGCCTATTCTTATATGCGCCTGTAGCTCTCAGCTCAACCTTATTCTTACATATATAGGCCAGTTGTTTTCAGCATTGAGGATATGCTCATAGAAGCCAGTTTTGTTTTGGCTACCTTATCAGATACTGAAGGCAGGACACCGTCTCATGAATCGCCTTTGCTTTCGCAATGCCAGAAAAGGTAATTGATTTTTAAATAACTTAATGCTTGCAAAATGCTAGACTTCAAGACCAAACTACAGTTGATGTTACATTAGTCTTTGGCAGAGGGTATAAATAAATAAATAAATAATTCATTTCCATCAATTGGAGGGACCGATAACCCACAGAATCAGAGTAGGTGTGGAGGAGGAATTCCTCCTCTGCTGTGGTCCTGAGGAAAATCCCAGTTCTACAGCTGGCAGTTGCATTGTGGTGGAAGGGGAATTCCCCTTGGGCACCAATGGCGTGTGTTGTCCCCCCCCCAGCAGATACTAGCTATAGTTGAGGGATTTTCCTCAGCCTAGGTAGAAAGGGTTGAACTCTCCCCTGCACCTTCTCTAATTGCATGGATTATCAGCTCCTCCAACTGATGCAAAGCATATTCTTTAAAATAAATTCTGCTGGTTGTGATGCAAAGAGGCATGGAAAGTCATGAGTCATTTGGACTTCAAATGAAGCCAGGTGAGGTCTCTTTAAATTCAGGAGAGGATACAGCTTGTGCTTTTGCATTTGCTCACAGTTAAGATTTGCTGAGCCATGGAAACTGGGTGCTAGTTAGGGGAAATTATGGAACCATTTCAAGTTTGAAGGACAGAATTATTTTAGAGGAAATAGTTTTTTGTCTGTTAATTTCTGTTGTTAGTCACAAGTTTTACACCAGTTGGTATAGTACTGCCATGCAGTGGATGCTAGTTTTATTGTTGTTATTGCAGTATGTGGCTGTATTGGAATGCTTATGTTTGATTGATATTAACTGATACATTTTAATGCTAATATAACATTTCAGATCATTGTAAAATAAACTATCAAAGTGAAATATTTGGGTTGTCATATTTTGTATTGATATGACCTAGTCGTTGCAAGTTACTTAATGATGTGCCGATTTGCATATTTGTCGTGTTGTAAGCTGCTTTGGGCATATTTATATGAAGCAACATACAAGTTGAAATAATACACTAATTGCCCTTGTCAGTTGTCAAAGCAACATTTGTAGGCTAATGTACATTTCTCTGGTTTTGTTCATATGCCAAACAAAATCCCAAATCCTGGGGTGGGGGGACTTGAAATCCTTCATGATAGAATTAAGTCTAAGGGGGGGGGTACCTGGGCACCCATTCCTATGCGTTTATGTGTCCCTAGCTAATGTACACAACATATACGTATTTAAGAACATAGGAAGATGCCTTCTAGCGAGTCAGCCCACTGGTTCACCTGGCTCTGTATTTATCTATAATGATTGACAGGATTCTCCAAGCTCAGACTGTGATGTTTCCCAGCCCTACCCATAGAGTCCATGGACTGAACTTAGGAACTTCTGTATGTCTTCTGTCATTGAGCCACAGCCCTAACTCCCAAAAAACTGTTTCCATGTCACTCAGTGCTGTCCTCAAATGGGTTGTTTCTGTGTCCTCTTTCAAAGGAGGTTAGCATTATCATCTGATAATTTAGTAATTGTAACTGTTCAGTGGGTGTACAAGGGAACCTGACTTACAGGCTTTAGCAACGCCCCATAGAGCGGGAGCCCAGAACCCATGGCCCTGCAGATGTTGCTGGACTTCCAATTCCCCTCAGCCTTCATGGCTAATCAGTGATGTTGGAAGCTGTAGTTCAGCAACTCCTGAAGGGCCACAGCTTTCCCACCCCTGCCATAGAGCTTAGATTGGAGTGGGAAAAGTTGGTAGGCATAGCCATGCTCAAAAACTTTATTTCAATTCTATTTCTAATTATCTTTGCTGTCCCTGTGGCAAGCTGCTCTAAAGCAAATTAACCAGGACTGATTGTGACACATGTAGGAAAGAGGGCAAAAACTTACCACAGACACCTAGCTTTGCAAACAGAGTATCATTAGCTCTATGCCAGAAGCTGCTTATTTTCCAGTGCTCCCAGCCTCTTCACTGCCATTGGTGCTTTTCACTCGTATTTGACATAAGGAACCATACCTGTGACCATCTTGTGGCTTGTTCTCTACACATGGTGACGTGACCTGCTTCCTTCCTTAAGACAAAAAGGCGCTGGATTGTAAATAATCTATCCCCTCCCTTGAAAATGAGGGAACATCTATCAAATCATACCAGCCTCCTGCCCCAGAGAAGGGTACATATCATCACATTAAGGGTATCTTCCACTGCTGCAAAATATAGGCAGCAGTGGCAGAGGCCTGACAAGAATAGTATGAGATCCACCTTGACAAAGGTCCTGGTCACAAATGCTGCAGAGAATAGCTGTGCAGTAAGAGTTTTGCTGGAATGGAAAGGCATATAACTCTTTCAATTCTGTGGCATTTTAGGAACTCTGCACTAAAGAGGAGCAATAAAGACCCCATAATCTCTAGCAGAAACACTAGCAAGACAGAAACAGCCACAGCTACAGCAAATGGCTTCACCATTACGGAGGAAGAAGCAGTGCCACCTGATCTGGATTATAAGGTAAAAGCTGAAGACATATAGAAATGGTTTGTAAAAGTGAAGTCAGCTTGACACTCCCAAAAAAGAAAACAACATTTCTGTTGGGATTAAATTGGTAATTTGATATGTTTGTAGTGCTCCATTCAGAAATGTTCCACCCTATGCAAATTTATTCCATTACTAGCAGGCAGTGCCTGCTGCTGCCTGGGAATTTTTAGAAACCCCAAAATATTGTGATTTTTAAATGGATAGTGTAATTTGTGTTTTAACTCCAAAAATCAGGTGAGGTCATGTTTTGGTCCATCATCTTGATTCAAAATGGTGTCCAGCATTTAAATGTCAACAAAGACTGCTTCCCCCACGTGGGAAACAGTCGTGCTGAATTTGGCAATTACATTTCGAGAAGTGACCAAACCTATGACCCAAAATGGGATAAGTCACACCAAAGTGACATTTAGGTCCGCCATCATGAATCAAGTGACGTCCAGCATTCCAGCATTGATGGAAGACAGCTGCCTCCAGTTCAGGAACCCTGGTGCAGAGTTTGGCAATGGTATCTCAAGAGGTGCCAAGCCTATAGAAAACAGACAGATGCACAAACCACTTTGCAAAATACGCAGGTGTCAGGGGTTCAGGAGCAGAGGCACAGGAGAGGGAGGAAATGGAGAGCGAAGGGGAGGAGTCCAAAGGAAATGTCAGCGATGACAGCGATCCGAGGTCTCTGAGTCTGTCCAGTGAATCAGAGGATTCACAAAAAGGGGCTCCCATGGTCAGGGCAAGGGGAGTACCCAGGGGGGCACTTCAGGGAGAAGGGGCCAGAGGGGACTCAGAGAGCAGCAGCTGGAAATCTGGACCAGCGTCCACACCAGAGGGAAGTAGGGGGGAGGAGTCCCAGGCATCGGGATCAGGCGGCGCGCTACCAGCGGGAGAACATGAGGCAGGATTGACCACGCCTCCGTCAGGGAGCGAGGAAACGGTTAAGAGGAAGGTTAAACGCGCGCGCGCGCCAAGTTCAAATGTACAGGAAGGCGGCACAGTTGGCAGCCCGGGTAGGGAGCCAAGTCCTAAAGCCCGTCGAAGAGAGCGGGAGGAGTCAGGAGGGTCAACGTCTGCGTCAGAGGAGTCCAGGAGGGAGGAGACCCCGGGGGGCAGCAGGACCCAGAGGAGAAAGGAGAGAAGGGAGAGGTGGAGTAAGATTAGAGTCTTAAACTGGTGTACAGGGGGCGGAGATTCAGACGGAGCTTCGCCGGTCTAGACTCTAGACGTAGAGCTGGGGCGCTGAGGCTTGGAAATGGAAACTATTCTTCAATAAAGACTTTGATACTTTACTACCGGCTAGCGTTGGTCCTTTGTGAGCTGGGACCAGGAGCCAGCTCTGACAGTAAGCTCCGTCACACAAAGTTTTGGCACCAAGAACCTCGCCATGTGAGTCGACGCAGCGAGGGCAGAGGAGGGGTGCTTCGAGAGCTCACACAAATCAGGCAAGATGACTCCAGAACAGCAACTGACAGAACTGCGAAATGCAGTAACTCAACTCAACGCGGAGGTACGGGCCTCCAAGAAAAGGGAAGAGGAAATGGATGCCGCCTGCAGAGATCTCCGAACCAGGTTGGAAGCACTCACTACACTGGGGCAAATGGGACCCAAGTCAGAGGGCATTGGACTGGGGAGAAGGGGAGGCAGTCTGGTATCTCATTTCGACGGGAGTTTACAGCAGTACCCCAACTTCAGAGCCGACCTGCTGTTTGCGCTGGATCTGCTAGAAAAAGACTTTAGAGATGAGAGAGAGAAAGTGGGGTTTATCTTGTCCCATTTGCATGGGGAGGCCAAAACGTGGCTGAGGAATTTATGGAGAGATAATGATCCGGCGCTCCAAGATGCGAAGGCTTTCATTAAAGCAATGGATTCGTGTTTTTTATCAAAGATAGACATCGACATTGCCAGAAGAGACATACACGGGCTTAAACAAGGCAGAGCCAGTGTGAGGCAGTACCATGCACGCTTTTTTGGCTTAGTTCATGCACTGGGATGGGAGAAAGATTCTGCTCCAGTGAGAGACCTCTTTTGGGAAGGCTTGAATGCAGATGTAAAAGCTGAGATTGCAAGGGGAGAGAGGCCAAAGAACACTCAGCAAGTGGTCCAGAGGGCGCTGGAAATTGGGGTGCGCCTGGAGGAACGTCCTTGGAACAGAGAAGAAGGACGTTGGGGAAGGGCGCCAGCCAGAGCACCTCCCTTCTCTCCCAAAGATGCAACGCGTGCGCAATCCACACCCTCGCAGGGAGGGGGAGAAGAACCGATGGAGATCGGAGGTGCCAGGGCTCAGTCAGCTACCAGAGCCCTAACACCGGGAGCAGTCAAAACGAAGCCTCCTAGAGGGAACAGGAAGTGCTACATCTGCGAGAGTGCTCAGCACATGGCGAAAGAGTGTCCCCAGAGGCTCCACAAGCACACTGCAGCCTCGGCAACAGTCACAGACGCAACTCAACAGAGAACACCGCAACAGGGAAACGACGGAGTCTGGCTGGAGGAAGAGGCACTGGGGTCCAGCCAGACAAGTCAATGAAGCAATCCCCAGCAATTTTGCAGCCCACAGACCCCCTCCCACCCAAACCAGTGGTGCAGCTTACAGCGTCTCTCCAACTGCCCAATGGACGCACTCTGGAAGTGCCGATCACCATTGACTCCGGCAGCAACGCCGACTTTATAGGACTGGATTTCATTCAGCAGCACAATATACCACTACTACCAGCCACGCTGCCCCTGAAGGTTGTCACGGTGGATGGCAGAGAATTGTTGGGGGGGCAGGTGGTGCAACAAACGCAGCCAATGGTGATGCGGATTGGAAATCACCGAGAAGTCATCAGCTTCAATGTCACCCACCTGTCGGACACGCCTGTAGTCTTGGGCATGAGTTGGCTGCACAGGCACAGCCCAGCATTGGAGTGGTACCAGCGCCAACTGACCTTCGGCTCATCCTATTGCGCGGAACATTGCATCCTACCTAGCCCGGAAGAGGGAGGGGAAGACCCGCAGCTACAATTAGGCACGCTGCAAGCAGTGCCACGCAAGTACGCAGCGTTTTTGGAGGTTTTCTGCGAGAAAGAAGCAGACAAGCTGCCTCCCCACAGGCCCTATGACTGCAAGATTGACCTCCTGCCAGGGGCGACGCTGCCAACCGGGAAACTGTATTCAATGTCTGAAGACGAGCTGCAGGAGCTCAGGGAGTTCATAGACCTCAACTTGAAGCGCGGTTTCATCCGGGAGTCGAAGGCAGTGGGGGGCAGTCCTGTATTCTTTGTGAAGAAAAAGGACACGCCCCAAAAGAGGCTTGTAGTTGATTTCAGGCTCTTAAATTCCAAGACCAAGCCCACGGCCTTTCCCATGCCCAAAATAGATGACCTGCTCGCAACGGTGAGGAAAGGACGCGTTTTCACAAAGTTGGATCTGCGAGGGGCGTACAACCTGATTCGCATACGGGAGGGAGACGAGTGGAAGACTGCCATGTTCACGCCCCTGGGCACCTATGAATACAGAGTTATGCCCTTTGGTTTACAAAATGGCTCTCACTGTTTTCAAGCCTTCATGCATCACGTCCTGGCGGGTCTCCTCTACAAGAAATGCGTCTGCTTCTTGGACGACATCCTGATATTCTCAGAATCAGAGGAGACCCACGAGGGAGACGTCAAGGAGGTTCTGCAGAGACTGCAGGAGCACCGGCTGTACGCCAAGCTGGAGAAGTGCCAGTTCGACAGGAAGGAGGTGGATTTCCTGGGCTACAAGTTGTCGGACAAGGGGCTCGCCATGGACAGCGCCAAGGTTCGCGCAGTGTTGGACTGGAAGAGCCCGTGCAATCGGAAGGAGGTCCAGCGGTTTGTGGGTTTCGCCAACTTTTACCGCAAGTTCATCAAGGGGTTCGCGATGCAGACAGCGGCCATTACCGACACGCTCAGCTCCAAGAAGAAGAAGTTCATCTGGACGGAGCAAGCGGAGCAGTCCTTCCAGAACCTTAAGCGTCTCTTCTCGTCCGAAGAGCAGCTACTGCATGTGAATCCCAGCAGACCGATGAGAGTTGAAACGGACGCCTCAGACAGAGCCGTGGGCGCAGTACTGTTGCAGCAGGACCCGCATGGGGACTGGAGACCGTGTGCCTTCTACTCTAGGAAGCTCAGCAAGTCAGAGCAGAACTACACCATCTGGGACAGGGAGTTGCTGGCCATTCATGCAGCATTCAAGGCGTGGCGGCACTTCCTCATCGGAGCCAAACACACAGTGCAGGTTCACACGGATCATAAGAACCTGGAGTACTGGCGTACGGCAAGGTTCCTGAACCAGCGGCACATCAGATGGGCGGAGTTCTTTGCGGATTTCGACTTCAGGATAGAGTACATCCCAGGCGACAACAACATCATGGCAGATGCACTGTCCAGAAAGCCGCAATACCTCGAAGAGGCGGCACCAGCAGCGGCCAAGCACATTTTCGCACCGAAAGCGTGGGCGTGCGCTTCAGCAACCGTGGACCTGGATGCGGTCCGTCGAGCGCTGCAGGAGGACCCCTTCGCACAAGCCAAAATGGAGGAGGTGCACAAGGGCACGGTGAAGGACAACGAGTTCCAAATACGTGATGGATTGCTCATCCGCAGAGGGGCACTCTATGTACCGGGAGACGACCTCCGCGCGAAAGTACTGCAGCAGTTGCACGACGCACCCACCGCCGGGCACTTTGGCAAAGAGAAAACGGCAGAATTAGTTGCCAGAGATTTTTGGTGGCCCAAGATGCGGGGGGAAGTCGCGGAGTATGTCTCGAGGTGCGACACCTGCCAAAGGGCCAAGTCGGTGCACAAACCTCCGGCGGGACTGCTCGAACCGCTGCAGACACCGAGCGAACCGTGGGAGAGGGTGGCCCTGGACTTTGTCACGGATTTACCCAGCTCGAGGGGTAAAACGGCGGTGCTAGTGGTGGTGGACATGTTCACCAAAATGGCCCACTTCATTCCGTGCGCGAAGGTGGCCACGGCGGAACAGACCGCCAAACTGTTCATAGACCACGTCTTCAGGGTGCACGGTCTGCCACGGTCGATCTTGTCCGACAGGGGGCGACAGTTCATCTCGAACTTCTGGCAGAAGCTGATGGGTTTCCTGAACGTCAAGATCAACCTAGCGTCGGCGAGACACCCGCAGACCAACGGACAAGCGGAGCGCGTCAACGCCATCATGCAGCAGTACCTGAGATGCTATGCAAATCAGCAGCCGGCAACATGGGTGGACTACCTGCCGCTCGCTGAGTTCGCCTACAACAACACGAAGCACGTGTCCACGGGGGTGACACCGTTCTTCGCCAACAACGGGAGGCATCCCAGAACCTTCCCGGGATTAGAGAGACTGGGGGAGGGGGAGCCACAGGCAGCGGAAGTCTTAGTGTCAGAATTGCAGGAAGTTCACGAACAGCTTAGGAGGCAGTTAGAACTTGCAAAGCACGCATACAAACTGCAGGCTGACAAGCACAGAAGGGTCGGGGAGGACATACAGGTGGGAGACTGGGTGTGGTTAGCGGCCCAAGGAGTGCCGACCAGATCATTAGCGAAGAAGAAACTCGGACATAAGCAGCTAGGACCTTACCAAGTTGAGGCACAGATCAATCCAGTGGCCTTCCGGTTGACACTTCCGGAGGGATCCAGAATGCACCCAGTGTTCCATAGGTCAGTGCTCACGCCCTACAAAGCACCTCACCGATTTCAGGCGCAGGACACGGCACCAGACCCGTATAGGGAGACGCCCCCAAGGAGGGAGTCGCCAAGAGGGGAGCCCATCAACCAGGTCACAGAGATTTTAGACTCGAGATGGGGGGAAGAGGGAGTAGAATATTTTCTCACCAGTGAAGGTACCCCGGCCAGCGCCAACCGTTGGGTGCCGGACTATGCCCTGGACGAGCCTCTTCTCAAGGAGGAGTTTCATGCCTTGTTCCCACACAGGCCCATGCCAGCCGAGTATTTCGACGACTGGCTTTTCACACCCACGCTTTCAACCAGCACATTCCAGGGGTTCACCTCGGACGAAGAACCGGCAATAGAAACACGTTCCCCGGAGGGATCACCCTCGGGGTTTGCCTCAGACTGCTTGTTTTGGTGGGACGATCGACCAGAGGAGCGGTGGAGCAGGAGGTGGCTGGGGGGTCCTTGGCAGGCAACGGACCCAGAGGTGACAGAGGGAGAGATGGACATGGACGTGCTGGGAGAGGACGTTGGGTTTGAGCACGGCGGCACAGAGATGGAAGCAGAGGAAATCGAGGTCGGCGAGAGCACGGAGGACGAGCCGGACTTATCCGGCTGGATGCACGCCACGGGGGACGAACTGTATCCGCCATTCACCCCCACAACGACGGAGCACCCAGCACCCACACCTGAGGAAGGGGAGGGGGGAAGGGGGGGCTTCGAGGGGGGGATGGATGTCAGGGGTTCAGGAGCAGAGGCACAGGAGAGGGAGGAAATGGAGAGCGAAGGGGAGGAGTCCGAAGGAAATGTCAGCGATGACAGCGATCCGAGGTCTCTGAGTCTGTCCAGTGAATCAGAGGATTCACAAAAAGGGGCTCCCATGGTCAGGGCAAGGGGAGTACCCAGGGGGGCACTTCAGGGAGAAGGGGCCAGAGGGGACTCAGAGAGCAGCAGCTGGAAATCTGGACCAGCGTCCACACCAGAGGGAAGTAGGGGGGAGGAGTCCCAGGCATCGGGATCAGGCGGCGCGCTACCAGCGGGAGAACATGAGGCAGGATTGACCACGCCTCCGTCAGGGAGCGAGGAAACGGTTAAGAGGAAGGTTAAACGCGCGCGCGCCAAGTTCAAATGTACAGGAAGGCGGCACAGTTGGCAGCCCGGGTAGGGAGCCAAGTCCTAAAGCCCGTCGAAGAGAGCGGGAGGAGTCAGGAGGGTCAACGTCTGCGTCAGAGGAGTCCAGGAGGGAGGAGACCCCGGGGGGCAGCAGGACCCAGAGGAGAAAGGAGAGAAGGGAGAGGTGGAGTAAGATTAGAGTCTTAAACTGGTGTACAGGGGGCGGAGATTCAGACGGAGCTTCGCCGGTCTAGACTCTAGACGTAGAGCTGGGGCGCTGAGGCTTGGAAATGGAAACTATTCTTCAATAAAGACTTTGATACTTTACTACCGGCTAGCGTTGGTCCTTTGTGAGCTGGGACCAGGAGCCAGCTCTGACAGCAGGATATGTAGGATCAACAGCTGAATAGTAGAGGGCCCATTGATTACTGCGTGAAACAGTATTTTGTCCCTCCCAAGAGCAACTGTAGTTTATAATGGAAGATTATCTATTCCATAAGCCTTAAGCTGCTTAACTTTTTTGTTTACATTGAGGAAAAATAACTTAGACCTACTTGGAATTCAGCAGACTCTTCCCACACCCAGCCATTTTGGTAGCAGGCAAAAGGTTGGGATTGAAAAGCGTACTTTTAGATATTTCATGGGAGTCAACTTTTCCTTCAAACAGACCCCAACCATATACCTACGTCACATCTGCTTTTAAAGGCAGCATAGCATGTGGTATGAGGGGATGTCTAGCAAAGGAAGGGTAAAAGGATGCCCAGACACATGGAACTTCTTGTAGCTTTTTGGATCTTGGTCAAAATTTGTATACATTAATGCTAAAATGAACATGACAGAAGAACAACCAAATATGGGGCATGCCACATCTCTAGAGTGCAGGCTGATAAATTGAGGCTGAGTGGAAGAGCTGAACCTTCCTGCCCTCCCTCCCCCCCAGAAAAACCCACCCTTATTTATTCCAGTGGATATTATTTCCAGTTGTGGAATCTCACCAGAAAAAAAAATGGGAGGAAAGAAGTCTATAATTTAAAGCATTATAACCCCACTATTCTTAGAGGGGCTTACATAAGACTAATGAAAAGCCAATTCATTCTGCTCATGCCCACCAACATAAAGGGAAAAAGGGATGTGTATGGAAGTGAAAAATGAGCAAATGCAGACACTAGTTTTTTAAGTTACATAGTTCTTGTAATAACCAACTTGAATGGAAACAGTTCACAGAAGTCTCTCCCTCCCATACAGCTGGATGGAATGAGTAAGTTATATTGAAAGAATTTCAGGCATATTAAGGGTTTAACTTGTTGCCAGCTTCTGCCATACATTAAAGACATGCCACTCTTCCCACTTTAGAGATTCAGCTCTGCTGCCATCACATCTCATTTGGCCCTAATATGCATGTGCAGTATTTCAAGGGTTTGGGCTGATGCAATGCAGTTAACTTCCTTTATTGCCTTTTCTAGTTCCATTCCCTATTCTTTGGGGCAGTTTCATCCAAGGAACAAGATATAACTCGTGTATTCCACACTTTGGCAACAGCAAGCGACACAGAAGATTTTAGCAATGAACAACTCTCCCCAACTTTTTAGTAGTGACAAAGTATCAATCTGCCAACTCCGATGGTCGCCAAGGAATGTGTGTATGTTCAGCGTTCAGGCAAGCTGAGCTTCTGCTCATTTTAGGTGTTTTTGTGTACTCTGTTGTAGTCCACTGTTTCATAATGCAGGCGATGGCAGTTTTGCATGGGGGTTATGTTCCTGACCCCCACACGTGTCTGTGGAGTGCATGTAAGCCCGCTCCACCACCATTCCCCCTTTCCAGCCACTTCTGGGTTGTGACAATGTACATTTGCATGGTCATGCATGCATTGAACGCACTTAAAATGCCTGTATTTTTAAAAAAACTAGAAGCTTTTGGATGAATTTTTCTTCAAGTTATCACAACTGTAATTTTATGAGATTTACTTCTCAGTTAAGCCAAGCATATCAGAGGGAACCAAAGCCAGTTAGTACACACACATATTGCATTAATGTTGATGTTTGATTGATTTATGACACAGGAGAACTTACGACAAATGACTGGTTGCAAAAATGGCATACATCCAGTTTCATTCTCCTGCTCCTTCTAAACGAAATTGTGCAAGATTAACTAGCAATAAACTGGTTTTAGCTCAAGTCTATTAGAAAAACATCTCAGTAGTGTTGAAGTGTGCATAGTATATTATGCCAGTAAATTTAAATGCCTTAGAAGCCTCCCTCATTTTATAAGCATGTGTTGTGTCACAGCAATACTCCTTTCAGAGCAGTGAAGTCAGAATGCATTTGGCCGTTTCAGCCCTGGTAACAGGCAGTTACCCACAGCAACCTAACAAAGAGCAACTAGTCACACGGCTCCATAGTCTGCTTTTCTTTAAGATTCACTTTCTTTCAACTCCCACAGTGAAGGACAATGGGAACTGAACTGCTGTTGAAATTTCACTGTACTGAAAAACAGTCCAACTAGTTCAAGTAGCAAATTCAGGTCATTTCTCTAGCATATTTGTTTACTACATGCCCCAAACCCTCAAACTGTTTTTGCTTTTTGCAGTAAAAATATTTGGTTCTTTGCCTTCCCCATTATGTAAGGTTATTCTATCAGTGCTTATTGCTCAGTGTCTCCCTTTGCATCTCACCTTAAGAAATCACCAGCTGCATAACCATCTGCAACTTGTCCTTCACAAGCCCCAAAATGAGCAGAACTTGTACAAGGACACAAATGCGTTACAATGAGATTCCATTTTATTGTGGTTGAACTTATGCAAGAGGAATTCCTTATAGATTGTTGGTCAATATTTTCTGTTTTGACTTCTGCATTTGAAAGGACAGCCCATATTACTGCAGGATTTGAGGGACAGTTGTTTGAAGTCTATGCACTGCATGCAATAGTAGAAAATTCAGGTGTTATTGTTTTGCACCTATTTCCTACTTGGGCAGTATGAAATAAATTCTTCCCCTTAAGCAATAAAACTGAAGTCATATGCTATTAAACAATACAGATTATTATGGGACAACATAAAATACTATTAACCTTGTTCAGATGACCTGAAGACTGAGTAAAGTTCCCCTAGAATGGGGGGGGGGGGGGAGCTGAGTGGGGATGGTGAGTTAAAAGACCCTGGGCCCAAGCACACATGCATATTGTATAAATACTTTATTTATTAAATATCTTTACAGTTCATTAAAATGTATTTACAGATACTATTCTTGCACAAATTATATACTTCAAACATCCAATTCACATAATTGCCTTTTAGGTAAGCACAGGTAATGATAGTCTCATTTAACAAGAAGGCATCCTCATTATATCAGCTTTGTCAAATAAAAGAAAAAGTCAGTGTCTACATTTAGCCTGGCTTCCCATGGAAAAGCAATCCATTACAAAGAGTAATTCCATTCACAGTGTCTTCATCTTTGCTTGCTTTTACTATGGACAGTTTTGTCTATATCCAATCTGGTCCCAATTTTCAAGGTTTTCCCCACTTGTTGTGGAAATAGCAAATTGAGGGAAAGCCATGGACTTACGTTTCCTTCATTAATATGGGTATTTCACATTAGCCTAGCCCTTCATATCAACAAACTCAGTAACACAATTACAGGCATTCCCGTATAGCAAGCCCTGCAGCTGCAACTGCATTACTGGGTGAAGCAGGTTGATGCTATGCCAAGTAATTTCTTTCAGATTCTTTATAAAGCAATTCTGCAGGTAAGATCTCCCCAGGCTCCACCCATGTATTTCAGATTTAAGAAAACACAAAATGGAATGTCTTCTCTGTGCCAAACCAAAACACTAAACAATTTGTTAGGAAACACTACTGCTTTGAGGATTGGTAAATGTTATTTTCACAAGTACATGAGTCCTGCCTTTTTCTCTTGTAAAAGATATTTGTGCGCAAACAGCTTAAGTTCATAGGAAGAAATTAGGTTCAGATATGTTTGAGTGCACATCTTAAAATGGAAAAAAGACAAGCATGTAATAGAAATATTAATTCTTTATAATACAGTATTGCTCTAAAAACAGATGGCAAAAAGCTATAAACTGTATTGGTCTTTGGCGTCTGGAGAGGGGAAGGGGGAACTTAGTATCTGAAAGTTTAAAAACTCAATTTGATCGTCATAAAAAACATTGGAAGAGACAAATGGCTTTACACATACTGCTTGACTAAAAACTGTTCTAAGCAAAGCAAGGCCAGCAATCCCAACAGATGTTACAGTTCTGCTACTCAGAACAACATCCAAGAACAGTGGCAAAAGGCTCCAGGTCACGACCATCTGGGCACAAGAAGCACCTTCTTTTCCACATTTGTTTAATTGATGGGTCATCCTTTGTAGTTGCAGAAAGGCAGGAAGAGGAAATATGAAGCAGGGAAACTGTCCTGCTCTATGGAGGCACCAAGTCAGGGCCAAGGCCAAAAGGAAGGGCAAGTGGGTGAGGCCAGTCAATCACTAATCAGGGCTTGTTCTAATAAACAACAGCAAATACTGGTGATTAAAAATGCAAAGGAAGTCCAAATGAAAGGATAACTGCTCCTCTAGCAAAGCAGGAAAGAAGTCTGGAACTGCAGCATTAATACATTCCTTCTAGTTGAATATTGATAGTTATAACTTGTTCAGCTAAAGTAGCGTAAGGGATTGAAATGATTTGTGCAAGGTTATTTGCCACATTTCTGAATTATAGCACTATGATTTTCTTTATTTCATTTTATTCCACCCTGTATCCATGCTGGGGAAAAAATCATTTTGTTAAGTTAAGTGGTTAAGGCATTTTGACAAAAAAAAAAAAAAAGAATGTTTTAAGAAAAATCAAGATGCCAATTTCACAAGAAAGTAATTTAAACAGCTTCCAAATGATTCTGCCCATTCTCATGGTAAATGAAATGCCTGTTAAAAGTAGGATGCATTGAAATAGTGACATGTACATGGTACATGTCACATAATTATAAATAAAAGCTTGACGTAATTATGCAAATATACAGTACAACCACAAAAAATATTTAAAACAGGCTGAGGTAACCTCAATCTTACAGTTTTAACACAACAAACCTGGCAGTAAAAAAACCCTTTCATCTTAAAAAGGTTGCTTTACTGGCCAAGCTCAGAATCTAAACATCCACATTACCCAACTGCTATATAAAACATGGCTTTTCATTTCTAAGTACTTTTCTACTAGCAAAAAAGTTATGAAAAACTGACCAATATATATCTTTATAGCGATTGGTTTTTACATGAGCTTAAAAAAGGAGGGAGGAGATTGCAGCTACTGAAGAATAAACTACATCGAGTGGATGTAAATGAAAGGAAATGCTATATTGCAAAATGGCTATTAGATACCTGTAAACATCATTAAAGTTCATTCTGGAAATCCTGTACACCAAGCTACTAAAATGTAAATGTTGCTCATTCAGCGTTTTGCATGTGTGCAACTTCAATTGCTGTGGGAGCACAAGCAGAAGTACATACATTGAAACACCGTCAAATTCCTCAAACCCAAAAGAGAAGACTATCCACTTTAATGCCTCTATCATTCCTAGCTACCTATGGCATACAAAGCAAAATCAGATGATTCGTGCTCAGGCAGCATGCCATTCCAAACTCTCAACACCCTGGCTTCTTCAAACTTTAGTGCAACTGAAATATCTTTAGAAAATCTTTTTCTCTAAAAGAAAGATCCAGCCAGCACAGGGCTCCTTGCAAATAAATGATATGCCAAATTTCCATCTGCATAACAGGCACCTTCACACATACACACACACACACTCTCTCTCTCTCTCATAGACACACAATACTTTTCATGAACTAATCTTGTGTTTCAAATTAGTAACAGACAAAACTCCTGCGCTAAACCATATATATCTTGAGGCTCACTGCACTTGGAAGCCTCCAGAGAATTCATATCGACACAAATCTCAACTATCATTTTAACAAACTATGCTAGTTACAGAACGATTTGTGACCTCTCAAATTAAAAATGGGCTTTTTTTTTTCTAACGAAACAATTTTGTTTGTCCTCATGGAGGTTTTCTATCAGTGTCAAACTGCACATCTAGTTCTGAATTATGAATAGCCAATTCTACTTATTTCTTTCAGAGCCATAATCATGATTCATAACCATAATCACACACACCCTCCCCACTATGAAGTAATTACTACTAAAGTTTGAAAAGACAAGCTTCAAGTATTGAAATTCTTCATTTCTTGCTGGCAGATGCACCCCAGTGTACTCCAGTAGTGGTTCACGACAGAGACCTCGACTGCATTTTAAAACAGGCAATGGACGTAACATGTAAGAGCCACTGAGATCAGCTGCAGAGAAAGGCATCCTGCCAGCAGGAAACAGTCCGTTGTGAAGTAGGGAACGGCAGGAAACACTCAAGTCAGTTGTCAAAAGTTTATGCTGTCAGCCAGTCAGTCTGTATATTCAGCTACTATTGAAAGGAGGACGGTGATGTCATCTGGTTTTCCACCTGCAAAGCAAGACATTTACATATTTTCACTGGAAGAAATTGGCCAAGAAACTGGGGAAAGTGGGCACCCTTGCCTGGTTCCCTTCTCAATTCTAATTTCCTCTAAAACCACATTATTTACAATAATTTTAGCTTTTTGTTCTAGATAAATCGCTTTGATACCATTTAAAAAATCCTGACCTATCCCCATACTCTCTAAATTATGTAACATAAAACTCCAAGAAACATTGTCAAAGGCTTTCTCTGCATTACATTAACATTGATTTACAGCTCTTTCTTGCTTCTAACTTTTCCAAAATGTCCACAACATTTCTAATGTTGTCTTTCATGTGTCTTCCAGGCAGAAATCCTGGAATATACTCAGATAAAACCTTTAGCCTGTTGGCCAATATATTTGCAAAAAATTTATAATCCTCATTGAGTAGGGAGATTGGTCTGTAGTTTTTAATGTTGGATCCATCCTGACCCTGTTTAGGAATCAGAGTAATATAAGCTTGCTTCCAGGTTTCAAAGAAATTGCCATTAAAAGCAGGTCACGAAGCAGAGCAGAGGGCAAGCACTTTCCAGCAAACCCAACACATACGTCTGGCAGACATAGAATCATAAGAGATTCATCTAGCCCAACCCCCTGCAATGCAGGAATCTCAACTAAAGCATCCACGACAGATGGCCGTCTAACCTCTGCTTTAAAACCTCCAACGAAGGAGAGTTGACCACCTTCCATATTCCAGATACACTTAGTACCATAAGTTAAGAGCCGCGAGTTCCAACAGGTGCTCTGTTGCTATCCAGGGAAATCTAAAAGCTGATGCTCTAAATAGAAATGTTTGTGCTTGCCTTCGACATACTTCACTGAATCGTGCTGGAAAATTTAAAAACCTTTCCCCCCCTGGACTCTAATATAGCTGGCTTATATGCAGTAGTTATGGAAAATAATCAGGTTTGTTAAGTGTGCAAAGTGTCTTGCATGATGAAAACCGAAATTATACAGCAAGTCAGCAGCAAACCTGGGAACAGGTCATCTCACTCTTTGTAAAACACCACCCCAATTACTAGCTGGTCTCTCATTCTAGTACAAAGTCTTCTTGCCAGTTCAGAATTTGGAACAAATGCTAGCCTGCAGAGTCATTGTTAAGCTTCCCACGAGAAAATGGTAAAACTTACCTCTTACATTCAATCCATTATCACAAGCAAACTGTGCAAAGGGAGACATGTAATTTGGGTCATACGCCAGTTCATGAGCTTGCTCGGCAATACTTCTTGCTGTCTGTTGTATACTTTCGTAATTTGAATTCTGAATCAATTGTATGAGAGAAAGAATAATGTTATTTTTTTTACCAAGGTTACACATTTCATATGCCACAAATAAGTGCACATAATAGAAGAATATTGTTTACTCCCTTATTCCAACTTACATATTAACAGCGGCTAACCCAAAAGGATCTGTTTTGAGTTAAAGACGAATATATTTAAGTATGCCATGTATGGAAATACATCTTCCTACGTTCCACAGCAGCACAAGTTTTGGGAAGCTGCACTTGACTTAAAGAGCATATCTGAAGCCCTCTGCTTTCAGTATTTGAGGGTGTTGTTATCTGGGCTGGCTGGAAATCACAGCTTGCCCTAGGCTTCAACTCAGTTTTTATCTGACTCCTTACTGCATAGGCAAACGCCAAGAAATAGCTGAACTGTGGGGGAGAAGGGACCAAAACCAAATAAAAGAATTCAAGATTGATTAATAATTTCTTCCCAAATTTGCTTTCCTCAATCTTAATTCCTTTGAAATGCCGAGCTTAATAAGAGAAAGCCATCACTGACGATTTCAACAGAAGTTGCCGTTCTGACTCCATAGGGATTAATGCTGGGAACCCTATCCGTAGGGCATAGTACAGGAGCCAAATTTAAGGTTGCCTGTGGGTGGCACTCAATACCACATGAACCCACACATCCACGAGGGCAATAGCATGTTATCTCCGGCAAATGCATTCCTAACCCTTCCCATCAGCACCAGAGGACATAGATAAGCAAAGAAAGCCACTACAAATGGAACTGTATTTTGGGAAAGGAGGGGGAGAAAGAAACAACTTCCCTTGGAGACCATTTTGGCACAGCCTGTCTTCCTTAGCAGCAGTGGCATAGCGTGGGTTGTCAGCACCCGGGGCAAGGCAAGTAATTTGCGCCCCCTAACCCGGGGCAAGGCAAGTAATTTGTGCCCCCCCCCCCCGCTGCACTGTCCCTCCCCCAGATAGTCCCTTGCTCTCTCTCCGCTCTGCACAGCACGCCTGGCACCCTCCTCTCCACAGTGGGCGGCGACCCGGCGGCTCGGATCGGATTTGCACAGCCAGCACTGCAGTGAGAGAGTGAGTGAGCCAGGCAGGGGCAGAGAGCTGCGAGTGCGAGCACGCCCCCCCCCCAGATGTTGCGCCCGGTGCGCCTGCACCCCCCACGCTACGCCACTGCTTAGCAGACATGGCCAATGGAGGAAACCAAACTCAAACCAGGCTGGGGTCAAACAGGCTCTTTGGGTTGCAGGGAGAGTGTGGCTGAAAAGAAAGAGCCTCCTCCACCTCATCAGTCTAACTCAACTAAGGAGATTTCCCCTTTACAGTGGTACCTCGGGTTACAAACTTAATTCATTCTGGAGGCCCATTCTTAACCTGAAACCATTCTTAACCTGAAGTGCGCTTTTGATAATGGAGTTTCCCGCTGCACTGTGCTGTCGGCGCATGATTTCCATTCTCATCCTGGGGCAAATTTTGTAACCCGAGGTACTACTAGTTAGCAGAGTTTGTAACCTGAGGTGTTTGTAACCTGAGGTACCACTGTACTCCAATTTCAAATGAGTCATTTTTAGCAACTACTTTTAGAAGATTTTGGGAGTGTCTGGGAAGTTACAATATTAAAACATTTTTAGGAATCAAGCTTTCTGAAACATATCCTTTCTGGTTAACTGAAATTGCAAAAAGTGGGGAGCACCTTCTAAATAGCCTCCATTTTTTCCTACTCTCTTCCCTACTGTCTCCCCAATCCAGATCAAAATATCTGGAGTTTAAGCTCTGGGGCCAGCAGGAGGCTGGAGGACGTATGGGAAAGTGGTGGCTGTGTCAGTTCTGCTACGCCTCTCTTCCTCCGCCCCCGCTGACGTCCTCTTAAGGCTCCAGGGAGGGTCTCATCATGAGCCACGAGGGCTCTCCTGCTCTCCCACCATGTCCGTGTTTAAATTAAACGATTTAATTATTTCCCAGTGTCATGCATATACACGATCACGCGTAAGTGCAGGACACTGTATTTAACTCTCATGCATTCAAAATTCAGCTTATTGGAGGGACACTCTGATAATCAAAGTTCCACCATCATCAGAAAGACAGCCAGTCTGTTTCATTTCCTACATAAATGGTGTAGCCAGGGGCAGATCTGCTACAAAACTAATGAAGCTTAAGCCTCAGGGCCTCTAATCTTGGAGGGGCCCCAAAAGCAACTTTAGTGCACCTTGCTTAAAAACATTGGGTCAAGTAGACTAACATAATATGCAAATAGTTACATGAACTCGTCTCTTTTTAAACATTTCACCCCGCTCTGTGCATACTGCTTACCTTTAGCTTCTTAAGCTCCTGTAGGATCATGTAGTCAGGCATGTTGTCAAAAAGCCCATCTGTGGCTGTCAGAATGATGTCTCCTAGCTGGACATCAAACGTAGTACTGTCCGCAGCATCTGGGCTGTGAAAGCAATGATCACAAATAGCTACATATATTTGAATGGCTCCCAGGTCAGAGTTTAGTTTAATCTGTAAAATGGGGAGAACACTACATTCAGCTTACCTGAAATAGCTATTGTGATAATGTTTAAGCACTAGTGGGGCAACCCTATTTATCTGGCTTTGCTTTCTTAAATCACCATTACACAAATTTTCATTTCACGAGCAAAGAATTTGCACTGCTGAACACAACAGACTGGGACTCTTGTGACTGACAGTTTGAAGAGGTAAAAGGAACCTTACACAGTAGAGGACATGGGATAGATCCCATGATCTCTCCCCTGCACTAGTATTTTTGAGTGGCTCTTGCTTTGACCTGTGAAGTACCAAAGGCATTGCTGTGCAGCGCTGGTGGGAAGGGAGTAATCTTGCTTCAAGTCCTTTGCTAAGGTATCCTTTTTAAGCCGCTAGTTCCCATTGAACAGAATGTGCTTTTCCAACACTCCCATCGTGGACCTTGGTGTTCTGCCAAATGGGAGTTTTGCTCATTTTGATTGGGCACAGCACACGGCTGGAAGTTTTTAACCGTACTGAAATACAAGCTGCAGTCACATGCTTCCCTCTCTGTTCTTCAAGCATTTGCTACCTCACTGCCAGAGTATGCAAAATTAGCAGATTCCCAATCCAAATCCCAAGAGTGAGAAGGAGGTCCCCGAAATGAACAGGACAGCATGACAGCATTTGCATGCTGGGCGAACACAGAGCTGTTTTGGACACAAGTGAATGCACTCAGCAGGACAAGGCTTTTTCCACATCTCCATTCGAATCCTGCTGCAAGTGCAGAGCAGCCACAAAGAACGAACTTTTAGCACCCATTCCAGGAATTCAACTTGGAAGAGCAGCTTGATTCACTCTTAAGCCAAATTCACTCTTATAGCCAAAAAGATATTTCCAACGGCAAGACATAAAACAGTAGTATTCCTTGGCAAACAAGTCAGGAGGAGGGAAATTTTAAAATGTGGCATTTGAGGCCCTGGCAAATGTGGCCACACATGAAAGTCAAACTGAAGCAGGGATCTGGAGGCATAAAAGGAACCTAACACCACACCCTAACCATCTTTAGGCCAAAGCTCTGTTTTGTAAAGTGGAGTTTTGTAACATGCAACTATCAGAGAGATGAGGAATACGCCATACATAACCCTTGCACAGCCTCATGCAAGGAGGAGACACCTTTGCCTCTAATGATCACTGTAATGAGTGAAGCCAGGCTAGTGAGAGGAGAAAAGTCCCTTTAGGGCAACCATAAAACCCCTAAGCAGAAAAAGACCACCTCCCATACTTCTCCTTTGTTTGGAAAAAGGGAGTTACACATTCTGGGACATGGGGTGTGAGCACAGCTTCCTCTCACTGGGGGGGATGCACCCAACATAATCGTTTTGGGGAATTTTGATCTGGCCATTCACACTTAAAAATCTCACCTGTCACTGAAGACGACCCCTTCAGCTTCAGGTGGTGCTATTGACAGCTGGAACGGAGTGTTGAAGTAGTGCTGTTGTTCATCAGATCGGTGTACTACCTCTCCACCTCTGACTACCAAAAAGCCTGAGTCCCCCAAGTTTGCTGTATGTAAACGATGACTTGTCCGATCCAGAACTACAATGCAAGCTGTGCTGCTCCCTGGAAATAAAATTAAATATTTTTTAGAAAATGACATATAAATGCAGCTGCTTTTACTTTAAGTGGGGTCCACTGGCTGCAGCAAGGACAAGAACTTGAGAGAGATAAACTATATGGAAATGAGCTGAACAGAATTTCTATTGTTTTCCAACTACTGCGAGAAGCTATTTCTAATTAGCAGGAACAGACTTCCAGTGCTGTTCTCTTGGTAAGTCAACACAGCTCTTCTTAAAGGTAGCACATCAGACCTCTAAAAGCAATGCCACCATTATTCTGAAACTTAATAAGCAGCTATTTGGATTCTTACCAACTCTAAGCACTTTCTTCAACCAAGATTTGTGGAGGTAGACATGTAACATGCATTTATTTCAGCAGACCCCCAAAGAAGTGCTGAGGAGGTCGGACAGCAGTTAGCAGCACTAGTATTCACTGGTCCATTGAATACATGTGAGCAGCTGACACATTGGCTCTTATATTGGCATTCCTAACAAGGAACGCTTAACAAAGCATTCAAGATAAGGGGAAAATTTACAGCAGTTAAAAGAAGGAAGAAAATCTAGAAGTGTTGGATAAGGAGTCAAGCTGATCAGAAATGCACTGCAACTAGAAATTCAAGTGCCAAACATGGAGCTCATGTGCTCTTGTGAACTGAGAAGGTCAAGCTGAATGGGACAGGCACTCACGGCATGAGGCCACCTTGGCAACATTCAGTTAAGTCAGGACTTTTCCACAAAACTAGTCATGCTGTAAGTTGAAATTGGAGCTCATTTAAGCAGTTCCAACAACGTCTGAACTGAAGGGAAAATGATGCAGCCAATGCCTGTTCTTTAGGTGTGTAATGAAAAAGGGATGACTCTTCCTGAGCTCAGCAGAGGCTAGCTAAATATAGCTTACATACTTACAGAGACCTCTTGGCAGAGCAGCTGAGGTCAGGTGAGAAGCATGTGCGGTGCGAAAAGTAACTTGCGCTTAGTGTGCTAAAGGTTGCCCGTTTCCATTAGCGTGGCTGGTTCTCAACACAGCAAAATCCTGCTCCTTCAAGACCCCCAACATCACTCCCTCTAACACCAAACTCACCCCCTTAAGTGCTCACAGGGCTGTGGGTAGAAACGGGGCTATTGAGGAACAAGAAAGAGGTGTCAACATGCCATAGGGATTTTCCAAGGCACACAGAAGTACAAATAATCTTTAGAGAAACTACCTATGGGGCAACAGCCTCCCTCAAAAAAACCCTACTGAATGAGGACTGGGTGTGCTCAGTGATCACAGCGTCTTGGGGGGTCGAGAGTGGGGTCACTGGGTTATCTGGAAGACCTGGCTGATTGGCTGGCAGGAACAGTGAACTGGCACATTCCACACTGCAATGTTCTGTTGCGAGACCCACTTGCTTTCATGAGTTCAAGAGAGTGGCATGAACGTAAAATGTAAACAGCAATTTTATTTTTTAACTTATATATTTTTTTTAAAAAAATTATAGACCGCAATCTCAAAAAATAAAATCAGAGCAACTGATAATATAATAAAATAAAAAATAGAATAAAAAAAATGGAAAGTTAAAAATAGACATGAATTAGCCATTGTGGAAAGATGTATTCTTAATTGCCTCCTTAAGCCTGGAGAAATAGAAAAGTTTTCAGCAGGTGTTTAAAGTTAAAGCACATAGTGTAAATACCCACCAACAGACTTCTCCTAAAGTGACACCCAGCTGGAATGTATTCCCAGTGGGGAAGTTAAATCTGAAACCAATAATGGCAACTCCATATTGCTTTCAGACAACCAAAAATAAAAGGTAGGAGCAACAAAGTACAAGGGATGCATCATCCTGCAAAAAGAAGGGCTCAGATTCAAAGGAGAAGCAATGGGACTTCAAACTGAAAGCGTTTGCAGTTTATTTTCCTAAATAAACATATATCTGCCTGCATCAGCAACCAGTTCTGAAAGAGCAGGAATGTCAAAGTATTTTTGTTTGCTCACTTATTTAATGTGGTACCAAACCAGGGTCACTTCCCCTTTGTGGCCAAAAGCCACCTTTTATTTTAGAAGCATTTGTTGGAAGATGGCACGTGTCGTGAGAGTCTTACAAGACGGCTTGCCTCGGCCAGGGGTACCCAATGTGATGCCCTCCACTTGTTCTTGTACTACCACTCCCATAATGACTGAGAATTGGATATGCTGGCTGGGGCTGATGGAAGCTGTAGTCCAGTAACATCTGGAGGGTCACTGTTTCCCCACTCCTGGGGAGTTCCTGTCAGGAGGTGATAACTGAAGAACTTCCCGGCTTAAGTACTGGACAGCGCTATAGGTATGGCTGGCTAAGAATACACCCCAGTGGACTGATGTGAGAAAGAGGAGAGACCGTTTATGCTTACCAAGCAAAGGTACTTTGTTCTGCAGCAGCTCACAGTAGCTCGTGGTGAGAATCCCCACAGGATTGCTTGGTATAAACCGTCCTTCCTTGACCAAGCGTTCACAAGTGCGCATGAGAGTCCCTGAGAACTGAGAAGGGTCAACACCATAGTCCCGCCAGCCTCCAACACCATCTGCAACCCCTAAAAAAGAATATATACACACGTATTATGAATACATTCCTCAGCATTAATGAAAATGAAATTTACATTAAACATGCAAAGCTGGTGAGGTTTAATTAAATATTCTCCATATCTGCTAATATTTCTAAAGAAGACTTTCTAAACTAATCAACTTTCCTAATTCAATATGCCATGCAGAAAGCACAGAGGTATATAATCACTTCTGATTGCTGAAAGCCCAAAATAAGGGCTTATTATGCAACTAGCTTAAGACAGACAGGGGAGGGGGAAGTTATGCAGAAGTCAACAGGACCAAGGACAGTCACCTTCCTTTCTGGTATTATTCAGGAGTAGTTTCTTCATCTCTAAATGGGCCCACATTCTCATGTGAAGCAGCACCCTAGATTTGCATAACGGAACTGTGATACTGGCAGTTTTAACCAAAAGTGATTGCGCCCCTTTGGATACATTAAGAAACTCGGGGCATAGATATGATTACCTCTGAACAGAATCAATTATGAGCTGGTGGTCACCTATATTTCTTGAAGATGAGCACCTCAACTCATCTTAACCAGTTTCAGCACCAAAATGTAAGCAAAAGGGAGAAGAACGGGTTAGACAGGCTGTGAGGGGCTGCAGTGATATAGTTTTAGTCGTGAATTCACATGCACATTTCAACTTCAGCTGATTTTGAGCCTGAGGAGATGCTAACTGTATTTGAGATATCAAACATGCGCCAGCCACGTAACCATGAACATACGCAGGAGAGCAGAATGGTGCATTTCTACACATTTACCAGGAGAAAGTGGTCAGTTGATAAGCTAGGACAGCTATAGGCTCCCAGAATGGTTGGACAGCGTGGAGCCCATTTCTCTCAAACATTGTTATCCAACACCATCAGGCATCAAGATCAAGAATGGCCCTTTGCCGAAAACTTTCTGCAGCAGTTCTGCAGTTGCAGAAGGGTTTGAAGGGTAAAGTAATAAGAGGCAAAGTCGTTTAGCAAAAGCAAACTCCTGAGAATTTTGCCATGGTCAAATATGAGTAAGAAATATTTTCAGGGGTATTGCCGAGTATCTACAGCCTCTACACACACACAGAGCATCTCTAATAACATTCAACTTATTTGGTTCAGAAACTCTTCAGCCTGCTAGTGTCAACATTTGGTATTTTATGGAATGCATGAAGCTCATGTTAAATGATTCAGGATGCAGTGTGAGTCACTGTCTCAACTATCAGGGAGTGAGTCAAAGGAAGATAAATCTGCTAAACAAAATCACAGAATTGCAGGATTGGAAGGGCCCCCAAGGGTCACCTAGTCCAGCCCCCTGCAATGCAGCAATCTTTTTACCCAATGTATGAACCTATGACTCTGAGATTAAGAGTCTCATGCTCTACCTACTGAGCTATCTCTGCTCCCCAAGGCTGCAAGCCTCTATCCTAGAATTGAAAACACATGAGTAAAAATGTGCTAATCTGTAAAATGTCCTTCACTTAGGATGCCAGCTGAACTGGAGAGATGGAGGGTTTACAGCTGACCTTGGCATGAACTATGTAATCTGTCGGCATGTTACCGCCAGACTCTGAACAGACTATCAGCATTAATCAGATTTCTCCCCAAAATAGTCCATAACCTTTTAGAACCATTTTTTAAGGATTTGTATATTTAAAAACACACACACCCAAACAATGCAACACCAGAAGGGAAGCATTATGACCTTCCCCCTCTTGTAACACCACAAGTAATACAAAGCACAACTTGGGTAACCATAACCCTGAATACCAAAGAACACCCTTCCTTTCTTCTTTAGGAAATCCACATGAATCCTCTAAACCAGTAGTTCCCAATTAGCAAAGTATTGGCAACGACTGCTTGGAGCGTTCAAAGCATGCATGACCGTGTGTGTGCTTTGCTGCAAACCCAGAAGTGGTAGAAAAAGGGGGCGAAACGGCGGGCTTATATGTGGTCCACCGTTGTACACACATGACCTGGAACGCAACCCCCACAGAAATCAGGGGTTGCCTATACTACACCCTGTTTTTAAAAAACAAGCCATGGCCCCTCTGCTTTTGAAAATGTTGGTATCTCTATGGTAGTTTTTATGTGATTGGTGCCACAGACTTCCTGGATCAGTTATTATGGCCTCTTGGAGTCCACAGACCACCATTTGGGAACCACTGCTCTAAGCAATATGTTAAAAGTTAATATTAGATTAACCATTTGATTTCTCTATCAGTGGTTTAAAAAATCACAGTCCTCATCCGATTAATTGATTTGGGGTGGGGATCAGGAATTTTCTTACATGCCTACATTAGGTATGAAAGGGTTATTTGACAGAACGTGGGCAAGTCCAAAAATATGCAGTCATCCACTCAGCAGCTGGGCCCATAACCAAAGATGTTGGCTATTTGCAGTTTAGTAGCGCTGCAGAGAGCTTGCTGGGGAGATCATGCATTAAAAAAGGGACTCAAAAATAACTTAAACAAGGTTTTAATAATAAAAACAAAAACTCCTTATTCACTAAATACATCAACAACAAACCAGACCCAACCACCAACCCATCCCCCAGGGTAATGCTCCTTATATACTATACCCAATTGCTGACACAGCTTGATTAACACAACTCAGCAGCACCTGCTATGTTTCACAGCTGTAAGACCGGGTCTTGTTATTTGCCCTGGCCCTTAAAGACATACACAATTTGTGAAATAATAATGAACCTTCACATTTTAAAGTGACCATTCAACACATTGCAGGTCTTGCAGCTTAAACACAATGGGATGCCTTTGTGGTACCTGATTGGTGCCCTACCTGACTGGTAAGGCATACAGGAAGCAGAAACACACAACTACAAGTAAACTGAAAGTGTGCCTGTGCATAAGCCTCTGGAGATTGCAATCGTGCCAGCACATTAGCTAAAGAAAACATATTTAAGCAACCTTGTATGTATGACTTGCGGTTGCCTCATCAACTTCCCCTTCCTCTAAATGCTGCTTAACATTTGATCAGTCTTCCACAATGTCTGACAAGCATCCTAGAATTCCATCACCCCCAGACTCCTCAGTTCTGAAACCCAACAAGTCAGAAAGTGTTGAACAGCGTATTCTGCAGAGACAGTCAGCTGGGAGACCAGAAATCCCAACCTGCACTCTTTACAAATCACCAAATCAGCCACAACACACTGTAAAAGAAGTGCCTTCATGCGTGTACAAAAAGGCAACTCCTACTTCCCCAACTGTTCAAGTCTTCTATAACTTCCCATGTTCAAGGTCAAACCCTGAGGCTTGTACTTTGTTACACTGGAAATATTAAGTTATGTTGCTGTAATTTTGCTTGTTTACCTTATGATAAAATTGTTCAGTTGTTTATTGGCCTTGTTTATATGATTTTGTAATTTTTGTATACTATTTTTAATAATAATAATAATATTTTTCTCCTGCTTACTTTTATTAATTTGGTTCCTGCTCTGGGATTGAGGACATTCAATGAAAAGCATTGTAACTATTTGTAACTAATTAATTAATACAACAAAGTTCTCTTTGGATATCATAGAAAAGAGAACTGGGCATCAAAGGGGATTTGGGGGGTTGGCTAGGGCCAAAATGTTTAGTTTACAGTTAAAGATAAATTAAAAAAACTAAATGATTCACCTGATTTAAAAATTAAAGACCTGCTTCATGGTTAACTGTTAAGTATTGGAGGAAGGAAAACACCTACAGAGGGCAAACTCCATCTTAAAAGAGGCATTCCAGCTCCTTCTCTCTTAGGTAGGAAAGAACATATCAAAGATTATATCTGTGCATCTAAAAACAAAGCATACTTATGTCAGAACTCTTCATTTTACACTTAGGCAAATTCAGTCCATTAATCAACTAAGATTTCTGTAATTGGGCAACAGACCTAGCTTTATTCACTGTGCTGAAATCACCAGCAGCAGCATCATTTCATCAGAACTAACCAAGGACAGTTCCACAGGAACAGTGTCCGTATAAATTCCCTGGCTGTATCCATATATTTTCCCCTCTTGCACCAAAAAACTAGTTTGATTAAAAACTAATGGAAACTCATGGCCATAAAAAAATTCTCAAATATCTGAAGCATGGGATTTAAAGACTGAACATGGCTGGATAAGTTAACCCTATTTATTTCATAAAATCTATACACCATTTGATTGTAAAAAAGAGAAAGCAATCCTTCAAAGCAGTTTACAAAATTTAGTTTATTTGTATATCACTGAACATACTAAATTAACCTTTGTTTCTGTTACCATAACTCTTAACCACTCTGATTCTCTGCTTCCTTGGTGAGGGCAGAAAGACACCCTCTCATCAGCATTGGGAAGCAGTACAGTCACACAGTTCTTCCAACTATATGGAGGAAAGTCCCCAGAGTTACTGCCTGGTTACATGCTGTGCAGGCATCACTTACAGATACTCAAGGCAAGCAAGCACAAAATGAAATGGTAGTTGATGAGGTAGCAGTGAACTTCTTTGTAGGCTATAGGGGAGGGCTGTATGCTGTATGCTGTGCTGGCAGCAAGAAGGGCTTTTCTGGTACAACCACTTATTCAAACTCCAGAGGATGAGATCCAAGTTTTACTTTCCCACTTGCACAAAGTATTCTAAAAGATGCAGTTTCATTTTCTGTCAATAACAAACCACACCTTGGGCCAAAAACAGTTACAAGCATCCCTTCACCTGTCAGTGATCAGAGACCAAAACACCTGTGTGCTGCCCTCTACACTAGCTAAAGACATGTACTTGTAAGTGTTAAATCTTAAGATACTAGAAAACCTGGTCATGCCAAAAGCATTTTTTTTTTTACTAAAAATGCAAGTAATATTGCAAAATGCCCACTGCCTGCATTCTTCCCTCCTGAAGTGGCCACCTTGGGACATTCTGCATTAGTTCCTTGTGTGTGCCTTCCTTTACTCTGTCTACCCATCCAGCATTCTCAGAGCAGAATAATTATGCAATAGCATGGTTCAAATGAGATCCCTGGATGCAAGCCTCTTTTTATGCTAACAAAATAATCCCTTAGCTCATCACTTACCATTTTCACAGACTGTCCTTCAGCCTAAACTGGGCTTTACACTGGTGAATATTTTTTTCCACTAAGCAGAATTGTTTTGATTATGGCTTCGGAGGAACTGTCTTTCCAAGGAGGAGATCTGAGTTATAAGAAGAATTAAGACTGATACATGCTTTGAGGTGGGATGAAGTTAATAAGAACCTCAGCATCATTCATACTGAGAGACTGACAGAACAATTTCAATCCCTGTTTTGGATGGGGCAGGGGAGCTCTGCTGGTGAACAACATCCCAATGCACAAGCCTAAAAGGTGGGTGGGTGGAAGTTACTGCTTAACAGTATCCCTGCCAGCAATAGTCAAAACAGTATGTTGTGGGGGTGCAGCTGGGCCGACAGGATCAGCTGACCCTCCTGCCATCCACAAGATGGCAACGGCCACTTTGCTATGTCAGCTTGAGGGCTGATGCAGCAAAACAGCAATTTCCCCACCCCCAGTGCAAGGAGCAAGGCTGTGGATGCAGCAATGGCTATCTATCAGCCAGGAGTTTGGAATGCTCCTGAGCCTGCAGTCCTATACTCAGTTACTTGGGAGTCAGCGCCATTTAGTTTAATGAGGCTTACTTCTGAGTAGCCATGACTGCAAACTTGACTGCAAGATAGAACAAGGGTAGTTACGAGAAAGGAGATTCCAACCAAACATCAGGAAGCCCTTTCTGATGGCAAGAGCAGTTTGATAGGGGAACACACTCCCACAAGAGGTGGTGGACTCTTTCCTTGGTGTCACGGGCTGGCGGGATGCTGAGGAGTGGTGGGAAGTAAAGGCTGGGGAAACCCAAAGGGTATCCCCAGGGAAAGAACGCTCAGTGACAGGGAAGTGGTGGTGGGACAACAATGAGTGGACAGAGGGAGAAGAAGTTGCAGACTGGGAGGAGGAAGAGGAAGCAGAAGAGGTAACAGGCCCTCCCACTGAAGCCAGCTACCCTCCCCCTTATCTCCCAGAATATGCAGAGAAATGAAACATGCAGGGCAGAGATTGGTTGTGTCTAGTTTGCAACTGCTTGGGAAAGACCCTGGAAAAAAGGAGCCTCAGAAAGTGATGGGAAGATGGAGGCCTGTAGTCCTCACAGCTGCCTCATTGGGGCAAGACTTAGTGGTCAGTTGCTGGGATCACTAGGCCTGTGCTGTTTTGAATCCTTTGAATAGAGAGTTAACATCAATAACAGTGTCTTTTATTGCTGACCTACGCTTGGAGATTTTTAAGCAGAGGTTGGCGGACCATCTGCCATGTATGATCTAGTTGAGATTCCTGTATTGTGTGGGGTTGGGCTAGATGATCCTAACTCTACAATTCTATGATTCCATGATCTTCCAAGAAATATTTTAAATGTCTTTGATTTCATATTTATCTATTGCTTTTCAACAGTACTGTTTTGGTGCTTATTAAAATGATTAAAAGGTTTGGAATGCCATCTCTCATAAAACGCCCAGCCTAGGATTTGTCAACAGTGTAAGAGCCAAAAAGGAAAACCCAAGCAGTGTGTGCCTGTCTGTACGCTGTTAACTCTGGCCAAATTGCACAGAAAACCAGGACCTGGTGTTCTGACAAACCTGCAAGTTTCTAGTTTCAGTATTTTATTTTTTTTAAAACCCACACATTTTCCTTGTGGTTGCAGAAAACAGCTGGGAAACACAGGCATCTACAGAAAGCTTCCTGTGATCCTCGCTTCAATCTCCCAAGCCCTTTCCTCACTCTAGCAATGTACTCCTTATGAAGTATCTATGACAATCTAATTGAAGAATAAACAATCCAAATTATCCCCATATACCGTATTTTTCGCTCTATAAGACGCACCAGACCACAAGACGCACCTAGTTTTTGGAGGAGGAAAATAAGAAAAAAAATATTCTGAATCTCAGAAGCCAGAACAGCAAGAGGGATCGCTGCGCAGTGAAAGCAGCAATCCCTCTTGCTGTTCTGGCTTCTGGGATAGCTGCACAGCCTGCATTCGCTCCATAAGACGCACACACATTTCCCCTTACTTTTTAGGAGGGAAAAAGTGAGTCTTATAGAGCAAAAAAATACAGTATGTAAACATGCTTGATGCACTCTCAGTGTGGCTTCTGCTTCATTGTAAACTGCTGTCGACTAATGTACCAAACAAGGTGCTAAGGAAAGGAATAAGAAGGATCCTTCAACTTCTGCAACAAAATCACGTTTCATGCGCTTTTTACGTAAGCCTTTCAGAGTTGAAATTTTCATCACCACAGACCCTGATCTCTCCTGAATTCCTATGGAGGATCTTTTACAATAACTGCCATGAAAGGAAAGTTAGCGAAGCAGTTACAGGTGAAAGGCCGGAACATGTACAATCACCAACAGCACCAAACCTTCTCACTTCAGGCAGCCAAGGCACTGGGATCTGCAGGAAATCGCCATGTAGCTCCAGAATATATTAACATTTATAAAGATAGCGTATTGCAAGCGTTCAAAGCCCTTCTTCACAACTTCTCTATTAATGTAGGAATTTCAGCAGAGTGTCAACTGCTGACTACCTCTTCCCTTTTACAAGAAAGGCCATTATTACCTTTCCCATAATACAGGAGAGTGCCTGAAGCTGGGCAAATATTTTGCCTTAATCCACATGCTAAGATAGTACAATAGGTGAGATTTGAACTGAGGGCTTCCTGGCTCACAGCTGACACAGTGCAGTACTATGAATGCCTTTCTTAGAATTAAGCCCCCTTGATTGCAACAGTGCACAGGACAGCAGCAGTAACCACTGAGCTGCAAAGGATGTGGCTATTGGTCATAATAGCTCCAGTATCAGATGCAGTATGTCTCTGAATACCAACTGCTGGGAATCATGAGCAGAAGGAGACAGGTCTTTGGTCTGATTCAGCAGGGCTGCTCTTCAGATCTAGTAATTGCACAACAGAAAAAGGCCATGTGTAGGGGTGTGTTTTTTTTAACTGTGGTCAAACAGGGACTTGGAAGTTGGGCAGATTCCAAGTGCTCTTGCAATTTTTTTTCCACTGGATGGGAGCAGCTCATGTGGCTACTCCACACCCACACCCAGCCCACAAAGACTCTCAGAACTGAAGGCAGAAATCTTCTTGGCATGCTTATATCCGCAAATGAGTAATATATAAAGCTAATCTGGACTGAATGAAAAGTGAAACACATTTAAAACTCATTCTTTGGCTAAAGACATTCTACAACTTTATATAAAAAAATCTAATTGTGCCAAGCTCTTCTGCATTTTATTTTATAGGTTGTATAGAATTAAGATAATACAGAACAGTGAAGCTGCATAAGTGTCTGAAGACATTTGAAATTTAGAACAAAAGATGCAGGCAGAGCACAGGACACCAAGCAGAGAAAAGCTAACATGGTTACCAAACATGCAGGGAAAGAAGGGCAATATATCCAATTATATAGGCTAATAAAAGTATCATTTAAAAAAATTTTAAAATGGAGAACTAAGAACAACAAGAGAATTTTATTTCATCCACTGTGGATTGGGCTAAGGAACCAATAGAAAAATGACAGCAAGAGGTTAATCTTTGTCACCAGCAAGCCTGAGTTCACCTATAGCTCCTTCTCCGGGAAAGAGCCTGGAACCTGGAGTGTAGTTTCATGGGCCGGAACAGAGAGCGCGCACACAAAAACACACAAAAATGTGTGGTGGATTTCAACTGTAAGCTGCTTTAGGAGTCAGTCTTAACTGACTGAAGAGGGCATAAACACCTAAATCAAAATTAAGAGGGGGGCTGTTAGATCAGTCATCCAAAGAATAATAAGCCACAAAAATCACTTTCTGAAGAATTAGGAAAAAATTACAATGGAGAGAACTACGTATGGCACATTGAACTCTTTGGGGGGAAAGTGGGATATAAATGTAATACATAAAATCTGCTTGCTGTAACAGTAATAAAGTACAGGAAACAAAGTATTTAAAAATGAAAATAATAGGGATTTAATCCCTGCATCACTTCAGTGACAGTACAAGGCTGCTTACATAGGACTACTGCAACACAATGACATAACATCATCAAACCCTGCCATACAATTCACTGTAATCCAACCAAAATAAGGGCCAGAGGAAAAAAATGCCCAGCTATACTATTAAAGAGCAATGCAGAACCAAGGAGACTCCAATCAGTCTTTCATTTGATAGAAATCCATCACTCACTCCCTTTCCATTCACAGTGTAAGTAATTCTACTGACAGAAAGGAAGAACTCTATTGACCTTCCCTTCAACATGGATCATATGCTAGATAAGACACTTGAACAGCCAAACTGCATTGTGGGTTATGGCCTAAGAACAAAGATGAACCGCGCTGCATGACCAAGGTTGATATATTTTTCTTTGTCCTCCATATCCAGAACTACAGCACGGGCATCTGACAAGATTCTTTTAAATGTACTATTCAAAACATTGTTTCAAAGCCAACTAACATTTTAAAAAATAAATAAATCACTCCATACAACAGATATGAAGCTACCATGGTAACGCCAAGTTTCACTAACATAATATGTTTAGACACAAGAGCAATCTTCCAACTCTAAATAAACCATGCACCAAGGAGTGTTTAGCAATCTACATTCATGTTGCTGCTGCTGCTCAGCAAGCAAAAGGGCATTTGAGAAGCCACGTCCCCCACAAAGGGCCTGCACTCAGGAGGTTTCCCCCTTTTGCTCCTGTGACATCTGACACAGCACAGCTGCACTGCACTGAAGATCTGCAGGGAGCTCTGAAACCACAGGAAAGTGGGTGTGGGGAGTGAAGCTTGACATCTGAAACCGCTTTCAATGTCACTTTGCTTTTCACCTGACAAGGACACAAGGTGCGCTAAAGGCCGGAAGTGTTTGCTCCCAACAGCTTGTTTCATTTGCAGGGTTAGAAGGGGGGGGGGGGGACACCTTAAGAGTTTAAGTTCAAGCTATTTAAAAAGATGGGGAAACCTAAAATGCTTTTTTAAAAAACGTGGCAGCCACCTTGGAACTGCAGGGGAGCTATTAGGGACAGGTGCTGATGAGCAAAGCAACACACCAACCCACACAGGAACCTAGACTGGGCAAGATCAGTTCTGGAGCCCTCCACAATCATGGAATCTAGTTCACTGTCTCCCTGGCACACTTTGCTCTCAGACAGGAGCCTGCAGATATGCAATTATAAGGCCTTTTCAAATACTACCTAGGGGTGCTATTTTGGAACATTCAAACATGAGGAGGAAGACAGGCAAGTCAGACAAACACAAAGGCCAGCCTCAGACATCACTCACCTAGAACATCTGCAGATCGGTGCCGGGCCACAAAGCAGGCGTCATCCCCGTAGCACATGCCTTTCTTCAAGATGCCCTTGCGGAAGTCCTTGCCAAAGCCACAGCTGGCAGTCACCAGGCTGTAATCTCGAGAGTCTGTTTGAGA
Source organism: Podarcis tiliguerta (assembly GCF_965153285.1). Lineage (NCBI taxonomy): Eukaryota > Metazoa > Chordata > Lepidosauria > Squamata > Lacertidae > Podarcis > Podarcis tiliguerta. The sequence goes on from NC_139541.1 coordinate 6,774,781, forward strand.
AAGGCCACCTAGGACTGCCCGGGCTACCAGTCTGCCATAGGAGAGGACTGAGAACATGGTGTGGGGAGCCCAGCAGCCGACCGCCTGCAAGGAGGGAAACCGTGGGCAGATGTGCCACCGGAGCCAACGTAGTCCGCTCTGAACTAGGGCCACCCCAAGACCCAGGGTTCCCAGTGGGGACCCCTCCAAAAGTGGGGGGGCCCTTGTTTGAACTCTTCTCTAACAAAAGGTTATTTCAACCTTGAAATAGAGCCCTTTCCTTTTGTGTGCGTGTGTGTGTGAATATATATATATATATATATATATATATATATATATTTGTGTGTGTGTGTGTATAGATATTGATAGATAGATGTTCTATATCTCCTGGAGACTTCCTTATCCACCACTTTTACCCACCCTCTCCAAAAAGAAAACTCAGCTCTTAGGTCTCTCTCTCTGCCTCTCACTAGAAGGGGCCTCTATACTTAACTACATTACCTATCCTTCCCACCCAAATGAGAGATAAAAGACAGAAGCAATGCCTTAAGTTTCAAGACGGCTCTAAACTGAGGCAGGTTTTTCCTTCCTGTGAGCACGCTTAGGTCCCCGTGACCTGCGTTCCTCCTAAACGGGACCCCTTCTTCCCCTGGCGCACATTTCCGAAGGCCCTCCAAGTGCGTCAAAGTTCACCGGAGGGAGTTCCAGCTCCTCCTCGGAATAAGGCCCTAGCCTAAAGGCCACGGGTCAAGGACCCCACCCCCTGCCCCTCCTCCTCCTCCCCACGAGGCTCGCTTCAGATCTACAATAAAAAACGGGGGGAGTCAGCCCCCCACTGAAAGGAGCCCCTCTTCAGAGCGAGGGTTCACAGCCCAGAATGGGGCTCTGAGGTGGGGGCGCTCAGCCCCCCCCCCCAATTTCTCCTCAGTTAAGGGCCTCCCTTCCGACGAGGGAGGGGGCCCCTCCTCCTCCTCCTCGAGGCCCCCCTGAGGGAGGGGGATGCCCGGAGCCCCTCAGAGCGACGACCCCCGTTCCCAGCCCCTCTTTCTCTTCAGGAGGAGCCTCTCAGCTGCGCCCCAAAATGACAGAAAGCAGTGCCGGCCTCCCCTCCCGGGAGGGCCCTAAACCCCCACCTCAGGCTGAGGCGCCTGGGCGCGAGGCGGCCCCTGAGGTCGGGGGCTGGGCTCTGCCCACAGCCGCTCTTGGCCTCCCTCCTTCTTCTTCTTCTTCCGTCGCCGGCTCCCCTTGCCCTTCTCTTTCTCCTCGTCCTCCTCGTCCTTTCCCCCTTCACAGCCGGCGGCGTGTCTCCCGCGTCCGGCAGCCGGGCTCTCCAGCCGCCATCTTCCGCCCCGTCGCGTGCTTCGGGCCCGCGTTCCGCCGGCGGCTCCTCAAGGAGAGAGAAAGGGAGGGAGGGAGGGGGGAAAGGGAGGGAGACGCGCGAGGTCAGCCCCGCCTCTTCGCCGGCGAGGAGAAAGAGAGGCGGGGCGGAGGGGGGGGAAACCCCTCTGAGCTCCCTCACATCCGGGCCTCCGGCGCCAGCCCAGCCCCGCGATTGGCTGCGCGGCTTGCCCTCATTTGCATAGCCCGCCCCTCTCTCTCCGTTCGCCGCTCGTGAAGGCCAGCTGCGCGCAAGTGCGCTTGCGCGGGAGGGAGGGGGACGGACGTTGTGGCGTCCTACCGTTCGGAGCCTGGACTGCGACTCCCGGCATGCAGCGCGCTCCCCCAAGGCGGTTGTTCTGCTGCTCTCTGGCCGGCGCCGGGCGAGCGCGGCATTGCCGGGAATTGTAGTTCTTGGCCCTACAAGACCATGTGCGGCTCTTCCTAGGTAGTTTCCCTTCCCGCTCCCTCTCTTGTAGAAGCAAAAGGGGGCTGAGCAGCAGAGGGCCGGGTGGCAGCCCCCCCTCGGAGACAGACCCTCCCCCTGCTGGGGCCTTCACTTTTTCGTTATTCGTTTCCTTTGTTTTCTAGTGAGGAGGACTATTGTGACGCCTCTTCCCAGGTGCCGCCATGCAAATCCCCGCAGAAGACGCTCCTGCGAGCTTCACTGCAAGGTCACAAAAGGGCAACGGCGGCGTCACGGCGTGGAGGGGGAGGGCGTGGAGGAAGTGTTCGCAGATTCCCAGACCCACGACCAGATCCCTCCTTCCTTCCATGGATTCATTGTCCAGACACGCGAAACATTTCAGACGGCTGCAGAACGGGGGGGGGGGGGGGGGGAGCCGCCGAGGCGGGTTTAGTCTGCAATAAGCCCCACAGTGAGGGTGGGGGTTTACTCTCCCGCAAGTGCGAGGACGCGGGTGGTGCTGTGGGTTATACCAGATCCTAGGGCTTGCCGATCAGAAGGTCGGTGGTTCGAATCCCCACAATGGGGTAAGCTCCCGTTGCTTGGTCCCTGTTGCTGCCAACCTAGCAGTTCGAAAGCACGTCAAAGTGCAAGTAGATAAATAGGTACCACTCCAGCGGGAAGGTAAACGGCATTTCCATGCGCTGCTCTGGTTCACCAGAAGCGGCTTAGTCATGCTGGCCACATGACCTGGAAGCTGTACGCCGGCTCCCTTGGCCAATAAAGCAAGATGAGTGCCGCAACCCCAGAGTCGTCCGCGACTGGACCTAATGGTCAGGGGTCCCTTTACCTTTAAGCCCCACAGTGAGGGTGGGGGTTTACTCTCCCGCAAGTGTGTGTAAGATTGCAGCTGTGTGAGTGCAGTCCTCTCTGCACTCTTAAGCTGTAGGCCATGTAAAGTTCAGTAGCTTAGATATCTAATTGAGCAATGGGGGATCATGACACTTCTGGAATAGTTCAGTCTTGTTGAAGGGCCTGGGGGAGCTGGTGGGCCAGCTTCCGCGTCACCATCACTGGGCCCAAGAGAATTTCACTGAATTTTTCTCTCTCCTTTGACAGTCTTTTGAATGAAATCTAGAGTTTGTATCCAACAAAATAAGTTACCTTTAGTGAAATGCATCTTTGCGTTCAGAATGAAATCTTAGGGGAGTGCATTCTTGATAGGAAACTGATTGGAGAAGCAAAGAAGTGTTACCGGAAAAATCTGAGGGCTCCCTTGGACAAAAAGTAAAGACACCAACCAGAGTAAATTGGAGCAAATCAGCAGCCTGTAGGTTTGGCCTTTATGGAACTGTTGCAGCAGGGTGTTCCCCTCACTCGCAGGAGAGAGGAAAGACACAGAAAATGGTGTGCAGGACCTTATAAAAACTTTTGAAATTCCCATCCTCTAGGTCAAGCCCACCCCCAGAAACATCATGCATACATTACAGAAAGGAGGGGTTGAGGGAGGAGTTGTGGTGGTAACCTGAGTGTCCTGTCACCTTGCTGGTTCCCTTCTACCTCTCCCCATGAGTCATTTTCTGAAGACAAAAGGTAGTCGCAGTTTCCTGCCCCCTGAGGGAAGATCTGATCATTGTCCTTTGCTGAATCCACTCCCATATGCAAGTTCTTTGTGATCTTGATTGTCTTCTGTCTGGGATCATCAGGGTTGGCATAGCAACTGGGCAGGGCTCCTGTGGATGTGCTGGTATGGTGAAGGAATTATGGCGCCCTGCATCAAACCTTCCCCATTTTGTAGTCTTTCCTTCATGGAGTAAAATAAAAGTGGAACAGTGCAAATCCGATGTATGGTTGATTTTCTATGAATTTATAACAGAAGTGTAGCCTATGTAGTGTGTGAGTGTGAGTGTGTGTGAAGTTTGTACAAACTGAATGATGGGGGGGGGTTCCTGCTACAGAAGCCATGCTTACCCCTTTGTTCTCCAAGATGACATTGCCACTCGAGATTCAGAGAAAACGTGAGAGGAGATGTAGAAGTGAAAGAGGATGCCACTTAATGCAGATCAGTTTGACTTCAAAGTGCAACTCAGCACAGAGATCAAAGGGACAGAGACAGTTTAGGAATCAGGAGAACTTCCACTCTCTTTGTCAACCTCATGCAGACTCTTCTGAGCATCCTTCAACAATTTATTTGTTCATTTTAATTGAAGGAGAATGTTTGGGGGATATAATGGAAGACATTATCAGCATGGTACCAGTGCAAAATACCCTTGCCTTTTCAATTGCCAACATTTTGCCTGTGGCTTTCGTAGGAGCTAAAATCGTGAATAATAAAGTGTCCATGGAATTAAATCTAGGTAAAACTGTACAGTGAAGGATCCTAAGCGCATGGAGGGGGGATGCGTACAGTTTTCATCTTAGATGAGTATGTTTGTTTTAATCACACAGGCACACATACAAGCTAGTTATAGCTGCCATGAATAAACTTGTTTTGCACCAAACGTTCTATTTTAATTAAATAAAAAATGCTTTGGCAGAGGTTTGATCCTTCTTTGCAGAGTATTCCGCTGGCATGGCAGGTTCCGTTTCTTAAACCCAAATCCCAAGGAGGAGTCAGGGGTTGTGTTCAATGTCAGGCCCCCTTCTGATTTCCCAAGGGGCTACTGTTCAGCTGCTAGGAATCTTAAAAAATAATGATATCACTTTTCTTACTCTGCATGGCTCATTTGAGTTAAATTCCCAGCAAGACTTTGTTTTGCAATTTAAATTGATTGGGTAGAAAGGGCATGTGGACTTTGAGTGGGGAGGATTCAGCTCACGCACAGTCACCAAGGAGATGAACTTTGATCTCCTGTTGGTGCCAATTTGGGACTTTTAAAGAACATTTTAGACTAGTTTGTTTTTCAAGGGAACATCACAGTTTGTTTATACATTTGCCATCAATGCATGTGCACTTTGCAGCAGAAGTGGGACAGGACCCTGCCCCTAGAAGCTTATAGTGTATATCAGGGCTGGGGACCCAGGGGCCACATGTTTCTCTCCAGGGTGCTCTATCTGGCCATTGGGGCACTCCCTAGACACCCTCTTTCCCCAGGTCACACCCTTCGCCAGATATGCTTTGCAGTTTCCTTGAGCACTTTTGCCAAGCTGGAGTGCACCCTTGAAATTTGATAATGCTTCCTGCTTGCCTGGATAGAGAACAGAGTTGTGTGTTTGTGTTGAAACTAGACTACTTCCCAGTGGTAAACTTTCCAGTTGCTGCTTTGTCCATTTCTACCTCTGGCCGCTGCCTTGCCAATGGGCAACCCCCTTGAAGATTGTTCATAGAAGAAAAGGCGACTCTCGGGATGCAAAAAAGCTAATGATCTCTGGCCTATACAAGTTCTAGTGTTATGAGAGAAGGAGAAAAAAACTATTATTTTATATCCCTGAACTATGTCACTCTTGGTCACCTTTTCTCTAAACTAAAAAGTCTCAAGATGCTGCAGGCTGTCCTTGTAGAGGGAATTCCTTCATCCCCTTGATCACTGTGGTTGCCGTTGCTTAGGTGCAATTATCTTGCACTCCTTTTGAAGAGTGCAAGAACCCAGAGATGCATTTTAAATAAAAGCACACATTCTACTCATGTAAAAACACCAGGCAGGCCCCACAAATAATCCAGAGATGCATTTTAAATAAAAGCACACATTCTACTCATGTAAAAACACCAGGCAGGCCCCACAAATAACCCAGAGATGCATTTTAAATAAAAGGACACATTCTACTCATGTAAAAACATGCTGGTTCCCGGACCATCCCCAGGCCGGATTGAGAAGGCGATTGGGCCGCATCCGGCTCCTGGGCCTTAGGTTGCCTACCCCTGTGTTAGACACATGATGTTGTATCAGAAAGTGGCCAACAGTTTCAACAGAGAGAAAAGACTTGTACCATTGAAGAGCGATCCTTCTTGGGTTAGGTCGGGTGTGAGTCACACTGGCAATGGGCAGTATGAGTAATAATCAGCTCACACTGCTGTCCTCTGCCAGCTTGGGACTTCTGGAAAATATTATACTCTCACGCAAACAGAATTAACTATAAACTGGAAGTTTTGCTATTTAGATGTTATTTGAAGTCTCCTATGAATGAACAAAACATACTCCAGCGTGCCCTCTGCTGCTCAGATACTGAAGTGGCTGATCATTTATAATGGGGGGGAAACTTGATCAGTGAGGTGGAGCAGGAAGGAAGCCATCTGCAGGGGTATAATGAATTTCTTCCATAATCATAAAAAGAAGTTTCTATAGGCTCAGTTTGTAGAAACTCACATTTCCTGCACACCGCCGGCATCAGACAGAGAATGATAGGAAAGGAGGTAGTAAGGGAATACCTAGCTACTTTAAATGAATTCAAATCTCCAGGACCTGATGAACTGCACCCAAGATTACTAAAGGAGTCTGTGGATGTAATCCAAGAGCCTCTGTCTTTAATCTCTGAGAATCCTTGGAAAACAGGTGAGGTCCCTACAGAATGGAGGCAGGCAAATATTTTCCCCATCTTTAAAAGGGGAAAAGACCCAGGCAACTACTAACCAGTGAATTTTCCTGGTTCTAGGACCAGGAAAGATCCTGGAACAGATAATTCAACAGTCTGTCAGCACTTAGAAAAGGATGCTTTGATTGCTAAGACCCAGCATGGGTTTCTCAAAAATATGTCATGCCACACAGATCTCATTTCCCTTTTTGATAGAATTATAGGTTTGGTGGACCAGGGGAATGCTGTGGACATAGTTTATCTTGATTTCAGTAAGGCTTTTGACAAAGTCCCCCATGATATTCTTGTGGAAAAAGCTGGTAAAATGTGGGCTAGATAGGGTAACAGGTCGATTTGTAACTGGTTGACTGACTTAAAGTGCTCACTGATGGTTCCTCATCATCCTGGGAAAAAGTGAAAAGTGGAGTGCCACTGGGCTCTATCCCAGGCCTGTCGTATATTTATAAAAGACTTGGATGAAGGAAGTGAGAGGGTGCACATCAACTTTGCAAATGACACCAAACTGGGAAGGGTAGTTAATGCCGCAGAAGACAGAATCGGGATTCAAAATGGTCTTAACAAATTGGAGAACTGGGCTCAAACTGACAAAATGAATTTCAATAGGGACGGTTGTAAGGTTCTGCACTTAGGCAGGAAGAACCAGATGTACCAATATAAGATGGGGGACACCTAGCTTGCCAGAAGTACATGTAAAAAGGATTTAAGGGTCTAGTCAACATTAAAAGACCACAAGCGTAACATGAGTCAAACCATGTTATGCAACATCACAAAAATCTAACGCTATTCTAGGCTGCATCAAGGTCAAGAGAAGTAATTGTACCACTCTCTTCTGCTTGGTCAGACAACATCTGGAAAACCGTACCCAGTTCTGGGAACCACAATGTAAGGATATTGGCAAGCTGGAATGGGTGCACAGGAGGGTGACCAATATGATCAAGGGTCTGAAACCAAGCCTTATTAGAACGGTTGAGGGAGTTGGGTATGTTTTGCCTTGAGAAGAGGAGAATGAGATATGATAGTCATCTTCAAATACCTAAAGTGCTGCCCCATGGAAGATGTAGTAAGCTTGTTTTCTCCTGACCTGGACCAAGGACCTGAACCATTGGCTTCAAGTAACACAAAAGGGGATTCCAGCTAAGCATCAGGAAGAACTTTCTGACCGTAAGAGCAGAATGGTTGGATTGGAAAATTAAAGTTCAGTCTAACTGCGTGTATTGGGGTGCTTAGGGTCAAGGTCAACGGCTGGAAGCACTTGGCCTGCTTCCGCTCTTGCAAAAGGGGAGCAAGGGGGCACTTTGAGCAATGCAATTGGCGTGCAGACTGCTGCAAATACCGCCATCCCTTTTCAGCCTGGAAAAGTCGCTGTTGGCATTTGGACCTGCAATTGGGCCTACTATTGGGCCTTATGAAGATCATGGCCACTGGGCCCATCACCTCCTGGCAAATAGAAGGGGAAGAAATGGAGGCAGTGAGAGATTTTCCTTTCTTGGGCTCCATGATCACTGCAGATAGTGACAGCAGCCACGAAATTAAAAGACGCCTGCTTCTTGGGAGAAAAGCAATGACAAACCTAGACAGCATCTTAAAAAGCAGAGACATCACCTTGCCAACAAAGGTCCGTATAGTTAAAGCTATGGTTTTCCCAGTAGTGATGCATGGAAGTGAGAGCTGGACCATAAAGAAGGCTGATCGCCGAAGGATTGATGCTTTTGAATTCTGGTGCTGGAGGAAACTCTTGAGAGTCCCATGGACTGCAAGAAGATCAAACGCATCCATTCTTAAGGAAATCAGCCCGGAGTGCTCACTGGAAGGACAGATCGTGAAGCTGAGGCTCCAATACTTTGGCCACCTCATGAGAAGAGAAGACTCCCTGGAAAAGACCCTGATGTTGGGAAAGATGGAGGGCACAAGGAGAAGGGGACGACAGAGGATGAGATGGTTGGACAGTGTTCTCGAAGTTACCAGCATGAGTTGGACCAAACTGCGGGAGGCAGTGGAAGACAGGAGGGCCTGGCGTGCTCTGGTCCAGGGGGTCACGAAGAGTCGGACACGACTAAACGACTAAACAACAACAACATTGGGCCTCAAGGTCGTTGCCACAGCAACAGCGCCATGCTTGTATTTCCTTCCCATGATGCCTCGGGGTCGGCGCTGTTCTACACGAAGCGATTGCGGGAGCCGCCGGCGGCTTCGAGTCTGCTGCGGGATTTGGCGAGGCTCCCGTCGTGCCTTGCGCCGTCTCCATAGCTACCGACCGGCGGGCGTCCGCCGTTGCCTAGGCCGCGGCGGCCTCACGGGGAGGCGGGATGGGCCCCGGGTCGCCGCTGCGGTTCTTTCCGGGGCTCCTCGCGGCCTGCCTTCTACTGCCGCTCTCCTCCTCCACGGAAGCGCCAACGAGCGCGGCCACCTCGGAGCCCCCGACCGGCTGGGATGAGGCCACGTCGGGGGCGCCGACAGCGGGTACCCCGCCTTACCCGACCCCTAGTCCCAGCCAGGCCTCCCCTAGTCCGGGCCCCGCCAGCAGCCCTGCGTGGACCTCCGACCCGGGCCCCGCCAGCAGTGAGCCCAGTCCGACAGACGCGGCGGGGGTGCCCGTCCCTTCGGAGCTGCCGGACCCCGGAACGACTCCCCGACCTGGTCCGTGGCCCGCGCCTGTGACCGACGGTGAGCCCCCAGCCCCGCCATGAGCGATGTGGGGAGGGTAGAAAAGGGACGAGGCGGTAGGCCCGGCGGCTAAATGGAGCCTCCAGATACAGGGGGAGTCTACCTCGGAACCGCAGCGCAGGCTCGACAGAGGGGCGTCTCTACGTGCCCCGTTTCCTGGAGGTCTCCGTCCTAGTCGCTGTTCAAAGTAGGATGCTGAGCAGTGCGGACTTCTGGCCCCGTCAGTGGTGCAGTTCTGATGTTCGTATACACGTGTATTTTTTTCAATTTTTTAAAATCAATTTTCCAAAAAATTTTAAACAAACATAAATTTCAACTGTATTTAAACCAATCTTAGTAACATGGTTAAGTGACTTCCTCGAATTCCCCTTGTTGAATTTCAGTGTATATCATTATAACAGTTTTCCAAAACCAATTTTCTCATAAAATTAACTTAATCACTTAACATCTTTTTTTCTTTCTATTTTAACTTTAAACATATTAATCTCTAACATGACCTATCTGGTATTTGCAAGTTTTTCCAATTAAATTATCTTAACATATTTAACTAAATAGTCTTTGAATTTTATCCATTCCTTCTGGTACTCCTCCTCCTCCTGGTCCCAGACTCTTCCAGTCAGGTCGGCTAGCTCCGAAAAATCCATCCTCTTCATCTGCCATTCCTCCACTATAGGGACTTTTTGTGTTATCCAATTCTTAGCTAACAAAATTCTTGCTGCGGTTGTGGCATACAAAAACAGTTTAACATCTTTCTTGGGCAATTCTAAACCTGTTTAGAAGAAAGGCCTCTGGTTTCTTAATAAATGTGTATTTCAACATTTTTTTCAATTCATTATAAATCTTCTCCCAGAAGTCTTTCACCTTGGGGCAAGTCCACCACATATGATAAAAGGTACCCTCCTTTTCTTTACATTTCCAGCGTAGATCACTTTTATGATAGATCTTTGCTAATTTCTTATACATGTGTATTGCACAAGTTCAGCCCCTGCTGCTTGGAAGTTGCATCTCTCAGCATTTTGATAGGTGTTGAAGGGACATGCGGCAGCAGGTACCTCCTGCAGGTGCATGCAGCTGGCTGCTCTCTGCCACGGATTGAAGGATGAAGAACCAGGTGGACATTTTGGTTTGCTGGGGGGGGGGGGGGCTCCTCTCAGTGCGGATGAGCAGCACAGCAGATTATGCAGAGCTGTTTTAAAATTAGATACCAAAAAGCAAGCCCATTGGAAACCAAAAGCATTAAATATTTTAAACAACGGGGATGCAGCCAGCTAAGTCATAATTAGGTCAAGTTCATTTATTTAAGTGTGACCCTATTTCAGTATCCCCATTTCAGTATTTCTGCCCCCTTATTGTACATTCATATAAACGCAAATTACTAGTATTAAAATGCACACAGTAAGCTGCATGAATATGGAGAAGACTTAGAGAGACTATACATGAAAGCAAGTCTTCTTTAAGCCTTCTGGTTTTGTGGCTCTGTATATAATAGAAGAAAAAAGTTGGGCCGTATCCAGTATTGCGTCTGGAAGAGGGAGTTCCTCCCCCCCCCCCCAGGTTTAACATTCAGTACTATTTGTCAAAACCTGTTTGTTTTCAGTGGCCGAGTTGTGTGTCTGTGACCTCCTGGTGGACCAGTGTGATGTAAATTGTTGCTGTGACCCCATATGCACTGCTGCAGATTTCAGCCTCTTCACTATGTGTTCAGTTCCTGTTGTCACGTAAGTGCTTGCGCATGTGTCATGGCTTGAAATATAAAGATGCACCTTTGAACAGATTCATAAGTTCAAAAAGGGTCTGTGCTGCAGTACAATCTCAGAATATCTATATGTCTACCTAAAATCCAGTCTGTAAACCCAGTGCAGTGCAGCTTCTGAGCGGAATGGAAAGACGAGCTGGTTCAAATATGCAGCTTTGAACATGGCTTGTAGCACTGTACCACCCCAAAATACTTGGGGAGAGGTAATTTTTCGGGAAGCTTCCCCACATCAGAATGTGCATGAATGTGAAGGTCAGCAGATCAGTCTCTCTGATGGATGAGCGTTCCATATACAGAGTGGTTTTGAAATGGAGATGTGTCTCTCTGAGTATTCTGAGGTGGTACAGCCCCATAAGAGAAAGAAGCTGCATGTTTGAATTAACTCCCCCCCCCCCGGCTTTCCATTCAGGAACTTTTATTTTAATAGTATTCATATAAAATACTTTTGGTGTAGTTTAGATATTAAGAAATGGTGCTTGAGACAGAAAATACATTAAGGATTTTGTATATCTGTTGGGCTGAAATATTTTTCTCGTTTTCTTTAAAAAAATCTCTGGGGCCTTTTTCAGCTGAAGAGCAGAGTAAAAAATATTTAAATCAGAAGAAAGCTTTTTCCCCCTGGGGTATTTATTAACAGGTACGCGGGTGGCGCTGTGGGTAAGAGCCTCAGCGCCTAGGGCTTGCCGATCGAAAGGTTGGCGGTTCGAATCCCCGCGGCGGAGTGCGCTCCCGTTGTTCGGTCCCAGCACCTGCCAACCTAGCAGTTCGAAAGCACTCCCGGGTCCAAGTAGATAAATAGGGACCGCTTACTAGCGGGAAGGTAAACGGCATTTCCGTGTGCGGCTCTGGCTCGCCAGAGCAGCGATGTCACGCTGGCCACATGACCCGGAAGTGTCTCCGGACAGCGCTGGCCCCCGGCCTCTTAAGTGAGATGGGCGCACAACCCTAGAGTCTGTCAAGACTGGCCCGTACGGGCAGGGGTACCTTTACCTTTACCTATTTATTAACAGGGCTTTGTTGCAAAGGGAAAGCCATTTTTCACTAGAAGGCAATCCAGGCTATTGGCTAAGAGGAGTAGAATTGGAGAAACTGAGCAAGTAGAGTTGAATTTGCTCACATACATTAATGTTGCCAAACTTCTACTAGCCAAGAAAGGAACTATCTTGCCCTCTCAACCCCTTTCTGACTTCTGGGATGTTGCTGACCATTACCCACAGTTTTCCAAGCTAGCCTTGCAGGTGTTAAAGCCACAAACTCACTGTAAGGTGCCAAATGTAAGATGATGTTCTCTGAATATGCCGAGTTGTGCATTTCTGATATGTGATCAATTGCACAAAACCCAGCACAAAATTCCTGGCTTTGATATCCCAGAATTAATTAAAAAGAAGTGTTGCAATGCTTTTCATATCTCCATACCGGAAGGATAATTCTCTACCCATCGAGGGATCTTTTGTAAGGATGCATTTACGTATACAGCATGTGCTATTCATGTCCCACTGCTGCCCCCGCTCTGTCTTATTAAAGCACCACATATTATGCATGGGGAGCTTTGCTCTGGTTTTCTTTCTCTAGGCAATCTAGCTGCTTTCCTCTTAACAGCTGTTTATGCCTCTGGTATTTTTGTATGTTGTGAATGAGACAACCAAATAAAGCCAGGCTGGTTGGTGGCATTTTTGTTGAATACAAATATGCCAGCGAGTTTTTATTGCAGCATTCAGGGCTTGAAACACCGGTTTTGTTCACTTTTTTTTTTAAAAGAAGAAGATTGCTTGAAATAACTGTGAATTCTGGGGACAAAAGGCCACCCTTATCAAACTATTCCCTTCTCTATACATCAGCCCAATCTCACTGTGAGGGCTTATTTCCAGCTCTGTGGGAAATGAATCACCCCATCACTGGGATTGATGCTTGCCATTGTTCTGGCCCACATTGCTGATTGCCACCCACGTTCAGGTACTTTCAGAGCTCTTAGAGACAGCAAAGCAAAAGTGTATTGAATTTTAGATGAATTTTCGGTTATGAAAAGAAATGTGGCCTTGCCACTAGAGAGGCAAATCACATGTGTTTATGTTCTGTGCTGTTCCCTCTAGAAAGTGCTGCTAAAATGTCAGGCACTGTACGCAAACACGTCCTTGCATTGACATTCTTCTTACCGATAATCACTTATTAACAATAAATACAAGTTGGAACTAAGGAAAAATTAGAAACTTAAGCTTTAAACGAATGATAGAGGTTGCAGGTGAAGCTGCTTCAGGGGAGCTGATCTATAATGTGCTCTCAGCTCCATTCTCATTGGTCATAGCAGTAATCACATATATCAGGTGAGATTCACTCAAGCCTATGTGACTGAGCCAGGATTTGAATCTAGCCCTCAGCAGAGTAGGGCTGGGCGATATCAGCTTTTCAACATTGCAATGTATCCCCAGCCAAACATCTCAATATGATGTTGAAAAGTGGAGGGAGGAACAAGCTGCATTGGCCCAGGCCCCATGAGATGCTGGGGTGAAACCGCCTCCGCCCTCTCTTCACACACCTGCAGAAAAAAGGGGACCAGAAATTCTCCACAGAGACAATTAAGGTCCCTACAGTTTGTTCCAGTTTGGCTTCTGCTGCTGTTCAGAGGTGGTTGCGCATTTACACTTCTAGTAAATACAAAGCTTTCCATTGTCTCATACAGGAAAGCATTCATTACTTTTAACAGTTTTATTTTCATAGGGCTAAAAAGGAATATACATCTATAAACAAATAATATCACTCCAAAGGAAGGTTGCAGCTTGAAAATCTATTGAACAGTATCTAATATTCCTTGTTAATCTCCTTTGCATGATTTGATATTGTTGCATGACATCAGTAAGGGTCTCTAGCTGTTTTAGACCCTTTCCCCAGAATCATTTGTAATAAATTATCTTTATAATTTATATGCCTTGTTTTTAGTGTCTGAGGCTGGAGTGGTGAGCATGTGGTTGCTGCAGTGTCATGTCAGGTGCCAGAAGCATTCCGTGGGCTGCTCCTGCCCTGTGTTATAAGGATGTCATGTGAAAAGAGGTTTGTTTGGTTTTTTAGCTTTATTTTTTATGTTTGTTTCCCCTGCAGAGGTGACAGGCATCTCTGCAGGCAGCAAGAAGCTCTCTATTCAATAGATCCAACAGCGCATCCTCCAGAGAGGATCTTTCAATTAGGCGACAAGGTCAACCCCAGCATTTTCTGTATTCAGTCCACCAACAGTAAGTAGAGCCAAGTTGGGCATGAACCTCTTGTCTGGTTGATTCTTCAAAGGCCTTGTGTTGAGGGTTGAGATGAAGAGAGAAAGAAGAAGCCTGTTGTGTGTGTGCGCGCGCATGCGTGTGTGCATGCACACACACACACACACACACACACGGTGGAGAGAGGATGAAAGGGAGACATACAATGTGCCACTCACTAATCTCCAACTTCATACTTTCTCTGTGGAATTCCTTTGCCAGCAATACAGTCATTTTGTCGCAGTGTGTCAGAACTTCCTTCAAGACACTTTAAAGTGTATAGTTGGCTCTTGCTTAGTCTGCTCCGTTTGTCTTTAGTTGCCTCTGTGTATTATGGCAATGTTATTTTACTGTTTTATATTTTTGCCCCTATAATTTATCCCAGTTATTTTATTACATCCTGCCTTTCAAGATACAAATCCTTCAAAGGTAGCCTTACAGAAAGCATTGAAGCGCTTTTTCTTCTCTACCCACCCCCAGACAAAGCTGCCTTATCGTTCCAAGCCCCAGAAATACCTACTATGCACAATTTTGATAGGTTGCTTCAAGAATTTGGCGACAATACCTTTGGTATTGAAAGCAACCTTGCACTGGTGGATGAGTTGGACACCCGGCAGTCTACAAGTACAAACAGTACCAGCAAGTACAAGGTAAAATGGGGAGGTGCATGTGTACACCCGTTTTGTTAATTATTTATTCAAAGAAAGCTCTTTAGCCAGACTTTCAGAGTGGCTCCCATATGAATGAAAATAGCACAGTTTCTTTTTAGGCTTTCAGTCTAAAAAGACACAGCATCTGAGTAAAAGCGATGTGGAGGGAATGGGGAAAGCAAGCAAACTCAGCCACCATATCCTTAATGTCCCAAGGTTCTTAGCATTACCAGCTGGGAAGGGAGGTGGTTATAGTTCAAAATAAAACCGCCTGTGTTTTTTCTTGACAGTATAACGATCCCATACAGACATCAGATGGGTTTCTAAGTCTCCCTGCTCCTCTCTTCCTCGCCTGGTGTACCCACGGCAACCCTGCAGGTCAGAGATTATGTGTTGTCCTTCTTTGCTCTTTCTACCCTGCTGTTTGGGCTTTATCTGAACAACAACAAATATTGCTTAATTTTGTAAATATGTAATCTGCCTTTCCACCAGATGGCGCTCAAGGCAGCTAAAAGTATTTTTTATTTATTATTTATTAAATTTGTATTCTGCCCTTCGTCCGAAGGTCACAGGTTGTTTCACAACAAATAATATCATTATTACCACTACTAATATATCATATTGCTTAATAAGTGTTGCTGCTGCTGTTGTTATTATTCTGCGGTATAATGAATTAAATTGCAGTGAAATGTCAAGTAAAAAGCATAAAAGCAAGACAGGTTAAACATCAGTAAAACCAGGAGAGCAATTACTCTGTGCCCATCGCAACATACCGTACTTACAGGCCAGCATGTCTAAATAAAAAGCTCCCTGCCCGCTGGCAAAACGTTTTAGTGGTTTTGTTTGACCCCTGATGTGCAGTTGGATTTATTAGTACAGTGGTGCCTCGCAAGACGAAATTAATTCGTTCTGCGAGTTTTTTCGTCTTGCGAAGCACCACTGTGTATTGACGGTTTCCCATAGGAATGCATTGGCGGTTTTAAAAAAAAGGCGCAAGACGTTTTGTCTTGCGAAGCAAGCCCATAGGGAAATCCGTCTTGCGAAGCAACTCAGAAAACGAAAAACTCTTTCGTCTTGCGAGTTTTTCGTCTTCCGAAGCATTCGTCTTGCGAGGTACCACTGCAGCCTGAAAAAATATTTTTGGCACTTCTCTTGTATTTTGTGGTTTCTCCAGGGTTTCTTGTGAACCAGGCAGTGAAATGCAACACGATGATCACGGGAGATGTGTGCACCACCCTGCCAGGCCTCAGCATGCAGTTCTACACCAGTTCTAGTGTTTTGACTGTAGGTGATTATTTTGGGAACCAGCCAGAGGGTGGAATTTTGCATGTAGCAACCTGAGGGGCGGGGTAGGAAATCAGGATTGCACATGTATTTGTTTTTTATTCAGAAATAAAAGTAAGCACCATTTGTAGCGGCAGCTATAACTTATGTTTGCAGGACCCCCAGTTCTCTAACAAGAATTGAATTTCATTAGTGGAGGATTCTGGGATGGAGGCTTAATCGCTTGTCACTTTTGCAAAAGCTAATGCAGCTGTGTCTAAAACGCTTCTTCTTTATTATTCCCGCTAGGCACCAGAGTCAAGCCTCGTGGTAAGTGTCTCTTTATTCTGTTTGAGAGATTTGCTGTTTATATGTGGGCGCTTTGTATGGGATATAGTCTCTTACTACACTGATGCTACAATCAAGGCTTAATTGCCTCTGAATTGACCTTCCAGTTAAGTGGGGCTCTGAGTCAGCCGCCATACCAGTGGTGAGGGGTCTACAATTGTTGGCTGGCTGGGCCAAAAACCTGGAGCCACAAGGCTTCTCCTCCCCTTTCCTTTTCACAATTGCATTCAACACCCCCTCCTGGTCTTTTCTGGAGGAAGGTGCTAGCAAAGTGCACGCTGGGCTGGTGGGAGGGTTGCTGTTTAAAAGTGCCCTGAGAGCCTTTGTAAAATGATGATTACTATCTCCCCATGCTGATCTCTCTGAAGAGGAGGGCCATCACAGAGAGGAGGAGTGTAGCTTCAAGTAGTGACATCCAAGTCTCTTCCTCCTCCTCCTCCTCGCCCCTGTCCTTTTCCAAGGGAAGGGTCACCAGGGAGGGGAGTGCTGGCTTAAATCTTCTTGGATAAAAAGCGCTCAAGCCTTCCCTGCTCTACTTACTCCTCTAAATGTTCCTAAGGTTTTGCATGTATTTTTCTTCCCTTCCACATTTTTGGATTTGTTTTCTTTCCTTCCTGTACATCAGAGCTTTCCAAGCTTTCTCCCACGGAAGCTCTGCGCGTCAGTTTCTCAGCCATGCAAATATTGTAATTTTCAGAGGGTAAAGCCCTGAGAAGCTTAGTGAATGTGCCAAGTTCTCTTTGCCTGGTTTGTGTGCAAGGTTGCAGCAGCTGGATTTGTTGAGGCTGCTCCGTTGTATTTTTACAGGTCAATATCACCATCCAGTCCATAACCGTGCAGAGTCCGGAGGGGCTGCGCACGCGTCTGAAGAACACTGATGCTCTGATTCTCCCCATATTGAATGGTCAGTCATGCAGTAACGTGGTCCTGGAGGTAAGTGTGCAGTTAGCATTTAAACTCAGCATTTCTTGAAAAGACAGGAGAAGAGGCTTGTACAGTGGTACCTCGGGTTAAGTACTTAATTCGTTCTGGAGGTCCATTCTTAACCTGAAACTGTTCTTAACCTGAAGACCACTTTAGCTAATGGGGCCTCCTGCTGCTGCCGTGCCGCTGGAGCACAATTTCTGTTCTCATCCTGAAGCAAAGTTCTTAACCTGAAGCACTATTTCTGGGTTACTGGAGTCTGTAACCTGAAGCGTATGTAACCTGAAGCATATGAAACCTGAAGCATATGTAACCCGAGGTACCACTGTACTCCATTCTGGAAACCAGGTGACATGTAGAACTGTAAACAAACTTCATCAAAATAAAAAGCTGGGCCATGCAGACAGGTGGTCTGTTCTATTCCTTACCTTTTGGTCAACCCTTCTAACTTGCATTGAAATATAGCTGCTTAACTCCCCCTGCCCTCTAGATTTCCAGTTATGAACATAAAATAGCAGACACTTTGCCAGGAGGTGTGAAGAGCTGGTTCTGCTGGACCCATTTTGCTCAAAGGATCAGAAACCAAAGGACTCTCTGTTACGTCTAGAGCAGACTCTGCAAAGGCTGCTCTGGAGAGTTCTCCCAGGAAACGCAGACAGTGCCTTCATTCATTCATGCTGCATTTCCCTACTGGATTATGCCCAAGGCAGCTGATAACAACACTGGATGAACAATAGTAACAGTTAAGAACATAATATAAACCATCAAGCCCATTCTAAAATCCTACCTCATGGTGAAGCACTTTCAACTCAGCTGTGGAAAAAGCCTAATAACCACGTGGAACTGAGTTTGCTTGGTTTTCATCCCTTGTTACCCTGCCCTACTTTGCTTTCTTAAAAAAACTCCTATCCCTCATATTTTCAAACAGGAATTCAGTACTGCTTGCAACTATAAAATAGCAGCATAAAAGCAAAACAGTACGTAAAATCAACATCACAATAATGCAACCGTTAGAATATAAGGCAGAAATTTCAGCGAGCAGCCATCTTTCTCCTTCTGGGTTCCACATCAATATTTGGATTGTATGGGACAAGGACCTGTATTTTGCTTCTGTTACACGATGAGGTGAAATGTATGCCCAGGGCACCTCTCCATGTGGCCCTGGGTACTCTACCCAGGCCACACCTCTTACCAGCCCTACTTTATACCCTTGTGTGTTTTTCCTGACTGGAATGTGTCTTTGACCTGATTTCCTGGATGGAGCGGAGAGAAACTAGCCTGCTGAACAAAAGTAACATTTGCATTTGTCGCTTTGCTCTCTTGAATCTCTGGCCTTGCCAACTGGTGGCCTGTGCCTTCCCCTGGAAGGTTGCCCAGATGGCAGTGTGGCCCTTGGTCTGAAAAAAGCTTTTCCATCTCGGATATCTTACCTTGTTACATATAATAAAAATGTAAGGATGTCGCCATACCGCAGTTTGTGTAGCTGCTGAATGATGGTGCTGCAAACTACTGTGTGACAACAGAACAGCAGCATTGAAGAGGAGAGAGACATGGGCAGGCAAGCGAACAGGTGGGCAGCCCAGGCTAGCGGGAGCAGCTGTGACAGGCTGGTGGAGCTCCCCACCTCACACTGACGCCACCTTTTTGGCTTCAGCAGCATTGGAGGCTGAGGAAGAAGGGCATGGAGGCAGGAGGGGACTCCTGGCAAACAGCTGAGGAAGTCAGGGCCGGTTGCGGCAGCTCCCCAGCAAATGTCCTGGTCTCCTGTTGCTGCCCTTTGTTTCCCTTCTCCTCACCCTCCTAAATGGTGTTGTCAGTGTGAGGTGGGCAGTATGACATGGGGGGGGGGCAGGAACAAGAGGAGGACAACAGAGAGAGTGTGATTTGGGTAATCTGTAAGGCATGGGTAGGCAAACTAAGGCCTAGGAGCCGGATCCAGCTCAATCGCCTTCCAAATCTGGCCCGCGGATGGTCTGGGAATCAGCATGTTTTTACATGAGTAGAATGTGTGCTTTAATTTAAAATGCATCTCTGGGTTATTTGTGGGGCATAGAAATTCGTTCATTCCCTCCCCCCCAAAATAGTCTGGCCCCCCACATGGTCTGAGGGACGGTGGACCGGCCCCCTGCTGAAAAGGTTTGCTGACCCCTGCTGTAAGGGGAGTGGGGGCATGGTTTGGGGGATTGGTATGGTTGGGGAGTGAAGTGGGCAGAGGTGGCAGCCCTTAGTAAATGATAAAGAGCTGTGGACCTTCCTGTTAGTTAAGCTGGATTTGTTTTTTGTTTTTCAGGCAAGTTACCTTATTACCTTCACAGAGGCAGGTGAAATTGCCAGTGCGGGTGTATCTTTGATCCTGGGGACCATTAACATGATGGCCCGTTTTGTATTGCAGTCCTTTGAGATCCGTTTCATTCAGGTAATTTCCCAAATTATTATTTTTAAGATCCAAAAAGATTTAACAAAACAAAAGTTTAAAAAGGTTACACAATATTATAATATAACACAAATTCAATTACTGTGGCTGCATTCGTCCCATACAATAACCAATCTATGTCTCCTCTGGTTAATTTTGCACATTAATTTGTCTAAACATCCATAATCACCTCCTAATATGTTAGCCCTGATGATCATATGATCATTCTAGTTTTTTTATCTTACAGAACTTAACAAACTTTATAATAGCTCAGTCTGTATTTCACCCAACATTGTGTATAGGTTTTGATTACATCTTACACTTTCCCCAGTATCTAATAAATAAACTCCACTTCTCAACAAATCCGTTTTCTTGATATCTTCCTTCTCTGGCCCTTATTAAATTCGTTAATTTAATCATCTTGGTTTAATCAGGCAAGCAATGTCCCAGATTCTTATTAACCCAAGCCTCTATTGACAGATGCTCTGACTTTTTCCAGTCTTGGCAGATAAACCTTTGGGCTGCAGCTTCCCAAAATATTTTTAATAACTTTGTGGGAAGCTGGTTTGTAACAATATTTTAGAGCTGGTGGTGGGGCGGGGCACAGCTGTCTTAAAAAAACAAGGATTTCAGTCGCTCAGTGTGTTCCTGTTTTCCTTCAAAGCATAGGTTCTGAAAATCATTTCTACCTGTGTATCTTCTGCATGTACCTGAAGCAACAATGTAATAATAACA
The DNA here is from genome assembly GCF_965153285.1 of Podarcis tiliguerta. Classification (NCBI taxonomy): domain Eukaryota; kingdom Metazoa; phylum Chordata; class Lepidosauria; order Squamata; family Lacertidae; genus Podarcis; species Podarcis tiliguerta. The sequence goes on from NC_139541.1 coordinate 6,795,068, forward strand.
TGAGCTCCATTATTCAAATGGTTTACTGCTTAGAAAACACTAATTCAATTTATCTATAATCCTGAAGGAGATTTTTCATATTAGCTGCTTTGTCATAAATGGTTAATGGAAAATTAAGTGGTATTGTATTTTATGTCCCCTCTTCACATAGCAAGAAACTCAACCTATTCGTCTCAGCGGAAGCCCTGGTTATGTTGTTGGCCTACCAATAAAAGCTGGATTTCGGACTGCTGGATATCCTTTTTTCATGACTTATCACAGCTCTGCAGAACTGTCCCTGCCTGGGAAAAAGTTACATTTCATAGCGCTCATTTCTTTCAAGGCTGAATCAGTTCCGGATTATTTCTCTGAGAAATTTTAAGTTGTTCAATCCTGAACTGAAGACAGTAGTCCCATATGGGAAAGAATACTATGAAATTAGCAATTTCTAAATTTTCTCCTGGAAACTGGTGCCAGACTGTCAGCACAGAATTTACCGTCTTACTCCAGCACACACAACAGAGCATTGCCAATTATCTTGGCTGTTTTGGTTTTGGGAGTTTTAGTGGGATAATGGCCGAGGGTTTTGCTTTTGGTTTTGCCTGATTTGCTTTTCTGAACTCACGGAGCTGGAAGAAGCCACGTCATTTTGTGGGTGATGCTTGGGTTTGGGCAAGCTTTTTAGAAGCTGGAGAGCTAGCTGGGCATGGTGGGGCTTGGGCTCTCTGTCCAGCGTGGGTAGAGGGCTGGAGGGGATTCTTCTGCCGCCTCTGCATTCTTGCACCTGGCTTTTAGGGGAAGGGGCAGTCAGTAGCTCAATAGCAGGGCACATGCTTTGTGCACAGAAAGCTCCAGGATCAAAGAATGGCCCTCTCACAAGGCAGTTCAGAGATTAATAATAATAATAATAATTTATACCACGCCCATCTGGCTGGATTTCCCCAGCCACTCTGGGCGGCTTCCAGCAGAACACTAAAATACAATAACCTATTAAACATTGAAAGCTTCCCTAAACAGGGCTGCCTTCAGATGCCTTCTAAAAGTTTGGTAGTTGTTCTTCTCTTTGACATCTGGTGGGAGGAAGTTCCACAAGGCGGGTGCCACTACCGAGAAGGCCCTCTGCCTGGTTCCCTGTAACTTGGCTTCTCGCAGCGAGGGAACCGCCAGAAGGCCCTCGGCGCTGGACCTCAGTGTCCGGGCAGAACGGTGGGGGTGGAGACGCTCCTTCAGTTTCTGGATGTTGTGCAGTTTCCCTTTGACTCTAAATTTACATCTGGAATTGTTCAGAGCACAAATGAAGCTGGCCAGCTTACCCTCATGAAGAGCACACCTGCTCAGGATTGCTTAGCTGTGGAAGGAGTCAGAACCCCAGTATTGTTTGGGTACAGCATGCTGTCTGGATGCCAACTACGGTAAGGGCTGAAACCAGTCGACAGGCCATATGCCATTTCCTACGCTTAAAAGGTAAAGGGACCCCTGACAGTTAAGTCCAGTCACGAATGACTCTGGGGTTACGGTGCTCATTTCCCTCTATAGGCCAAGGGAGCTGGCGTTTGTCCGCAGACTTTTTTTCTGGGTCATGTGGCCAGCATAACTAAGCTGCTTCTGACGCAATGGAACACTGAAACCAGAGCAGCACACAGAAACACCGTTTACCTTTCCGCCGGAGCGGTACCTATTAATCTACTTGCACTTTTTGGAGTGCTTTCGAACTGCAAGGTTGGCAGGAGCTGAGACTGAGCAACAGGAGCTCACCCCATCAAAGGGATTCGAACTGCCAACCTTTTGATCAGCAAGCCCAAGGCTCAGTGGTTTTGACCACAGCGCCACCAGCATCCCATTCCTATTCTTACTTCCATGCTTAAGAAATTGTTCATCACAATGTTGGGTTGCAAGGAAAATGCTGGCATCTCACTTAGAGGAGTGGCAGAGTTCCATGCCCCTTGGGTGCCTCCATCTTGAATTTGGGACTTTGCTTCAGCAAATGTGGTCTAATACAATTCCTTGACACACACTACTCCCTCCTCCTGCTTTGTCCCTTCCAATACCCTTTGCTTGGGCATTTCTAAAAGAAAGAGAGAGAGATCTCTCCTGTAACAATTTCAGATATGGTAGCTGTAAAGCTGATTTCCAGCCCGCCAGGGACAGGCCCGGCAGGCCCATGAGGCAAGGCAAAGCAAATGCCTCAGGTGGCTGGATCCACAGGGGCAGCAAATTGGGTAGCCAAGGAATGCATTGCCCGCCGCTGCTATTGCAGCAACAGCTGCATGCTCTTTGGTGACCAGATCTGCTGCCTCCTCCTCAGCAGCAGCACCCCCCTCAACGCCACATCTTCAGCAGCCTCTTGTTCCTGGTCTAGATCTTCAATCACCCCTTCTTCCCTGGTGTGTTTGGGGGAGCCATTTTGTGGTTCGCTTCAGGTACCAAAATGTATTTGGTCAGCCCTGGCCTGTGGGGTAGGCACTTGCCACCCCCTGCTCAGTCATTCTGGCAAAACTGAGTTGCCAGCCAAGGTTGCATTTCTACTGTTAGGGCAATTGCCAGTTTACTGACTGCAGACCCCCTCTTTGCGTTCATGCTAACTTCTTTGAAATAAATGAAACTCACCTTTTGACTCAGGTAGACAAAATGGAGGAATGGGAATGGTGTAAGTGGTTTTCTTTCTCTCCCCCCCCCCCAAATATACAACCCCGCCTTACATTGCCAGTAGCACCGTCACATTGATTAGAATAGCCAAATACAGTGGTGCCCCGCAAGACGAATGCCTCGCAAGATGGAAAACACGCTAGATGAAAGGGTTTTCCGTTTTCAGAGGTGCTTCGCAGGACGAATTTCTCTATGGGCTTGCTTCGCAAGACGAAAATGTCTTGCGATTCTTGAGGTTTTTTTCCGCTCCCCATCCCCTTTTTCTAAGGTGCTAAGCTGCTAATAGCCTTTTAGCAGCTAATCCGCTAACCCCTTAAGCCTTTAATAGCCGCTAATAGCGCTAATCCGCTAATAGGGTTGCTTCGCAAGACGAAAAAACCGCTAGATGAAGAGACTCGCAGAACGGATTAATTTCGTCTTGCGAAGCACCACTGTATGGGAATGGCGTGGTTAGACTGCTTCACAGGTAGCCTTTAAGTGCTGCTCTTGACGAGTGGTTCATTAGTTGGTTGCTGTCCAGCACTGTTGACACAGAAATTTCTTTTCTGAAAGAATTACCAAGGATGCGGACTGCAGGCTCTTGGCCCCAGCGCTCCTGAGTGTGCTGAGGGGTCAAAACTTCCCAGACTACGTGGCCTCTTTTGGAGATTCTCTGCCCCAGAATGAACTGGACTGGCTGCAAATTTCTAACAACGTCACCGAAGCGGTAAGAGTGTGTCCACCCTGCCCTAAGTCAATATGGGTAGCCATCAGGTAATTTTACTACTTTTGGCTCTCTAACTTCTTCAGCTGACTCAACTGCATTTTAAGTTCTGTCTTTATCTGGGGAAATGTAACAGCTGAAATCCAGGAGGGTCTTCAGTAGCGTAAGTGGGGATGTGGATCCATTTCAGGCAGTTGGAACGAGCCTGAATTTCTCTCTTTTTTTGCCAATGATGCCTTGTAGCTAACAAAACGTCTGTCTCCTTTTTCAGAGCACCTGCGAAATTCCCGTGTCATTTCAGATAGAAGTGAAATGGACTAAATATGGCTCCTTAGTTAACCCCCAGGCGAAAATCGTGAGTCTCACGGCAACGGTAATGACAGCCGCCTTGCCCCAGGTGGGTGGCGATCTCCTGTGATAGAAGGGAGCTCCTCGCATGTATTTTTAACTAAATTGGCTTTCACATTTGCAAGGTTCCATGTCTGTGTATGAGACAGATGTCGGGCTAATGAAACTGGCTTTTCCCACTCAAAGGGAAATCTTGGCACATTGAAGGTTCTGTTCATGCTTCCGCTCTAAAGGTGGCATTGAAGTTCTCGCCCCAGTATGCTTAGAAGGAAGCTTTATGGACTCCTGGGGTTCTGTAGGAGGACCTGCTAAGCAGCCGTCCTTTTTAGCTGTGGCGGTGGCTGGAACCCTGCAAGTTCCTTGTGGCTAAAGTGGAAAGAGGGAGGAAGGGACTCTCAGAAAAACGGGTGGAATGGAAAAAGAAAGAGAGGGAGGGGAAAGAGAGAGGTCCTTCTCAGCGGCCTCTTTTCCCCAGCTGCCCCCTCCCCACCCTTGCACTTCAGAAGTCAGCCAGCCAACCATTCGGCACGGGAGAGACACTTCCACTAGCCTGTTTGGGCCTCTTTGCATTGCGTGTTTCTTTCATTAGGTGCCTTGAGCTTTTATGTTGGTAAAGCAGGAGAATAAATGTGATTGAACAAGCAGCACGGGACTGCTGCTGCAAGCAACCACTGCCCCTCTCTCCCCGTGGTACAGCTTGCTTTGCCCGCTGGTGCCCATGCCCTGTCTGATTCCCCCATGACCATGTACCCTCAGAGCAGCCAGTGGTGTGGCGCTGGAGGTGGGGCATGCAGTATAATGACATCAGGACTCAGGGTAGATTGTACTACATATTAACAAGGAGCAGGGCCAACAAGATGCAGAGTTGCCATTTTCAGCAGGAGCCCTGTGTTTCTTGCATTTTATCTCTCCAGCATGCCTGTTGTGTCTTCCTTTCAGTTCTGAAACGAGCTGCTGCTAAACCCCACAATAGCTGGAAAGGAAATGTTTTTGTACTGAGTTGGTGCTCTAAACAAGCACAGTCCTGATCTTAAAGCTCTCCTGACCTTGGCTCCTTATCATATATATTCTGCCAGCTAACACTGACACAACAACCTCTTTTATTTTGGAGCTCAGCATTTGACCTGTTCTGCATGATTCATTCTATGAAGTGAAACTTTTCTCATCTGCCTGTCTCTTGCAGGTTGACTCAGGAAGCGAACAAACAATCCAGATCTTCAGCTCTGCTACTTTTGTTGACGTCTCTGCGCCTGCTGAGCCGGGTTACAAAGCACGACCAACCATCGAAGCCAACTTGCCCTTTGACTTTTTCTTCCCATTTGTTTAGCCGCAGCGTGAGCTGCTGCTTCTTCCTTCCTTTTCTCAAAGCGAGAGGGAACCAGGTTTCAAACCACTCTTCCACTGGGATCAAAGATCCCTCCAAAATATTGACTGGCTGCATGTCTGAAAAGCGTGTATATGGGGAAAGGAGCCCCAAATAAGCCGTGGCAGGGTTGGACTAGAGGAGACAACAGCAGCAACTCCCCTCCATAATCCTGTTTAGCAGTGAGGGGGGGGGTCCTTTAGCAAATGCACCTTCCATCATGCGCTGCAGTGGAAGTTTTGTGGAGTACAGCTCAACTCCTGTGCTGTGCTTACCCCCAGGACAGAGCCATTCCACCCCTCCTCTTGTAATACGTGGGCAGTCAACCATCTTTGCAGGGAATTGTAAAGGAAGGAGCCGTGAATCAAGATGGCTATACTTTGCTTCCTCCTCTCCTGGGAAGCTCCAGTTCCCACCACTACTGCCCCCCCCCCCCCGCAACACACACACTTGAATTGTACTACACACCCTGATATTTCTTCTGAATTTGTTTTCCCCATGCTTTCCATTCTTCAGAACGACTAACTCTCCAAAGCCCACTGCATGTTCCTATATTCATTTCCATGGTCCTGCAAGTAGGAACAGCTTATTGTAAGACATTGCTATTCTATTCTATTCTATTCTATTCTATTCTATTCTATTCTATTCTATTCTATTCTATTCTATTCCTATTGGAATTGCTCTGTCAGGCACACCCAGGAATTTGGGGGGGGGGGGGAGTTTGGGGGAAAAGGCCATTGACTCACCTGCCATCCATCCACCTTCCTCTTTAGGTACTTCAGTAGTAACTTGCAGTTTTGTGAAGCTAATCAATGTCAACCAGTTTCACAGATTTGACTTTTATTAAATTATTTTTGCTATTTTTAAAAAACTGTACAGCTGTACAATTAAAGATTGTAATAATTGGTTTTCAGATATGTGGATTTTTTTTTTTCCAACACTTGAGTCTTAACAAGCAATGGGGATAGAATATTGTTCTAGGCATGGAAGGGAATGTACAAAAGAGTATGTTCAAAATGGTACAGTATGGAAACAAAATTAGCTTCTCCGTGGCGGCACTGGCTCCGTTGGGCCCTCGGATGGCACCTTATCTGGACTGGCCGACAAGTCCATGTTGCTTCAACACAGCATTAAGTCTTTCGATTTCCAGCTCCTGTTGGAGAAGAGTAATTCTGAGGTCAGTTTGGGAGACTGTTTATGGGGAACTAGAGGACATTCCCCCAGCTTTGAGGTGCGGGAAGAAGCAAGGATGAAAAAAATGTCAAAACTTAATCACTTCGCAACAGCCTCTCAAACAGCTTTTCAGAAGGCTAAATGGAAAACCTACCTAGGTGAACACTCAGCATAAATCACATCCTAGGAATAACCTGCACATCTTTGGAGCTTGTGCGCTGTAATGTAGAACAAATTACATACAGCCTTTGATTGCTTGCATCACCCACTAATCCTCTGCAGCACAAAGAGGCAGCCAGCTTATTCTGCCCCAGTCAGGAGTGGCGGATTCTCACTGGCTACTCCATGAAACCCCCACAAAAGGCAGACACGTGTGAACATGCATTGGGTCCATGTGCTAGCTGCCCTCTCTCAACTCCAGGGATGGGACCTTGGGAGCCCAAGACTCTCTGGAGAGCACCAATTTCTCAGTAGGGTGGCCAGCAGCCAGGGGTGATGGCAGCTCTGATCCAGCAACATATTGAGCGTCACGGGGTCCCTCTACTTGCTCCAGTCAGTGGGAGCACATTGCAAGATCCACCTGACTCTCCACTTCTTAATATACGGTGATTTGTTCAAGAGCACTTACCCATCGTGAACCCAAACGCCTGTTTAGACAGCTAAGGGAGCCTGGAGCACAGAAGCAAAGCTTGAGAGACAGCAGGGGGAGCATCAGCTTAGAGGGGCTCTTGATGTTCTCACCTCTCAAAAGGCATACATCAGTGATGGGGAACCACCAGCCCATGAGCTTAATTGCATGGTCCCAGTGGTGTTGCGTGGGTTGTCAGCACCTGGGGCAAGGCAAGTAATTTGCGCCCCCTAACCCGGGGCAAGGCAAGTAATTTGCGCCCCCCCCCCCCGCTGCACTGTCCCTCCCCCCAGATAGTCCCTCGCTCTCTCTCCGCACCGCACCGCACGCCTGGCATCCTCCCCTCCACAGTGGGTGGCAACCCGGCAGCTCAGATCGGATTCGCACAGCCAGCACTGCAGTGAGAGAGAGTGAGTGAGCCAGGTGGGGGCAGAGAGCTGCGAGTGTGAGCGCGCCACCCCCCCAGATGTTGCGCCCGGTGCGCCCGGCCCCCTGCACCCCCCACGCTACGCCACTGCATGGTCCATGTCCTAACTTGTCACATGCATCTGCTTTCCCTAAGCCACACTCGCCGCCATGTGCCTGGCATCAAATATGAGGTTGGGTGTGGGGCTGCTAAAGCTGCTCCCTGTCCTGTGCCTTTGCTGCTGTGACTTAATTTCAAGCTGACTCAGTTACATGCAGCTGGATCAGAGCTTCAGCCACTGAAAATATGGCCTTACCTTCTCTGCACAGCTAGCTTCCATCTCCTGGACCTTTAGGGTGAGTTGCAGGTTGGCTTGCTTCAGCTTGGACATCTGCTGCTCAGACCGTGTTTTCACCGACAAGATGATTCCTTGGGGAATGGATACAGAGGACAAGAAAGTTAGCCAGGCCCTATTGGCTGAGACCCAGGCATCACCTTCACGAGCTCTTTACAGCGGTTATCCTCACAATTGTCCTCTAGGATGTTCCTCTCACCGGAAAGAGGAGAGGGAGGCTGGAGAGGAAGCAGCTGGAGCTGAATCAAGGCCCTCCAGCTGCAGGTCCAGTTTTATCTGTTGGTTTGCAAGCAGTTATATCTGTTGGTTTGGGACGCGGGTGGCGCTGTGGGTTAAACCACAGAGCCTAGGACTTGCCGATCAGAAGGTCAGCGGTTCGAATCCCCATGATGGGGTGAGCTCCCGTTGCTCGGTCCCTGCTCCTGCCCACCTAGCAGTTCGAAAGCACGTCCAAGTAGATAAATAGGTACCACTCTGGCGGGAAGGTAAATGGTGTTTCCGTGCGCTGCTCTGGTTCGCCAGAAGCGGCTTAGTCATGCTGGCCACATGACCCGGAAGCTGTACTCCGGCTCCCTCGGCCAATAAAGCGAGATGAGTGCCGCAACCCCAGAGTCTGTCACGACTGGACCTAATGGTTAGGGGTCCCTTTACCTTTACGTTACCTTGCAAGCAGACTGGTATAGCCAAGCGTTATGGGCTAAGTCACAAGAACCTATATGTGGAAACAGTCTCAGCAGACCCAAGGGAAGAATGGCGATGGAGGAGGCAGAAAGGGTAAAAACAAGGCAGTGTGTGTGTGCGCACGTGGGACAAAGCCACGAGCAGTGTGCACTCCTGTTAGGAAGGGCCTGGAGGCCTGGGACGAGAGGTCAAGGATACCAGAAAGAGGGGGCTGGATTTGAATGATCCAGAAGTCGCTGCACTTCCTCTGCCCACAATCAAATTCTGCTATACAATCTATTTTAGAACAATGGATCAAGGATATTGATTGCCAATATTCTTTCTCATGTGCTCATAGAATTTGTTCTCTAGTATTTTTTTAGTTTAGGGGCGCGGGTGGCGCTGTGGGTTAAACCACAGAGCCTAGGACTTGCCAATCAGAAGGTTGGTGGTTCGAATCCCCACGACGGGGTGAGCTCCCGTTGCTCGGTCCCAGCTCCTGCCAACCTAGCAGTTCGAAAGCACCTCAAAGTGCAAATAGATAAATAAGTACCACTCTGGCGGGAAGGTAAACGGCGTTTCCGTGCGCTGCTCTGGTTCGCCAGAAGCAGCCTAGTCATGCTGGCCACATGACCCGGAAGCTGTACGCCGGCTCCCTCGGCCAATACAGCGAGATGAGCGCTGCAACCCCAGAGTCGGTCACGACTGGACCTAATGGTCAGGGGTCCCTTTACCCCTTTTTTTTTTTAGTTTGATATGCGTTTTCTAGATATGCCACATATCTAGGTCATTTGACAAAGTATCGTCAGGCCTTTTCTAGGGCCAAATTTAACCACCTCCCTCCTACAGTACAAAGAGGCATCCCATGTGAGGACTGTTTGTGTCCTTGTGGAGATAGGAAGTAGTCAAAACTTTGGGTCAGGTCTTTGTTGAATGTAATCTTCATAGAGAAGGTCACAAGAGATTATTCCCCGCTCCGAAATAAGGAAGCACCTTGGAAGGACACTGGAACAGTACTCTGAATATTTCTCGGCTGATACAAACAAGTTAATAACAGAGATAATGGCCAAGTTCCTGTTCTCTACTCAAAGGTCTTGTACACTGATTCTAACCGCAATTTGTATCTCAAATTTTATCTTTGTACTATGTACTATGTAATATATATTTTAGTCATTTGCTTCATATTGTAAGTGAATGTTTTAAATTGTCAACTGTTCTATTTTAATGGGTCTGTGGCCGAATAATAAAATGATGAAGAGGAAGTCTGGCTGCAAGTTTGTTGCTCAGGCAATACTTGGGACAGCAAACAATGAAGAAGAGTAGAAGAGTTTGGATTTGAGATCCCACTTTATCACTACCCAAAGGAGTCTCAAAGCGGCTAACATTCTCCTTTCCCTTCCTCCCCCACAACAAACACTCTGTGAGGTGAGTGGGGCTGAGAGACTTCAGAGAAGTGTGACTGGCCCAAGGTCACCCAGCAGCTGCATGTGGAGGAGCGGGGAAGCGAACCTGGTTCACCAGATTACGAGTCTACCGCTCTTAACCACTACACCACAATGGCTTTCTTCAAGAAATTCCTGGATGGGTATTAGTGCCTGTGCACTGTGAATGGTTCCATACCAAAATCCATCTATTCCTCAAGATTTACCATTTATAATCCTGGCCACTCTCCACAGTCTAAGAAGGATCAGTAATCCCAGTGCTTCAAACTCATGCTCCCGGAAGAGAAGGACAATGTCAAGAACGAATGAGATGATGACAACGATGGCATCCAGGACCTCAAACTTGTGATGGAAGAACTCTAACCGGTAGACAAAGAGTTTGAAGAAAATTTCCACCAGAAAGAGGGTGAGGATGCTAAGGCTCAGGTAGTGGAACACCTGCCAGGGTGCAAAGAGGGCAAGGCAAAAGTTAATACACTTTTAACAACACCTGGAGAGCAAGCAGTAGATTTTGAGTGAGGATGATAATTAATAATAATAATAAATTATTATTATCATTATTATTATTAATAATACCCTGCCCATCTGGCTGAGTTTCCCCAGCCACTCTGAGCGGCTCCCAATAGAGTGTTAAAAACAATACAGCATTAAATATTAAAAACTTCCCTAAACAGGACTGCCTTCAGATGTCTTTTAAAAATAGGATAGCTGCTTATTTCCTTGACATCCACAGGGCAAGTGCCACTACCGAGAAGGCCCCCTGCCTGGTTCCCTGTAACCTCACTTCTCGCAATGAGGGAACCACCAGAAGGCCCTCGGCGCTGGACCTCAGTGTCCGGGCTGAACGATGGGGGTGGAGACGCTCCTTCAGGGATACTGGGCCGAGGCCAGCACCAACACTTTGAATTGTGCTCGGAAACATACTGGATATACAGTCGTACCTTGGAAGTCCAACGGAAGTCCGGTCAACTCCCAAAACATTTGGAAACCAAAGTGTGGCTTCTGATTGGCTGTAGGAAGTTCCTGCAGCCAATCAGAAGCCACGGAAGCCCCATCGGACGTTTGGCTTCCAAAAATAGTTCGCAAACCAGAACAGTCACTTCCGGGTTTTCAGCATTCAGAAGCCAAAACATTCGGGAACTAAGCTGTTCAAAAACCAAGGTACGACTGTACTGGTTTTATCCAGTGGCCCTATTGCTGCTGAAATCCAACCTAGCCGATGCAATATTTACAGCACTGTTCCAAGATCTGTTTGCAGAACAGCACAGGGATGCTATCGCTTCACCCAGAGTTTCAAATACTTTCCCCAGCTTTAGATTCTAGCATGGGGAAGAGAAATACCTATTGGAGCTAAATCTACCTTTACTCCACAAAGCATTTACAACCCTATAAAGTCTTAATTTTCTGGAAGAGAGATTCAAGAAAACCCCCAGAGATCAACCCTTTTTGCATTTCTGGAAGCCCCCCCGCCCCCCGTTGAGAACTCCACACGCTATGCGATATACTCTGAATTGTACAAAACACCTAGGCATAAAGATTCAGAGACATATTTAGCATTGCTTGCTACCCTCATGGTTATGGATAAGATTAAATATCCATTGTCCAGTTCAGATAGGTCTGCAACATCTAATGCAGCTAAGTTCGCAGTGAAGGCTGCTCAACTTACAAAACGCCTTCTGGCCTCCCTTGAGATCTAAGATTCTGTTTTTTTAATGTATGTTTCATTTATTATACAGGTCAAGTTTTTATCTTTATATAGGGTTATTTGATATATTTCAGGTTCATACATTTCTACTTGGCTCCAACCTGTAGCGGGATGCGGGTGGCACTGTGGGTTAAACCACAGAGCCTAGGGCTTGCCAATCAGAAGGTTGGCGGTTCAAATCCCCGTGACGGGGTGAGCTCCCGTCGTTCGGTCCCTGCTCCTGCCAACCTAGCAGTTTGAAAGCACGTCAGAGTGCAAGTAGATAAATAGGTACCACTCCAGCGGGAAGCTAAACGGCGTTTCCGTGCGCTTCTCTGGTTCGCCAGAAGTGGCTTAGTCATGCTGGCCACATGACCCGGAAGCTGTACGCCAGCTCCCTCGGCCAGTAAAGCGAGATGAGCGCCGCAACCCCAGAGTCGGCCACGACTGGACCTAATGGTCAGGGGTCCCTTTACCTTTTACCAACCCGTAGCAAACTATGGGATGTGTGGGTCACATGTACATACACACCTTCCCATATCTGCTTTACAGAGAAAGGGCAGAACACATATCTCTTCAATCTATACTACACATATGTCTTCATCTCTACAGGTCTAGCAACTGGCTTATTTTAAAAATGAGAAGTTACGGTTCTGAGGAAGCTGGATTCCACACCTCACAGAATTGCAACACACTGTCTACACGAACCATGATTTATTTGCAGATTCCTCCCCTATTGCCTTTACCTTGGGTGCAATCTCGTGTTTGTCAGGGTGGATGATTTTCAAGTCCAAAAGCAGTTCCCCCAGGACCAGTATGGCGTCCAAAATAACCAGGCAGACAACTAAGATCTGGGGGAGGAAGAATCCAGACCAGAATAAATATGCAAACCTTTGAAGCCAAGCAGAAGATTGCAAAGTCAAGGCTTGGTGTTCATCAGCCGTGGAAGAAAGGTGGCAGCAGTGGCGTAGAGTGGGTTGTCAGCACCCGGGGCAAGGCAAGTAATTTGCGCCCCCTAACCCGGGGCAAGGCAAGTAATTTGCGCCCCCCCCCGGCTGCACTGTCCCTCCCCCAGATAGTCCCTCGCTCTCTCTCCGCACCGCACCACACGCCTGGCACCCTCCCCTCCACAGTGGGCGGCGACCCGGCAGCTCGGATCGGATTCGCACAGCCAGCACTGCAGTGAGAGAGAGTGAGTGAGCCAGGTAGGGGCAGAGAGCTGCGAGTGCGAGCACACACCCCCCCAGATGTTGCGCCCGGTGCGGCCGGCCCCCCCGCACCCCCCACGCTACGCCACTGGGTGGCAGCTGAGATGAGGCAAAAGCTGTGGCTCAAGTATGGTGGTGTAGACCATTAGGCTCTGCACCAAGGAGACCTAGAGAATAACTTGGCCTTGGGCAGCTCACTGTCTAGTGCAGGGGTCAGCAAACTTTTTCAGCAGGGGGCCGGTCCACTGTCCCTCAGGCCTTGTTGCACACCCACCAGCCATATAGTTGGTGGGGCATGGCTTCCATTCTAAGCCTCTGCAGTGATTGCTCTCCTCCCGTGGAGGCTTGAGAGGCAAGCTGCACGCCCACCAGCCATATGGTTGACGAGGCACAGCTGGCAGGTGTGCAGGGAAAGGGGAGGCCGCCGGCAAAGCTGCGCAGCTCCTCCACTCACTGGGGTGCCCCTAAGAGGCCAGCGCCCTGGCACAACGCGCCAGTAAGCCCAATAGGAAAGACGGCTCTCAGATTTGGTTTGAAGAACCGCATTCATTCCCTGGTAGATACATACCTAGGCCTCCTTGTGCCATTGGCAAGGAGCTGTACCAGTGCTCCCCAGTCCCTTATGCCCAGGGCAAGGAGCTCTGCTGGGGCACCCAGAGAAGCCTGCCCAACTCGCTGCCACCCAGAGAAGCAGAGAAGGTGCATCTAGATCTGATCTAGATCTGATCTAGATCTGATCTAGATCTGATCTAGATCTGATCTAGATGCACCCCGTTCCCTGTCTTCCTAGACTAAATGACTTTCCCAGAATGGAGGAAGGCGAATGGGAAATTAGGTTGAGGGGAGAGTTTGTGAAATTACAAAAAGTTATACTGAATCAAAAATTCAACGTTGACCAAAATTAGTTTGTACATTAGTTGGAAAATAGCCCTGCCGCACCACCGGAGCACGATTTCTGTTCTCATCCTGAAGCAAAGTTCTTAACCTGAAGCACTATTTCTGGGTTAGCGGAGTCTGTAACCTGAAACGTATGTAACCTGAGGTACCACTGTACACAGATTTTGGTCTCATAGGTTACCAGCAGGGAACTGACAGGATCCACTGATTTTTACACACAAAGTCTTGTAAAAGGAGGTGAAGTGACTGTGACTGATGAAGCCACAGGGATTGAGTGAACAAGAATCTAGGATGGGGATCACAAGATCCAGACAAAACACTGGATCAAACAACTCTCAGCTATCTTTCTAATAGCTGTCTAAGAATTATCTAACAACTACCGTATTTTTTGCTCTATAGGACTCACTTTCCCCCTCCTAAAAAGGAAGGGGAAATGTGTGTGCATCTTATGGAGCGAATGCAGGCTGCACAGCTATCCCAGAAGCCAAAACAGCAAGAGGGATCGCTGCTTTCACTGCGCAGCAATCCCTCTTGCTGTTCTGGCTTCTGGGATTCAGAATATTTTTTTTCTTGTTTTCCTCCTCCAAAAACTAGGTGTGTCTTGTGGTCTGGTGCATCTTATAGAGCAAAAAGTACAGTATCTTTCTAACTACCCAATTCCGGCCCTCTTTTTCTAACCGCATGATCTCCAGCCTTGCAACTTACCCCCCCAAGCCTCTTCCTCAAGTTCTCCTTCCCCAAGCTCTACTCTCTTAGCGTAAAGTCTGTGGGTGCAAGCCAGCACTTTCTACAGACTCCTCCCTGGCACTCTCCCAAAGGACATGGCAAATACGATGCACAATTTGCCCGGCATATCTCAGGTGGCTGCAACTCTAGGCTTTGCATGGAGGGCAACCATCTCCCTGACCCATCTGGGACAAAGTGATTGACCACACTAATTCAACATAAGGAGGAAAGTACGTGCTTTGAATTTCACATATTTGCAAAACACGTGTCATAAAAGTAATTCCTTCTTAAATTATAATTATGAGCCAAATTTTAAACTTTGAAGTTCGGTGTCATCCTTTAAGAAGGTGATTAGAAAATGTGATATGGAAAAAGTGTGTTTTATTGCTGCTCCAAACATGCTTGTACAGTGGTAGCTCAGGTTAAGTACTTAATTCGTTCTGGAGGTCCATAGTTAATCTGAAACTGTTCTTAACCTGAAGCACCACTTTAGCTAATGGGGCCTCCTGCTGCTGCCGGAGCACGATTTCTGTTCTCATCCTGAAGCAAAGTTCTTAACCTGAAGCACTATTTCTGGGTTAGCGGAGTCTGTAACCTGAAGCGTATGTAACCTGAAGTGTATGTCACCCAAGGTACCACTGTAGTACCTTTGAGGAAAAGGAGCACCCCAAGAACAAAAAAAATTGTGATTACCAGGAAAGCGCACAAAGTATTTGGAGACCCCAAATTGACAGGGAGTTCAATTGCTCCTGCTGGTGACAATGACTGGTTCATTCATGGTCACCAATTTAACCCTAGAGGCCTCCATCTTCTTTACCTTCAAAGCTGGGCACTCCATATACAACACTGAGTCTCCCGGCCACCAATGTTTCCATGCACATAAGAGCAGGTACCTGCCACGTACCTGAAATTTGTGTGACTGGAACAACTTCTTCATCACCTCCCGGAAGGTGGGAGTCCTGGGAGAAGAGTCGATTTTGACGGCCGTCTCAGGGGTCTTTGCTTCCTCTTCCATCTCCTCTTCCTCCCATTTCCTGTAGTCATTGTTCCACTGAGCAGGATCGTCCCCCACCACGGTGAAATGCTTCAGGTACATAGACATGGTGGCAGCTCAAATGGGCATCACCCTGTAGAAACACACTGGAAGGAAAGCTTGAGAGCATCACTGCCTGAGAAGACGACAGCTGGACTTCCTCTAAGGAATGACAATACCAAAGGATAAGAAGAAGAAGAAGAAACATGTGATCTCACAGTACAAGACTATTTAAAAAAATGGTCTGGATTGTGTGTGGGGGAATGATACCAACTTCCCCATTCAGAGTTTGGAAATATCTGAAGCACCCTTGGAGTAAGCAGCATTTAAAAACAACCAGCAAGTTCCTAGGCCTCGTGGTTGAAGAGGTAGATTCAGAACCACTGTTTGGTTAAGAAGAAGAAGAAGAAGAGTTTGGATTTGATATCCCGCTTTATCACTACCCGAAGGAGTCTCAAAGTGGCTAACATTCTCCTTTCCCTTCCTCCCCCACAACATACGCTCTGTGAGGTGAGTGGGGCTGAGAGACTTCAAAGAAGTGTGACTGGCCCAAGGTCACCCAGCAGCTGCATGTGGAGGAGCGGAGATGCGAACCCGGTTCACCAGATTACGAGTCCACCACTCTTAACCCCTACACCACACTGGGGTGTTCCTGGGACCAACCCAATGCCCTATGTTTTGTTACCTGCCCTGTGCGGAGTTGCTCCTGGTGGACACCGTTTATCATGCGTGTCTTTTGCTATCCCACCACACAAGGGCAACATTCAGCATCCTAAGAATTCCCCTCCCCTGTAAAAGAAGTTTCTAGCCTTTAAGGCTGCAGTGGCTGACGGGATAAAAGAAATCGGAGGAAGGGGACATAGGCTCATGAGTAGAGCACCTTGGAGAAAGTCCATGTTTAATTCCTGACACCTCCATTTAAAAGGATCTTGGGTACCAGGGCTGGGAGAGAGGTCGAAAGAGGCCTCAAGAGCCTCATTGATAGAGACTGGGAAGAGCACTGGGGTAAGGTAAAGGTAAAGGACCCCTGGACGGTTAAGTCCAGTCAAAGGCAACTATGGGGTTGCGGCGCTCATCTCGCTTTCAGGCCAAGGGAACCGCCGTTTGTCCACAGACAGCTTTCCGGGTCATGTGGCCAGCAGGACTAAACCGCTTCTGGAATGATGGGACACCGTGGTGAGTGCCAGAGTGCATGGATATGTCGTTTACCTTCCCGCCACAGCAGTATCTGTTTATCTACTTGCACTGGTGTGCTTTCGAACTGCTAGGTTGGCAGGAGCTGGGACAGAGCAGCGGTTTGGGGTAATAGCTCAACTTGGTAGAAAGTAGCTTCCTGGTCCCTTCAGCACCATACAGTGGTACCCCGCAAGACGAATGCCTCGCAAGACGGAAAACCCGCTAGACGAAAGGGTTTTCCGTTTTGGAGGTGCTTCGCAAAACAAATTTGCTATGGGCTTGCTTCGCAAGATGAAAATGTCTTGCGATTCCTGGGGTTTTTTTTCCCCTCCCAGCCTTTTTCCCAAGCCCCTAAGCCGCTTAACAGCTGTTCGCTAAGCCACTGAACAGCTGATCTAAGCCGCTTATCAGCAGATCTAAGCCGCTAATAGCCTTTTAGCAGCTAATCCGCTAATCCCTTAAGCCTTTAATAGCCGCTAATAGCCTTTTAGCAGCTAATCCGCTAATCCCTTAAGCCTTTAATAGCCACTAATAGCCGCTAAACCGCTAATAGCGCTAATCCGCTAATGGGCTTGCTTCGCAAGACGAAAAAAACCGCAAGACGAAGAGACTCGCGGAACGGATTCTTTTCGTCTTGCGAGGCACCACTGTACATTTAAAGCCCTATGGTACCACTTTAAACAGTCACCCCCCTGCTCCAAATCCTGGGAACTACAGGGTGCTGAGAGTTGTCAGGAGACCCCAATTCCTCTGTCTGAGCTGCAATTCTCAAAGTACCTTGGAAAGAGTGATTGTGTTAAACCACTCCAGGGGGGAATTGTAATTTTGTAAACTGCTTAGAGCTTTTCTTACTTTCAAGTAGTACAGTGGTACCTCGGGTTAAGTACTTAATTCGTTCCAGAGGTCCGTTCTTAACCTGAAACTGTTCTTAACCTGAAGCACCACTTTAGCTAATGGGGCCTCCTGCTGCCGCCGCGCTGCCAGAGCCCGATTTCTGTTTTTATCCTGAAGCAAAGTTCTTAACCTCAAGCACTATTTCTGGCTTAGTGGAGTGTGTAACCTGAAGTGTATGTAACCTGAAGCGTATGTAACCCGAGGTACCAGGGTGGATGGTCATGGAAGGGTGAGGAGACAAAGGAATAAGGTTTCAAGGCAAGCAAATGGGAGCATGCAGGCATAAGAATATCAGAATAGTCAGGTTGCTGGATCCGACCAAAGGGCCATCTTCTAATCCAGTGTCTGGCTTGCCAAAGCAGCCAACAAGATGCTGCCACGAAGTCCACAACCAGGACTTGGGCACCCCAATCCTCTCCCCGGAAACCGGATACCGTGCCTGGGTAACAGCAGTTGACAGATCTTGATACCAAGCCAGAGCATGGATCCATCTAGTTTCATAATGGCAACCCTGACTGACTTCAGGGGTTGCGCCTGGTGCCTTCTGAAGGCAAAAGAGACGCTTTGCTCTCCCACTCCCACGTTTCCTGAGACTTCATTTTCATTTCAGGTCAAAGGCTTGTGACTTTGAATTCGAGACAAATGAAACCGGGGACTTTCCCCAGCTGACAGCTGAAGCTCTTTGCTATGACACAAGGCCAGCTGCCAGAGGGCCACAGTGTCGCAATCTGGAGAAGGCCTCCACTTAAAAGCCATGCCATGCTCTCGGTGGCGCATCGCAGGGGAAATGAAGAATTCCTCCTGCACAGCCTCAAAGGCTGCAGTGCCAAAGGCTAAGGCCTAATAATAATAATAATAATAATAATAATTTATTATTTATACCTCGATCATCTGGCAGGCTCCCCCCAGCCACTCTGGGCGGCTTCCAACAAAACACTAAAATACAACATTAAAAGCTTCCCTAAACAGGGCTGCCTTTAGATGTCTTCTTAAAGTTTGGTAGTTATTTTGACATCTGTTGGGAGGGCGTTCCACAGGGCGGGTGCCACTGCCAAGAAGGCCCTCTGCCTGGTTGCCTGTAAACTCACTTCTTGCAGGGAGGGAACCGCCAGAAGGCCCTCAGTGCTGGACCTCAGTGTCTGGGCAGAACGATGGAGGTGGAGACGCTCCTTCAGGTGTACTGGACCGAGGCCGTTTAGGGCTTTAAAGGTCAGCACCAACACTTTGAAATGTGCTCGGAAATGTACTGGGAGCCAGTGTAGGTCTTTCAAGACTAGTGTTATATGGTCTCGGCGGCCGCTCCCAGTCACCAGTCTAGCTGCCGCATTCTGGATTAATTGTAGTATCCGGTCACCTTCAAAGGTAGCCCCACGTAGAGCGCATTGTAGCAGTGCAAGCCAAAGTCCTAGCCTCACATCCCGTGAAGTCTGCCCCACCAAATCCAACAGGATTTACTTCTGAGCAGGCAGAGATAGCATTGTGCTGCATCGTAAAGCATCCAGAGAAGCGGACACGGAGCAATGGATCCAAACTACAAGAAAGTAGATTCCACCTAAACATTAGGAAGAACTTCCTGACAGCAAGAGCTCTTCGACAGTGGAATTTGCTGTCAAGGAGTGTGGTGGAGTCTCCTTCTTTGGAGGTCTTTAAGCAGAGGCTTGACAACCATATGTCAGGAGTGCTCTGATGGTGTTTCCTGCTTGGCAGGGGGTTGGACTCGATGGCCCTTGTGGTCTCCTCCAACTCTATGATTCTATGATTCTAAGAGGCAGCAAACAACTTTGCAGACCAACTCAGAATGTGCCCCACTGATCATATCCTGGACTTCTTTTAACAGCTTACATGGTTTGCTAATGTTCACACTGGCCAGATAAGCAAGATCAACAAGGATCAGCTTGCTTTCCTTGTTGAATCACTCTCACCTGACTGGTTAGAATGGAGCCAAGAGCCTTAGATAGATGGTCCTGGGGGACAATTCACTACCCCAAACAATGTTGTTGACTATCAAGCACCAGGGACAAAGAACAGGATGGGGTTCAGGCACTATTTGTAGACTTCCTGGAGGCAGTGGCATAGCGTGGGGGGTGCAGGGGGGGCCGGCCGCACCGGGCGCAACATCTGGGGGAGGCGCTCGCACTCGCAGCTCTCTGCCCCTACCTGGCTCACTCACTCTCTCTCACTGCAGTGCTGGCTGTGCGAATCCAATCCGAGCCGCCGGGTCGCCGCCCACTGTGGAGGGGAGGGTGCCAGGCGTGCGGTGCGGAGAGAGAGCGAGGGACTATCTGGGGGAGGGACAGTGCAGTTGGGGGGGGGCGCAAATTACTTGCCTTGCCCCAGGTGCTGACAACCCACGCTACGCCACTGCCTGGAGGCAACTAACCAGGCACTTATGGAAGCGGGAGGCTGGTCTAGGTGGACAGGGAACCTGCAGTCCTCCAGATGTTGCTGGATTGAAACTTCCTTCCGCTCCAGGTGTCATGGGAAATAGACAAGGAGGATGGAAGGTGTAGGCCAATAACATCTGGAGGACATCAAGTTCCACCTCCTGTCCAGTGCTCTAGAAATTCTGCTTCTCTGGATCTATTTTTGTTCATAAAACCACCACAGAGCATTCATGGGATCCATCACTGCGCCCGGAGGGCTCAGGTGACAAGGAGCTGCCTGGTTCATCGGCTAAAACTGGGCATAGATGCTTTGGCCACAGTGCTCTGATAACTTCCAGTCTGGGTCATTGTGACATGCTCTGAAGATGACTCAGAAACTTCAGCTGCTTCTAAATGCAGCAGCCAGATTACTGGGCTGGGGATCCCCAAGAACAAAAATGGCCTTTGTATCAAGGCAGCTGCTTTTCTTGCCAGGTGGTTTCCAGCCCCAATTCAAGGGGTTTGAAGCCCCGAGAGACTTGGCCCTGAATTAGCTGAAAGGCTGCCTCCTTCCCTATAGACCCACTCAGTGGATAGGGCCATAGCTGTCAACCTTCCCTCTTTTGGCAGGAAATTCCCTTATTCCAGCGCCGTTGTTAGATATCCCGTAGACCAGTGTTCCCCAACCTTGGGCCTCCAGCTGTTTTTGGACTACAATTCCCATCATCCTTGACCACTGCTCTTGCTAGCGAGGGATGATGGGAGTTGTAGTCCAAAAACAGCTGGAGGCCCAAGGTTGGGGAACACTGCCGTAGACTGTCCCTGGGACAGGTGAGGCTGCTGATCCCTTATTTCCAAATCTGAAAGTTGACAGCTATGGAGAGGCCTCTTGTGCTCATGTTCTGCTGCCTACTTTCCCACTGGGTTCCCATCTGGTTGGCCACTGCAAGCAGCGCCGGATTCACGTAGAAGCTAAACAAGCTACAGCTTAGGGACCCACTCTCTTGGGGTCCCCCAAAAAATTTAAGGGGAAAAAAACCCCTGGATGTACATTTCCAAAATATAAGATAAAAGACAAATGAAATAAAACCTACAAACAGCAACAGTGTTTTGTGTTGTGTAGGCTCCTATGATGTAAGTAATGGCTAGCAGCCTGCTAGCCTGCTCCCTTAAATATCACTGGTTTGCTCATTCTATATATAGGGTGCCTACATTCTGCATGGACGGGTTGCATGGCAACATGTGCAAATGGCTTTAGATACCTATTAGGTCCATAAATTACCATATAGCATATAAAAAGGTAAAGGGACCCCTGACCACTAGGTCCAGTCGTGGCCGACTCTGTGGTTGCGGCGCTCATCTCGCTTTATTGGCCGAGGGAGCCGGCGTACAGCTTCCGGGTCATGTGGCCAGCATGACTAAGCCGCTTCTGGCGAACCAGAGCAGCGCACGGAAATGCCGTTTATCTTCCCGCCAGAGCAGTACCTACTTATCTACTTGCACTTTGATGTCCTTTCGAACTGCTATGTTGGCAGGAGCAGGGACCGAGCAACAGGAGCTAAGCCCGTCGCGGGGATTCGAACTGCCAACCTTCTGATCAGCAAGTCCTAGGCTCTGCGGTTTAACCCACAGCGCCACCCGCATCCCTGTCCTGTAATACTAGAGCCAAAAGACATCATCCAATGAAGCTGAATAGAAGGAGATTCAGGGCAGACAAAAGGATGGGCTTCTTCACACAACAGTTAGAAGATTCTACAGATCCACAGAGAAAGAAGCCCAGCAGCTGCTATGAGTCATGACGGCTAAATGGAACCTCCAGCTGCAGGGGAAGTATATCCCTGAATGCCAGGCACCAAGAGGCTACTGCTTTGCTCATAACACTTCCCAGAGGCAATCAGCTGAGCACGTGTGGAACCAGGACATTGGACAAAAGAGGGACCTTTGGTTCGATCCAGTATGGCATGTCTTATGTTCTTGCTATCTGTGAGCTGGGAAACCCTAAGGAAAACTCTCAGCTCAAACCTTTGGGAATCCACCCCCTAAGCCCCCAGCCCGCATATGTAAGTTGGAGACGAGAGTATTATCCTAGCTCATAGAGATGTTGGACAACTTAGTGACAGAACAACCGCCTGGGATGCAGAAGGTGCCAGTTCCATTCCCCACTGGCAGCATCACCAGGTAGGGCCAAAAACTCTGGACAGCTGCTGCCAGTCAGTGTAGGCAACACTGAACTAAGTGGGTCAATGGTCTATCTAAAACATAGAAAGCTTCCTTTAGCTATGTTTAGGGAAGTTTTTAATGACTGATGTTTTAATGTATTTTTAATCTTTTGTTGGACGCCGCCCAGAGTGGCTGGGGAAACCCAGCTGGATCGGTGGGGTAGAAATAATAAATTATTGATGATGATGATGATGATGATGTTTTAACTTCCATGTGCCCTGCACTGGACATTTCAGAAAGAAGTTGGGGTCCAAAATGTGATAAATCTCTGCTAAATAAATTACAGCAGTACCTCGGTTGTCAAACGTAATCCGTTCCGGAAGACCATTCGACTTCCAAAACGTTCGACAACCGAGGGGTAAAGGGCGTTTGGCAAAGTCAATTGAGAAAAGTGAAAAACACACAGCGAAAGCTGTTCCGACTTCCGGAAAGCATTTGAAAATGGAAGCAATTCCTTCCGGGTTTTCAGTGTCCGAAAACCAAAACGTTTGGCTTCCGAGATGTTCAAAAACCAAGATAAAAGGTAAAGGGAATCCTGACCATTAGGTCCAGTTGTGGCCGACTCTGGGGTTGTGGCGCTCATCTCGCTTTATTGGCCGAGGGAGCCGGCGTACAGCTTCCGGGTCATGTGGCCAGCATGACTAAGCCACTTCTGGCGAACCAGAGCAGTGCACGGAAACGCCGTTTACCTTCCCGCCGGAGCGGTACCTATTTATCTACTTGCACTTTGACGTGCTTTCGAACTGCTAGGTTGGCAGGAGCAGGGACCGAGCAATGGGAGCTCACCCCGTCGCGGGGATTCGAACCGCCGACCTTCTGATCGGCAAGTCCTAGGCTCTGTGGTTTAACTCACAGCGCCACCTGCATCCCTAGCAAAAAACGAGGTACCACTGTATTATTATGAAGATGGATGCAGAATATATATTCATAAGAATATACGGGCACAACAACAGCCCTGCTGGATCAGGCTAGTGGCCCCTTGAATCCAGCATCATGTTCTGACCTGGTCGACCAGATCCCTGTGGGAAATTCTCAGAGCACAAGGGCAGGAATCTCCCCTCCTGCAGTTTCCAATGACTGGCATTCATAGAATCATAGAATAGAATCATAAAGTTGGAAGAGACCACAAGGGCCATCGAGTCCAACCCCCTGCCAAGCAGGAAACACCATCAGAGCACTCATGACATATGGTTGTCAAGCCTCTGCTTAAAGACCTCCAAAGAAGGAGACTCCACCACACTCCTTGGCAGCAAATTCCACTGTCAGGAAGTTCTTCCTAATGTTTAGGTGGAATCTTCTTTCTTGAAGTTTGGATCCATTGCTCCGTGTCCGCTTCTCTGAAGCATTGCTTCCTCCAGTGCAGCTATCAATCACAGCCACGTAGAACCCTCTCCTCCATGAACTGTCTAATCCTCTTTCAAAGCCACCCAGCTTGGTGGCCATGACTGCCTCCTGTGAGAGCGAGTTCCACCAAAACTTCCAACCCTGAGCTTTGTTGGACGTCCACATTTTCTAGCATCAGGAGAGAGGGAAGAAAACTTTCCTCCCTCCACTTCCTCTATCCAGCTAGAAAGCCACCGTAGATCCCTGATCCCCCACTTAGCTTAGCATGTCTTTGCTCTTACCTCTTCTAGTCTGCTCCTCTCTCTTTGTCCACGCACGGCCTCTGCTTTCACTAGCAGCAGTGGGGAGAAAACACAACCGCAGGCAGGGAAAAGCCGGGGACTGGAAGTATCCGCAAAGCGCTGAGACAGCCGAGCGAAGCAGTTTCCTGCCTCGTTTGGTATTTTGCATAAGAGGTATACTGTTGCAATGCAGACGGATGCAAGGCACCCACATTGCTTCCTGCCTAGCTAACTCTCGCTATGGGGTTGGGGGGGTTGGACAGAGAGAACGAGAAGCACACTAATGTTGGTTACAGTCAACATCCAGTCATTTAAAAACCCACTCTACAACCCCTCAGCGTGTTTGTTATGGGTACACAAGCTATCGCCATATCTCGGCAAGTTAACAGCCACTTGCCCCGAGTGATTCGGGAGGTGGGGGTTGGAATCTGACGCAAAACTGTCTGAAAGTCAGACAACTGGACGGGAACATTTTGTGAATGAATGGGGGTGGAGGGTGGGGAGTCCGATACCTGTCAAATCCGCCCCAGAGCGCAATGGGTCGGCTGCAGTTTAGCCAAATCTAGCACCTGTTGATACTACTTAGAAGTGAACCGGCTAACGCAAGGTGCCTTTCTGTGACAAACAGTCAAGGTCGCTTGAAAACCAATTCTGAAACACTCAAGAACAGGTTTTGCTTTGAACAGAACAACTTTGGCAAGGAGGTCTATCAGGGCAGGATGAGCAACTAAACTATCAACTGCTCAGAGCAGGTAACCGGACAGTAAACAGAATCCAACCACACACTCCATCCTGTTTTGAGGTTTTCCCTCAAACATATTTTAGAAGAAGCAAAGCAAGTTGCCAGAAAATCCGGTGGTGTGTTCTTGGGTACGCTTCAAGGTTACGTTGCAAAAATAAAAATAAAACTGCAGAGTATTCTATGAGGAGCTGTGCTTGTCCTTGTTCAAAAAATTTAGTTTTTAAAACCTCATGAAGAACTATGTCCACATTAAACACAACCCAATTTTATTTTTACTTTTGAAAAAACGCCACCACAAAAGTCTTTGTGCCCACCAAGGATTGCAGCCAACCGATTTTTGTTCAGAATAGACTCACTGGAATTAATGGACCCTTGTTACCAATGTTCATTCATTTCAATGGATCTGTTTTGAGGAAAGCCAACAATGGATGCAGCCCCTCATGCAGACCATTTTACAGTGGTACCTCGGATTACAGACGCTTCAGGTTACAGACTCCGCTAACCCAGAACTAGTACCTCGGGTTAAGAACTTTGCTTCAGGATGAGAACAGAAATCGTGCTCCAGCGGCACAGCAGCAGCAGCAGCTAAAGGGGTGCTTCTGGTTAAGGACAGTTTCAGGTTAAGTACGGACCTCCGGAACGAATTAAACACCGTATTTTATGCTCTTGTGAATTTTTCGTCTTGCGAAGCACGGTTTCCCATAGGAAATGCATTGACGTGTTCCCATAGGAATGCATTGGCGAATGCGCAAGACGTTTTCGTCTTGCGAAGCAAGCCCATAGGTAAATTCGTCTTGCGAAGCAACTCAAAAAACAAAAAACTCTTTCGTCTTGCGAGTTTTTCGTCTTGCGAGGCATTCGTCTTGCGAGGTACCACTGTACTTAACCCGAGGTACCACTGTAGAAGCATTTCATAAAATAATTGCCATGGGAGGCCTTTCAGGCAGGCCCCAAAGTGAGGCGTCACGACACACTCTGCAAGACGCCTACTCGCCTGCTCACTATCAACGGGTTGGAAACAGAGAAAGAAGAGGAGGACTCAAAACAAAGTCTTGCAGTGTGTCTCCTCGCCCCACAACAGAAGGCTCCTAGAGCAGTTTGGGTCGCAGGTGGGTGGGTACTTTGAGGGTGGGAGGGAAAGGAAAGCAACTCCCCCCTCCCCCCGCTTTGTACTACGATACGATATCTTTATTGTCATTGTCCCATACAGAACAATGAAATTGAAAAATCTACAGAAGACACTCAAAAACCCCTTAAAAACTCAGAAACCCCATTTTAAAATACAATATACTCTTATAGAGACTCCTCATACTGCGTTTAGAACCAGAATTGCATTTGGGTGGAAACTGTTTCTCAGGCGGCTAGTCCTGGTCTTTATAACCCTGTACCTTCTTCCAGAAGGCAGAAGCTGAAAGAGATCATTTCCGGGGTGCGCACTGTCCTGCGCAATCTCTGCAGCTTTCTTATGGCACCTGGCAGCATAGATTTGATCTAAGGTGGGAAGAGTGCACCCAATTATTCTCTCCGCAGTCTTTACAACCCTGGACAGTATTGTTTTTCCCCTGACCATGCAGCTCCCAAACCCCACACACAGACCTTAATTTAATACACTCTCCACAATACAATGGTAAAAATGACATCAACAGGTCCTTTGAGAGATTGTTTTTCCGGAGGATTCGCTACTACTGAAGTTCTTCTTGTTGGAAGCCGCCCAGAGTGGCTGGGGAAACCCAGCCAGATGGGCAGGGTACAAATAATAAATTATTATTATTATTATAAAGGGCTGAGTTCCAGGGCTGTCAGCTGGCCCAAACCCGAGTGCTTTGTTCTTAGCTACTGTAGCGCAGTGGTTAGAGCAAACTGACCCATAAGAACAAAGCATTCCCCGCTCCAGGCACTTCAACGGTCATAGGTTTGGGAGGCATCTAGAAACAATGACAAAAAGAAGAATACTGTGCCACCTTAAAGGGAAATCCAATTCGGAGAGCAATTCGGAGAGTCCAAACTTAAGAGGCAGACTTTATCCAAGGGTTTATAAGCCTCCAAGCCAAGATGGGACAACTGGGGTGCCAGGTCTTAGAGGACAACATGGATATAATAATAATAATACTTTTATTGTCAATGTACAACCTGTGTACAATGAAATGAACCAAGCCTCCCCCCCAACACTCAATCTCATTGCACTCTGTGTGTGTCGCACAACACACCAACCCCGAAAGTCAGTTGCACTACATTATTTTCCGTTCAGCAGCCTAACAGCCCACGGATAGAAACTGTTTTTTAGCCTGTTAGTACGACTGATTATACTTCTATATCTCCTGCCCGAGGGTGGAAGATTAAAGAGGTGCTGGCCGGGGTGTGAATCGTCCCTGAGAATTTTTCTCACTGTCCTAAGGCAACGATCCCTTGCGATGTCATCTAGCAGGCTCAGGGAACAGCCCATGATATCATGTGCTGTGTTCACCACCCTCTGTAAAGACTGCCTGTCCGTGGCTGTTCAAGCCAACGTACCACACTGTGATACAATATGAGAGGAAACTTTCTGTTGTGGACCGGTAAAAGGAGGTCATCAATTGTTGTTTAAAATTGTTCTTTCGCAAGACCCTGAGGAAATGGAGTCTCTGTTGGGCCTTCCTAACCACCTGAGTTACCGTATTTTTTGCTCTATAAGACTCACTTTTTCCCTCCTAAAAAGTAAGGGGAAATGTGTGTGTGTGTCTTATGGAGCGAATGCAGGCTGCACAGCTATCCCAGAAGCCAAAACAGCAAGAGGGATTGCTGCTTTCACTGCATAGCAATCCCTCTTGCTGTTCTCGCTTCCGAGATTCAGAATATTTTTTTTCTTGCTTTCCTCCTCCAAAAACTAGGTGCGTCTTGTGGTCTGGTGCGTCTTATAGAGCAAAAAATACAGTATATTGTTTTTCCAAGTGAGGTCTTCACTAAGGTAAACTCCCAGGAATTTAAAGGAAGAGACTCTCTCCACACAACCTGCCCTGATACAGTGAGCATCACAGAAACCTGGTGGAACAGAGAGAACCAGTGGGGCACAGGTATCTCTGGCTATAAGCTCTGTGGCAGTGTTCCCAAACTTGGCTGTTTCTGAACTACAACTCCCATCATCCCTAGCTAGCAGGGTCAGGGATGATGGGAATTGTAGTCCAAAAGCAACTGGAGAGCCAAGTTGGGGAAACAATGCTCTATAGGAAGGATAGAAGGGCATGCCAGGTGTGGCTATCACTCTGTACGTTGGAGAGGGCACTGAGCCCAGCAAGCTAGAAATCCCAAAAGGGAGAGTAAAAAGTAAAGGGACCCCTGACCGTTAGGTCCAGTTGTGGCCGACTCTGGGGTTGCGGCGCTCATCTCGCTTTATTGGCCGAGGGAGCCGGCGTACAGCTTCTGGGTCATGTGGCCAGCATGAATAAGCCACTTCTGGCGAACCAGAGCAGCGCACGGAAATGGCGTTTACCTTCCCGCCGGAGCGGTACCTATTGATCTACTTGCACTTTGGCGTGCTTTTGAACTGCTAGGTTGGCAGGAGCAGGGACCGAGCAACGAGAGCTCACCCCGTCGCGGGGATTTGAATCGCCGACCTTCTGATCGGCAAGTCCTAGGTTCTGTGGTTTAACCCACAGCGCCACCCGCCTTCCAAAAAGGACAGACTCCCCTGCAAAATCATGGCGGGTGCTGATACTGGACCCAAAGAGTAACTTGGCACTTGGCCTGCTGTCATGCGCCAGCCCTGCTCGCTTCCCTAGGTCCCGCTGCCCAGAATCATGCCCTTGTGATGGGCGGATGGCATGATGGGGGCAGCTGCCCAGAAAGCCGCTGGCTCATTGAGGCCACTGATCTCCTCAGGTTTGGAAACAAATCCCATGAAGAAGAGTTTGGATTTGATATCCCGCTTTATCACTACCCTAAGGAGTCTCAAAGCGGCTAACGTTCTCCTTTCCCTTCCTTCCCCACAACAAACACTCTGTGAGGTGAGTGGGGCTGAGAGACTTCAGAGAAGTGTGACTGGCCCAAGGTCACCCAGCAGCTGCATATGGAGGAGTGGGGAAGCGAATCCGGTTCACCAGATTACAAGTCCACCGCTCTTAACCACTACAACACACTGGCTCTCGTTGACAGTCCTCTATTCCTCTACTCTACTCTATTCCGAACTTAAAAAATGGAAAGCGTAATGCTGGTGGTCAACAAAAGAGGTTTAAAGACTCTCTCAAGGCAAATCTAAGAAAATGTAGGATAAACACCAACAATTGGGAAACACTGGCCTGTGAGCGCTCCAGTTGGAGAACAGCCTTTACCAAAGATGTCATGGGCTTTGAAGACACTCAAACTCAGAACATAAGGGAGAAACGTGCTAAGAGGAAGGCACGCTTGGCAAATCCACACCGTGATCAACTCCCGCCCGGAAACTAATGTCCCCACTGTGGAAGGACGTGTGGATCCAGAATTGGCCTCCACAGTCACTTACGGACTCATTGTTAAAACCGTGTTTATGGAAGACAATCTTAGTCAGCTACAAGGGATCGCCAAAGAAGAAGAAGATGATTTGAAGGACTTTCCATTCCATGTCAGAATGGGGGGGGGGGGATAAAGACACCCCCCTCCTAGAAGAGAGAAGGCACCTTGAACCAGCTCATTCACAGTTAGCCTCCACACAGTCAGCTTAGGGGACACACAGGTCACCGAGACAAGACTTTCCCCATGGCACATTCACTTTAAACGACAGTCCTCATTTCTATATTTGCATCAAAACATTTAAGTTTGCACAGGAACTCTGCATTCTTTGGGGAGTGGTGACGCAGAAGCTCCTCACAGGGTCTCTGCCACGGGAGCATATTCACCCAGTGCTTTTCCAGCTGCATTGGCTCCCGGTGGAGTACAGGGTCAGATTTAAGGTGCTGGTTTTAACCCTTAAAGCCCTTCACGGCCTAGGACCCTCGTACCTATGGGACCGCCTCTCCTGGTATGCCCCACGGAGAGCCTCAAGGTCCATATATAGCAACACCCTAGTGGTCCCGGGCCCTAAGGAAGTCAGATTAGCTTCAACCAGAGCCAGGGCCTTCTCAACACTGGCTCCGGCCTGGTGGAATGCTCTGCCTGATGAGACCAGGGCCCTGCAGGATCTGACCTCTTTCCGCAGGGCCTGTAAGACAGAGTTGTTCCACCTGACATTTGGCTTAGAATCAGTTTGATTCCCTCCCCCTTTTTCTTTTTCCTTTCTCCTCCTATGAAGAGATTGCACCTTAATTGTTTTAATGTTGTATCTTAATCTTTTGACTTGTATTTTAATCAACTTGTTTTTATTATTGGTTGTTAGCCGCCCTGAGCCCGGTCTTGGCTGGGGAGGGCGTTGTATAAATAAAATTTATTATTATTATTATTATTATTATTATTATTATTATTATTATTAGGCAGGTTTTGAACCCTTTGCTCAGAAGAGCTACACACTCCTGGCCCTATTAATACCTCCCTCCACCCATCTCTCATTAAAGCCCGAAGGAAGAATTTTGCCTGGTTAAAGATTCTCCACTCAAATGTCCTGAGCTTGCAGAAAAGGAACACTCAGAATGCGAATTCCAGGGGTCATCACACAGCCATTTCTGACTTCAGACACTTTCTGATAAAATGTGCCTTTGCTAGCCTTGTGAGATAGCATTTGATTTCATTTAAGTGAAATTCTATCTCAAAGGGCTAGTAGCGCTGGGAAAGTCCTTTGTTCTTTTTTTACTGCCATTGTACAAAGGATACGATGAGCTACTCAACACAACTCCAGGCGCTGCCCCAATTAGCGTCTCACCAGAGTGCAGGTAACTCACAACTTACACACATTCAGGTTTACGCGCTTGGCAATTTTATTTTTTAAGGGTGCAGGCATCTAGGAAAAAGGTATTTAGCCATCCCAGTTCTGCACACAGATGACCACTGATGGGCCGTTGAATCTTACTTTGGTGCTGATGGCTGGAGAGTGTCCTCTGCTGCAACTAAAGGCAGCAAAGCAGTTTGGAGAATGGGACGGTGGGCCACACAGCACCCACAGCTCTGTCCCCCATTTCCTCGCCCGTCCCGCCAAATCTGCTGCCTGAGGCAGCTGCCTCACCCTACCTAACAGCAGGGCCGGTCCCTATATTGATCTTATCTGTACTGCCACATAATGGAAAGCTTTACAGATAACAAACCATTTCAAAATGGTTAAAAAAGATTTGGGACACCATTTTATTGGAGAAACTGAATGACTTTTCAAGGTTACTTTAGAAGTCAAGACAATACTTTTTTATAGTTTAATGTAATAATAATTATATAGCTAAGCTGCATCCATACTTTCCCCTCTGTATTGTGGGTTACTAGCGGATTTTATATGGCATTGTCCACACAACTGTCTTACTATCGTTTTATGATTCATGAACTACAATTACAATGTTATTTCCATGGAAAATGTTATAATTTATTTATAAACTTAGTAGAAAGAGTCGTTAAAAAAGCTATGAGGCGGGCAAAAAACCGGTTTGATCTCCTTTACATTTCTCTGACTTGGCACTTCCATGTAATTTGCTACATAGTGATTTATTTATGTTTGAATCACACCCATATTTACCAGTGAGCCAAATAACAAGACCAAGCACACCTCAGTCTGAATGTCACAACCCAGGACATGAGTTACCGTCATGAAGACAGGTACCACACCTTAACCGTGACCTCTAACATCGACTGCACTAAATTTAAAACTGAACAAAATTGCATCACACAGAGATGTCACAACCGTCACCTTAAGCATCCAGCTGTGTTTACCTCCAAACACAGAGAGACTTTCATTAACATTGAAGGGCCCTTGAAAGGTTTCTTCCTCACTTAGCGAAGGAGGTAAGCCACCTGCAGTGTTTAGCCGCGATGGGAGCTGGAGTCTAACAGCACCTGGAGAGACACAGGTTTCCCCAGCCCGATTTAAGGCTGAAATCACACACACACACACACACACACACACACACACGGGATGGGGAACCTGTGGCCCTCCCGGTGCTGTTAGTCTCCAACTCCCATCGGCCCCAGACAAGAATGATGGGAGCTGGGATCTACCATCATACAAAATGGTCACACACTCCCCGCCACTTTGGGTAGACGTTGAGCTGCAAATCTCTTGCCAGCATGGCAGCAACAATGGCTTTGGGCTGCATTTTAATTGACCAAAAAATGAGAAAGAGAGAGAGAGAGAGAAGGCCTGACTGTGCTGTCTGAACTTCTCTTCTACGGCTTTTAAAGTTCCAAAAGAGAAATATTTTTAAGCAAATTAAGAAGGCATTTAGGGACGTGGGTGGCGCTGTGGGTTAAACCAGAGAGCCTAGGACTTGCCGATCAGAAGGTCGGCGGTTCGAATCCCCGCGACGGGTTGAGCTCCCGTTGCTCGGTCCCTGCTCCTGCCAACATAGCAGTTCGAAAGCACGTCAAAGTGCAAGTAGATAAATAGGTACCGCTCCGGCGGGAAGGTAAACAGCGTTTCCGTGCGCTGCTCTGGTTTGCCAGAAGCGGCTTAGTCATGCTGGCCACATGACCCGGAAGCTGTACGCCGGCTCCCTCGGCCAGTAAAGCGAGATGAACGCCGCAACCCCAGAGTCGGTCATGACTGGGCCTAATGGTCAGGGGTCCCTTTACCTTTAAGAAGGCATTTATAAATTATTTTGTGTATTAAATATTGATAAGCAAACACCGTGTAGTTACGAATTACCTAGCAATTAATTTTGTAGCTGGGTGGGGAGGAGAGTAGGAGGATAACACCAAAGCAAGTAAAGTCACTGAGAGCAGCACAAAAATCTCGCCAGCCCTACGCATGGCCAAGATGTCCAGAGTAAGCCCCATTGAGCAGAACAGGAGCGGACATGCCTTACAACTGGGGTTTTGCATGATGGAGTTTCCTGCGAGTGGGTCAGATCTGTGCCTTTCCCACTGTGACACCCTTAATGGCAACTGGACACAGCCCAAGGTGGCTTCCTCCCCTTTTGCTACCTTACTGGTCACTTTGGGCAAACGAGTTAGAATACCATAGATGCCTGTCTGGAAATCAGAATGTTGGCTCTGATTTCCTCCGAACGTCCCGGCAAGAGGACCAGCAAGGTCTGAAACGCCTTGGGCTCCCTTGTTTGCTCCCATTTGATTTCTGCTGTGCCTTCCACATCCTTCTCAGGCTCTCCTTTTCCTCCACCTCATTTATATCCTGCCCGCCCTGCTAAAGGAGCCCAGCATGGGAAACGGCAGAAGAGCTATTGAAAGAGCACAATGTGAAACATACTCTACGCCTGAGCCCCAAAACACACACACAAACACAAACCTCACGGGAACATAGAGTGGCCTTGTGAATTTAACTTTCTGCAGGACTGCTGAGGTTGCACTGTGCTCATGACGACTTGCTGACTGTTTTCCCATCATGGGCCCAGATCAGACAGCAGCACCTTTGCTCAACGCCCGTGCAATAAATATTTCAGAGGAGCCCTGCAGGATCAGATGAAATTGGGGGGGTGGGGGTGGCAATCTAGTCCTGATAAGAGTTTTGCTGGATTGTCCCCAGGGGCCATAATGAGGGGGCTTCGTGGCTTTGCTTTATCGTGCTGCCAACTGCTTTGAACAGGGCCAATTATCTTTGATGCCAACTAATTTCGTGAAAGGTTATATTGCTTTTGCTGTTTTTACTGTTCTCTTTTGCATTTTGTTGTTAGTCGCCTTGGTCTTAGCTTTGAGGAAGAGCGGGCAACAAGTCAGGCGGGGGAGGGGGAGATTCTCCAGGCTGCACTGCCTTGTGGGAAACTTTCCGGGGGCCGCATGCCAGTTGGGGGGGGGAGGGCAGAGGCAAAAGATTCTGCAGGGCAAGGGATGTGACTCTCACCTTTCTATTTTCCAACCAGGCAAAGGTCAAATGACCAAGGCAAGCAGACAAGAGGCATTGTCTTAGTTCAGGGCTCTTAAGGGCAAGTGAGGGAGACTGTCCCGAGGGCCAGATAGAGAGGCTGAGGGGGCCTGAGCCTCCCCCCCCTGTTGTCAGCAATGGTTGCTATCATTAAATATCAGCATCCAGACTCCTGTTCTCGCAGTGGCCAACACTGTGAAGCCTGCAGGTAGGAGACAAACACAGCAGTCCCTGGCCCACTTTGCCCCCCAGCAAGGGCTATCCAGAGGTGTCATGCCACCCTCAGTAGCCCGGAGCCATCATGGCTAGTGATCGCTGATTACCTTAATTGGACAGGAGTGGAGAATCGGTTGCCCTGCGCATGGGTTCTCTCCAGCTCCCATCAGGACGATGCGATACGATACGATAATCTTTATTGTCATTGTCCCATACAGAACAACGAAATTGAAAAATCTACATAAGACATTCAAAAACCAACAAGCCTGCTATCCCAGCTATCCCAACCTGGTTAGCCCCCTAAAAACTTTGATATCCCATTTTTAAATGCAATCATAGCTGTCAACCTTCCCCTTTTTTGTGGGAAATTTCCTTATTTCAGTGCCGTTTCCCGCTGCTTCCTGCTGCTATCCCGGATTGTTGGATATCCCGTATACTGTCTCCGGGACAGGTGAGGCTGCTGATCCCTTATTTTCAAATCTGAAAGTTGACAGCTATGAATGCAATATATTCCCATAGAGACTCCTTATACTGCATTTAAAACCAAAATCGCATTGGGGTAGAAACTGTTTCTCAGGCGGCTAGTCCTGGTCTTTATAACCCTGTGCCTTCTTCCAGAAGGCAGAAGCTGAAAGAGATCACTATCCTGCGCTATCTCTGCAGCTTTCTTATGGCACCTGGAAGCATAGATTTGATCCAAGGTGGGAAGAGTGCACCCAATTATTCTCCCTGCAGTCTTTACAACCCTGGACAGCATTGTTTTTCCCCTGACCGTGCAGCTCCCAAACCACACACACAGACCATAAGTTAATACACTCTCCACAGGACTTCGCTACCTGAGTCTTGTTGCAAAGCTAGAGACTGGAAGGGGCAAACTGGGTCTCTTGTCTAGGACCAGAGCCAACACAAAGAAGTCCAGGATTCCTGTGTTGCAGGGGTTGGACTGGATGATATTGCGGGTCACTTCCAACTCTAACACATTCACACTCCAAGCTTCCTCATGGCACCGCACCACTCCTGAACCCTACACCACACCTAGAAAAGGCTGGTGCTATGGGTAGATGCAATTTTAAATACACTTAAAAAGGAGAGAGGAAGTTAGACTGCCAAGGATCAAACAAGGTAGGAAGGCAAAATAGTCAAGAGCCGATTCCACATTTTAACTCATGTATCAGGTGAGGTTTGCGCAGGGTTTTAAAACATGTTTTGCAGGAGTTTGGACTAGATGACTCTTTGGGTTCCTTCCAGCTCTACAATTCTATGATTCTATATATAAAAGGACACATCCACACACACAATTTGGGTAACTGGAGACACAGCCGCCTTGCTCCCTTAAGGCCCAGGCAACCCATTTCGCACTCCTAATTTTTAGATAACATATTCAAATCCTTTTAGTAAAACCACTCCAGACCACCCAAAGCTGCCCAAAGGAAGGGTGACATATGTGAGCTCTTATTTTAAAATACTGTTTTTATGAACCCTGGGTTTGGCTCGGACCCACCCATTCCCCTTTAAGACCATCCGTTTATTTGTCTCGTTTTTCCTCCTTGCTGTTGCTTCTTTGACCCAACAACCCCTCGCCTCCTGACTTCACCAAATCCCAGGAGCCCATAAGACCAGAAAACT
This sequence comes from Podarcis tiliguerta, assembly GCF_965153285.1. Lineage (NCBI taxonomy): Eukaryota > Metazoa > Chordata > Lepidosauria > Squamata > Lacertidae > Podarcis > Podarcis tiliguerta. Next base: position 6,830,077 of record NC_139541.1, read on the forward strand.
ACCCCAGCGGCCCCCCAAAAACCCGAAGGCGAGGCCTCTGGGACCTAACACAGAGAACGGGGAGGGTCCATCTCTGCACCCCTTCGCCCCCCACCCAAGCAGCTCCTCGAGGGGGGAATCGAGGGAAAGAAACTTCGTCCTTGTTCCCCCTCCATGCAGAGTTGGGGACCAGGGGGGGCTGCGCACGCTTCCTCCCTGGGATGCCCGGAGCCTCAGGTTCATGTTTCCAGCTTGCCACCCCAAGAGGCGGGGCAGTGCTGCTCGGGAGTCCCCCTGCCCTGCCCGCTGGCTCCCCGCTCCCCCCCAAAACCATCCCCAGTACCGTGTCTGGCTGCAAGCAGGGAGCAGCCCCAGAACCGCCAGCCTACCCAAGACCGGACGCTGCACAGCTGCTGATGGCGAGGCTGCTGCTGCCGCCGCCTCTTTCTCCGCCTTCCTGCTATTCATTGGTGCACAAAGTGGGATTTATTTTCATAATGAAAAGAGAGAACGAGGAGGGAGGAGCGCAGATGCAGCTCAAGTCCCGGCGACCCGGATCGCGGCGGCTTGGAGGAGGACCATCTGGGGGCAATAAAGAAATAAACTGTAGATAAAACTCTAAAGCGACTCCCGCCCGCCCCAGAATCTCTCCCATTCTGCCCCTCGGGCTTTTCCAGGAAAGTAAAGTTTGCAGGAATTTATTTATTGGATCCCCAGTTGGGTGAGGATTGGGGGTTGGTCAAATCCAGGCGTGGGTGTGCGCGCAGTACACCCCGCCTCCAGCTCAAGTTCCTGTTTTGCACAGGAAATTTCCTTTCCTTTCCTTTCCTTTCTTTGCTTGGCTTGCAAAAACATCGCCCTCGTCCTCCTCCTCGTGTCTCCATCGCGGGAAGAAATTTGGAGGCGAGAAAAACCATATTGTGGTCAGCGGCAGTTTCATCTCTCCTTTCCCGTTGCCTGATGGCCCGTTTTTTCCCCTTTTTCTTTTTGCAAGCGTGCGGAGTGGCTGCGCCCCGGTAGCAGTCCCTGCTAACATTGCAAGATGAGGAAGAATGCCTCTGTTTAGAAGAGGCATTTCCACCTGAGAGCAGGGAGAGAGAAACTTGTGGTCTCTAGATGTTGCTGAATTCCCATCAGACCCAGGCATCCAGAGATGTTGTGGGGTTGAATACAGAACCATCTGCAAGGCACCAGGATCCTCACCCCTGATTTAGACAATCCTGCAAAGTATTGTCATCACTCACTTACTGCAGGTGGAAATGCTGATCATTTTATCATGCAGCTTGTCTCATAGCAACCCCTTTTCAGAACATGCAAGCTCATGCCTTATGATCTTTAACTGCCTGAGGTTCAGCCTGCCACGCCTCCCTCATTCCTTCCGTAGTCATTTGTGGGACCAGCCCTACCATTGGGTAGTGTGGTATCCATTTGGACTGTCTAGAGGAGTTGGGAGCACCGTTATGCATGCAGCGGTTCCAATCCTGCCTTCTGGGCTGTGGCCAGAAAGTGGTGTTGGGAGATGAGTGTTCAGACCCCTAGGCACTCACTTGTGGGGTGTCTCAGGGCTCTGTACTCTCCCCCATGCTTTTCATATGAAGCCGCTGGGAGAGATAATGGGGGGGGGGGCGTGTCTAGATAATCACCAATATGCATATGATGCCCAAGCCATCCCTCTCGTCTAAATCAAAATTAGTGAAGGCAGTGTGTGTCTAGAGCTGGTTGGAGGATGGATGGTGGCTGAATCCTGACAAGACAGAAGTACTGTTTTTGGAGGACAGAAGGAAGGCAGGTGTGGGAGACTCCCTGATCTTGAATTGGGTAACTGTGCCCCTGAATGACCAGGTGTGCAGCCCAGAAGTCATTTTGGACTCACAGTTGTCCATGGAGGTGCAGGTGAATTCTGTGCCCAGGGCAGCTGTCTACCAGCTCCATCTGGTATGCCAGCTGAGACCCGACCTGTCTGCAGACTGTCTTGCCAGAGTGGTGCATGCTCTGGCTTAGGGCTACCTTTGAAGATGACTCGGAAACTACAATCCAGAATGTAGCTGCAAGACTGTTGACTGGGAATAGCCGCTGGGACCATTTAACACCCAGTACATTTCTGAGCACAATTCAAAGTGTTGCTGCTGACCTCGGCCCAGTATACCTGAAGGAGCATCCCCATTGTTCAGCCAGGACACAGGTCCAGATACGAGGGCCCTCTGTGTGGAATGTCCCCCCCCCCCCCGATGTCAAGGATATAAAGAACTACACAACTTTAGAAGATATCTGAAGGCAGCCCTGTATCCGGAAGTTTTCAATGTTTGACATTTTATTGTTTTTATATGTGCTGGAATCCACCCAGAGTGGCTGGGGAAACCCAGCCAGATGGGTGGGGTGCAAATAATAAAATTACTATTCAGTCACATGGAATAGGGGTGCAATCTTGTCCTTTGCCCCCAGCAGCTGTATTTTGGACCAGCCCCAAAAGAAACCATTCCAGGCATCATCTTTGTTGACTAAAGAGATTAATATGAATTAACTGAAAGGTTTTTCAAGAGGGTAAGGTAAAGGTACCCCTGCCTGTACAGGCCAGTTGTGTCTGACTCTAGGGTTGTGCGCCCATCTCACTTAAGAGGCCGGGGGCCAGCGCTGTCCGGAGACACTTCCGGGTCACGTGGCCAGCGTGACGAAGCTGCTCTGGCTGAACCAGCACCAGCGCAACACACGGAAACGCCGTTTACCTTCCCGCTATAAAGTGGTACCTATTTATCTACTTGCACTTAAGAGTGCTTTCGAACTGCTAGGTTGGCAGGCACTGGGACCGAAAGACGGGAGCTCACCCCGCCGCGGGGATTTGAACCGCCGACCATACGATCGGGAAGTCCTAGGCACTGAGGTTTTACCCACAGCGCCACCTGCGTCCCTCCTTTTCAAGAGGGAGCATACTGCAAACATGCACAAGCTCAACAGGTTGGGGTAAAGGTAGAAACAATCCACTAAGACTGCCCCCTGTCAATACCTCTAATGCCATTTGACAATGTCCATGTTTTGTACATAATATTTATATCCTGCTCGTCTGGCTGGGTTTTGCCAGCCACTATTAGAGTTTGCGTAGCATATTGGTGGGTTTTCTTCATAGGTTGGATGTATCTGCTATCATGCAAAGCCTCAGAGCAAGGCTAGGTCTGGGTAGCTACTTCTAGCTTATGATAAGCTGTGTGTATGAACCAATCTTAAGAGCCCACTCAGCATTACATCTGCATGCTTTTTCAGAGACTATTGTGGTTACACAATGTGGACTTGTATATGCATGCATGTTGGCTGTGAAATTTGCCTTTTCCAAATGGTGTAATTTTTCCAAGTCCAGATCTATCTTCAGTGTAATTGTGTAAACTTGCACCAAACCCATTTGGCAGTTCAACACAGGCAGGTCTGTACACACTATTCACACAGGTGTTTTCAGTTCAGTGGCCTTAGGGCTGGCCATACCATTAGGCAGATTGAGATGGCCACCTGAGACAACTTATTTTGGGTGTAATGAAAGGACAGCAAATCATTAGTTATTATGGGAAGAATGGGGCTTTTCTGCTTCGGGTGCCAAAACTACTTGACTGGGCTTGGATATGATGCACTTTGATGTGACAAAAGTTGCTGCTCTGCCTCAGGCGACAAAATTTCCAGCTCCTATTGTGCCAACCTTAGGAGACCCTGCTGGGACTCCTCTCAACCATGCCAGCTCATTAAAACTGGGGATTTGAAAAACTAAAGGTGTATTAATTGTTTTATAGATTTAACATTTCCTGGAGATTTGAAGGCCTGGGAAAAAATTCTCTCTCTCTATCCTACCCCCATTCAGGAGAAACTAGGGATTTGACCGTCTCAAGACCCAGCAGTAAACTAGAAAGGCTGGAGAACCCAGAGCTGCAATGCCAAGCATGCAAGCACTTATTTCAGCATAGGGAGGGGGGGGGGGAAGAGCAAGGAATCTGAACCCAATAGTTATACTGGCTAGGCTCCTTTGCTCCTGCTATACCATTCCTCCCCTCACCGCTTTTGACCTATGCAACTGAATTGAATGAGAGATAGTTTGGAATATACAGGGCATATCTGCAGTTTCTTCTGAGGCATGACTCACTCAAGAGCTGATGGCACAAGCTCTGAATGCCCTTTGCCACTTCTGCTTGTTGCAGTGCATCTTGAAGTGTGTTAACAAAAGGGCCCTGGTCTGCAGTACGTTTTGGTTCCTTCCTTTTCCACTGTATGGAACAAAGGGAATGAACACACACTCTGTACAACTGTTGGTCCCCTGAGCAAGACAGCCTTCTCTGACAATCCATGCAGTCTGCTTGCTTCCTGTTAAAAGTCCTGCATACCTGCTGGGCAGTTAAGACCCCAGAGAGGCCGCTTAAATCTTGTGCCCATCCAACCCAAGTACATTCTGAAACAGGCACTCTTTAGGTACAGTTCCTTATGATCTAGGCTTGCCTGCAAGCTGACCAGCTGTTGCAAAGCAGATCTGTGCTCATCCCAGAAGATACCCAGTTGAAATCTACTCTCTTGGAGCACTGAGTTTCACTCTTTCTAACAATGAAACCACAGGAGGAACAGCCAGGCCCAGTTGGTCACCACAATGTCAGGAATGGTTCAGAGGTGCATATCCTGGCCTGTCATTTTGAGCAGCTGCTGTTCAAATTCAATTCCTTAAGGAGGACTCATCAGCATGGTAGGCTCAAGCGTCTCTGTGAAACATTTTTTTTCAAAGTTGCATTCTACCCTGCATGCATGCAATACTGATAAAACTGACACTGAGAAGATTTAACAAGTTATTCATTTAATAAGCATTTTACCACATTGTATTGTACACTGTCATCTGTTCAAAAAGATTAGGTTTTTTTAATTAAAAAAAAACAACACCACAGGATACTGTGTTATATTCATAGAAACAGGTGAACAGTGTTCACTGTTGTAGCTGGTTGTTTTTTAAACTTTGTGGAATAAGTCTTCAGCTGCAACAAACAAACAAGCAAACCCTAAAAGGAATTCTAATTCTCAGGCAAGTCTCTGAACAGCTCTCCACACGTGACAGCTTTCTGAACTGGCTAAAATAGCACAGTAGCAAGCTTCGACATTGAATATAGGGGAAGTATCAAAAGGCTTTAATCCTGCATCCCAGCTGATCACAGCATTACTCTCTGCTAGTTCAAGTCGTCCTTCCTGCAGAGGAAAAAACCTGACTTAGATACTGCCAATGAATCCCTATGAGCTGTGCCAATATGTTTTCACTATGCACTTTGGTTTCACAAAAAGAGACACAAACCTTTAAAATAATGGCTTTAATTGTCACTTTGAAGTATATGGGAGGGAAGTGTGCTTGAATTAAAATATACATCATACCAGGGAAGCTGGCAAAGGTTATGGGGTGGTTTCAAAATGCTGACAGCAACGTAACTAGTGTACATGACAAGGAAAAAAGCAATCCCTTTAAAACAATAAAATAAAAGACATTCACAGTGGTTCGTATAAACAATATGTAATTTGACAGTAATCAGTTTCCTAGTCTTGCAGCACACTAGTGCCTCTTAAGGTCCTAAAAGAAAAGCAGGCATCACACACCACCTGGTCTGTACAGGTTCAAGGAGTCAATTGTACAATTACCCGGAATGACAGGATAAGTTGCTGTGAAGTATACAGCTGGAACAATAAGGGGGGAAAGCATTTTTTTCTCTCTTCAAATGAACATAAGAATTTTAAAAAACTCTTCTTGAGAAGGGAGAAAGTCTCATTTGCTGTTACAACCAGCAAACGCCATCCATCAAAATGAAAAAACAAAACAAAAAACCCCACTAACACATTAATCTAGTCTTAGCAAGCTGACAGATACAAGTTACCGTTTTTTAAAAATGATTATATACTATAGTACAAGTCCCAACTAGGCAGAGCCAAGAGTGATTATTTCTTTGCTTGTTTTGTGATCATACCCCTGGGTGGTGTTACAGGCCGGCTAGCATTGGGCTTCTTCTTCTCAGCAGGCTTCAAAATCTGGAATGACAACGTTCTTTCTTAGCATGGAAACACTGTATGCAGCTGAACAGAGATGAGAGCACAAGAAGGGGGCTACTGGCGTTAGCTCAAAACCTGGCTATATATATATTCTACACCCATAATTTGGTGATTTCCACCCAATGGGCATGGCTAGGTGGCTTAGAGCTGTAAAATCATTCATTCAGGGTCTTTGCACACGCAAAAATAATTATTTTTCAGGGCAATAATTTTAAACAGCCTCACCTTACTGAAATATTGCAGTGTAGGAAAAGACGACTCCCTGCACTCCCAAAGGGAAGAGGGAATAGAAAGGTCTTCAGGAATGTCAATGCAGATTCTATTGCCAAAACAGCCTTGCTCCAAGAGGAAGACCACATTTCTTCACTTAAGAGAGTAGCTAAGCAGGGTGCCACCAGAATCTCAAGGCACGGGATGGGAAAGGCTCATTCAGTAACAGGTGCTCCTGGGACCTCTGGCCTAATCCATTTAGGGCTATAAAGGTAAACAGCAGCACCTTGGATATAAATGTCACCCTGCTTTCCCTCCCACTGCTTGCAATTTTCGATGCCTCCTCTCAGATCACCAGCATTAGGCAGCAGGGAAGAGCCATGACTCTTTGGACAATCCAATTCAAGGTGGAACAGATTACAGCTGTCCTACTTATTTTATGACAAGCTGGTGCCTCAGCACAGATTAAAGGAAATGGAACGCATTTTCAAATAGCTAGTGCTTATGATTCTGGTTTAATTTAAGGACGACCAGCTTAAAAGTGAAAAGAAGCAACATTATTGGGGGAAATGAGGCACCTAAACCCTAAAAATATACTGTACCTGGAAGGAACACATTAGAGTCTCATCCACGCTCATCATGGCACCCGCATTGTCAAACTCCCCACAGTAATTTGGGGCAGAAAACAGAGTTACCAGTTGCCTTTTTGCAAAGAACTCATATCCATCCTCAACCACCTTTAAAGCAAAGACAATTCAATTAATTGAAAGGGGGTGAATATCACACAACAGCAATAATTTTAATACTCCTAACCTTTTTATAATCCTCCTTCCACTCCCCTTCTAGTGCAGCAGAATCACTTTGGTGTTGTGGCCAACCCAAGTCGTCATCTCAGAGGTCCCTGGTTCAAATCTCACCACAGTTGTGCCATGTCATCACGACATGGTCTTAGCGTAAACCACTCCCAATCTCACCTGCTCCCCACCTCACTCTGTGATGATCTGTAACCACCTCACTGGCTTGCTGCAAAGATTACTCAGGTGAGATATATATGAATGAAGCTCTGAGCATTTATCTACCGTATTTTTCGCTCTGTAACACGCACCCGACCATAACACGCACGTAGTTTTTAGAGGAGGAAAATCCGTAGGCATGCCACCCGTAGGCATTCCCTCCATAACACGCACAGACATTTCCCCTTACTTTATAGGAGGAAAAAAGTGAGTGTTATGGTGCAAAAAATACGGTAAATCTTTTACCATGGGACACTGAAGAACAGTGGCATAGTGGTCTATGCAGGAAGTTCTATGGCTGTGCCTATGAATCCAGGCCTCCCATTCATTCTTCTAGCTACAAAACCACATTAACCTCACAAGCTGCTTGTTTTATGTCATTCTGCAATTTAGAGACAAGGCTAGATCAGCAAGGCCAGGAACTCGTAAAGCAAGCATCGTTCTGAGACAAGTGAACTTGAAGGGGGAGGGGGAAAGAGGAGAGACTGACCAGTTTCTTGCGTGGTGGACCAAGGGGTGTCCACTGGGGCCCAGGAGCTGGTGGCTCCTTCCCCAGGATCAACTCATAGCATTTGGTCTTTACCTGATGAGCTCTGCATATAAGATCCAAATCATGTTTATGAAGGAACTTTGCAACCACTTCAGCTCCAAACGTGAAAGAAACTCCTCTGTCATTTTCTCCCCATCCCAGGACATCTTTGTCAGGGTCAGACCACAGCAGATCACAAAGGAGGCCTTGATCTGGCACATCAGTAGGCCGCATAATTCGTCGGATTTGTTCCATTGATTGGAGGTCTGGCGATAAGCCTGCAGGGGATTAAGATGCAGCTGCTTTGCATTTTGTTCACATGCTGGGCACTTGGCAAATGCACACACGGTGCAGTGACAGTGTCTTCATTCCCACTGCAACCTCATCTATGCTTATTTTGAGGAAGCTATCCACGTGCAATCCAAAATTATTCCTCAGATATATCCCATTTCTGGTACGAACTATCCTCTCATGCCAAGGACATGCTACTGCGAGGCAAGGAGACTGGTGGCAGTAGAGTTGATTAGGAACATAGGAATTTGTGATTGGTGTGGGGCCCCCACGGTGCCTTGCATGAATGGTGTGAAGGCTGTAGACATCACATGCTGCCTAGGTACTGTGCAGGAAGTGTCAGTGGTCGTGACACTTATGTGCATAACTGATGCTGGAAAGAAATGGCCGTAGAGACAAAATAAAACATGTTCCACCTGCAGAGCCAGCTAGGTGGAAGCATCTGATTTGGTATGCCTCACAGATGATGGGACAAGTGGTTCAGGCTCTCAAAGCGAATTACAGGACATAAATTTGTAACTAGCACACAAATATGTATGAATGGCTGTACTTTAAAAAGACTAAAGAGTCATAGAGGGAAATGGCTATGAATAGGACACCTGTATAGGCATCCACACATCTCAGACCCAAGACAGGGTAGCTGGAGTACTTGGTACTAAGAGATCACGGCTGTGCAAGAGTGGTGGTCTGTAGGGTAAGTTTATCCCTGAATATAAAAATCTGAAGGAAGGAGAAAGTGGCAGATCAAGGGTATTTAAAGAGCCATAGATTATGGTTACCAGATTTTTTTCAATGAATCCGGGGACCCCCTTTTTTTTTTTTTTTTTGAAGCTGAGTAGCAACAGGGTGTCAAGTAGTGGGGATGGTGAGGCAAAAGACCCTGGGCCCAAGCACACATGCATATTGTATAAAGGTGCAAAGCCCTTCTTTCACACTCTGTGAAACATAAATGCACAGAGTTTTTAAAAAACCTGGCAATGGCTGGCCGCAACTCCCAAGACCAGTCACAACAAAGGGGGAAAGGGCCAGGAGATCTGTACCGCTGGATGTCCCCAGCTCCCCTTTGGCAGTGGCGGCAGCAGCCTCAGCAGCCCAGACCCAGCCTGGTAGCGCAGTTGGCTGTGGCTGGCTTCAGGAGCTGCTCACTGCATGCTGCCATGGCGCCTGCCATTTTTCCTCTCTGGGAGTCTCCATATGATGTGTTGTGCACAAGACACACTATATGGGGACTTCCAGGGAAGAAAAATGGCCGGCGTCACAGCAGCGAGCAGCTCCTGAAGCCAGCCAGAGCCAACTGCGCTACCAGGCTGACTCCGGGCTGCTGAGGCTGCCGCTGCCACGTTTCCCAAGGACAGATTTGCAAATTTGGGCACATTCCGGGGTGGAATTTGTCTGGGGACAGATTTGCAGCTCCTGGGACTGTCCCCAAGAATGTCTGGTAACCCTAGCATAGATGAGAAAATTTAACAGGAAGAGGAACAAATACTTCACAGAATCACCACGGTGAAAACAGGTACCCAAAGCGACATAGTACAGGCATCTCCTCACTTAATGCATGTTCAACTCATGTGCAACCACATATATGTGTGTGGTGCTGGGAAATAATTAAATCAATTGATTTAAACTGCAGAAAGGTGTGAAATGGGCAAAAACTGCTCAAAAAGAACAGGAAAATGGCTAGCAATTCCAGGAGCCTTTGCACCAACCTTTGATGCCTATGGAGAGTTGAAGTTTGAGAAAGGCGGTTTGGAGAGGGCGGTTGTAGTGGAATTTGGCTTTTTAGATTGGTGTTTCCAACTACACATGATTTCATGTATATGCATGGTACCCAGGAACATAGCCCTATGTGAGTGGGAAGGTGCCTGTACTGAAGATAGTGCTTTTTCTTACACAAGCACCGAACCAAAACTCCTTTCATATATTTAGTTAATAAAAATATTTCTATAATGCCATATCATAAAATATACCAAGGTGGTAAATAGTATGTATATGAGAGAGTGAGTGTTGCACTGTACAATATACATTGTGCATGCTTTCCTTTTTTTTTACCTAAAGAGGTAAAATGTCTTTAAAATATTCCCATGTAGGATCTTACAACAAGTTACCATGACTGTTTGTGAGACAAATGGATGCACTTTTCACTTCACGAATCACACAGTAGACTTACAAAGTGATCTTCATAAACTAGGATATTGTTATCTGCACAATGATTAACAATGCTCCCAAATTTCAGTAACATACAATTTAGTTTTCTTTCTATATATAAAAAGTGCCACACACACACTTTTAGACACACCAAGTAGTCTATTAATTTTTGTGATAGGGTTCTTTTCGTTGCAATCAATGTTAATGTACTGGAGCAGGAAAAATGTCCCATGGTTTTTCAAACAAGAACTGATCCAAGAAAATGGATTTCAGTGTCCCTTTTCGGACACCACACACAGCTTTGTTTGGGAGATTTAAAGGTAAAGGACCTCTGACAGTTAAGTCCAGTCACGAATGACTCTGAGGTTGTGGCGCTCATCTCGCTTTACTGGCCAAGGGAGCCAACGTTTGTCCACAGAAATTTTTTTTGGGTCATGTGGCCAGCATGACTAAGCTGCTTCTGGTGAAACCAGAGCAGTGCACAGAAACGCCGTTTACCTTCCCGCCGGAGCGGTACCTATTTATCTACTTGCACTTTGACGTGCTTTTGAACTGCTAGGTTGGCAGGAGCAGGGACCAAGCAGCGGGAGCTCACCCCGTCGCGGGGATTCGAACCTCCGACCTTCCTATCAGCAGCCCTAGGCTCAGTGGTTTAGACCACAGCGCCACCCGCTTTTTACCACCCCATTATACACTGGAATTTGGCTTGGAGGGGTTACACAACGTAGGGTTGATTGGCACAAAAAATAAATTTCTTCAAGATGGAACTCAGTGCTAAAATATCCATCTCTTTTCCAGTACTGCTGTAGGCTGTGAATGAAGGAGCAAGGAAGGCTACAGGATTAATCCTTCCCCTCACACCAGCCATCTCCAGAGCAAGCTGCCCATCACAGAGTCAGATAGTCACTATATCTAAGCTGCTAAAAAGTAGGACATTTTATTGCTTTAAAGCAGCTGCCTCAAATTAAAGAGGTATGACCTGTCCTTTCTGCAAGGTCAGAATATTTGTCCTCACATCTGTTCAGCTGTAGCCTCCCAATTCAATGCCTAGTACTGCAACCCTGATGTTTTTGCCTGCGTAAGCATACTACAGTTGCTTATAGTTCAGGAATGGCAAGGCTAAATATTTAAATCAAAAATGGGTCAGGAGATGCTAGGTTAGTATAACACAAGTATTTTTATAACATGGCACTGGGAACTGTCCAGATAACCTACAATTACCTACAAGTATGCAATTACCCACAGGCAGATAGCATGCATTTATAGCATCATATTTCAGTGTAAGAGTTCCGGCAGTTACAAAATTAGGCCTTTTCAGTAGAGGTCTACTTCTCATTCTGTCTCAGATTATCCATTAGCCCCATCGCTACAGTAACACGTAAGCTGGAGCACCCTATAGTCACCTCTCTCTAATGGAGTCACCAAATGCATACAGGGTTACTTCCCGTCACCAAATTCGTTGTTCTGGTGATTCATTGTCATGACTGCAGTTCAAATGGTATGGGGGAGGGAACTATATTCAGACCAACTCTGGTATATAATAACTCCTTCCTATATCACACTCGGTCAAAGTAATTTGCAGGTGTTCCCCTATGCAAACAAGGAATAGGCTGCTTGGACAAACATTCTTCAATACATTGTTACACCAAAAACCTGTTAAGAGTTAGAAACATTATCTCAATTGACATTAGCTGTGAAACTTTGCAGTGTGCTCAACCTGTGCTTTAGATAGACAGAAATAAATGCAGTGCCCTGCAATACAGAGAAAGTGGCTCCAGGCCTGCACAGAGCTTGCCTGAGGCCTGGGGCAGGAGTCTTGCTAGAATAACATTATAAACTCAAACAAAAAAAAAAGGAAGTTGGTGCCTGGCCAGGCCCCCTGGCCAGCTTAATCCTCTAGGGCCCGGGGCAAGTGTACCCAGCTGCCGCCCCACTGCACGGGTCTGAGTGGCTCTAATGCTGACTTACCCAAGATGGTTAAGCAAGTATCACTTTGTAAATCATATATCAACTTACCTCCATGACAGCAGAATATTTTCTCATCCACAATGGCTGCAATTGGTAAACAATTAAAGCAGTCTGTAAAGGTTTTCCACAGCTTGATGTTGTATCTTCTTTTACCTAGGGAGATATTTCAGTACATGAACTCACTTGGAATTTAACAGTGGCAGAAGAAGAGAATAGGGAGGACAAGGAGACCTACATTTACATTTTTGTATCTTTGACCTGCTTAACATTAAGGTCTTAGTCTGTGTTGGCAGAGGAACTGTTCTCCATACCTGCTAAAACCCAAACACAGGGGTATCTCAAACCCTTGAGGATCTTTCCCCCTTCTGTCATAATACCTGCTCTAGAAATAAACTGGCAAGAAGTTCAGGACAGACCACAGAAACGTACTACTTCACACAGCACATCATTAACGTATGGCGCTCATTCCACAAGCCACAGTGTGGTCAGTGGCTTGGATGGCTTTAAATAAGCTTGTGACACAAATTCACGGCAGCTACCAACAGCTAAAACCCCTGATGACAAACGTCACCTGTGTTCAGAGGTAGTGCACCCCTAAATACAAGCTTTGAGGGACAACAATGGGAAAGGTGCTTTCACATTCTACCTGTAGGATGGTGAGATGCTTGATTAGATGAATCTTTAGTCCAGTCAAGTAGGACTCTTACAGTCATCACATCAACCCTTTTCACATACAGATGCTATTCTAATAACTTTTCTAGCGTTTAGAGACTCCCAAGGCAAAAATAAGCCATGAGCTTGCTAATGATCCCTCACTGCATCTTCACCACTGATAACTGACCCTTAGTCTTGACCTGGAATTTAGGCTCCCATATCCTAGACCTATTTGAACATTGCGCTTACTTTACTGAAGCACATGCTGCCTAAGATGCTGTCAAATGGTGACAGCATCAAGTGCAAATCCTCTTATCACACTCATGACAGTTTCCGCAATTTGCTTCCAAGCAAGCCTAACCAACAAATTATGCTGAACCTATTAGAAACCTGACTAAGTATGAAGTTCACTGAATGAAGGGGTGGGGAGTATGAGGAGAATCTAAGTGTGAATGCTGCAATTGGCCTACAAGATACAAAAATACACCTGAGCATCAGGAGAGTTAAGCCATTAAAAGGACAGGGAGTTCAAACCACCGAGACGGAACCAGCGAACTGCAGACTATTCCATAATATAAAGCTGTAATGTGAAAGGGATCGTTTGGCTGTGTTTTTAATCACATGTTCTGCTTTATTAACAATTCTTCCTGGGATTACAGATATCGGTGAGCAGGCAGTCCCAGACAAATCAGAACAAAGGAAGCTGCCTTATACCAAGTTAGACATCTAATTCAGTATTATCAACACTGACTGGCAGCAGCAGTTTCAGACAGGATTCTTCTTTCCCATCCCTACTCGGAGATGTTGGGGAATAAAACCTTCTGTATGCAAAGCAGGTGCTCAATTGTTTTGTATCCATTAAATAAGTCGTTAAACAGAGAAATATGAGCATGCTTTGCAAGGCTTATGGCAAATGCCATCATTAGCATCATTTGGTACTATAAAATCACTGGGGAGAATAATGGTGCAATGTTAATCTGAAGCTGCTGAAAAAGTGGATCTCTTCCCACCTCAATTAATATGAACCACAATGTAGTAGGTTTGCTGTAGGCAGTTACTGAAGTATTACTCTTTTACTGTTCTTTGTAAACCACTTTTAGTACAGATGTATCTGTGAAAAATGCAGTGTTTATTGATATAAATTATGTGATTCAACACATTTTAAAACCAGTGGGCAAAATGGCACACTGGTTACTAAAGACAAGCAAGTGACAGAGGCTATAGGAAAAGCAGACTATCTGATTCACAAAGTCCTGAAACCAAGTACGTATATTTTTCAAACCCTAAGTTTATATCACCAAATGGAACAGCCAGAAACTGAATTTACAGTCAATTCCAGAAAGTGCAACGAAAGGAAACAGAGATTACACATTGTGTCATGGCATGGAGCATCCCTATTGTACTTAACCACCATGCAGAGAACAAAAAAAGGGCTGCAATTCAATCAGGCTTGCTTTTAAACAACCAATCAATCGATTATTAAAGGACCAGAAGAGCAGTAACAAGGTATGTCCTATCTTCAAGCAAGGCTGATAATGAACTGCCCTCCAAGGAAAGGGAGGAATTCACATCCAGTCCAGCAACTGGAGTAAGACAACACCACCCAGTGCCCACTCAAGGAGGAATGGGTTCAACTTTGTACTTGGCAAACTCAAACTGAAAAAGTTAACATTATAAATATGAGCTTAATTTGACACTTAAGTGGAGGCTGGGCAGAGCAGTGACTTGGTGAAGACCGGACTGTAGTTGCACCTTTCTCTTCTGAAGAGAGCAAAGGAAGAACAAGAAGGCTATATTTCACCTGCCAAAATGATGGAAAAGTCTCTTAACTAGGCAAGTCAGTATTGTCATTAATAAGCAACTCACTCCAAACCCAGAGGTTATTTTACAGTAAAAATAGTGCCATTTACACTATGAATCACTTTCCAAAGTCTCAAAAGACAGCACCAGAAGTACTTACATTCATCGTAGAAGCCATAAATTCTATTAATGCTGGCACATTCATGGTTCCCTCTAAGGAGGAAAAAATTCTCTGGGTATTTTATCTTGTAGGCCAGTAAAAGACAAATTGTTTCTAAAGACTGTTTCCCTCTATCAACATAGTCACCAAGAAATAGATAGTTGCTTTCTGGTGGGAAACCTCCATATTCAAAGAGTCGAAGTAAATCATAGTATTGTCCATGGATGTCACCTTAAAACAAAACAAAATGGTGTTGATATGGTTTGAGAGTTTGGCTCATTAAAGCAAATGCATGCTAATATACTCACTTTAAAGAATAAGAATTGTTACACAACATTAAGAAAAGTAAGCATATGTAACAGTAAGTTTCCTCCAATTAGCAATTCCTATTCCATTCATTGGTGTTTTTGCAAAGAGATGTTGAATGGACTGTACCATTGTTTTCTCCAAAGTAGAAACTTTCATACTATTATTTGTGATCTGTGAGGTTAGAAGCACAACAAAGCCAGTCCTAAAAACTGAAGCTGGCTTGAAGTGAAAATTTTATTTGTTATTAATTCTGACTAAGCAAGTCCAGTTTAATCTTAAATCTTTTGCATTAAGCAGTATCTAACACAACTTCCATGCGCTGCTCTGGTTCGCCAGAAGCAGCTTAGTCATGCTGGCCACATGACCCGGAAGCTGTACGCCGGCTCCCTCGGCCAATAAAGCAAGATGAGCGCCGCAACCCCAGAGTCGGCCACGACTGGACCTAATGGTCAGGGGTCCCTTTACCTTTTTTAACACAACTTACTTTGACTTCTTGTGAAAAGCAAGGCCTTCTGCTTCAACTTACAGAATCATGCAATGATGAAGAAAAACGGGCCACCACTTTTTAGTATACAAATGGTTATGGATATTACTAACACTGATACAGACAACGACCAACTGATGCACGCCCATGTGCGTCACAGCAATGAGGAAGAGGTTGAAAAAGGGGGTGTAAAAGGGCGGTGGAATAATGTGGTGAAGCAGGTTTATGCATGCTCCACCAATGCGCACAGGGGTCAGGAACATAACCCCCAGGCAAACTGGTCGTTGCCTGTATCCATAACCTAAAATCAAATCTCCACTGGGTTGAAGGATAAAGCTTCCTCTTTCTTGGATTTGTTTCCTCTTTATTCTGTCTACTTGAAGAAGTTTCCCTTCAGAATTCTATTCAAATCCATTCTACTTTTGCCCTCAAGTAGCATGATTAGCATAGGATGACTAGAGTACTTTCACAGCAATATTTTAATG
The DNA here is from genome assembly GCF_965153285.1 of Podarcis tiliguerta. Classification (NCBI taxonomy): domain Eukaryota; kingdom Metazoa; phylum Chordata; class Lepidosauria; order Squamata; family Lacertidae; genus Podarcis; species Podarcis tiliguerta. Next base: position 6,846,146 of record NC_139541.1, read on the forward strand.
GATTTGCAATCTTCAGAGATGGTGAAAATACCACCTAAGAAGTTGTGCCACATCATCATCATCAATTCATTAAAAAAGGAATAGTCGGAGCCAACAAATCTCAATGCTTACCACATATTTTAAGCGGTGCTTCAAGTTCTAACAGAATGGGTTGACTGAGAAAGATTTCTCGAGATTTCAAGCATAATCCTCTTATTTCGTTCTCTTGAAGTTGCACATTTTTACCGGGTTTTGACCCTCTTACTGTGAAAGGGAAAAAAAAGGATGGTCATGTTTAGAAAATGAGATCTACTGAGTTTCAAATCAATCATCATTAAACACATAAAACAGATTATTTACAATAAATGGAAATGGCCAATTTTGGGTCTTGAAATATCTCCTGAACTCTTACAGAGAAGGCTCATGATTACCAAGCAGATTTTGATTCAAGCTGAGGGAAGTTTGCCCACTGCTGGAATTAAAATGCAAATAATGAAAACACTGCCTAGTAAAATACGTGTTGTTCCTAAATTCTAGTGGTCCAGGAAACAAATGCTTCATATATAGGCTGCACCAATGTATTTTATGCTGGTGAAATATTTAGGATACAGACACAAGAATTAGAATTTGAGGACAACCATATGAAACAGATTCTACACCAGTGGTATTTATTTTCCCAGGAAGCACAACTGATCTAGTGCAACACTGCTTATTCCAACTCCATCCTCGCCCAAACATGTATATTACTCAAAACAGTCACATGGATTAATCATGGATTTAAGGCACTGCTCCTTCTGATGAGCTGACAAGATTACGCAGTTAAAAATTTTTTCCCAGAGAGGAGAATATGTTTTAAATAGCAGTACCCATTTATGGTCCTATTTCAGTTTAACCTGCAACAGTGTTAGAAACTCAAGATATTTAAGCTAATCGCCCAATGGCACCTTAAATCTAGGTTATGGTCACCACAAAGGAATGTTTGGGTGCCCCAAATGACATTTATTATTGTTATTACTCATTTCATCTCTCTACTGCTTTATAATTGAAAAAAGCAAGTTGTTTACAATGCATTAAAACATCAAATAAATCTAGAATACAACAAATTCAAGCTTCAAGGAGAGCATTTCAGATCCTTCTCCAAGTGATATTCTGCTTTCCCCATTTTTATTTACCTACTTAATTTATATAGCTGCCCCACAGAAGTACTCTTTAGGAAGTCAGTGTGGTGTTGTGGTTAGAGTGTCCGACTAGGACCTGGGAGATCAGGATTCAAATCTACTCAGTCATGAAGATCACTAGATGCCCTTGGGCCAGTCACAGCCTCTTAACCTACCTCACAAGGTTGTTGTAGGGACTGACTGAGAAGGGGGAGAACCATGTACTCCTTGGAGGAAAAGTTAGGCTATAAATTGAACAAGCTCTTCTGCTTACCTGCTTAAGCAAGCTGGAGGGGCCAGCCAGATGGAGATATCCATTGCCAAACAGGCATCTAAAGATCTCCATGTGGTTACAATTGGGACCTGAACCAGTTGCAAAACACGCCTGGGGAATTTCAGGCACCGCCTGCATACAACTTCCAAGTTACTGTCAGTTGACAAAGCAAAGGATTCCAAGTTATCAGCAATAGTTAAATAAATAGAGAAAGAGCAGGAGACTCTTGCTTACTGGGCTCTGGAGGTTCTTGCAAGCCTATCTTGAGATTTCACAGGATCTCCGATTGCCCTGCAAAATTTTGCCTTTGCATGTAACCCCCAGGAACAAAACCCCCATGTAAGCTGCAGTCCCAACTATTCTTAATTACATGGAAGGGAAGAGGTGCAAAAGTTGAATATCTTAATTCAAAACCAAGAGGAATTTGAAAACTGCATGGGTCCCAAGCTAAGCCAGAGTATGATATACACCAAACCCAATAAGAGTCACTTCACATCAATTAAACCTGATGGCAAGAATGTTCCTCTCACACCCAGACAGACATGCTACCTCATGTTTGAGCAGTGCAACTAGCTAAGCCTTCCCCAATTGATGCATGTGTTGTTTTCAGTGCAACATATTCTATTGACCTGTTTCAATCTAGACACCACCTGCGCACTGATGTTATACAGGAAGCAGAACAAACAGTTTAAAGTACTTGCACCGAAGCTTTGAAAAGCTCAAAGGCTGTAGTTTAAGACGATTTACTTTGAAGTTTAGTATCAGAAAGGAGTTGCAATTACCAGCAGAATAACTGCAGGGCAATGGTTGTGACATGAGCAAATACATGTTTCAATTTTTCTTCCCCATCAGTTGTTAGCATTCATTGGTGACATTATCAGTATTACTATATATTGAGGGTGCAATTAAAATATTTAACACAAGTAATAAAGCATAAACCTATTGATATATTTCCCCATCTCTGCAGTGTGATTATGCATGAAGCTATTGAGCGATAAAGCAATTGCCCCAAGTTCTCCTTCCAAACTATAAGTAAGCAGCCTCAAATGCAAAGTGTCCATCAGCAACAGAGTTTATAGAAATGACCCACTGATAATTACATTATATGCTTTTAAACAGTTAAGGGTGTTACCGTGTTAAAAGCTTCTATAGACAGAAAACAGATCAAGCATTTTAGAAACGATATGCTTGTAGTAATGCTCTTAAAGAGGGAACCAAAGGCCTGTAGGCAAAACTATTCAGCAGCATCTGTGAAACAGAAGCTTCTGCCACTGTCTCAGCTTATATTCTCATCACCCCCACAAGCAGAGAAGTTTGGCCAGACAGGGATGAAAAGGAATGTATCCTAGAATAGCAATCTGCATTTGATGCCATTCGGAATTCTAGTCATTTCCTATAAACTCTCCCTTACTAGATGTCTTCAAGGAGAAGCTGGAAAACATAGCCTACACGCCAGGTTCCAACTTGCTACTTAAATCACCCAATAAAGAAGTATGACCAAGATCTCTGAAAGTGGTATGAGATTACCTCTAGAAAGCATGCAGAATTTGCACATGTTGCAGAGATAGCATAAATTTTTCAAGCACTGAAATTTCAGACATTTTTGTTGTTTTCAGGAACTACTGAAAGCAACTACTGCCAGCTCAATATCTGAAACCAGTATCACAATCTGAATGTCATACCAGTTTCAGACAACATACTACAATATCGCCCAGCCCTAGCAGGTACTTACAGCTAATCTACTACCTATTTTGCAATGTGATTTGTCTGTTCAGAATTCTCAAATGCTTTTAAAAATGCTTCTCAATTAATCATATTTTAAGTCAATTATATCTTGTTAATTAATCTAACCAATTAAAGTTGCTGTAACATTGAAGCCTTTGCTACTTTCATATTTGACATTTACACGCACTTAAATTTCAAGTTAGAACTAGATCTGAAAAAATATATCTAGGTGTAGTTTGTCAGTAGTTTATGAACCTCTTGTAAACAGACATTCCTTGAATATTAACAAATTAAGGGATTTGTTCTTGGTCCAACCAAGGAGCAACACTGTTCTGCCAAACTTTGCTTTGTGTAAATAAATTCCCACTCCCTGAATATCCTGTATCCAGAGATTTAAAGTGTCATCATAAATCTGATCTGTAAGAACAAAATAGCTGGGGCTCAACTATTTGCAAGGGATCACTGAACAGTATATCTCATAAGAAGCTGCTGTAGCTTAGTGAACCATCATTTAGAAATTAGTGCTTTTCCTTGTGAATACCCCTGATAGTTGTTTTGTTCCTTTGTATGAACATCAAACTACCATCATCTACGGTCTGAAGGGCAAAAAACATTTTCAGAAATGGAGTTGTTTACTTAATAGCAGAAGGGAAGCAGACCTCCCAAGGCAGGGAATCCCACAAAAAAGAGGCAGTGAGGGAAGTCATGGTGCTCTAACCTCTAAATGAGAGAGAGAGGAGACACCCTATTCATGAGCTCAGTCGATACCTTAATGTCATCTCCCACAGCTATCACTAGTGGCCATTATGTAAGTGTTATATAACATTGTACAAGAGTTTATACCCAAATTCATTCCTTCTCCACAACTTTTTGCTTTCTATTGTGTTCTAAACTAACTTTACTATTCTAAAATAAGCCTTGATGTTGTAAACCAGCTTAACTGCAACAATGTTCACTGTGTGCATCAAGGGTTTAGACAGTGCAGTCTTGGACAGTCTTGTCAATCCACCCCTTTCCCTGCTAAAAGCAAACTGATTTAGTCACTTTCTGTGATTTTTGTAGAAACCATTTTGAGCTTTAAGGAAATTCTCCATGAAGCAAACAAGATATATATATAGGAAATATTTGAATGCTTAATATCTTCCTTCAGATCTCATGAAGACAAAAATAAAAAATCAGTAGCCCCACCTCGCATACTAGAGTCAGCCATTTGTGTGACCTAATAGAAAATAAGACTTGACAGAACTTCATCGATAAATTTCGATTAGCTAATTATAGATAGAACAAACCGTAGGCTCTTGAGTTAGGACATAACAGGGAACTACAGTTCATTTTAAAATGACTGCAGAAGTTACTGATAATCTCTCCTCTAGGGCTGAGCAATATATTATCCAAAACTGCTTTGAAGTCTGTATCATCCATACCATTTCACAATTTTTGACCTGGCAATATATCGCAAATCATTATATGTGTGCTATGCAAAAATCACAATATGATTTTTCATGGGGGGAAACTGTGAAGCCAGCCAATGCTTCTCTTGATTCCGGCAGCCCCTGTCAATTCTGCCGGCTCAGCTCACCCCTGCCTCATGTGGGGGGCAGCAAATTACAAGAGCAGGCGCTGGCAAAAATCACAATGCAGGGAAAACCATGAAGGCAGCCTTATTTCAGACAGTGTTATCAGTATATCATGATGTTTAGTTGGCAATATATCACTTTATTGAAAACTAGATATTGCCCAGCCCTACACTTCGCATGCATGATGGGCATGGGAACATACACAAGCCAAATTGTCATCTTGCAGGATCATTCTCATAATGGGAAACTATAGTTTCTAATTATATCAGAACCAGGCCATTACGTTTTATTTGTAGACAGGACCAAAACAATATTTTGATCTCTGATAATAAATGAAAAAGCTAGCCAGCATTTGCATTGGTGTTAATAGGCATTTACAAGACTTTCCAGTCATACAGAAAAGTGGTTAGCACTGCTTGCTAACAGATCCCCAACTACCTATGAATACTGAAATAGGGGCTAATGTCTTGGAACTCAGATGATCAGAGTTTGAATTTTCAATACAGCCATGAAATGACCAGTATTCATGGGCAAATCATTCCCTCTCAGATACAACAGCTACCCAATTGCAAAATGGAATTTCTGTATAGTGGAGTGGATGAGAAATGACCATAAAGACTTTGGACACTCTGGCTCAATCCAGAAACTATAGAATACCAGTTTCTCTTTACAATAACTTCTTCCTCGTAATGCCTACCAGGAGATTGAAAGTTCCTGCTTTTAGTTTTAAACCAGGGTCTCCAAACGTTCTTGGGGCACAGGGCTGCATTTATAAATCTAAGAAACTCCTTGTTGGCACTGAAGACAAAATACCTGGCAACAGCTTGTTCCCATAGAATTGGGGTGGGTAACCTATGGTCCTCCAGATGTTGCTGAGCTACAAATCCCATTAACCCCAGCAGAATGGTCAACAGCCAGGGATTATGAAACCTATAATTCAACATCTTAAGGGTCACAGGCTAGCCACTCCTGCTGCAGCATGAAACTATGGTTTTCCTCTACATCCATGCCAAACTGTAGTAGCAGTAGCATATATATTTTTTTAATACCCCTGCCCGTACGGGCCAGTCTTGACAGACTCTAGGGTTGTGCGCCCATCTCACTCAAGAGGCCGGGGGCCAGCGCTGTCCGGAGACACTTCCGGGTCACGTGGCCAGCGTGACATCGCTGCTCTGGCGAGCCAGAGCCGCACACGGAAACGCCGTTTACCTTCCCACTAGTAAGTGGTCCCTATTTATCTACTTGCACCCAGGAGTGCTTTCGAACTGCTAGGTTGGCAGGCGCTGGGACCGAACAACGGGAGCGCACCCCGCCGCAGGGATTCGAACCGCTGACCGTTCGATCGGCAAGCCCTAGGCGCTGAGGCTTTTACCCACAGCGCCACCCGCGTCCCTTAGCAGTAGCATACAAGTGTTGATTTCCAGCGCCTGATGAACTGCACCCAAGGAGCTTGCAGATGTAATCTTACAGCCTCTGCCTATATTTGACAATTCCTGGAGAACAGGTGAGTTCCCTACAGACTGCAGGTGGGCAAATGTTGCCCCCATCTTCAAAAAGAAGACCTAGGTAGCTACAAACCGGTCAGCTTGACCTCGATACCAGGAAAGTACCCATAACAAATAATTCAACAGCTACTCTGTGAGAACTTAGAAAAAGATGATGTGATTACTAAGACATGTCATGCCAGATGAATCTAATTTCCTTTTTTGATAAAATTGCAGGTTTGGTGCATCAGGGGAATGCTGTGGACATAAGTTTATCTTGATTTCAGGAAGACTTCTGACAAAGTTCCCCATTGTATTCTTGTAAGGAAGCTGGTAAAATGTGGGTTGAACGAGGTAACTGTTAGGTAGATTTGTAGCTGGTTGACTGACCAAACCCAAACAGTGCTCATTAATAGTTTCTCATCATCCTGGGAAAAAGTGACAAGTGGGGTACCACAGGGTTCTGTCCTGGGTCCATTCTCAATGTCTTTAAAAATGACTTGGAAGAAGAAATTCAGGGGATGCTCATCCAATTTACAGATGACACCAAACTGGGAAGGGTAGCTAATGCAGCTGAAGACAGAATTGGGATTCAAGATGACCATAACAGATTGGAGAACTGGGTGCAAGCTAACAAAATGAATTTCAACAGGGACAAATGTAAGGTTCTGCACTTAGGCAGGAAGAATCAGATGCACCAATACAAGATGGGGGACATTGGGCTTACTAGTAGTACATGTGAAAAGGATCTAGGGGACTTAGTAGACCATAAACTTAACATGAGTCAACAGTGTGAAGCAGCAGCAGCAGCAGCAGAAGAAGAAGAAGAAGAAGAAGACCTAATGATATTCTAGGCTGCATCAACAGAAGTATAGTGTCCGGTTCTGGGCATCACAATTTAAGGAGGATATTGACAAGCGGGAACGTATGCAGAGGAGTGCTACCAAGATGATCAAGGATCTGGAAACCAAGCCTTATGAGGAATGATTGAAGGAGCTGGGCATGTTTAGCCTGGAAAAGATGAGAATGAGGAGATACGATAGCCATCTTCAAATATCTCACGGTTTGTCACATGGAAGATGGGAGCATGCTTGTTTTCGCCTGCTCTGGAGGGTAGGACCCAAACCAATGGCTTCAAGTTACAAGAAAGGAGATTCTGACTAAACACCAGGAAGAACTTTAACAGTTAGAGCAGTTTGACAATGGAATGGATTCCCCCAGGAGGATTGTGGACTCTCCTTCCTTGGAGGGTCCAAAGAAAAGGCTGCGTAGCCATTTGTCACGGATGCTTCAGTTGAGATTCCTGCATTGCAGAAGGTTGGACTAGATGACCTTCGGGATCTCTTCCAACTCTATGATCTTACTATTGTCTCTTACCTTTTGCGTTAGCAATTTCTCTGACAATTTTAAACTTACTTCCTTGTTGATTGTATCCATTATTAGTCAAGGAGATGTTCTTTTTAGACCTTGAACAATTACACAATTCTCACCAATTAACAGTGAGGAAAAAGACTGGGAGACCACACACAAAGTAACCCAAGCTTTTTGAGGAAGAGCTGGGTATGAATATATAATTAAGAAACAGCACTATCCAATACACAAATCAACCAAATATGTCTTACAACATTAACCTCTTTGAAGTCTCACGTTCATTGGGGCTTGAGCTATTTTTAAGTATCAATTCCAAGTGGAAATGTTTCAAAAATTCTCTCCATTACTAAATGATTTAACATTTTATTAACACAAATTTGGCATTAAATTGCCATACGATTTACATTATCTTCTAAGATTTTGATGTGCCCTGCTTGGATAGGAGTTATGTCTACACAAACTTTTCAAAGTTTATGTAAGAAGAAATTTAACACTAAAATTACTGAGAAATCAATCTACACTAAATCAATATTGTTGGCATCTTAAATTTAAGCTCATTGATGAGATGGAGACATGATAAATTATATTTTTAAGTAAATCAAGGTGGTGGAAAAAGGACTAACACCAAACCAATGGAAGCAATGTCTCTAGTTCTATTTTATCCAACCCCAAATATCCTACATTCACAAATCCTATCCATTTCCATGGCTATGCTAAAATAAATGAAAGACTTTTTAAAAGGTATCTTTAAAAAACTGGAAGGGATGCTGAAGTGAGGCGAGAGACTACAGCAAGACATATCCCTTATATTTAGCTCAGACCACATTGCTGCAGATTACTTTGCATCAAATGAAAAGTTAATTCCCTGATTGAACTCTTCAAGTATAAGTCCTGGATAGACTCAGACAAAGCTAGATTAGTGCAGCCTCCCTCCCTAGCTAAATGTGATATTGCTTGCTGCTACAAGGATAATTTGTCATCAGCTACTTCACAACGCTTCACCTCAGCCAAGATTTATAAGCATGTTTATCCAAACCTAGAACTCAAAACATGCACTATCTAAGATTTAGGGAACACAGCATATCAGAAACAACCCCAGCACCAAGGTCAGACAGATGAAAATGTTCAAATGAGCAGACATCCATGTGGCTCACAATCATGTCTTTAGAGCAGTCAAATGTTCATGTTGCTACAAGGATTAAATTTTTAATTTGTTTGCAAGCTTCACCCTTGCCACAATAATGGCCACAACAGACTGGCATAGGAGGGTGAGCAACATTTTAACGCCCTCATGCAGCTTCGGGAGGGAAACTAAATCAACACTGATTTCTCTTACTACAGAAGTAAGACTCCACTTTGCTAAGCAGAGGGCAAAACAATGAAAAATGACCAACCTATACTTATGCATTTACCCTAAGAAAAACATCAGAATAAAGCACTGCATGCACATCTATGTATCAGAATAAGAATTGTGTGCACTCCCACCTATCTTTAAGTTATATGTTTGTGTATGTATGCACAAACAGACACACGGAGTGTATAAGAACTGAGGAAGAGACTGTTGTAATCTGAAAAAAGATCACTGAGGCACAAACAAAGCACCTCCAGACCCTCCATCTTGGATGTGGACCCTTTAGTCTTGCCTCCTTCCCTGCCAAATCAACTCAGGAGAGTCCAAAGACAAAGTCAGAATTGAGATGAGCGGAGGGCTATGGGATTTCAGATACCCTGATGTGTTCTATGCATATGTGAGGGGGCCTCTTACCATCCTCCACATAGTCTTTCCCCACCCACAACAATTACTATTTTACTTCCCTTTCCTCTGGCTGAAACTCTTAACCTCACCTCACCTCCTCACAGAACCACAAAGGGGCACTTTTAAAAAAATGAGCCCACTGCAATAAAAAACCGTTCCTAATTGGGTTCAGCAGCTTCTCCCCACCCTGCCCTCAACAGCATCCCCTTACTTCACCCCTCCACCTTACGGGAACACTTTTTCACAGGCAAGCAACCCCAAATTCCGTTCCCAATAATGCTCCTCAATCTCACTGCTCCTCTGCAATCCACCCCAACCCACTTTTCCCCTCCCTACAGAAACACCAGTGCAAATAAATATTGGGAGCCCATCCCCAATTCCACTCCAAATACTCATTTCCCCCCAAGGGCCTCCAAAATCCCTACTCTTCTCAAGCAACACCTTCATCCCCCCACAAAGAGTTACACATTTGGGGGCAGTGGGGGGGGGGGGAAATCTTCTCTATACCACTTTGACCTGTGTGTATCCATACATCCCATATTCACACACACACACCTCTGTATTGTTAAGAGTCCTCTCTCAAATAATCCACGCACCCCATATTCAAAATATATATTATACACACACAAAACCATTCCAGCATCCTCCTTCCTACCAGTCTCTCCTGTCTTCTTCTTTCTTTCTTTTTGGTGGCAAAAGGAACAACAGCAGCAGCATTTAGATGCAGTATATACTGTAAATGAATAAAGTCACACGCATACCTAAATCTAAACCACTACATGCACGCCCGTCCACCAGTACAACCCCCCCCTCCAGAAACGTCCCTCATTTTTTGGTGGCGCCCCCCCCCCGGGAACATACAACAGCCCCCCCCCCAAGACACCCTAGATAACCCCCTTCCCTTGGCCTCCACACCTTCGGGTCTCCCCCAAACACAACAACGCTTCCCCCCCCCCATTGCACCCTCCCAAGATACGGGAGGAAGGGAGAAGCGCCCCAAAAGTGCCTGAAACGGGAAGCGAAGAGGAGGCGAACGGCGCGCGCACACAAGTCACGCTATTAGGCTTCATTTATTACTATTTGCGACTATTATTACCCATAACCGTCATGTGGAGGAGAGCTACAGTCAGTGGGGCTTTTTGTTTTGTAACTAAAGGGTGGGATAATAATAAATAAAATAAAACGGCCTTCGCCCATCCGCGCTCCTCCCCCGCCTGTGGGCAACCCCTCCCCCTTTTAATGGTTTGCCGCCCCCTCCCCAAACCGCGGCAGCGACCCCAAAGGGCGGCGGAAGCCCCCCAAGGAAGCCGCCTCACGCGCCGCCCTCGCCCCCCCCTTAATCCAGCCTCACGGTACATCCTTATTCCCCCCCCCCCGCCGCCGCTCCGTTCCCTCAAGCCGCCCTCCTCGCTCACCCTCCAGCAGCCGTTGGATGATGCTGTCGATGTTGAGCTTGTCAATATCCGCCATCGCCTCTCAGCGGCCGGGGCGAGGGAGCGAAGCCGGAGCCCGCCGGGTCGACCCGCGCGGCCCTTCCCCCGCTCCCGAGCTGGCTCCTTCCTTCTCCTGAATGCCCTACCGCGCGCCCCCTTTCCTCCCTCTCTCGCTTTCCCGCCCCCCAACCCGGCTCGGTCGCTCGCTCGTTCCGGAGGAGGAGGAGGTGGAGATGCCGCAAACAGCGTCGGCGGGCGAACAAAATGGCCGCCTTTCCCTCCTCCCCTCACAAGGAGCCGCCTCCTTCGGGCGCGCAGGGATCTACGAGAGGAAGCTGCGGCCGGGGACTTCTTTCCAGGCAAGGGCGGGAAGATTGAGGAAGCAGCGCTTCCCTTCAGCCTGCTGGGCCGTTTGCGCGCGCTGTCTCTCGCAGAGCCTCGTTTCTCTCGCTCGCACGCTCAAATCCTTCCGCCGATAGAAAGTCGGTACCGGTGCGGCGGGAGGGGGGGGGAGTGAAGTGAGAGGCGGTTCTTCGCTCGTTCTTTCTTCCTTCCCCTCAAAGGCTGAAGGGCATTTGGGGGCTAAAAAGAAGAAAGGAAATTCGCCCCAAAAAGAGAGACGGGGAAAGCGGTCACTAAGTGCTTTCATCCTTAAAATGTGATGGGGAAAGAGCACCCTTGAACATGCGCAGAGTTCTGTTGTTTATTTTCTAAGCCTTTCACATGAAGCCAGCACAGACAGCTCTTGGGGCACGATGTGACTGACAAACCTAGACAGCATCTTAAAAAGCAGAGACATCACCTTGCCAACAAAGGCCCGTATAGTGAAAGCTATGGTTTTCCCAGTAGTGATGTATGGAAGTGAGAGCTGGACCATAAAGAAGGCTGATCACCGAAGAATTGATGCTTTTGAATTATGGTGCTAGAGAAGACTCTTGAGAGTCCCATGGACTGCAAGAAGATCAAACCTCTCCACTCTGAAGAAAATCAGCCCTGAGTGCTCACTGGAAGGACAGATCCTGAAGCTGAGGCTCCAATACTTTGGCCACCTCATGAGAAGAGAAGACTCCCTGGAAAAGACCCTGATGTTGGGAAAGATGGAGGGCACAAGGAGAAGGGGACGACAGAGGATGAGATGGTGGGACAGTGTTCTCGAAGCTACCAGCATGAGTTTGACCAAACTGCGGGAGGCAGTGGAAGACAGGAATGCCTGGTGTGCTCTGGTCCATGGGGTCATGAAAAGTAAGACAACGACTAAACAACAACACGATGTGACACTTGCTCAAATGCGAGCGGAGCCTTAATTTCTAAAATGAGGGTTCAAGAAACTTTGGTGTGTGTGTGGAAATTGGGGCCATAAAAGCTTCACTTTCCCTCTCCCAGTTCCAGATGTTTAATTTTACAGGAGTTGCAACCTTTCCACATACAGGTGTTTCATAGAGATGGAAGGGACCCTGAGCATCATCTAGTCCAACTGCCCGCAATGCAGGAATATGCAGTTGTCTCTTACCTGGATCGAACCTGCGACTTTGGTATTACTAAGCACCATGCTCTAACCAACTGAGCCACCATACAATTTGCACATGCTCAGAGACACTGGTCCTTTGAATTGCCTCTTGTGCTCTGGGGCTAAGCCCTGCCTTAAAGAAACTCAGCTAGAATAAACTGGATCAAAAGCTAAAGCCCCACCACCTGTCATTTAAGAAATTAATTATGAACTGCAAAATAAAAAAGCTGTTCACTAGCCTGGCCAGGCTGGTTTGCATAAGGCGGCCCAGGGGTTCCTTATGTGTAACAGTTCTGCAGCTTGCATTTTTATTCATATCCCAAATAATCAAACTCCTAGCATTTATTGATTTCTTGGGTTTAAGGGGGTTCCTATCCACAAACCTGCCATTCTCCACATTTTGCAGCAATTTGCATTTTTGATTAAGGCACACATTTTTGCAAGCAATTTCTGCTAATATTGTGCATGTTTGTGTTATCTTTACTAGCAAGCTTTAGAGGGCTCTTCTTCATATGAAATTCATTAAATATAGCAAAAAAGAGGGGGCATTTGGGGGGACATCGTAGACAAAACACAGTGTGGGTCATATGGTAATTTCAGATTTAAAATAGAGTTTGCAAGAGAACGTCTTGTGGCACCTGCAAATCTAATGCTTATTATGGCATAAGCTTTTGTGGACTACATTGTACTTCAGTAGAAGCATGAAGTCTTACCTTTAGTTGTGGGCATGTAGGCACATGGTTTTCTTGGGGGGGGGCAGGGAAGGAAAGTTTGTGCAGAAAAGTACAGGCAATGAGCCTTTATTTTATGCATTGTGTTGCACTCTAACCTCACAGTTTAGAAACTCTCGTCCCCCAAGCCATGACTGTGTGTGTGTGTGTAAGCAGGTGTGTTTAAACAGCATCTCTCCCATTAAACAGCTCACCTGGTCCACCTGCCACCTGTGCTGCTTCCTTGCTCCCCTGCTTGGTTGCTGTTTGTCACACTGCAATTGCTGTGAGCACCTATTGACAGCCATGCAAACTACAGAGTGTGATGACAGGCTTACATTTTTATGTATATAGAAAGATATGAATATACATATACTCTCTCTGTATACAGTGGGACAGCGGTTGTCGAATGTAATCCATTCTGGAAGACTGTTCAACTTCCAAAATGTTTGACTACCGAGGCACAATGGGCAGTTGGCAAAATCCATTGAAAAAATGGGAAAACACGCCTCGGAAGTTGAACGGCTTCTGAGGCACTTTAGAAAATGGAAGTATTCACTTCCAGGTTGTCGGCGTTCGAAAGGCGAAATGTTCAACTTCTGAAGCGTTCAACAACCGAGGTTCCTCTGTGTGTGTGTGTATTCATGCACCACTGATGAAGTGGTTCAGAAAAGCTTGTGCCATAATAAATGTTTCCAAGGAACCACAATACTCTTTGTTCTTGTGGTACTTTGTGCAACGGAAATCATAACTCCCACTCATGGGATTGTGGTGTAGGCGGGAACCCATGTAACCCATGTGAGCTGGACCTGCAACAAAATCTTGCAGTATGAATCGCTTTTCTTTCAGCCACATATTCTTTCAGATACTCCATTTCTCCTCACCCCTATATTTCTCCTCAGCCCCATAGGTGCTCAACATTCTGTGGGTTCTGAGCACCCCACATCCTTATATGGCTGTTGTGGTGTTTCCCCACCAACCCTTAAGTTTTTGTTTTTATGCAAACCTTGGGGTTCCCCTGAACCTGCTGATACTCCCTGCTTTTGTCCATGTGACGCCATTTTGGCTGCCTAAGGATTAGCACACAGAGAATGAATTTGCTATACAGTAAGCTTTTGTCAAATACATACTTGTGTTCTTTCAAAAAGGCCCACAATTGGATACGTTTTAATATTCATTGTTTTTCTTCTGGATTCTGCAGAAATCAGTCAGGGCGAAGCCAAGGAAAACCCAAAGCAATTTAAATCAGCTAAGTGCTGATAATATTTATAATTCCATTGGCAGGGAGAAAGGATATGCAATGTTTAACTACTTTTGGTTTTAATCTTTGGCTGAATGTCGTTTAATTAGCATACTTATTGCTCCTTTAATAGTTAGGGTAGCGTTCTTGTTTTTTTAATTGACGCAAAGCCAGCTCTGCCTCTCTTTTCCTCCAGGGCAAATGCCTTCTTAATGTACACACCAACTGGATCTTTTACCCTGGCAGTTATATAATAACCATAACATCTCATTATAACTGGTGGAACTTGCCAGTTAAGAGTTCAGGCTGGAACGATGAGTCGGAGGAATTTGCAGAGTCAGCTCACCTTGAAGCAAGTCAGGAAGGGAGAGTCAGAGCACGTAAGATGTAGGTCACTTGCAGCTTAGGTAACCACCGCTGCTGCAGGCTACCTACAGGTAATGATTCTGGAACCGCAAAAGGTTCTGAAGCAGGCTGGGCCTCAAAGAGTTCCAGATTGCACCAGATGGGCAAGAAGAGCTTAATAAATAGACAACAAAGTCCTATGTGGGAAGGCAGGCCATGTCAGGATCTTGCACTCCAGATGGAATTTGGTTGCTTGTTTCTTAAAATCATATCCCCAAAAGAACTTTCAACCCAGCTTTTGCATGTGTTTGCATTGCACCGTGGTTACAAACCACAAACAACACCCCCTCTTTTGACTTGATAGCCAGACCCCCAAGTTAGCTCACACGTTTTCTTCCCTGCACTGTTTCCTTCTACACAGCCAGCTCCACGTGGGATTTTAATTTTTTTATTTTGTAGTCACTGCAGTAATTAAATTACAATCATGATCCTTAAGCAATAGCATTTTTTGCTTGTGAACACTGGTTGTTAAAATGTAGGCTTCGAAGATACATTTCTTACGGAATTACCGTATTTTTTGCTCTATAAGACTCGCTTTTTCCCTCCCAAAAAGTAAGGGGAAATGTGTGTGCGTCTTATGGAGTGAATACAGGCTGCGCAGCTATCCCAGAAGCCAGAACAGCAAGAGGGATCACTGTGCAGCGATCCCTCTTGCTGTTCTGGCTTCTGAGATTCAGAATATTATTTTTTCTTGTTTTCCTCCTCCAAAAACTAGGTGTGTCTTATGGTCTGGTGCGTCTTATAGAGCGAAAAATACGGTAATGTTACTTTAGCGAAGGCAGCTCTTTAGTTTGCTTGTTGTTGTTGTTTTTGCTGCATCAACAAAGCACCAACCAGGCCTTTAATCGTTTCAGTTTAATTGCCCTACACTCTTCCTGTTAAGAGCAGTGATGTGATTCTTGAAGGTAAATTCTGGGACAATCCCTTACATTTGCTGTACTTGGCAAAACTAAGCATGGCCAACCCCCCCACCTCCCCATGCGGTGGGTACTTCCTCCCTCTTGACATTTTCCAGGCTCTGAATTACAGTTTGGCTAAATAATATAAGATGACATGTTATTTATTTCCCTGGGTTTTCGTTCTTTGCATAGCCGCCTGCTGCTCCTCTAAGAATTCCACAAATAGACCCCAGTTTAGAAATGCCTCTATTTGTTTAAGTTTCCCTTTCATATCTTTCTCCTTCTTGGATGTTGTTTCTGCTCTTGAAAAGGTCGCTGACTTCTTAGACTGTGGCTACTTTCTACTTCTTCTTAAGTAAATGATTTATAGTTGTAAATTAGCTGGGTTCTAATAGATGACAAGGTCCCATTTTTTCTGTGGGTGTCATCACATTTGCAGTATTGATATCTATATGCATGCATATTTTAAATGAAAGGTTACATCACTTTTGCAAGGGGATTAATGTATTCCAAGACAGATCAAAAAATTATTGAAGGCTTCAGGGCTCTTAAGCAGAGAATCTGGCAAACGAGACCCAGGCACCTTATGTAGGCGCACGGTCCATTTTATTTTGATATTTTATTAAGGATTTTCTTGTTTTACAGAAGTAAGTAATGCCTCGTTGTTGTTTTTCCATGTAACATTTTTACAAATCCATTTCATTTGTTGAGGCATTAGGGGGAGAAGAAAAGAAAAAAGAAAGGGGGGGTGGAGAGAGGGAAGATGGAAGTGGGTGGGGTCGGGTGGCGGTGTTTCTATTATGTTTAATGTATGTAGAGTTTGGGGTCAGCGTTGTTTGTGTTGTTCACTTGTGTTCCTTTGGTTGTGAGAGAGGTTGGGGTTGGCCTAGGGTGTGATTGTTTGCTTGTGATTGGCTGTGGTGATCTTTGTTTTCATGTGTGAGTGAGGTGGGTGGGTGTTTTGGATCAGGTTAGCCATATTGATTTGTATGCTGTTGGTGGATTATTGTTCTTGTCCTGTTGGGCTGTGTATGTGATAAAGGGGAGCCATACCGGGGTGAAGGCGTCTTCTTCTGTTTGTCCTCGTGTCAGTTTCAGTTTATTAGTTAATTTTTCTAGTAGGGCTGTTTCCCATACTATTTGGTATCATTGGTCCATACTTACTCCTGACAGGTCTCTCCAGTGCATGTAGCTCCATGGCAGGGGTCAGAGGGGAGAGGCTGACCTGCTGTCTGTTGCTCTTTGGTGCCACCCCTTTGAGTGGCCAGAGGGTAGTATTGCAGCTTACCAGTTTGACAGGGGTCAGGTGACATAATGGCCTAATAGGATTCCAGCTGATCATTAAAAAATGCTGACGCACTGTTAGCTTGCACAGTTGAATTGCATCATGCAGTTCCATTCAAGATCTGGTCCTGCCTTTTTCTTCGGCCTGCATCTCTCTGCCCTCCTCCCTTCCACTGGTCACTTGCATGCAAAGGGGTCAAAGGAGGCAGCACATACATGGGGGAGGCTTCCCTCTCTGGCCAGGTAAATGGGCTAGACATGATTTCCCCCTATATGCATGACCTTCAAAACAGAATCTTCCACGTATGACGTGACTCAGCTGTATCAACATGACCACAACATTGCAACATAATAATAGGAAGAAGTAATAGTTCCACTTTATTCCGCACACTGTTCCGGACACTCGACTGTAAGAAGAACGTAGACAAGCCGGAAGGCCAACAAAGAAGGTCAGATTGAAAACAAGTCCTGTAAGGAAAGATGGAAGGAACCTTGCTATAGTTACACTGGGAAGGGGTTTGATAGCCCAGGAAAGGATGTCATGCATAAGCAGGAAAAGCCTTGTTGTTTGCTGCCCCAGAGGGCAAGATTCACTCTCAGAGGCATAAGTTACAGGAGGGTAGATTTTTGACTGAATATTAGGAGAAACTGCTTGGTGAGCAGCTCAACAGTGAAACCAATAACCTAAGAGGGGAAGTGACCTTCAAGCAGAGGTTGTGCAACCATTCAGCTCTGGATTCCCTGAATCTGGCAGTGGAAAGGGAGCCCCCATTTTGGAATCCCTCTGAGATACAGTTGGAGCCTAGTCCTTGAAGCAGTAGATGGCCAGCCCAAGACTTGCTTATTCACTCAGGCTTTTAGTGGAACCTGATGTTGGAATTTAGACTTTTTAGGTTGCTTCCAGGGTGTCACTATTTTCACATGGGGTTCAGGTCTCACAATTTCAGTAGACTGGGAGGTTTCAGTAGACTGTTTACGAAACAAACCCGCTTCCCCAAAAATTCTGAATTTTTGCAACAAGGAAAGGGATATGAAAGTGTGAGGTGGCTCTGGCTTTGATGCAATGTCATCTAGCCTCGTTTGGCTTCCCACCAACAAATCAGGATGAATCAACAGGTTGTCTGAAAGTGCCTTTGGCTCGTTGTGAAACTTACCTGCCTATTTTTTACTAATTGTGTTGAGAATTTAAAACTTTTAGTTGCAACCCACTCTGAAATCCCTGTGCAACTGGCAAGAAATGTTTTTAAAGAAATGAAATGAAATGAATAGATGGCCCTACAAAGTCCTCTTCCTCTGTGATAAGGCTTCTGGCTCTTTCCTTGTTCCCCATTTTAAGGAATTTGCTTTCTAAGTTAAGATGGATATGTCTGTTCCCAACAGAAATGGTTCCCAAGTTTGTGTTTCGCTGCCCAATGCTATAAAGACCAAATGATTTAATAGAATGCTCCTATGTAATAACACACTGAAAAAGATTCCAAGTTTTGGAGGCACCTATGACCAACGAGAATAGTTGACTCTTCAAAATTTTAAAAAAGGTAATATTTTGCATTTGGATAAGACAGAAAAAATGTGTGCTTCCTTTCTCTCTGACGTTTAAGGGAGCCTCAGAAGCAGGACAAATTTCCTTGAATGCTCACTGGAAGGACAGATCCTGAAGTTGAGGCTCCAATACTTTGGCCACCTCATGAGAAGAGAAGACTCCCTGGAAAAGACCCTGATGTTGGGAAAGATGGAGGGCACAAGGAGAAGGGGGCGACAGAGGACGAGATGGTTGGACAGTGTTCTCAAAGCTACCAGCATGAGTTTGACCAAACTGCGGGAGGCAGTGGAAGACAGGAGGGCCTGGCGTGCTCTGGTCCATGAGGCCATCAAGAGTCAGACATGACTAAATGACTAAGCAACAGCAACAGAAGCATGACAGCACTTTCACGTGCTTTCAGTCTGGTGACGCTTCAGCACACAACTGAGAAGACAGGAAGTGACACAGCATTCCTTTCTCAGTTGCGCAGGGGTGAATCAAGGCCTTTAAAGGACCTAAGAACTGAGAAAATTATGGTGCCCCCAATATATAAGATCAAAGCAATTCTGAACCATAAAATAGAATAAAATTAAAATAATTTGATACTTGGAAGAAGAAAACATTAAAGCAGTCATGGTGGGGAAAATAAGAACTCTCCCCTTTTTTCAATTCTCTTCTTTTTACCTATCTCCACCTAAACCAGGGGGTGTCTTATTAACATAGATCAAAATTATGCGAGGGAATCTGATTTTGCCATGTGTTGAAATAAATCCGCATTGTATTATTTTATAGTTTAGTACTTCTTTTATTATGAAGTACATGTTTGGGACACCGTAATATTGTCAGTGCAATGACAAACCTAGACAGCATCTTAAAAAGCAGAGACATCACCTTGCCGACAAAGGTCCGTATAGTCAAAGCTATGGTTCTCCCAGTAGTGATGTATGGAAGCGAGAGCTGGACCATAAAGAAGGCTGATCGCCGAAGAATTGATGCTTTTGAATTATGGTGCTGGAGGAGACTCTTGAGAGTCCCGTGGACTGCAAGAAGATCAAACCTCTCCATTCTAAAGGAAATCAGCCCTGAGTGCTCACTGGAAGGACAGATCATGAAGCTGAGGCTCCAATACTTTGGCCACCTCATGAGAAGAGAAGACTCCCTGGAAAAGACCCTGATGTTGGGAAAGATGGAGGGCACAAGGAGAAGGGAACGACAGAGGACGAGATGGTTGGATAGTGTTCCCGAAGCTACCAGCATGAATTTGACCAAACTGCGGGAGGCAGTGGAAGACAGGAGTGCCTGGCATGCTCTGGTCCAGGGGGTCACGAAGAGTTGGACACGACTCAACGACAACAATATTATCAGTGCCTCTAGAGGTAATCATTCAGCCCTGATCCTGCATCTCTCCCAGCTGCCCCCCCCCCCGCCACTGGATTGATCCCTACGTTGTAAGCCTTCCAGCTGGGATTTATTGGGGAGTAGCTGAGGAGATCTGAGCCTGTGCCATGGCACCCCAAAGCCTATTTAAAGACCTGGCAGAACCTCTGCTTCCAGCAGGCCTGCCACTTGCCCTGGCAGGTGCTTTCACCTTGGAATGATGTTCTTGTCAACTCTTATCCATTAACTGGCTCTTCCTTTGAAGGGAAGGCGCCCCCTCTGGGGAAATTCCCTGATGATTCAGCCTGCTGCAGTCTTCTCTTCGAGTCAGCATCTAGTTCACTCACTTCAGAGGGAAGTTGCATTAAGATTCTGGGCTGCTGAAGGTGACGGGTATCCAATAGTTGGTGACCTTCCTACTGGCACCGACTTTAGACAAGACTTAGCAAGGTGCTGCTATTCAGTTAATTGGATTTCAGCAAATGCTTAGCTCCTTTTTACCGCGAAACTGTCAGGCCCACCTTCCCTGTCTTTAGCTGTATCCAGCCAGATGCTGTAGTGCAGCTTGGTGCCTTCAAGGTGTGGTTGGACTACAACTCCTATCAGCTGGCTGGGGCTGATGGGAGTTGTAGTCCAACGAGACTTGGAGGGCACCAGGTTCTTTGCAGGAAATGGATGTGGCACCCCCCCGGACTGGCAGCTGAATGCAGCCTCTTTATCAGGCCTTCAGAATTCTCCCCCAGACCACCTCCCAGCCCAGCCCTGGTCAAGAACCTCCTGTGTTGTTTTTCATGGCTGGAATATGACCTTGGGACTGCAGTAAGATGGGCGCATGCATGCGTTGAAACCTCTGACTTTTGCACAGCAGGAATAAAGCCTATTGCAAGACGCGGGTGACGCTGTGGGTTAAACCACAGAGCCTAGGGCTTGCCAATCAGAAGGCCGGCGGTTTGAATCCCCACGACGGGGTGAGCTCCCGTTGCTCGGTCCCTGCTCCTGCCAACCTAGCAGTTCGAAAGCACGCCAGTACAAGTAGATAAATAGGTATCGCTCCAGCAGGAAGGTAAACGGCGTTTCCATGCGCTGCTCTGGTTCGCCAGAAGCGGCTTAGTCATGCTGACCACATGACCCAGAAGCTGTATGCCGGCTCCCTCGGCCAATAAAGCGAGATGAGCGCCGCAACCCCAGAGTTGGTCACGACTGGACCTAATGGTCAGGGGTCCCTTTACCTTTAAGTCTCACAATCATCACTCCCTAGCCAATACGGACAATGCATAACCTCCAAGTGTCCCAATATTCCAGAGACAGTCCCAGATTTACAGAAGCCATCGTGGTTTCTGATTTGATCCCGGAATGTCCCACTTTTCTTTAGGATGTCCCTATTTTATTATCCCCTATTATACTGGGATGTCTCTGTTTTCATTGGAGAAATGTTGGAGGGTATGGCAATGTGACCCACTAGGAAATAAACCCTTTGGGCTGAAAAAGCCCTCATCCCACCCCCAGCGCTGAAGATCAGGGTGCACTTGTGGCTCTGATGTTTTGTTGTAATTTTGTGAGTCATTCTGAGTCTGTAGAAAAGTGGCATACAAGGAATTATTTTCATATTTCAACCATTTGTACACCGCTTAATTGCAATCGTCTCTAAGCAGTATACAAGTAATGCAACAAGAATTAAAATAAACAAATAGCCCCCACTTTACTGTAGTTAATTTGGGATAGAGCAACGGGAGCTGACCCCATTGCACAGATTCAAACTACTGACCTTGTGATCGGCAAGCCCAAGAGGCTCGGTGGTTTAGACCACAGCTCCCCCTGCATCCCCTGGCTGTATTGTACAGTGGTAAAAGGTAAAGGTAAAGGTACCCCTGCCCGTACGGGCCAGTCTTGCCAGACTCTAGGGTTGTGCACTCATCTCACTCTAAAGCCCGGGGGCCAGCGCTGTCTGGGGACACTTCCGGGTCACGTGGCCAGCGTGACATCGCTGCTCTGGCGAGCCAGAGCCGCACACGGAAACGCCGTTTACCTTCCCGCTAGTAAGCAGTCCCTATTTATCTACTTGCACCCGAGAGTGCTTTCGGACTGCTAGGTTGTCAGGCGCTGGGACCGAACAGCGGGAGCGCACCCTGCCGCGGGGATTCGAACCGCCAACCTTTCGATCGGCAAGCCCTAGGCACTGAGGCTTTAGCCCACAGCGCCACCCGTGTCCCTTGTACAGTGGTACCTTGGGTTAAGTACTTAATTCGTTCCGGAGGTCCGTTCTTAACCTGAAACTGTTCTTAACATGAAAACCACTTTAGCTAATGGGGCCTCCCGCTGCCGCCAGAGCACGATTTCTGTTCTCATCCTGAAGCAAAGTTCTTAGCCTGAAGCACTATTTCTGGGTTGGCGGAGTCTGCAACCTGAAGCGTATGTAACCTGAAGCGTATGTAACCTGAGGTATGACTGTATTCTCAGTTGCATTTAGGTTTTCCTCCCCATTGTATCTTCATTTTATTTTTTCTATCTCTGCATGCATTTTATTGGATTACACTTATTCCTTTTACTGTACAGTGGTACCTCGGATTACAGACACTTCAGGTTACAGACTCACCCAGAAATAGTACCTTGGGTTAAGAATTTTGCTTCAGGATGAGAACAGAAATTGTGCTCCAACGGCGTGGCAGCAGCAGGAGGCCCCATTAGCTAAAGTGGTACCTCAGGTTAAGAACAGTTTCAGGTTAAGAACGGACGTCCAGAACGAATTCAGTGCTTAACCCGAGGTAACAGTGTACAGTGTACAGTGGTACCTTGGTTCTCGAACTTAATCCGTTCCGGGAGTCCATTCAACTCCCAAAACCATTCGAAAACCAAAGTTCAACTTACAATTGGCTGCAGGAGCTTCCTGCACTCAAGCGTCCGACATTCGGCTTCTGAAAAACTTTAGCAAACCAGACACTTTCTTCCAGGTTTGCAGTGTTGGGGAGCCAATTTGTTTGGCAACTAAGCCGTTCGGGAACATGTATGAATTGGACGAAGGTGTCCGTCCTTCATGGTGGAGTGATCCTTTGAATGCATTTTGTTTTTTTAATAAATTTTATTAACCGGCCAATCAAATCAAATTAAATCACATCACATAAATTCCGAATTACAAAGCCGAATTTTAATTTCTGTTGGGGGGACCCATATTTCAAGATCCGAAGGGGGATTCTGATCATCTTCTTGCTACTGCGTCAATGTCCAAATCAGACCAAATCAGTCCAAACAGAGTTCATAATTCTATCCAGTCTTATCTTGCTGTTTCCACATCACATCTTGTTCATATATTTTCTCTTTTTTCTTTATGATCTCTTCTGATAGTCTCCTTAAGCCGATAAACACCAATATTAATCCTGTGTGAATTTTTCCGTTCTTCTCAAATCGAGATGGTTTCCATATATCATCGCCTTCATAGATAACATCGCTCTTTCCATCGTTAATCTCGTAAAACTGTCGTTCTTAAGTCCCTCTGAGGAGTTTCACCCACAATATAAGCAGCCTTTACTCCCCTTCCTTCCTTGAAATATGTGCATTCCTTCATCCAAAATGTTTCTTTTTGAAGTTCTTGCAGCTAGTGGCGCGGATCAGGGACGGCGTCCAGGAGCACCGGAATCCCACAGGAGGGCTTTGTGCCTAGTGCCCCCATCCCCACAAATTCAGGGGTGGTATAGGGCACAGCAGGCAAGGGCAGTCCCCTCCCATCCTGGGGGGGGGGTAGGGAGGCTAATGACTCCCATCATAGCCTCCAAATTACCTCGTGTGGGTCGGAGAGATGTTATTGTCAGCCATCTTCCGATGCGCCCCCTAGTGGCCCCCGATCCTTTGAATGCATTTTGAAGCGTTCACCTGATATGTTTTAAGTGCAAGCATTAAAAGGCAAGGTTTGAATTTGGCAGTTGCGTAAACGAAGATCACACGGGTGTTTTTGTCACAGGGCCCATGACTGCAGGCAACACCTTGCCCGGTTTACCCGATAGCAAAACCCGGGTCCAGCCCTGTGCAACCTGTTAAACATTCCAGTTCAATGCAGGAATAGCCGAAACAATATGGAATGGCGTCCTGCAGAAAAGAAGGCAACTCCCCTCATCTTCTTCAGTAAATGGACTTTGGTCTTCTTATCTTGTGGTAGGATATCAGCGAAATAACATTGACTGATTGGTTTAATCCACAAGTCTCCAGCCAAGTTTTTCTGGAGATAAAATAAGGGCCATTTACGTGAAAAGTCCAGTGACACGTACAAAGGATAAGCTTTTTCTCCCTCTCTTTCCATGCCAGGCATAATATTGCCAGCTTCTATCATGTCACCTCTTCCTCACCTTTTCTCTAAACCTAAAACCCCGCATGGTTTTATGGGTTTATGGTTTTATGGAATGCGGGTGGCACTGTGGGTTAAAGCACAGAGCCTAGGGTTTGCCGATCAGAAGGTTGGCGGTTCGAATCCCCGCGACGGGGTGAACTCCCGTTGCTCGGTCCCTGCTCCTGGCAACCTAGCAGTTCCAAAGCACATCAAAGTGCAAGTAGATAAATAGGTACCGCTCCAGCGGGAAGGTAAACGGCGTTTCCGTGCGCTGCTCTGGTTCGCCAGAAGCGGCTTAGTCATGCTGGCCACATGACCCGGAAGCTGTACGCCGGCTCCCTCGGCCAGTAAAGCGAGATGAGCACCGCAACTCCAGAGTCGGCCACAACTGGATCAGGGGTCCCTTTACCTTTACCTTTACCAGGCCCCATGCTCCTCCATTTAATCTTCTGTTCCACATCTCAAACACATCCATACAAAATGCTAAAGCGAGATGAGCGCTGCAACCCCAGAGTCGGCCATGACTGGACCTAATGGTCAGGTGTCCCTTTACCTTTACCTAAAACCCTGCAATGGAAGTGAGAGCTGGACCATAAAGAAGGCTGATCGCCGAAGAATTGACGCTTTTGAATTATGGTGCTGGAGGAGACTCTTGAGAGTCCCATGGACTGCAAGAAGATCAAACGCATCCATTCTTAAGGAAATCAGCCCTGAGTGCTCACTGGAAGGACAGATCGTGAAGCTGAGGCTCCAATACTTTGGCCACCTCATGAGAAGAGAAGACTCCCTGGAAAAGACCCTGATGTTGGGAAAGATGGAGGGCACAAGGAGAAGGGGACGACAGAGGACGAGATGGTTAGACAGTGTTCTCAAAGCTACAAACATGAATCTGACCAAACTGTGGGTGGCAGTGGAAGACAGGAGTGCCTGGCGTGCTCTGGTCCATGGGGTCACGAAGAGTCGGACACGACTGAACGACTAAACAACAACAACAAAACCCTGCAATGCTGCACCCTTTCCTTGTAGGGAAGTCATTCCACCTCCTTGGTCATTCTGGCTGCCTTTACGGTTGCCAAAGCCTACCCGCCCTGGCCAGGCTACCCTCTTCCCTGATTGTAGCACAAGCCTTGCCCTTCCATTCTCCCCCTGCGTTGGCAGGCCTTGACTCATCCTCTTGCTTCAGCAGCTACCCAATGGAAGAAGCACGCTGGCTGCTAAAGAGCAATTCCCCCACCCCCTGCTTATTTCAGAACCAGCCAATATGGGGGACTAATCCTGTGCATTTCCTGCTCCCCCCCCCCCCCGCAGCGTATTCCCACTCCTGTAATTTCCTCTTCCTCTGCTGCATGTAGGTCACCAGGAAGCCTTAGGAACCCACCAGCTAACATTCGCATTTTATTTTATTTTTTAATCTGTTTCAATACTCCAGGGGGGGTGTGGATGGCATGGCAAGCTCTTTGCATGGCTGCAAGCAAAATGTATTTTCCAGCACGCTGCCGCTACCAGTTTCATTAAACAAAGAAATGTAAAGGGTTGTTATTTTTTCCCCCCGATGAAAAGAATGAGAGGGAGAGAGATTAGCAAGGCCCCATCTGCCCTTGTCTCTGGCTCAGCTGCCTTCAGCAGGTTGGTCAGTTTCTCATGCAAAGTATGAGCCTTCTTTGAAGGAGATCTTTCCATTTCCCCCCTCTTTCCCCAAACACAGTTGGAGAGGGGCTGCGTCTGTCAAAGCACTTATTATTATTATTATTATTATTATTATTATTACAGATTTTCAAAATCCCAAAACTTTGATCAACTTACTATGTTGCAATCACTATAAACTTTCCCCACAAAGGCCCATATTATCCAACTGCTTATGGTGGCAGTTCGGCAGATTTGAGATACTTCGATTGCATACGTTGCCCTTTAACAAAACCTAGCTTTAAGTGGATCTTAAAGAAACTATAATGACCCCAGTGGAATTAGTTGGTATAACAGGGAGCAGATAGAATGGAGGACTGAAATGCCTTTTAAAAAACTCGTTCAATAAATCAAACGTGCTTGCCTGGTCCCAGGGCAGGGAGAGTCTGAGCATACCATGAGTGCCTTGCAATAAAAACGAGGCTGCAGCTAGTAGGGAGCCATGCATAGCACCACAACAGGCAGCCTCTGGGCATGCTCAGAGTGCATTGCAAAAGAAAAGAGACAGGTAGTTCTAAAGTTCCCTGTGGGGAGGAAGCCTCTGGACTAGGGATGGAAGAACCTGTCAGTCTGAGCAGGAAGTGCGGGGAGAGAAGGTACATGCGGAGGAGTGGGATAAACAAAAGAATAAATAATGCGACGGAGTTGGCCGATGTCTTCCTGCTTACATAATCCTTGAGGGTTCCTCCGAAAGCACAACTCTGCATGATAAGGCAAATTGCAGCAATAAGAGCAATTACTGTTGTGGTTTGGCAGCCGCAGACCTTTGGAATGAGAAACCGCTCCTTTGACACCCAAGGCAGCTGCAAGGATCAGGTTTTGAAAAGAGATCCATTTGCTGAAATGTTGCACCTCCTGTTGGCTTAGCTGAGCATCCTCCAGCAGTGCGCTGGTTAAATGCGAGGTGTAGAAGCTCACATCCTGCCAGCCCCCATAGCCACCCCCAGGGGAACCCAAAATTGCAGCAGGTCGCTATGTTGTTCCATTGGTATAACTATTGTATTTTTCGCTCTATAAGACGCACCAGACCACAAGACGCACCTAGTTTTTGGAGGAGGAAAACAAGAAAAAATATATTCTGAATCTCAGAAGCCAGAACAGCAAGAGGGATCGCTGCGCAGTGAAAGCAGCAATCCCTCTTGCTGTTCTGGCTTCTGGGATAGCTGCGCAGCCTGCATTCGCTCCGTAAGAAGCACACACATTTCCCCTTACTTTTTTAGGAGGGGAAAAGTGAGTCTTATAGAACAAAAAATACGGTCGCTATCTATTTCCACCAGCATCTCTCAGCCTGGTTTCTTTGGTTTGCTTTGGACTACAGCTCCCATCATCCTCATGCTAGCTGAGGCTGATGGGAGCTGTAGTCAGTGGCATAGCGTGGGTTGTCAGCACCCGGGGGAAGGCAAGTAATTTGCACCCCCTAACCCGTGGATTTGCGCCCCCTAACCCGTGGATTTGCACCCCCTAACCCTAACCCCCAGATGTTGCGCCCGGTGCGGCCGGCCCCCCCTGCACCCCCCACGCTACGCCACTGGCTGTAGTCCAAAGCAAACCAAGGGCACCAGGTTGGCAGAGGCTGGTGGAAATAGACACCAAACCACCCATCCTGAGCCACGAAGCAGCAACTTCCCCAGTGAAGGAGTATCACCGGCAGAGCCAGTTTGCAGTCATAACACGACACTTTATAAGAACAACAACTTGGAGACAAGGAGCAACAGCTCAGGCTGCACCCAGCCATGTATCCGCTCACCCGGTTCTGCAGAAACAGGGCAGCTCAAATACCTGCAGCTGAATCCAAAGACTGGTATGGCCAGCGGAACGAGAAACACCCAATTTGCTCTGAGCGCAAGGAACACCCAGTCAGGATCTGGGCCCTTATGCAACAGGATGCTTTTTTGAAGGGCTGGCCTGGGAGGACATTCCTGGGCAAGCAGGTGCACCTGCACTTAATTGCCACTGTCAGCTGGTCCCCAGGTGCAAGGTGTGTGCATGTCTGCAGAGAGAGTACACCTGGTGCAAGGTGGGGCTGTGCCTTCCCCTTGCTGGTCTTGTACAGGTCTTGCAACCTGCAGATCGCTCTCCCGTGCTAAAGCTCCAGGGGCAAGTCCACAAAAAATGAGACGATTTGTCTTGCGGGGGTGGGAAATAATCTTGTTCATCATCATCATCATCATAATAATAAATTTTTATTTATATCCCACCCTCCCCAGCTGAAGCCGGGCTCAGGGCGGCTAACAACAATAAAATAATACAGTGGTGCCCCGCAAGACGAATGCCTCGCAAGACGGAAAACCCGCTAGACGAAAGGGTTTTCCGTTTTGGAGGTGCTTCGCAAAACGAATTTGCTATGGGCTTGCTTCGCAAGACGAAAATGTATTGCGAGTTCCTGCGATTTTTTTTCGCTCCCCACCCCCTTTTTCTAAGGCACTAAGCTGCTAATAGCCTTTTAGCAGCTAATCCGCTAATCCCTTAAGCCTTTAATAGCCGCTAATAGCCGCTAAACCACTAATAGCGCTAATCCGCTAATCCGCTAATGGGCTTGCTTCGCAAGACGAAGAAAACGCTAGGCGAAGAGACTCGCTGAACGGATTCTTTTCGTCTTGCGAGGCACCACTGTACAACATTCTAAAATCATTTCATTATAAAATTAATTCAAATCAAATTGATGACAACCATTGGGCTAGAGTTCTGTAAAGTTCATAGAGTTCATAAAAAGAAAACTGTTTCCCCCACTGGTGGGGTTTCTAGCATACAAAGGATTTTTAAAGCCCAGCAGTGGGGGCAGGGACCCTTATCAGACAGCATCGAATCATTAGATCTCATTTCTACAGTGGTACCTCAGGTTAAGTACTTAATTCGTTCCGGAGGTCCGTTCTTAACCTGAAACTGTTCTTAACCTGAAGCACCACTTTAGCTAATGGGGCCTCCTCCTGCTGCCGCGCCGCCGGAGCAAGATTTCTGTTCTCATCCTGAAGCAAAGTTGTTAACCTGAAGCATTATGTCTGGGTTAGGGGAGTCTGTAACCTGAAGCGTATGTAACCCGAGGTACCACTGTATTTCGCTTTTCCTTCAAGATGCTCAAAGCAGCGTTTGTTGTCCCTTCCCCACCTTGAACCTCATAACAATCTGTAGGCTAGACAGGGAGAGGGAGGCAGAGACTGACTGAAGTTCAAGCGTCGTAGCTGAGCAGGGATTTGAACCTGAGCCTCAAAGGGCATAGCCTAATAATAATAATAATAATAATAATAATAATTTATTATTTGTACCCCGCCCATCCAGCTGGGTTTCCCCAGCCACTCTGGGCGGCTTCCAACAAAGATTAAAAATACATTAAAATGCCACACATTTAAAACTTCCCTAAACAGGGCTGCCTTTAGATGTTTTCTAAATGTCAGGTAGTTAGAATCATAGAATCATAGAGTTGGAAGAGACCACAAGGGCCATCGAGTCCAACCCCCTGCCAAGCAGGAAACACCATCAGAGCACTCCTGACATATGGTTGTCAAGCTTCTGCTTAAAGACCTCCAAAGAAGGAGACTCCACCACACTCCTTGGCAGCAAATTCCACTGTCAAACAGCTCTTACTTCCAGGAAGTTCTTCCTAATGTTTAGGTGGAATCTTCTTTCTTGTAGTTTGGATCCATTGCTCCGTGTCCGCTTCTCTGGAGCAGCATTAAACAACCTTTCTCCCTCCTCTATGTGACATCCTTTTATATATTTGAACATGGCTATCATATCACCCCTTAACCTCCTCTTCTCCAGGCTAATCATGCCCAGCTCCCTTAGCTGTTCCTCATAAGGCATCGTTTCCAGGCCTTTGACCATTTTGGTTGCCCTCCTCTGGACACGTTCCAGTTTGTCAGTGTCCTTCTTGAACTGTGGTGCCCAGAACTGGACACAGTACTCCAGGTGAGGTCTGACCAGAGCAGAATACAGTGGCAATATTACTTCCCTTGATCTAGATGCTATACTCCTATTGATGCAGCCCAGAATTGCATTGGCTTTTTTAGCTGCCGCGTCACCCTGTTGGCTCATGTCAAGTTTGTGGTCAACCAAGACTCCTAGATCCTTTTCACATGTACTGCTCTCAAGCCAGGTGTCACCCATCTTGTATTTGTGCCTCTCATTTTTTTTTGCCCAAGTGCAATACTTACATTTTCTCCCTGTTAAAATGCATCTTGTTTGTTTTTACCCAGTTCTCTAATCTGTCAAGGTCGTTTTGAAGTGTGATCCTGTCCTCTGGGGTGTTAGCCACCCCTCCCAGTTTGGTGTCATCTGCAAATTTGATCAGGATGCCCTTGAGTCCATCATCCAATCAGAATCTGACTTGCCAATCAGAAGGTCAGCGGTTTGAATCCCCACGGCGGGGTGAGCTCCCGTTGCTCGGTCCCTGCTCCTGCCCACCTAGCAGTTTGAAAGCACGTCAAAGTGCAAGTAGATAAATAGGTACCACTCTAGCGGAAGGTAAACGGCGTTTCCGTGCGCTGCTCTGGTTCGCCAGAAGCGGCTTAGTCATGCTGGCCACATGACCCGGAAGCTGTACGCCGGCTCCCTCGGCCAGTAAAGCGAGATGAGCGCCACAACCCCAGAATCGGTCACGACCGGACCTAATGGTCAGGGGTCCCTTTACCTTATACCTGGCGGTCTCGCCGCCGGCAGATCTGCAGCATGCATTGAAAGCACATAACTTTCCCACAAGAACCATGGAAATGGTGTTCCCCTGCCCACCCCCAGCTGCAGTTATCAGCCCCCTTAGCAAGGAGGGCCGTCTCCCTCTCCTTTCCAGTTGGGTACCAATTGTCTGGCACTTGTCTCTGCATCTAAAGAGGCTCTCCTTGCTTCCAGGCTAATGATTCAGTGGCCCTCTTGATAGAAGCGCAGAGGCTTCTGCCAAGCAAGGTTTTGGAAAGCCACCCAGCTAATGAAGATTAAACGTTCTGCAGCAGCCATGCATGATGAGTAATTGGGGTTGATATTTTCATATCAGCTGGACTTAAATAAAAAGTCTTTTTTTCATTTTTCTTTCTGAGAGCTTTCCTAAACACCATACAGGGGCTTTTTTTGGGTGGGTCGGTTGGGTTCCAGAATGGAGCCGTTCATCTTTGTGGGAGGCTTTTCATTATCTGCTTCCTTGCAGACACCAAGAGAAAAGGCCACCTCTGAGCACATGCAGAGTGCATTTCTCTCCCAATAGTTGTCATTCCACATGGTCTCCCTGTAATATGAGTGAGTCTTCCAATCAGGCCTAATTTCTCTATCTCCTCCGTCTTTTAAAATAGGTTTTAATTGATTGATTGATTGATTGATTTTATTTTTCTGTATTTATATCCTCACCTGTTTTCCAAGGGGCACAAGGCCATGTATGTGGTTCCCTCCTTTCTTTCTTGTTTTGTTTTTGGTTTTTTATTTTTAAATTTTATTAATATTTTTATTAAGTACAAATTATAAAACATACATATTCACAACAAAAGAAAATACAAAAGAAAAAGAAAATACATCTAACCAAGGAAAAAGAATTAGAGAATATTTTGTCTCTTTTCATATTTACAGTTATTTATACCTCTATAAAATGCTATTCACAATAAAGCAGTGAAATGAAAGATAAGATATCGGAAAAAGAAAAAAAGAACAAAGAAAGAATAAAGAAGTAAAAGAAAAAGATCATAAGTGAAAATTTTTATAAGTAGATAAGTACTCACAATACATAGCTGTTTCCATCTATATTTATATTCAATTGTATGATTTCATCTTGTCCTTATCTACCTTAAATAAATTGTTGTTGTTGTTGTTTTTTAAAAAGACTTCCACCGTTTACCTCACGCGTTTTTAATAATCCGTTCGTCAGAACCTCTGTTCTTCATATTTTCCCTTTGGATTTCCTTAATGTCTCACTTTGTATTTTTTATATTACGCACAAGATTATTCTAAACACAACCAGATTTTTGTAGTTGAACTCTCCTTTCATTATCACAACAACCCTGTGAGGTAGTTTAGGTTCAGAGGCAGTGAGTGGCCTATGGCCACATCAGTGAGCTTTGTGGCCAAGCGGGGGACCCCCCTCTTTCTTGGGGTCCCCTGGTCCTTTGCCTCTTGGCTCTCATCCCAGGGCCCCACCTAGGGACCAGACAGCTCCCTCATCCTTTTTCTTTAAAGCTGTGGTACGACTTGACATCGACAAACCTAGACAGCATCTTAAAAAGTAGAGAAATC
This sequence comes from Podarcis tiliguerta, assembly GCF_965153285.1. NCBI lineage: Eukaryota > Metazoa > Chordata > Lepidosauria > Squamata > Lacertidae > Podarcis > Podarcis tiliguerta. Next base: position 6,878,048 of record NC_139541.1, read on the forward strand.
ACCTTGCCAACAAAGGTTTGTATAGTAAAAGCTATGGTTTTCCCAGTAGTGATGTATGGAAGTGAGAGCTGGACCATAAAGAAGGCTGATTGCTGAAGAATTGATGCTTTTGAATGATGGTGCTGGAGGAGACTCTTGAGAGTCCCATGGACTGCAAGAAGATCAAACCTCTCCATTCTGAAGGAAATCAGCCCTGAGTGCTCACTGGAAGGACAGATCCTGAAGCTGAGGCGCCAATACTTTGGTCACCTCATGAGAAGAGAAGACACCCTGGAAAAGACCCTGATGTTGGGAAAGATGGAGGGCACAAGGAGAAGGGGACGACAGAGGACGAGATGGTTGGACAGTGTTCTCGAGGCTACCAGCATGAGTTTGTCCAAACTGCGGGAGGCCGTGGAAGACAGGAGTGCCTGGCGTGCTCTGGTCCATGGGGCCACGAAGAGCCGGACACGACTAAACGACTAAACAACAGCAACAACAACAACATCAACAACAGCTTGACATCATTCCAGCCACTAACTACAGACATCTGAGCTCCCTGCATTTCATGTTAATAAAGAAAGCTTGGCATCACTTAAACCGGCCTTATGTGAACATGGTACCCTCCAAACTTTGATGTACTACAACTCCCATAACCCCAAGCAAGCATGGCCAATGGTCAAGAGTAATGGGAGTTGTAGTCCAAAACTTCTGAAGGGCACAGCACTACCTACCTCTGATAGAGGGGCTCAGCTACTACTCTAGTGAAATGCTCAGGCAGGGTCCAGGTGAATCAGAGCAGCTCGTGGGACTGAAATGCTAGCAAATGCTTGCCCCTGGAACTTTTGGATATGGTGGCAGCTCCACCACATGTGAAAGATGGATCCTTCCGGCTCGCCTTCTCACCAGCAAGACGGGTGAATCTGCATCAAGCTAGCAAAACCATATATATAGTGTTTTTAACATACCATTTTCAACAGTAAAGGTAAAGGTACCCCTGCCCGTGCGGGCCAGTCTTGACAGACTCTAGGGTTGTGCGCCCATCTCACTCAAGAGGCCGGGGGCCAGTGCTGTTCGGAGACACTTCCGGGTCACGTGGCCAGTGTGACATCGCTGCTCTGGCGAGCCAGAGCCGCACACGGAAACGCCATTTACCTTCCCGCTAGTAAGCGGTCCCTATTTATCTACTTGCACCCGGGAGTGCTTTCGAACTGCTAGGTTGGCAGGCGCTGGGACTGAACAACGGGAGCGCACCCCGCCGCGGGGATTCGAACCGCCGACCATGCGATCGGCAAGTCCTAGGCGCTGAGGCTTTTACCCACAGCGCCACCCCAATATTTTCAACAGTAATTAAACATATTTTTACATCTTATTCAATTTTTTTTGACTTCCATCAATCCTGTCTGAAAATGTTCCAATCTAATCTCTTAGTATACATTTCTTATTTCCGCTGTTACATTTAAAACTCATAACCAATATCTCTGTTCTTTATTTACTTTGTAGTGCTTCATATATCCCTCCTTACAAATCTTCTTGCAGTCCTACTAGTGTAATTTGTTGGTTACAATAAGAATCACAGTGCTATCTAGTAAACTGGTCTTCGTGTTGCTGGTAAGGAGTGAAATAGCTGGGCTCCTGAGCCCCACAGGGGTGCCACAGAAAGAATATAGTTGGTCAAGGGAGCTGTGGACTCAAAAAGGTTGAAAAACTCTGCCCTAGAACACTTTCCCGGGCTGGTTTTTTTGTCCCTAGGATGTCCCACATGCTGCTGAAATTCACACTAGGTTTCTCCCCCAACTGAGCATGCAAGGCCTGGTAGGGTGGTTTCAGGTAGACGAAGGGCCCTAGCTCTGCATGATTTGCATGCAGAAGTTCAACCCCCCGTAGCATCTCCAGGTAAGGCTTGTTGTAAACAAAAATTGCCCCTTTCCCTTATGGGGTATCCAAGAGCCCATATAGAGTCCTTACATAGGTTCCCTATTGGTAGGAGAGAATAACAGAGGCCAACCAAAGAATACTGAGAAGCAAAGCAGTGAGTAAGCCTGATCTTTATTGATCTGTTGCAACAGGGTGCTCCCCTCACCTGCAGAAAAGGAGGAGGAACCCAGAATAATGGCGGGCAAGGCCTTATAAAGACTTTTGAAATTGCCACCCTGTAGATCAAGACCACCCCCAGAAACATCATACATACATCACAGAAGGGGTGTAACCTAAGACCACCCCTCAGGTACATCATACCTACATCACAGAAAAGGCGGTCTAAACAGAAATTTGAATGTTGTTTATATCCTGTCCGTTGTTTTATCTCCTGTCTGGCAGGTTACTTGATTGGATACCCTGCTTACTAGACTGGATTGCCTGGGGAGCCTGGCCAGTCTTTTGTAATGATAAATACTATATTTTTTACTCTATAAGACTCACTTTTTCCCTCCTAAAAAGTAGGGGGAAATGTGTGTGTGTGTCTTATGGAGCGTATGCAGGCTGCGCAGCTATTCCAGAAGCCAGAACAGCAAGAGGGATTGCTGCTTTCGCTGCGCAGCAATCTCTTTTGCCGTTCTGGCTTCTGAGATTCAGAATATTTTTTTTCTTGTTTTCCTCCTCCCAAAACTAGGTGCGTCTTGTGGTCTGGTGCGTCTTAGTTCCTGGGCCACGTCACAGGCTCACACCCCATTCAAACACAGACATACCCTTAAGACAGGATTTGTGAAGGAAAAGACAATGGGGAGGCTTTTCCATTTTCCTGACCTTGCAGAGAAAACCTTTGGTCAGTTTGGGAATCAAAATGGTTTCAGGTCGGTCTTCCGGTGCTGATCTATGTATGTGCTTGGTGGGTACACTTATGAACATTACCATATATCTAAGACCTCAAAATTCCTATCACAGGCTGGACAAGACTCCTGTCTGAAATCCTGGACAGCTGCTGCCAATCTGTGTCAACAGTGTTGGGCTAGGTGGATGAATGGTTTGACCCGGAATAAGGCAACTCCTGATGTTCTACGTTCCTCTTGCCAAACTGAACCCATCCGTGGTTTCTCAGTGCCCAGTGATAGTTCCTCAGCTGTTAACAGTGGCGTAGCATGGGGGGTGCAGGGGGGGCCGGCCGCACCAGGCGCAACATCGGGGGGAGGGGCGCTCGCACTCGCAGCTCTCTGCCTCTACCTGGCTCACTCACTCACTCTCACTGCAGTGCTGGCTGTGCGAATCCGATCCGAGCCGCCGGGTCGCCGCCCACTGTGGAGGGGAGGGTGCCAGGCGTGCGGTGCGGTGCGGAGAGAGAGCGAGGGACTATATGGGGGAGGGACAGTGCAGCGGGGGGGGGCGCAAATTACTTGCCTTGCCCCGGGTGCTGACAACCCACGCTACGCCACTGGCTGTTAAGAATGCTTTCTCCCCTGACATCACAGAATGTTCAACCACTGGCTTAGCAGAGCTTGCAAGGTTTCTGTTTTTAAAAGCCCAAGTATGTAAGACTTTCTTCTTCTTCTTTTCCCCTTGAAAAAAAGGGACACATGAATTTGAAATCCAGAGAGAATAGTGGGGTAATTGTTGGAAGAGTCTTGATAGTCAAAGCGCTCTGTGGCCGTCAGGCTGATCAAAGCAAATTTGAGGTTGCGCATTTGAGGCCTGGGTAGAGAACAGGGCGAGCACAGCTTGTAAATTTTAAAGCAGTGTGCGTCAGAGATGTTACATAAATCCTTGGGAGCTAAATATAACAGAGCACTCTTTTTTTGGGTGACGGCTGCTTTCCTTGAAAAGGGTGCATTAGAGCCAGAAAACAGGAGTTGGGTCTGTTCCCAAATTTACCGTGTGTTTTAAAAAATGTACTTCTCTCTCCCCTCCCCCCCCCCGCCGCCGCCCCAGAGCCTTCAGTAAGCTACTCAGGGAGCCTCAAGTTTCCCCTTCACTTATAACTGGGAGGGGAGGGGGCGGAATTACATTTGCGGCTGCTTTTCCCAAAATGAACGAAATGTACCCAAGCACTAAATGTCATGCAATTGTCCCAGTAACTGTTTTGTAGGGAATAATTACAGTATATGAAACTCTCTCACTGGGATACATCTACATGACATAGATGAGACCCTGTTATTGGGAATGAGGATTTCCTCTTCCCCAACCTATACTTGTCTGCTCCTGCCTACCCCAGCCCCCCCCCCCAAATCTGACCATATCACCTTCTGCTCCCCCTCCATCCTTCACACACGCACACACCCTGCTCCTTTGCCTGGAGGGCGTGTGGCTGTCTAGCATGCTGCCTGTGGTTGCTAAGCAACCGGAGGATGCCCTCTCAAAATACATCTGGGAGGCTGGTGGGATGCATCCTTTGCTAGGCAACGACCTGTGCTTCCTTTGCTCCCCCACAGTTCCTCTGGGAACCGGCAAAATGCCTGGGCCAGCCCACAAGTGCCACGCTACTCTCTGCAAAGGAGAGAAATAATAATAATAATAATAATAATAATAATAATAATAATAATAACAATAATAATAATAATAATTTATTATTTATACCATGCCCATCTCTCTACCTCTGCTCCACATCTTCCTGGGATGTGCCCTCGAATTCCAGCCAAAGTAAACGTATTAAAAAACAACACCCAATCTAAAATCATGACTATTCCTTGAGACGGCACAGACTTATGCCAAGGTGGTTAAGCACCTCTTTGCAGGAAGAAGGTTTTGCAGTTTAGGACAGGAATAATAATAATAATGATTTATTATTTATACCCCGCCCATCTGGCTGGGTTTCCCCAGCCACTCTGGACGGCTTCCAACAAAATATTAAAATACAATAGTCCGTCAAACATAAAAAGCTTCCCTAAACAGGGCTGCCTTCAGATGTCTTCTAAAAGTTTGGTAGTTATTTTTCTCTTTGACATCTGGTGGGAGGGCGTTCCGCAGGGCGGGTGCCACTACCGAGAAGGCCCTCTGCCTGGTTCCCTGTAACTTGGCTTCTCGCAGCGAGGGAACTGCCAGAAGGCCCGCGGAGCTGGACCTCAGTGTCTGGGCAGAACGATGGAGGTGGAGACGCTCCTTCAGGTATACTGGACCGAGGCCGTTTAGGGCTTTAGCACCAACACTTTAAATTGTGCTCGCAAACGTAGCACTACTAGTAGTAATAATAATAATAATAGGGACAATCTGGAATAACAGTGGGTCTCAGAAGCATAAACATGAAGGATATAGTTAAACTCTGGAATGCACAGGAAGCAGTGATGGCAGTGATGGGATAGCTTCAAAAGAGGATTGGAGAAATTCGTGGAGGAGAGGGCTATCGATGGCTACTAGCCAGAATGGCTCTGCTCTGCTTCTATGACCAGAGGCAATAATACTAGTTGATGGAAACCGCAGGAGGGGAGAAGGCTCTTGTGTTCAAATGCTGCTTGTAGGTTTCCTATTAGGACATCTGTTTGGCCACTGGGAGAACAGGATCCAGCAGCCAGGCTCTTCTTATGTTTTTATGGCACCGACAAAGCATGTTCAATGCAGGACAACTAGGATGGTGGAATAAAGTTTCAGTAGGAACAGTTTCCAAGATTAGCATTTGGTATGGATGTGTTTGAGATGTGGAACAGAAGATGGAAGGAGCATGGGGCATGGTAAAGGTAAAGGGTAAAGGGACCCCTGACCATTAGGTCCAGTCGTGGCCGACTCTGGGGTTGCGGCGCTCATCCCGCATTATTGGCCAAGGGAGCCGGTGTACAGCTTCCGGGCATGACAAAGCCGCTTCTGGCAAACCAGAGCAGTGCACGGAAACGCCGCTTACCTTCCCGCTGGAGCGGTACCTATTTATCTACTTGCACTTTGACGTACTTTCGAACTGCTAGGTTGGCAGGAGCAGGGACCGAGCAACAGGAACTCACCCCGTCGTGGGGATTCGAACCGCCAACCTTCTGATCTGCAAGTCCTAGGCTCTGTGGTTTAACCCACAGCACCACCTGTGCCCCTATGGGGCATGGTCAGGGCCTTCAAATATCATGCAGAAGATGGACCAGGCTCATTCTCCAGAGGGGAGGAAAAGGCCCAAGGGGCAAGATTTGGGCAGCCATTAGAAGAAACATCCCAGCTGTAAGGGCTGTTTGGCTGTGGGACAGGATGCCTCAGGAGGCGATAGGCTCTCCTTGGCTGGATGTTTGAAGTGGAAGCTGCTTGGCCATCTACTAGGGAATGCTGCAGTTGCAAGACTCTGGCCCTGGAAACCCTGTACAGTGGTACCTCAGGTTACATACGCTTCAGGTTACATATGCTTCAGGTTACAGACTCCACTAACCCAGAAATAGTACCTCGGGTTAAGAACTTTGCTTCAGGATGAGAACAGAAATCGTGCTCCAGTGGCATGGGAGCAACAGGAGGCCCCATTAGCTAAAGTGGTGCTTCAGGTTAAGAACAGTTTCAGGTTAAGAACGGATCTCCGGAACGAATTAAGTACTTAACCCAAGGTACCACTGTACAGTGGTACCTCAGGTTACAGATGCTTCAGGTTACAGACGCTTCAGGTTACAGACTCACCCAGAAATAGTGCTTCAGGCTAAGAACTTTGCTTCAGGATGAGAACAGAAATCGTGGGGCGACAGTGGGAGGCCCCATTAGCTAAAGTGGTACCTCGGGTTAAGAACAGCTTGTGGTTAAGAACAGACCTCCAGAATGAATTAAGTTCTTAACCCGAGGTACCATTGTACTGAAGAACAAGGCAACTAGATAACTTCTAGTGTCCCTCCTGAGTCTATGGTTAAATAATTCAATGTAGTTTGGAAACAGGAATAAGAAGCTCTGGAATTCAGGTTGGAAATTTAGATGCAGAAAACAAGTTGTAGACTCTTGAAAATTTCAAAAGGCTAGCAGGAAGACCTCACCAGCGCCCAGACTTTATTTCAGAGGATATGAGACCAGATGGGCAAACAGTGCCCACATGAGGTCATTAAAAAAAATATATGTTGGAGACATCTGGGAAGCTCAGCTAGACTATAGGCCTTCGTCAACCAACACCTGGGAAAGCAAAAAGCACTTCAAAAATAGTAGCCATTCAGTCCTATTTGAGACTCTGAAAGAAAAAGTCTTTTTAAACCTCTGTCTAAAAAAACCCACACCAATCAAACTAAACTCCAACTCAAGCATCACTTGAGAGCTATGCAGTCCTTGATTAGATGTGGTTTGGGCAGCCATTGCAGCAAATCAGCTAATTGCAAAATAGAATTTATATATAACATGAGCCTTTGCAAAGCGCAGCTGGCTGGGTCTGATGGAAGTTGCAGTCCAAAGCATCTCGAACGTGTGGTGAAGGCTGAAGATATATATATGTCATTCTAGTGAGCATTAGGTCACAAATCCCTCTCCCCTTCCAGCAACACCACACCTCTACGAAGCTGATGAATTGAGACAATCGTGGAATCTTACTGGAACATCAAGAACCCACCAAGGGGCAGTTGGGAACACAGACGGCCAAGGAGACATTATCGGAGCAGATAATCTGCTGCAAAAACACCAAGCGGAATGAGAGAGACTGAGCGAGTGAAGGAGTGTGAACTGCGAAGCGGCACCAGGGGGAAGGAGCACACTCACAAGGAGACTTCTGTCTCTCCAAGTGCTAATGGCAAAGTGACTCATTGCTAACCAGCCTGTGCTTCTTCCAGCCGACCCCGTGGGAATCTTCCTTGAACTGCATTTCAGTCCATCACCAGCAGCAGTTGTGTAGCATGGGGGGGGGGGCAGGGGGGTTGTGGCTCCGGATGCAAGTTTCTAAGGGGTGCACTGTTGTAAACAAAAATTGCCCTTTTCCCTTATGGGGTATCCAAGAGCCCATATAGAGTCCTTACATAGTTTCAGTGGCGTAGCGTGGGTTGTCAGCACCCGGGGCAAGGCAAGTAATTTGCGCCCCCCAACCCGTGGATTTGCGCCCCCTAAACCTAACCCCCAGATGTTGCGCCCGGTGCAGCCGGCCCCCCCTGCACCCCCCACGCGACGCCACTGCATAGGTTCCCTATTGATAGGAGAGAATAACAGAGGCCAACCAGAGAATATTGAGAAGCAAAGCAGCTAGTAAGCTTGATCTTTATTGATCTGTTGCAACAGGGTGCTCCCCTCACACGCAGGAAAGGAGGAGGACCCAGAACAAAGGTGTGTCAGCCCTTATATAGACATTTTAAATTGCCCACCCTGGAGTCCAAGACCACCCCCCAAAACATCATACATACATCACAGAAGGGGTGTAACCTAAGACCACCCCTCAGATACATCATACCTACCTCACAAAAAAGGCGGTCTTAAAACAGAAATTTGAATGTTGTTTATCTCCTGTCTGGCAGGTTACTTGATTGGATTGCCTGGGTAGCCTTGCCAGCCTTTTGTAATGATAAATACTTAGTTCCTGGGCCAGGTCACAGGCTCACACCCTATTCATATCTTAAATGTGTCCTTAAGACAGGATTTGTGAGGAAAGAGACAATGGGGAGGTTTCCCACTTTGACCTTCCAGAGGAAACATTTGCTCAGTTTAGGAATCAAAATGGTTGCAGGTCGGTCTTCCTGTGCTGTTCCATGTACGTTCTTGATTGGTACGCTTATGAACATTACCATATATCTAAGACCATAAAATTCCTATCACAACACACAACAGGCTCCCTCATCAAGGCCAGAGCCAGGCCAGGTCTCAGTGGCGTAGCGTGGGGGGTGCAGGGGGGGCCGGCCGCACCGGGCGCAACATCTGGGGGGGGGGGCGCTCACACTCACTGATCTCTGCCCCTACCTGGCTCACTCACTCTCTCTCACTGCAGTGCTGGCTGTGCGAATCCGATCCGAGCCGCCGGGTCGCCGCCCACTATGGAGGGGACGGTGCCAGGCGTGCGGTGCGGTGCGGAGCGGAGATAGAGCGAGGGACTATCTGGGGGAGGGACAGTGCAGCGGGGGGGGGGGCGCAAATTACTTGCCTTGCCCCGGGTTAGGGGGCGCAAATTACTTGCCTTGCCCCGGGTGCTGACAACCCACGCTACGCCACTGCCAGGTCTTTGGGACTGGGGCAATGTTTCCTTCTCCTTCTTGCAGTGAGGGAACTGCCAGAAGGCTTTCAGAGCTGGACCTCAGTGTCCGGGCAGAACGATGGGGGTAGAGACGCTCCTTCAGGTATACTGAGCCGAGGGATTTATCTCGGGTGATTCAGAAAAGCAAATAACTCGCCTTGCCCTCCTGTCCTCACAGCTAGCCATTCTGGGCAGCACACATTACTCCAGCAGTGCTTTCCCAACTTTCTCTTCCTCCAACCCTCTTCGGTGGGTGGCAGCAGTGGTACCCCCTGGCTTCCTCCCAGGTGTCCTTTTCCTGGCCATCTGAAGGCAGCCCTGTTTAAGGAAGCTTTTAATATTTGATGAATCATTGTATTTTAATATTCTGCTGGAAGCCACCCAGAGTGGCTGGGGAAACCAAACCAGATGGGCACAGTATAAATTTTAAAAAAGTTGTTGTTGTTGTTGTTTCATCGTTTAGTCGTGTCCGACTCTTCGTGACCCCCTGGACCAGAGCACGCCAGGCACTCCTGTCTTCCACTGCTTCCCACAGTTTGGTCAAACTCATGTTGGTAGCTTCGAGAACACTGTCCCACCATCTCGTCCTCTGTCGTCCCCTTCTCCTTGTGCCCTCCATCTTTCCCAACATCAGGGTCCTTTCCAGGGAGTCTTCTCTTCTCATGAGGTGGCCAAAGTATTGGAACCTCAGCTTCAGGATCTGTCCTTCCAGTGAGCAGTCAGGGTTGAATTCCTTAAGAATGGAGAGGTTTTATCTTCTTGCAGTCCATGGGTATTATTATTATTATTGCGACACCCTAGACCAGTTTCTCTTCATTCAATTTACCTCCAAGTGATTTCCCAATGGATCCCACTCCAAAAGGGCTCAATTCCCCCATCAGTGACCCCCATGAATTACACCCAGATCATCTGGAAATTGATTTATTCCATTAAATCAATAAATTAATAATTAAGAACAATAATTATTAATATTGTGGGCAGACCCCATGCCCACAATTGTCTACTACTCATTTGTGTCTATCCTTTCTGACACATGCCCAAAAATTAAACTAAACCTTGAAGCTTTATGCACCCACTTAAACGAGAGGCCAAAACACACCCACATGGGGATTTTACATGTAGGCTGGGCATTTGAGATGGCCTGTGGTTATTTCCCTGTTGTCGTCCCCCCACTCCCAACCCCCCCCCCCAGGCATTCAATAACTGCTGTTCCAGGCACTGTGTTTTCTGATATCGGGAGCAGGCAGCTATTTCATAGAATCGTAGAATCTTAGAGAGCCAGTGTGGTGTAGTGGTTAAGAGCGGTGGACTCGTAATCTGGTGAACCAGGTTCGCTTCCCCGCTCCACCACATGCAGCTGCTGGGTGACCTTGGGCTAGTCACACTTCTCTGAAGTCTCTCAGCCCCACTCACCTCACAGAGTGTTTGTTGTGGGGGAGGAAGGGGAAGGAGATTGTTAGCCGCTTTGAGACTCCTTCGGGTAGTGGTAAAGCGGGATATCAAATCCAAACTCTTCTTCTACTTCTTATAGTTGGAAGGGTCACCTAGTCCAACCCACTGCAATGCCATGTTTGGGTTTTTTAATGTATCCACGTAATTTGTCCTAACAATGTGATGTTAATATTTCCCCCCCACTCCCTATCTTCACTTTCTTGGCCCTGAAATTCCAGTGCCATGTTCCTGTGAAATATGATGCCCTCCCGTGTTTATTAATATGAAAACAAGATGAAAACACATGCATTGAGCTGGCTCAGCTAAGAAGGTCTAAGGACTTTCATCTGCTCCTCTTTTTTAACACCCCTCCCTGTGTGTGTGTGTGTGTGTGTGTGTGTGTGTGTGTGTGTTAAACTGACAGCTTTTAGGAAAATTACTTTCTCACAAAAAGTCTGTCTAGCACCTTCACCATGTAAGGTTTTGTCACATGCTGAAGGTTCACTTATTTACAGCTTGACTTTTTAATTGACCTTAGTATTGCATAACTTATATGCAGAATTCATCATGCGAAAGGCTGGGCTGGATGAATCCCAAGCCAGAATTAAGATTGCCGGAAGAAATATCAACAACCTCAGATATGCAGATGACACAACCTTGATGGCAGAAAGTGAGGAGGAAGTAAAGAGCCTTTTAATGAGGGTGAAAGAGGAGAGCGCAAAATATGGTCTGAAGCTCAACATCAAAAAAATGAAGATCATGGCCACTGGGCCCATCACCTCCTGCCAAACAAAAGGGGAAGAAATGGAGGCAGTGAGAGATTTTACTTTCTTGGGCTCCATGATCACTGCAGATGGTGACATCAGTCACGAAATTAAAAGACGCCTGCTTCTTGGGAGAAAAGCAATGACAAACCTAGACAGCATCTTAAAAAGCAGAGACATCACCTTGCCGACAAAGGTCCGTAAAGTTAAAGCTATGGTTTTCCCAGTCGTGATGTATGGAAGTGAGAGCTGGACCATAAAGAAAGCTGATCGCTGAAGAATTGATGCTTTTGAATTCTGGTGCTGGAGAAGACTCTTGAGAGTCCCATGGTCTGCAAGAAGATCAAACCTCTCCATTCTGAAGGAAATCAGCCCTGAGTGCTCACTGGAAGGACAGATCCTGAAGCTGAGGCTCCAGTGCTTTGGCCACCTCATGAGAAGAGAAGACTCCCTGGAAAAGACCCTGATGTTGGGAAAGATGGAGGGCACAAGGAGAAGACAGAGGACGAGATGGTTGGACAGAGTTCTCGAAGCTACCTGCATGAGTTTGACCAAACTGTGGGAGGCAGTGGAAGACAGGAGTGCCTGGCGTGCTCTGGTCCAGGGGGTCATGAAGAGTCAGACATGACTAAACAACAAAACAGCAACAACATTGCATAAGACCCAGGTCCTCATGAAGAAGTGCAAAGGGTCATCTAGTCCAACCGCCTGCCTCCAGGAATCCTGCCCACAGCTGTCTCTCTGGGTGGGCTCAAACCACCCACCTTAACAGACAGACCCACTGACCAACTGTGCCACAGGACACTGAAGAGACAAAAACCTCCATATAAGATTTTTGGCAAGCAAATCTGTCTCTGTGGCACAAATCTCCTGATCAGCCCTTCTTGCTCCTGCAGTTATTTTCCCCACAGGTTTTCCTCTCTCCCTACAGTTTCCCCGCAGCTTTTGGGAAACGTGCAAAAGCTGTTTTATTTGCAGACGAGAACTAGCAGGCAACGGAAGGCTTGACATTCAGCTCCTATGCTGTGATTCTCCCTTGCAAATCTTCCTCTCTGCATTATGTCAAGCCACAGACTTGTATTTGAGGGAAGATGCCGTCAAAAAAAGAATAAAACTTTTTGACAGTTCCATATTTAGCCCAAGTGACTCAAGGCTTAATCCTTCTACATAAGAAGCCCCAAACTTAATCATTTTTAAAACACATCTTCTGTCTTTTGACAGGATGAGGGAGTATGAATCTACCATGCTAATCCCGATCCTTTTCTTCTTTACACCAGCGTAGCTCCTAAATCAGTGGCTGCTCAACCGCAATCCAGGTCCCCAGAGATTTTATTTAATTATTTTATTTCTCGGTATGCTTATGCTGTTTGCTTGTAAAAAAGTGCAAAATGTTTTGCAAAAAAAGAATAAGACTACACAATATCAGGAAAAGCAGTTAAAATGACTATTTTAAAACATTCAAAAAACGTAAAATCAGTGGTAAATTTAAAAAAAAGATTAAAACACACATCAATGTTCTGCAATAATGATTTTAGCAGGTGCTGAAAAAAAGTACAGCCAAAGAACCTGCAGGGAGTTCCAAAGTGTGGGTGCTGCTAAACTAAACAATTTGAAAAAATTCTTTCCAGTAGCACCTTAGAGACCATAGAATCATAGAATCATAGAGTTGGAAGAGACCACAAGGGCCATCGAGTCCAACCCCCTGCCAAGCAGGAAACACCATCAGAGCACTCCTGACATATGGTTGTCAAGCCTCTGCTTAAAGACCTCCAAAGAAGGAGACTCCACCACACTCCTTGGCAGCAAATTCCACTGTCAAACAGCTCTTACTGTCAGGAAGTTCTTCCTAAGGTTTAGGTGGAATCTTCTTTCTTGTAGTTTGGATCCATTGCTCCGTGTCCGCTTCTCTGGAGCAGCAGAAAACAACCTTTCTCCCTCCTCTATATGACATCCTTTTATATATTTGAACATGGCTATCATATCACCCCTTAACCTCCTCTTCCCCAGGCTAAACATGCCCAGCTCCCTTAGCCGTTCCTCATAAGGCATCGTTTCCAGGCCTTTGACCATTTTGGTTGCCCTCCTGTGGACACGTTCCAGTTTGTCAGTGTCCTTCTTGAACTGCATGCACACATACCAATAACAAACTTAGTTAGTCTCTAAGGTGCTACTGGAAGCAATTTTTTTATTTTGTTTTGACTACGGCAGACCAACATGGCTACCAGTTGTTGTTTAGTCGTTTAGTCGTGTCCGACTCGTCGTGACTCCATGGACCAGAGCACGCCAGGCACTTCTGTCTTCCACTGCCTCCCGCAGTTTGGTCAAACTCATGTTGGTAGCTTCGAGAACACTGTCCCACCATCTCATCCTCTGTCGTCCCCTTCTCCTTGTGCCCTCAATCTTTCCCAACATCAGGGTCTTCTCCAGGGAGTCTTCTCTTCTCATGAGGTGGCCAAAGTACTGGAGCCTCAGCTTCACAATCTGCCCTTCCAGTCAGCACTCAGGGCTGATTTCCTTAAGAATGGATACGTTTGATCTTCTTGCAGTCCATGGGACTCTCCAGAGTCTCCTCCAGCACCATAATTCAAAAGCATCCATTCTTCGGCGATCAGCCTTCTTTATGGTCCAGCTCTCACTTCCATACATCACTACTGGGAAAACCATAGCTTTAACTATATGGACCTTAATTGGCAAGGTGATGTCTCTGCTTTTGTAACTAAAAAAAAATAAATGCAGTTTCTTAAAGATGTGGAGCGAATATTATGTGGCACATGTAACAGTGCCAGTTCCGCACATCAAACTGGCTGAGGCAGGCAGACGCCAAGATTGTGGTAAAAATAATAGGAGGAAATGCTAGCGAACCTTCAATTTTCTTTTGAGCTCCCAACAACTGCTGAAGAGGCAAGCCACCTCCCAGTTTCATTGCATAAGCAACTTGCCTCTTCTGCAATATCAGTGGTTGCAACGGAGTTGTATGAAAAGCAGAGAGTCCTTTCTCAGTTGTGTTACCCCGCCACCGCCAGCTATGCTAGACTGGAGCCACAAAGGCACTGTGCAGCAATTCAGTTCTAGAAAAGAAGCCAAGCATCCTCCGCCGTGGGGACTGGGAGCAACTGTGCCCATTAACAAGGGAACAAGCCAGCTGGAACAGTGAGAGAACTTCGGTACCAAGCGAAAAAATAAGACACCATCTGAAATGGCTCTCTGCAAGCTGGAGGGAACAGAAGCAACTGCGGCCAGGAGCTGAAATGAAAACACTGTCTATGAGCACTGTATCATAGAATCATAGAATCATAGAATCATAGAATCATAGAATCATAGAGTTGGAAGACACCACAAGGGCCATCGAGTCCAACCCCCTGCCAAGCAGGAAACACCATCAGAGCACTCCTGACATATGGTTGTCAAGCCTCTGCTTAAAGACCTCCAGAGAAGGAGACTCCACCACACTCCTTGGCAGCAAATTCCACTGTCAAACAGCTCTTACTGTCAGGAAGTTCTTCCTAATGTTTAGGTGGAATCTTCTTTCTTGTAGTTTGGATCCACTGCTCCGTGTCCGCTTCTCTGGAGCAGCAGAAAACAACCTTTCTCCCTCCTCTAGGTGACATCCTTTTATATATTTGAACATGGCTATCATATCACCCCTTAACCTCCTCTTCTCCAGGCTAAACATGCCCAGCTCCCTTAGCCGTTCCTCATGTGGCATCGTTTCCAGGCCTTTGACCATTTTGGTTGCCCTCCTCTGGACACGTTCCAGTTTGTCAGTGTCCTTCTTGAACTGTGGTGCCCAGAACTGGACACAGTACTCCAGGTGAGGTCTGACCAGAGCAGAATACAGTGGCACTATTACTTCCCTTGATCTAGATGCTATACTCCTATTGATGCAGCCCAGAATACGGTAATTAGAATGAAGCAGAACCTGCAGAGGGAAAGCTATCAGTGCAGGAATTGACTGCAAGCAAAAGCCTGCAGATGTTGGCACCCAGTCTCTGATGGGTTAAAGGGAGACAATTTCTCCTGCCTCCAAGTCAGTCCCATTGAACGGAACTGAATAGGAACTCTCCCTGGTCTTTAGAACTGCAGTCTCAATGGTCCTGTGGGAACCTCAATCTCTTTGCCTTTACTGCAGCATCTGCAATATGGGTACAATAATACTGACCTGACTTACAGGGCTGTTGTAATAGGAACAGAAGGAATGTAAATGCAGACCTGTGGAAAGCCCAGGCAACGTTAAAATTCTCTGCACAGCCTCTGATTCCCTAACCTCTCGGACCTCTGAGGCTTCACTGTCCTCCCGTTTCCAAGCATATCTTCACAACAATAAGGCTCATCCACACGGAGGTTTGATGTGGATTTGGAGCGGCTTCTCTTTTTCCCATTCTTTGTGGCATCCACATACTGATTAGATGTGCTTCGGGCAGTCACTGAAAATCAGCTACCGTATTTTCCGCTCTATAAGATGCACCAGACCACAAGACGCACCTAGTTTTTGGAGGAGGAAAACAAGAAAAAAAATATTCTGAATCTCAGAAGCCAGAACAGCAAGAGGGATCGCTGCGCAGTGAAAGCAGCTATCCCTCTTGCTGTTCTGGCTTCTGGGATGGCTGCGCAGCCTGCATTCGCTCCATAAGACGCACACACATTTCCCCTTACTTTTTAGGAGGGAAAAAGTGAGTCTTATAGAGCAAAAAATACGGTAATTACAAAATACCATACCCTGTTTGAGGTGAGGCGACCAGAACCGAAGATTTGCTTCTTTTCATCTGTCCTGAATCTCCCAGCGTTCAGTCTCCTCTGCTTGCATTAAAAGGCAAGGCAACCCCCTCCCAGCCCTTTTGGATTCAGATGCTTCATTCACACACACACACACACACACACACACACACACTGCTCATTCACAGTGGTGGTGGTTTCGCTGAGAAGCATCCCGGGAGGAGTGCTGAAGCAATGAAGTCACTTCACTTTCCCAGCAAAGCCTGACAGTTCTGCACTGTTTGAGATGGAAAGCAAAAAGAAGCCCTTTTCTGTGGCCCAAGCAAATGTTTTCTGTAAGTGAGAAACATAAAGAGACACTTGACCGCATCATTTCCTTTCCCGACAAGTCCATTGACTGTTTGGTCCAGTGCCGGCAAACAATGGAGAATAGGATCCATAGAAGTTGTGGCACAAAGGACTGTTGTTTGCGTGCGCACACAGACACACACACACACACACACACACACACCCTAGATAGACAGTGCACTGCAAGTATATACAGAATAGCAGAGGGGAAGGCTCTTCTTAGACACTGTAATTGCAAAATAAAATGTAAATTGCAAGAATAGAGAGACAATCTTTCATACGACCCTGACTCTCATCCTAATAAAGGTCAAGTTAAAGGGACCCCTGACAGTTAAGTCCAGTCGCGAACGACTCTGGGGTTGCAGCACTCATCTCGCTTTACGGGCCGAGGGATCCGGCGTTTATCCGCAAACAGTTTTTCTGGATCATGTGGCCAGCATGACTAAGCCGCTTCTGGCGAAACCAGAGCAGCGCATGGAAATGCCATTTACCTTCCTGCTGGAGTGGTACCTATTTATCTACTTGCACTTTGATGTGCTTTCGAACTGCTAGGTGGGCAGGAGCTGGGACTGAACAACAGGAGCTCACCCCGTCGCGGGGCCTCAAACCGCCGACCTTCTGATCTGCAAGTCCAAGCAGCACAGAGGTTGAGACCACAGTGCCAAGGGCCATGTACCCCTTTAACAATTTAGCCTACATTATCATGTAGCCCCTAACACGGCCCTGTATGACAGACCGGTATTATTATTAGCCCCATAATGTAGATGGGAAGACTGAGGCTCAACTAAGGACTCCTAGTGAGTTTGCAGCAAAGGTGCCTGGCAAACTGGGGACTTTCCAGTTTATAGTTCAGTCTCTTGGCTCTTTTTATTTAGATGGTGCTTTCTGGGTGTTTTGCACTGCAGTTCCCTCCATCCTCAGGCAGCCCATCTGCTTGGGCTGTCCCACCATCTCATCCTCTGTCATCCTCTTCTCCTTGTGCCCTCCATCTTTCTCAACATCAGGGTCTTTTCCAGGGAGTCTTCTCTTCTCATGAGGTGGCCAAAGTATTGGAGCCTCAGCTTCACGATCTGTCCTTCCAGTGAGCACTCAGGGCTAATTTCCTTAAGAATGGATAGGTTTGATCTTCTTGCGGCCCATGGGACTCTCAAGAGTCTCCTCCAGCACCATAATTCAAAAGCATCACTTCTTTGGCGATCAGCCTTCTTTATGGTCCAGCTCTCACTTCCATACATCACTACTGGGAAAACCATGGCTTTAACTATACGGACCTTTGTCAGCAGGCAATGTCTCTGCTTTTAAAGATGCTGTCTAGGTTTGCCATCACCTTTCTCCCAAGGAGCAGGCGTCTTTTAATTTCGTGGCTGCTGTCACTATCTGCAGTGATCATGGAGCCCAAGAAAGTAAAATCTCTCACTGCCTCCATTTCTTCCCCTTCTATTTGCCAGGAGGTGATGGGGCCAGTGGCCATGATCTTCGGTTTTTTGATGTTGAGTTTCAGACTATATTTTGAGCTCTTCTCTTTCACCCTCTTGCACACAGAGAGCTACTAATGCACCTTGTTTTTCACAAAACCAAAAATGTGCAAAGACACCGGGCCAGGTAATTGTAAATGTGCTTGTGCAGTGTGTGAGGGCAAGGGCCATAGCTCAGGGTGTCTGCCTTGCAAGGAGAACGTCCCAGGTCCAATCTCTCTCCAGGAGGACAACTGGGGCTTCCAGCGACTGGTATTCAGAAGCGTTGCTGCTTATGACGCTTGAGGTAGAAATTAGTCTCCATCAGTCATGGTTAGTAGTCATTGTCAGAGCATCCTTGGCGCAGAGTATCCTGGTTTACTGCAGATGCATGAAGGGCAAAACTGTCAAGGTTGGGCTCCACGGTCCTGCTTTCAATCTTGAGGATTCACACTAGGAAAGATTCACTGCGCATTCTCTGGGATTAGGGGTTAAATCCTAGTTTCTGGTGCTGAGCCATGGGTCGGATCAAGCTGGGTCCGCAAACCTCAACGCAGTGGAAAATCGGGTCATCTGGGGAGGATCGCCCACCCCGCGGAACGCCCGCGCCCCAGCCAATCAGAAGCTGCCCGCTCACAATCGGATTCCGCATTGTGCGCGGAACTCTCCGCGGGGCGCGTTCTAGTAAGCGAGGCGCTTCTGCTGCAAGCGGAGGGGGAGGCGGGCGAAAGCAGGGGACGCCGACGCCGGCCTCATTTTTTCTGCCCTTTGGAAGAGCAGCATTTTCCCTTTCTGAAAGGAAGGTAGAGGAGTCCGCCGTCGCGCAAGTTGCGCGGCGGTTAGAAGAAGACGCTTGCGAGATCCTGTCCCGCAGAAGAAGGGAGGCAGCGTTGCGGCTGGTGCCCGGAGGAAAGTGAGGCTTCTACTTAGCCCAGGCTCCGTTATTCCCCTTCCTTCTCTCCCTGTGGCTTGCCCAAATAATTGTTGTCAATCACATCTGAGTCCTCTTTCCCCATCAAGCCTCTCCTAATTTTTTTCCTTATTTATGCGATCGATATTCACGGTTCTTTCAAAAGCAGCATAGCTAAGGTCCCTGCCCCCAGGAGTTTACAGTTTCTATGCTGCAAAAAAAAGCAGGCGGGAGGGTGGATCCAAGCGGTCAGTGCAGTTGAAATGAGAGACGCATTATTATTATTATTATTATTATTATTATTATTAATTTACAGGAATTGCATTTACTGTATATCCCACTTTTTTCTTCCAGGAGCTCTAGCTGGCATACATGGTTCTCCCCCTCCTCATTTATTTATTTTTTATTAAAAAAATAAATTTATTTGTTTGATTTTTCAGATTAAAGTTTTACAGTCGCATATCCATCTGCTGGACTTCCCTCCTCTCCTTTGTGGGTCCTACTGTCAGTGGCGTAGCGTGGGGGGTGCAGGGGGGGCCGGCCGCACCGGGCGCAACATCTGCGGGGGGGGGGGCGCTCGCACTCGCAGCTCTCTGCCCCTACCTGGCTCACTCACTCTCTCTCACTGCAGTGCTGGCTGTGCGAATCCGATCCGAGCCGCCGGGTCGCCGCCCACTGTGGAGGGGAGGGTGCCAGGCATGCGGTGCGGAGAGAGAGCGAGGGACTATCTGGGGGAGGGACAGTGCAGCGGGAGGCACAAATTACTTGCCTTGCCCCGGGTTAGGGGGCGCAAATTACTTGCCTTGCCCCGGGTGCTGACAACCCACGCTACGCCACTGTCTACTGTTAATCATTTCCTCCTGCATCTTTTATGATAATCCAAATATTTTACATCTCCTTTATGTCCAAAATTCACCATTAAACTACAAGTGTTATTCCAACCCTACTAACGATTATTCATTTCTATACCGCTTTGTATTTTTAATAAAAATCTCAAAGCGGTCTACAGCGTATTAAACCTCTTCATTAGGGCTGGTGAGTCTGGGCCTCGCCCCTTAAGCCCAGGTGGATTTTAGCTGTTTACAATGGTTTTTAGGATAAATTAGAAATTTCCCCCATCCCTAATTAAAAGTTTGGTCCTCCTGATTTCTGGTTCTTCCGGTCATTTTAGCCCTTTTCAGGATAATCCATCCACTTCATCTGCCATTCTCCTCACCCTCCTCATTTAATTCCCACATCCTAGGTTAGGCTGAGAGACAGGGACTGACAACCCCCCCCCCCCGATCATCAAGTGATCCTCATTTGAACCCTGGTTTCTCCCAGGTCCTAGCCCAACACTCTAGCCACTGCACCACACTGTCATGAGACTCCAACGGTGCTTGGAAGCAGTGGCGTAGCGTGGGTTGTCAGCCCGCGGGGCAAGGCAAGTAATTTGCGCCCCCTAACCCGTGGATTTGCGCCCCCTAATCCTAACCCCCAGATGTTGCGCCCGGTGCGGCCGGCCCCCCCTGCACCCCCCACGCTACGCCACTGCTTGGAAGTGTGTGGGCAGTACCCGATGTAAAGGGACCCCTGACCATTAGGTCCAGTCGTGACCGACTCTGGGGTTGCGGCGCTCACCTCGCTTTATTGGCTGAGGGAGCCGGCGTACAGCTTCCGGGTCATGTGGCCAGCATGACTACGCTGCTTCTGGCGAACCAGAGCAGCGCACAGAAACACCGTTTACCTTCCCGCCAGAGTGGTACCTATTTATCTACTTGCCCTTTGACGTGCTTTCGAACTGCTAGGTTGGCAGGAGCAGGGACTGAGCAACGAGAGCTCACCCCGTCACGGGGATTCGAACTGCCAACCTTCTGATCTGCAAGTCCTAGGCTCTGTGCTTTATCCCACAGCGCCACCCGAGTTCAGGTGTAAATAGACTAAATGACACACACACCCCACCCCGCCCTCACCTGCTCCCAAATTCTGGGCTTGGCAAACGTTAGTCAACCTTGCAACTCCTTCATGCCAAGACCTAACAAAATGTCTGGACTGACCCGCTTGGAATGGGTCGGTTTCCATAGAAATGGCAAGAAGAAGGTTTTTGCCCCCACCAGTACGTGCTCTCTTGTCATTTCTATGGAAACCCAAGTCCTGAATGGGTTGGACAAAGCTGAGCCATCTGTTGCACCCCCTCATTATAGAAGGAGAACAAGCTCTGTGATGCCATCAGGATAATGTTCTCCCGTTAAGCCGGCAGAGCCATCTGGGGTGATTTCGCCTTAAGGGAACCAGAGGAAAGGGGGCGAGGACCAAATCTGCCAGTACGGTGGAGCAATTGCTGGTGGGGTCTCGCTTCCGAATGTACATTTGCTGTTCTTTTCAGGGCACGGGTCTTCCTTCAAGAAACATATTACCTTCATTTTGCTTGACGGAGGCGACTGACATCAACAGGAGAGAGAATGAAGGCGGTGACTAAAATGGCTACTGGAACTACCTTGGTAACTCTTAGACTGCTGTAAATTGTTCCATGTGGGATGACTCTTAAAGACATCTTGTGTTTAATTTCACGGCACATTTATTGATGGGCCGAGGCTGTCACCAACGTCTTCAACTATATTGAAAAGTTGACATTGGTACCATGTCATTGGTACCATGAGGCCATTTCCACATGTGGGTTTTATTTTGTTTTTACTTATAATGCCTGGTCTGGGCTGTGGTTACACGCCTGACACACAATTTCAGATCAGGCAACTTCAGGTTCCAACTCTTAAATGGATTGGTTGCTGTGGGATGCAGGGCCTTTTTTGTCGTAGCCCCAGAGCTCTGAAACTCTCTTCCGAAGGATGTCAGCTGATCTCTCTCTCTGACAGCAGAAAAAGATGGCTTTGTTTCCTCCCCCCTGAGTTCTCCACTGTTGCTGCTGCTGTTTTAAAACTGCCCAAATAGAAAGATGCTTTCTTTCTCTACTGGGATTTTGGAAGCTGGGGCCGGGGGGCCGGACGCTTGTGGGATTCCCAATAGGGTAGGGCACCTGCTATGCTTCAGCCCCATCAAATGGCTTTTGTTGGTGGGAGATATATAGGAATCATCATCATCATTTACTATACCCTGCCCATCTGGCTGGGTTTCCCCACCCACTCTGGGCGGCTTCCAATCAAGTGTTAAAAACGATACAGCATAAAATATTAAAAACTTCCCTAAACAGGGCTGCCTTCAGATGTCTTTTAAAGATAAGATAGCTACTTATTTCCTTCACATCTGAAGGAATGTGGCGGGCGCCACTACGGAGAAGGCCCTCTGCCTGGTTCCCTGTAACTTGGCTTCTTGCAATGAGGGAACTGCCAGAAGGCCCTCGGAGCTGGACCTCAGTGTCTGGGCAGAACGATGCGGGTGGAGACGCTCCTTCCGGTATACTGGACCGAGGCCGTTTAGGGCTTCAAAGGTCAGCACCAACACTTTGAATTGTGCTCGGAAACGTACTGGGAGCCAGTGTAGGTCTTTCAAGACGGGTGTTATGTGGTCTCGGCAGCTGCTCCCAGTCACCAGTATAGTTGCCGCATTATGGATTAGTTGCAGTTTCTGGGTGACCTTCAAAGGTAGCTCCACTTAGAGCGCATTGCAGTAGTCCAAGCTGGAGATAACCAGAGCATGCACCACTCTGGAGAGACAGTCTGCGGTTAGGTAGGGTCCCAGCCTGCGTACCAGATGGAGCTGTTAAACAGCTGCCCTGGACACAGAATTGACCTGCGCCTCCATTGACAGGGAGGTTTGAGCCTTTTGAGCTTAAAACAGACCCCACTCCCCTCTCTTTCCCCCTTCCCTCCTGATCTGCCCTGATCCACAGCGCCGGAAACAATCCCGCTCCAGGAGCGAGAACTCTGACTACACTGAGAAGGAGAAAGAGATGATGGCCGAGATTGAGCTGAGGAAGCTGCAGCAACAGTTCCGGATCATGGTGGAGAATAGGAAGTCTTTTGGGATCAAGACTCAACGGCAGTTGTTCCAGCAGGAGTAAGTGGGGCAGAGTTTTGCGAGGGTGTGGACATACGAAGGGACGACCACGGGGACCAGAGGTGGGGAAGCTCAGGCACAGGGGCCAAATGCGGACCCCGGGTCTCCCTGTTTGGCCCTCGGAACTATCCCCAGGAGTATAGTCCTAGCTTTTCAAGGGCAAAGGTGCCAAATTTGTGGGGTTTTTTTGCCCCAGACCCCCACCTGTCCTGGCTCCCATCTGATGAAGGACATGGAATTACATCACGGTTTCCACCAGAAGCTTTAATGATCACTGCAGATGCGCTATTGACAAAAAAATAAAATAAAAAATCTCTCCTATAGAAAAACTATGGAAATGTTAGGTAAAGGTAAAGGGACCCCTGACCATTAGGTCCAGTCATGACCGACTCTGGGGTTGCGGCGCTCATCTCACTTTATTGGCCGAGGGAGCCGGCGTACAGCTTCCGGGTCACGTGGCCACCATGACTAAGCCGCTTCTAGCAGCGCACAGAAATGTTGTTTACCTTCCCGCCAGAGTGGTACCTATTTATCTACTTGCACTTTGACGTGCTTTCAAACTGGTAGGTGGGCAGGAGCAGGGACCGAGCAACGGGAGCTCACCCCGTCACGGGGATTCAAACTGCTGACCCTCTGATTGGCAAGTCCTAGGCTCTGTGGTTTAACCCACAGCGCCACCCATGTCCCACTACGGAAACATTAAGAAGACATTTAAAACTAATCCTAAATAAAAAGCAATCTCAGCACATTGGCGGCTCATTTTCCCAACAAGTCCTGGGAACTCACCTCCCTCTTCCCCATAGTGCACATTCCTTAAACACCATTCTGCACCCGTTCTGTTTGGGGGTGAAGGAAGGTCTGTGGTACATATTGCCATGTTGACTTAGATCAATGCCACCAGCCCCAGACCCCTTTTCCGCACCACACCCCCTCTTTCAGATGCCCACTGGCATTAAGACGATAGCCTCCCACTATGGGTTGGTTCCAGCGTCCAGTATTTGAGGCGCACTGTACATGGAGGCTCTGCTTTCGTTCCTGATGGCCATTGGCTGCCACTTTTTACGGATCCACCCCACCTCCTTTTCATAGAATCATAGAGTTGGAAGAGACCACAAGGGCCATCGAGTCCAACCCCCTGCCAAGCAGGAAACACCATCAGAGCACTCCTGACATATGGTTGTCAAGCCTCTGCTTAAAGACCTCCAAAGAAGGAGACTCCACCACACTCCTTGGCAGCAAATTCCACTGTCAAACAGCTCTTACTGTCAGGAAGTTCTTCCTAATGTTTAGGTGGAATCTTCTTTCTTGTAGTTTGGATCCATTGCTCCGTGTCTGCTTCTCTGGAGCAGAAGAGAACAACCTTTCTCCCTCCTTTATGTGACATCCTTTTATATATTTGAACATGGCTATCATATCACCCCTTAACCTCCTCTTCTCCAGGCTAAACATGCCCAGCTCCCTTAGCCGTTCCTCATAAGGCATCGTTTCCAGGCCTTTGACCATTTTGGCTGCCCTCCTCTGGACATGTTCCAGTTTGTCAGTGTCCTTCTTGAACTGTGGTGCCCAGAACTGGACACAGTACTCCAGGTGAGGTCTGACCAGAGCAGAATACAGGGGCACTATTACTTCCCTTGATCTAGATGCTATACTCCTATTGATGCAGCCCAGAATTGCATTGGCTTTTTTAGCTGCCGCGTCACACTGTTGGCTCATGTCAAGTTTGTGGTCAACCAAGTCTCCTAAATCCTTTTCACATGTACTGCTCTCGAGCCATGTAGATGAAGCCCACCCCCCTTGCACACGCGTCCCGTTGTGCGGAGAAGTATTACCAAACGCAAGGCTCAGTTGTGAGCCTCCACTGGTGCGTCTGCGCAGTGTTTGTTGTGAGATTGCACACTCTTAACCTCTTTCGCTCCTCTGCCGCAGGAGGCAAATCCACGCCTTGAAACAAGAGCACGACGAGATCAATTTACTGCTGAGCCTCACCAAGTCGCCTCGGAACCTTTTCATCGACGACCGCAACTGCATGGAGCTGAAATTTCTTTTGCAGACCAAAGACGAGTATGACGCTCTCATCAGAGCCACCAAGGCCTTGATCTCGGAACTGGATGACAAGGTGCATGGTGGGAAAAGGCAGGAGGGGTGTGAGGTCTGGTGCACACACCCTGAAACTGGCTTGTATTTTTGGCTTTCTAGTTTGCTGCAAGCAGAAAGCCTAGAGTCATATTATCATAAAGGCAGTGGCGTAGCGCGGGTTGTCAGCACCCGGGGCAAGGCAAGTAATTTGCGCCCCCTAACCCGTGGAGCCAGGTAGGGGCAGAGAGCTGCGAGTGCGCTCCCCCCCCCAGATGTTGCGCCCGGTGTGGCCGGCCCCCCTGCACCCCCCACGCTACGCCACTGCATAAAGGTAAAGGGGCCCCTGACCATTAGGTCCAGTCGTGGCCGACTCTGGGGTTGCAGTGCTCATTTCACTTTATTGGCCAAGGGAGCCGGCGTACAGCTTCCGGGTCATGTGGCCAGCATGACTGAACCACTTCTGGCGAACCAGAGCAGCACACAGAAACACTGTTTACCTTCCCACCGGAGTGGTACCTATTTATCTACTTGCACTTTGACATGCCAGAAGCGGCTTACAGAGCCAGAGTCGGTCACGACTGGACCTAATAGTCAGGGGTCCCTTTACCTTTACCTTAAATTGGATTTAGAACAGTAAGAAAAGAGAATAAGATAGTGAATAGTTGGAAATAATTTTAGATTAAGAATGATATTGGAGAGCTGTTACATGCAGATAGAATGAAATTCAGAAGGGAGGGATCTGAGGAAGTCAATTAACAATGTAAGAGAAATTGGGTTTTTAAGGGATATGTGTTTAAGATTCCATCATTTTTTGTTTTTCTTGTTTAGTACTGTATTGTGTTTTCTTTTGTGTGTTTTCTTTTCTTTTTTCTATGTTATATTTATTATACGTAATTGTGGAATTTTTTTTGAAAAAATAAAAACAGATCGGAACAGCAGCAGGAACATTTGATGTGTCTGTACAGACTTGTCTAAACGGAAATGATGGGGAGGGGGAGGCACCAAAAAGTGGGTGTCTATGGGGTGAAGTGGAGGGACGCGGGTAAACTGGTCCCGAGCTATTCATATAAAGGTCTTCATGGATCTCTTTTGTTTCAGATCGCGGAACTGGAGAACAAGATTAAGAAACAGAAAATGCTTGTGATCAAAATGAGGCAGGAGTACGACGGCAGGTGGCTGCAGAAACAGATCCAGCTCTTGGACAACCGACTCAACCACGTGAGCTGTGGCCCCCCCACCTCCGCCAGTCCAGACCCCCTCCTGAGTCCCACACCTTCTGGCTCTGCTGAGAACCAGAGTCTGCCTCCTCGGGGAGGTGGCAATGAAATAATCTCACCCCCTGCGAAAAACAAACATTATAAACCCAGTTAAAAGCAGCGGGAACTGTTTATATTCTGCTCCCAAGCTTCAGGGGAGCATCCTGCAACACACACACACTGTGCTGGTCCCGTGGGTTACCCAAGAGGCGAGGTCCAAGTCCGGTCTGTGGTCAAAGGTGCAACGTGGAGGCAGTCCATTGTAGCTGAAGCTGGGTGCAGGGCAGGGAGTCGGGTGAAGTCAGGAACAGGCTTGCAAGCAGGGAGCCAGGGCGGGTCAGGAGCTCAGGCAGGAAAGCAGAACAGGGTTCAGGCAGGAACTAACAACCAACAATGTTGCTCCCGCAACTTGAGACTGGGGCTGGCCGGCTTTTATCTGCCCCGAGGCATAGGGCGGCCCTGATCCTCAGGGGACTCACCTCTCCTGGCCTGGAGGCGAGTACTCCTCCTGCGGGAACTTAGTTCCCTCCGCCTCTCTGCCCTGAGCCTCTGCAGCTCAGAAGAGGCTGGAGGGTTACTGGACCCAAAGGCAACCTTAGCTTCCTCTGACGGGGCTGAGAGTGGAGCACCTGCAGGCAATGGGTCCTCCATCACCTCAGGGGCCAGAGCAGACTCAGCTGATGCCTGCACCTGAGGACCCAGCACAGGTGAGGACCCTTCAGGCTCATGCCCCAGCCCCGGCTCAGCTGGTTCTGGAGGCAGGGAATCCTGTGCAGGCTGGGATCCCTCAGGTTCAGCATCCGAGTCTGAATCCCCGGCCATCACACACACACGAGGGAAGGACCAGCAGACTTGTGGGGACCCCAGGTTTTGTAGAAGGACTCATTTATTTATTTATTTATTGGAGGGGGAATCCCAAGGAGGAGAAAATGTTGCACAATATCCCCAGAAGATCTCAGTGGCACAGGATCCTGAGAGTGGAGAGAAAAACTGGATGGGAGGGATGGGTGACCTCAGACCCAGGGGCCAAATGTGGCCCTCCAAGGTCCTTTCTGGCCCTCATGTCTCTCCCCAAGCCACATTCCCTCTCTGTGGGTCACAACTCTCGCTACCTCTGCTCCACATCTTCCTGGGATGTGCCCTCGAATTCCAGCCAAAGTAAACGTATTAAAAAACAACACCCAAACTAATCTCTATTCCTCGAGACAGCACAGACTTATGCCAAGGTGGTTCAGCACCTCTTTGCAGGAAGAAGGTTTTGCAGTTTAGGACAGTAATAATAATAATAATAATAATTTATTATTTATACCCCACCCATCTGGCTGGGTTTCCCCAGCCACTCTGGGCGGCTTCCAACAAAACACTAAAATACAATAACCTATTAAACATTAAAAGCTTCCCTAAACAGGGCTGCCTTTAGATGTCTTCTAAAAGTCTGGTAGCTATTTTTCTCTTTGACATCTGATGGGAGGGCGTTCCACAGGGCGGGTGCCACTACGGAGAAGGCCCTCTGCCTGGTTCCCTGTAAACTGGCTTCTCGCAGCGAGGGAACCACCAGAAGGCCCTCGGCACTGGACCTCAGTGTCTGGGCAGAACAATGGGGGTGGAGACGCTCCTTCAGGTATACAGGACCGAGGCTGTTTAGGGCTTTAAAGGTCAGCACCAACACTTTGAATTGTGCTCGGAAACGTACTGGGAGCCAATGTAGGTTATGTGGTCCCGGCGGCCGCTCCCAGTCACCAGTCTGGCTGCCGCATTCTGGATTAGTTTTAGTTTCCGGGTCACCTTCAAAGGTAGCCCCACATAGAGCGCATGCAGTAGTCCAAGCGAGAGATAACCAGAGCATGCGCCACTGTGGCGAGACAGTCCGCGGGCAGGTAGGGTCTCATCCTGCGTACCAGATGGAGCTGATAAACAGCTGCCCTGGACACAGAACTGACCTGTGCCTCCATGGACAGCTGTGAGTCCAGAATGACTCCCAGGCTGCGCACCTGGTCCTTCATGGGCACAGTTACCCCATTCAGGACCAGGGAGTCCTCCACACCTGCCTGCTCCCTGTCTCCCCAAAACAGTACTCCTGTCTTGTCAGGATTGAACCCCTTCCTCATTTTGCTCTTTCCAGGTCACGGTTTATTTTGACACCATCCTGATCACCAATGCCAAACTCCGCGAGGAGATAGAGAATCTCCAGTGCCAGAAGTCTGTCTTCGATAACATCTACTCCCGGCTTCACAAACAGCTAGAGCAGCAGAGGAAGACGATGGACTTGTCTATTGAGCAATCGACGCAAGCCTATGAGCAAAGGTGAGAGCAGCTGGTCCCAGGTTCATATCCCGCCAGGTTCAAATCCTGGGATCCGCCCCGCCCCCCACCTGAAACCCCGTAGAGATGCTACCAGTCGTTGTTGTTGTTTAGTTGTTTAGTTGTGTCCGACTCTTGGTGACCCCCTGGACCAGAGCACGCCAGGCACTCCTGTCTTCCACTGCCTCCCGCAGTTTGGTCAAGCTCATGCTGGTAGCTTTGAGAACACTGTCCCACCATCTTCTCCTCTGTCGTCCCCTTCCCCTTGTGCCCTCCATCTTTCCCAACATCAGGGTCTTTTCCAGGGAGTCTTCTCTTCTCATGAGGTGGCCAAAGTACTGGAGCCTCAGCTTCAGGATCTGTCCTTCCAGTGAGCACTCAGGGCTGATTTCCTTCAGAATGGAGAGGTCTGATCTTCTTGCAGTCCATGGGACCCTCAAGAGTCTCCTCCAGCACCAGAATTCAAAAACCAGTCAATGTAGACAACACTGAACCAGATGGGTCAGTGGTGTGACTCTTAAAAGCAGCATCCCTGTGTTCCTTTCCAATTTCTGAACATGCGTTTTCCTGCATTGCAGGGGGTTGGACTAGATGACCTTTGGGGACCACTTTGTGATTCTATGATTTCCCCGTCACCACCACTTCTGCCCGCTTCTAGGGTGGAGGCCCTTGCCAGGATCTCTGCGATGAAGGAGCGGCGCTGCAAGGACATTGCGCAGTTCAACATTGAGTTTCGGGAGCTGGAGCGGATCTACAACCACGAAACCAAGCTGAAGGCGTTCATGCTCATCAAGCTGGTGGACCGCTCGGAATTTGAGGAGCAGGCTAAAAAGGAAGAAGGTACCACGCATTGTTGTAAACAAAAATCTGCCCTTTCCCCCCCTTATGGGGTATCCAAGAGCCCATATAGAGTCCTTAGGTAGGTTCCTTATTGGTAGGAGAAAATAACAGAGGCCAACCAGAGAATATTGAGAAGCAAAGCAGCTAGTAAGCCTGATCTTTATTGATCTGTTGCAACAGGGTGCTCTCCTCACCCGCAGGAGAGAGGAGGAATCCAGAACCAAAGGAGTGTCTGCCCTTATGTAGACATTTTAAATTGCCCGCCTTGGAGTCAAAGACCACCCCCCAAAACATCACACATACATCACAGAAGGAGGTGGTCTACAACAGAAATCCTGTTTGCCAGGATACCTGTTAATGGTCACTGATTGCTTTACCTGGGCAGCCTGGCCATTCTTTTGTGATGGTTAATACTTTTAGTTCCTGAATCCAGGTCATGGGCTCACCTTATTCATACACAAATACATCTTTCAGACAAGATTTGTAAGCAAAAAGACAAAGGGAAGGTTTTCCTCATTTCCTTCCTCCTTGCAAATAAATATATTGAGGTCAATTTGGGAGAGTCAAAATGGCTTCAGGGTTGCTCTCCTGTACTATTTCAGACACGTGGTTTATATACTTGTGTATGTGTTTGCCTTGTACATTTATAAACATTTGTTTTATATTTGGGACTTTAGAATTCTTACAACAATATGCTTTAAAGTTATGATTTAAAGGCTTGCTGATGACACTGCTGTATTTATGAAAAGAATAGATTTAAAATTTCTGCTGTTAGGGTCTACTTTGTATATTTTAGCCAGTTGCTCAGCCTTTGAGCCCCTGAATGTGTGAAGCAGAACACACTGGCTGCTGAAAGCGAGAGGACGGATCCTGTGGGCGGTATTCAGTCACTGTGCAGTCATGAAACTGGCTCTTATCCCGGCCTGTTTGGTTGCTTGACACCACAGCTTCCATGACTTTAAATTTCAACTCTTTAATTGCTGCCTTTAGTGGGTTGAGCAATTGATGATGATGATAATAATAATAATAATAATAAATTATTTATATCCCGCCCTCCCCAGCCGAAGCCGGGCTCAGAGCGGCTAACAACAGTAAAATAATACAGCATTCTAAAATCAATTCATTATAAAATCAGTTCAAATCAAATTGATGGCAACCATTGGGCCAGAGTTCTGTGAAGAAATACCAAAGGAGGGGGTCAGGCTGTGCCTTGGCCAAAGGCCTGTAGAACAGCTCTGTCTTGCAGGCCCTGTGGAAAGATGTCAAGTCCCGCAGGGCCCTAGTCTCTTGTGACATGACAGAGCGTTCCACCAGATCGGGGCTACGGCCAAAAAAGCCCTGGCTCTGGTTGAGGCCAGCCTAACCTCTCTGTGGCCCGGGACCTCCAATATGTTTTTGTTTGAAGACCGTAAGGTCCTCCGTGGGACATACCAGGAGACGTGGTCCCATAGGTATGAGGGTCCTAGGCCATATAGGGCTTTAAAGGTTAAAACCAGCACCTTAAACCTGATCCTGTACTCCACTAGGAGTCAATGCAGCTGGTATAGCACTGGGTAAATGTGATCCCGCAGTGATGTTTTTTCATGAGTGTTGTGAGTCAGTGGGAGCGAGTTATCCGGCTTGATGCCCGAGTCTCCTGCAATTCTTGGGGTCCCGGCTCCAACAAGGGTCAAAATTCAAATGGAGGATTCCGCTGTTGAGTTAGCCAAGCAAAGTGCACAAGAACCACCTAACTATGGTCCTTTGTATAATGAAGGAAGTAGCTTTGTGCCGGAGGGCAAATGGGTGGGTCCCCTCCTTCACCTGGCTGGTGGTGAGAAAGACCAAGACCAAGAGTGTGTGTGATCTGAGCCCGAAAAGGCAGAAGCCAGAGAGTGAGAGCCATGCTTGATTTCTGTTTAAATCCAGGGCTGTGGCTATGGGAGAAGCAAGCCCTTCTTGGGGTGTTAATGCTATGAACGCCTCCATCTTAGGCTCAGGTTGTATATACGTGTAAATAAACCATAGTCTCTGCTGTCCGACATTCTGCAAGGAAACACGAACCTGTCAGGAATGAGCCAGCTCCCAGTGAAGGTTTGCAGGCAACTGCAGAAAGCAGCCAGGAACAGGGAGACCTAGATGTTAGGCAGGGGAGAGCCTGCCGCTGCAGACTGCTGCTCTTCCTGACCTTGATGGGTGATAAGGCAGTAGCTGAGAGCAGACTAGAACACAGCCAAAGCTCCTAGGAAGCACAAAAAGGCACAAAGAGTCTCAGAGGCAGCCTCTCAGACCAGGGAGAGGGTGGAGCTGATCCACTCAGTCCAAAGAGTCGGTGAATGGGAGGGCTGCTAGACAGGAAGCAAAACAAGAGACGTGAGAGTCGTAAGTTCAATATCTTCTGTAGATCCCGGAAGGAATCTTCAGAAGGGTCATCTTGAGTAATGATGCCGGAGGCTTTGTTAGAGCTGTCCGGAGTTATCTGTTTGTCTTGGCAATAAATCCTCCTTTTAAATTATCTACGCTTACTGTGTTATCAACCTGGGAACCTGGACTTCTGACAGAACCCTGGGTAAGTGCCTGGAACCCCCTGGAGCCTTGCACCCCTCGGAGACTGAGGTGGCAAGAGACAATTTTATGAACCCTCCCCCTTGAATCCCTTCCAGCTCTCAAGGCCAAGAAGCGAGCCAAGACCAAGGGCGAGAGCTTTGAGAGTTACGAGGTTGCCTACATGCGACTGCTGAAGCTGACGGAAAACGGGGACATTGACCTGCTGGTGGAGGATTTCATTGAGAAGGAGGAGAAGAACTTTGCCTACTTCAGCTACGTCACCGAACTGAACAATGACATGGAGAGGCTGCAGAAAAGGATCGAAGACATCCAGGTCTCCTCTCTGCCCTCCCCCCCTTCCTACGCCCCTCACTCATCCCTGGTCCTCTGGCCCTGGCTTCCCAGGCTGGGCTCTGGGCTGCTGAGCCTGCTGCAAGTGGGCTGTGTAATAATATTATTATTATTTATATCCCGCCCTCCCCAGCCGAAGCCGGGCTCAGGGCGGCTAACAGCAATAAAATAGTACAACATTCTAAAATCATTTCATTATAAAATTAATTCAACTCAAATTGATGGCAACCATTAGGCTGAAGTTCGGTGGAGATAGCCAAAGGAGGGAGTCAGGTTGTGCCCTGGCCAAAGGTCTGGCGGAACAGCTCTGTCTTTCAGGCCCTGAGGAAAGATGCCAAGTCCCGCAGGGCCCTAGTCTCTTGTGACAGAGCGTTCCACCAGATTGGAGCCACAGCTGGAAAAGCCCTGGCTCTAGTTGAGGCCAGCCTAACCTCTCTGTGGCCTGGGACCTTCAGGATGTTTTTGTTTGAAGACCGTAAGGTCCTCTGTGGGACATACCAGGAGAGGTGGTCCCATAGGTATGAGGGTCCTAGGCCATATAGGGCTTTAAAGGTTAAAACCAGCACCTTAAACCTGATCCTGTACCCCACCGGAGCCAGTGCTCCCAGTGACTCCTGGATGGAAATAGCTTGGCCACAGCTGTCCATGCCCTGGTAACCACACAGTGCTGCAATGCCCTTGGCTTGGTATGGAGGCTGCAGCTGGCGCAGAACATGGCAGTCAAACGCCCACCAGCATGCAACACTTTGCTTGGGGGATCTGGCACTGGCTGCCAGTTTGCTACCAGGCCACAGTCAAGCTGCTGGTACTGCCATCTAAGGCCCTGCGCAGCTCAGAACCAGATTGCTTAACAACAACAACAACAACAACAACAATAATGATGATGTATTATTTATACCCCGCCCATCTGGCTGAGTTTGTTAAAAACAATACAGCATTAAATATTAAAAACTTCCCTAAACAGGGCTGCCTTCAGATGTCTTTTAAAAAGAAGATAGCTGCTTATTTCCTTCACATCTGAAGTTCCACAGGGCGGGCGCCACTACCGAGAAGGCCCTCTGCCTGGTTCCCTGTAACCTCACTTCTCGCAGTGAGGGAACCGCCAGAAGGCCCTCGGCGCTGGACCTCAGTGTCCGGGCAGAACGATGGAGGTGGAGATGCTCCTTCAGGTATACAGGACCGAGGCTGTTTAGGGCTTTAAAGGTCAACACCAACACTTTGAATTGTGCTCGGAATTGTGCTGGGAGCCAATGCAGATCTCTCAGGACCAGTGTTATGTGGTCCCGGCGGCCACTCCCAGTCACCATCATTGTACAGTCATACCTCGGGTTACAGACGCTTCAGGTTGTTTTTTTCCGGAAGCGCCGAAACCCGGAAGTACTGTAATGGGTTACTTCTGGGTTTTGGTGGTCGCGCATGCGCAGAAGTGCTAAATCGCAACCTGCGTGTGCGCAGACACGGCACTGCTGGTTGCGAATGTGCCTCCTGCACGGATCACGTTGGCAAACTGAGCGTCCACTGTACTTCCCAGAAGCAGTCAAGGACATTTTTGTTCTAACAGGTTTCCCCAGCTAGATAAATGGGCCTACAAGTCTCTACTTGTTAGGGTTTTCGTTTTGCTTTAAGCCAGTGTTTCCCAGACTTGGGTCGCCAGCTGTTTTCGGACTACAACTCCCATCATCCCTAGGAAGCAGGTCAGTGATGATGGGAGTTGTAGTCTTAAAAACACCTGGAGACCTAAATTTGGGAAACACTGTTTTAAACGTACCTTTTTGTTTTTTTAACTATTTTAAACTATTTTATGTGTAAATTGCCTTGAGATGGTGGCTTGGGAGGTGATTAAGAAATCAGTTGCAATAATAATAAAATAAAGAATGTGCGTGAGAGAGAGAAACATTTCAGGAGCTAAAATTGACTCATTGCTGCCACCATGTAGCCAATGAAGGGACTACAAGATGGCTAAACCTCTCCATCACCACCAACTACTCTTTTGGTTGGGAGTTGGACCATAGCTGTCAACGTTTCCCTTTTTTAAAGGGAAATTCCCTTATTCCGATTAGGATTCCTTGCAAGAAAAGGGAAAAGTTGACAGCTATGAGTTGGACCAAACCACTTGATGTACGCTCTCAAAATGCTTTCACCAACACCCACCCATGAATCCTGGAATGCATACCAGATTCCTTCTAAAAAGGAGCCTGCAACATCAACAGCTACAGGAACAAAAACAGAATTCTCTGATTAATCCATCCATTAAAATGTTTTATCTTGTTATTTCCATTTGCTTATACATATTCATGCAAAGGATGAAAGGGAAAAAATAAAACAAATAAATAAAAACTATAAGCAAGCAAAGGAGTAAAATATTTTACTCTGATTAATCACCAGCTATGCTATATTATCATCAATACCCATGGAAATTAATGGACCTACAGTCCTTAATAATTATACAGCCTAGGCAGGGGGCACCAACGCTTTTGTGCCCCTGCGTGCTTAAGTGGATATCTATTGGCAACAGAAGGTTTCTTCTTTCAAGACTAGCATTGCACTCAGGTGGCACATAATTCCAACTTTTCTTTACCTATTAATTTTCACATTTTATGTAATCTTTCAGACAAAGTGTGCTGTAAGGTGCATTATACAAATGTGACACTAGATGGCGATGGTGAGCTGTGGCAAATTCAATATATTTTTCAAAACGTTTCTTTAAAAAAGCACTTTCACAATCTTTTAAATATGTGCCTAGATTCTACCCTACTTCTGGAAATCCAGCACAGCAATTGCAATTTTGGTGGGAAAGGTTCCCCACTCTCAGCCTGAGCCCCTTTGTGCACTTCTGTGTTCTGTAGAATGAAATCAGCAAGCTGAAATCCGAGCACAAGAAGGCAGAAGACATCATTCACAGCAACATGAAAGAAGTGGAGGTAAATGGGGCACATGTGGGGCTGACCTAGGGGGTCCCATCGCTGTGGGGAAAGGCTGCAATGTTTGGGACTTTCGAGTCCCATAGCTCAGAGGCAGCGTGTCCCGGGTTCAATACCCAGTGACATCTCATGGGAGGGGTTGAGAGCTGCTGTCAGTCAGCATGGACAGTGCCAGATTTACATATAAGCTAAACAAGCTATAGCTTAGGGCCCCACTCTCTTGGGGGCCTGGGACGTGGGTGGTGCTGTGGGTTAAACCACAGAGCCTAGGACTTACCGATCAGAAGGTCGGCGGTTCGAATCCCCACGACGGGGTGAGCTCCCATTGCTCGGTCCCTGCTCCTGCCAACCTAGCAGTTCAAAAGCACGTCAAAGTGCAAGTAGATAAATAGGTACTGCTCTGGCAGGAAGGTAAACAGCGTTTCCGTGCGCTGCTCTGGTTCGCCAGAAGCGGGTTAGTTATGCTGGCCACATGACCCGGAAGCTGTACGCTGGCTCCCTCAGCCAATAAAGAGAGATGAGCACCGCAACCCCAGAGTTGGCCATGACTGAACCTAGTCACGGACAACTCTGGGGTTGCGCGCTCATCTCGCTCTAATAGGCCGAGGGAGCTGGCGTTTGCCCGCAGACAGCTTCTGGGTCATGTGGCCAGCATGACTAAGCCGCTTCTGGAGAACCAGAGCAGCGCATGGAAACGCTGTTTACCTTCCCACCGGAGTGGTACCTATTTATCTACTTGCACTTGACGTGCTTTCGAACTGCTAGGTTGGCAGGAGCAGGGACCGAACAACGGGAGCTCAACCTTAAAAGGGAACAGGCATAACTGTTGTGTGTCACATGCCTGTTTACTTCCAGCACAGTCTAGGAACTTCCGTTTGTATATAGCTTTTGTATTGCTGCTGTTTTCCTGGACACAAAGGGAAGCAGACATGTTTTTTCCTTTGTTCCTGCTGCTGAATAAAATGCTGTAATATACTGCTTACACATGGCTCTGTCCGCCTCTTCTGCTGTGAGAAGATTTATACACTCTGCTGAAAGAGCGTGCACGGGTCTCTAAAAATATCTGAGGCTCGTGTCGCTGATTGATGCTGTTCCAAGGGAGACCGGTGATCGTCCAGCTGCCGGCCAGTGGCTGAAGCCAGCTGGGGGCCTGCCTAATGCCCCTGTCTCCCTGGCAGTATCCCAAAAGCTCTGATGTTATGTACTGAGTTGAATAGGATCTAAAAGGCAGCAGTCTGATTGGTCCACAGGAGCCACCCAATCCAGCTCCATGTGGAAGTGAATCCGCAACCTGATTGGCCTACAGGTGAATCCCGGAATTAGCCAATCATCTGGGGCCCATTGTGTAAATAATGTACCGTATTTTTCGCCCTATAGGACGCACTTTTTCCCCTCCAAAAATGAAGGGGAAATGTGTGTGCGTCCTATGGGGCGAATACAGGCTTTCGCTGAAGCCTGGAGAGTGAGAGTGGTCAGTGCGCACTGACCCCTCTCGCTCTCCAGGCTTCAGGAAGCTCCACGCAACCCTCCGGAGCCCGGTGCGAAACTGCGCCTGGCTCCGGAGGGTTGCGCAGAGCTGCCTATGGGGCAAAAAATACGGTATATAAAGCAGACATTCTGGGGGAACTTCCATTCCTCCTCACCTCTATGAGCTGAATAAAGAGCATGAAATCCACTCTCGACTCTGAGTATATTTCACCTGACCACCTCTCCTTTGGCCCGCAGGAGAAGCTGCAGAAGACCACGGAAGATGCCAACCTGTACGAGGACAAGCTGAAAGAGAACAGCAAGATCCTGGACCAGCTGAAGCAGGCAGTGGACTTCCTGTTCAAGGAAACGGGCTGCGATGCCACCAAGATCAGAGAGCACCTGGGCGAGACGGGGGAGATCACAGATCAGAACCTGATGCAGTATTTCAGTGAGTGATGGGGCCCTGTTGTTGTTGTTGTGTTGTTGCTTAGTCGTTTAGTCATGTCCGACTCTTTGTGACCCCATGAACCAGAGCACGCCAGGCACTCCTGTCTTCCACTGCCTCCTGCAATTTGGTCAAACTCATGCTGGTAGCTTTGAGAACACTGTCCCACCACCTCGTCCTCTGTCGTCCCCTTCTCCTTGTGCCCTCCATCTTTCCCAACATCAGGGTCTTTTCCAGGGAGTCTTCTCTTCTCATGAGGTGAGTATTGGAGCCTCAGCTTCACGATCTGTCCTTCCAGTGAGCACTCAGGGCTAATGGATAGGTTTGATCTTCTTGCAGTCCATGGGACTCTCAAGAGTCTCCTCCAGCACCATAATTCAAAAGCATCAATTCTTCGGCGATCAGTCTTCTTTATGGTCCAGCTCTCACTTCCATACATCACTACACCACAGCTTTTACTATACAAACCTTTGTTGGCAAGGTGATGTCTCTGCTTTTTAAGATGCTGTCTAGATTTGTCATTTGTCATTCTCCCAAGCGTCTTCTAATTTTGTGGCTGCTGTCACCATCTGTAGTGATCATGGAGCCCAAGAAAGTAAAATCTCTCACTGCCTCCATTTCTTCCCCTTCTATTTGCCAGGAAGTGATTGGCCCAGTGGCCATGATCTTAGTTTTTTTGATGTTGAGCTTCAGACCATATTTAGACTATATCCAGACCATATCCAGACGGGGCCCTAGACAGGCCCATCTC
Source organism: Podarcis tiliguerta (assembly GCF_965153285.1). Taxonomy (NCBI): domain Eukaryota; kingdom Metazoa; phylum Chordata; class Lepidosauria; order Squamata; family Lacertidae; genus Podarcis; species Podarcis tiliguerta. The sequence continues at coordinate 6,915,584 of NC_139541.1, forward strand.
TTGGGTTGCTTCTGCAATGGACCCAGCCAAGTAAGGTGGAGAGCTTAAAAGGTTTTTCTGGACCAGGAAAACCCATCCCAAAAAGAGCGTTTAAGCTCCCTGCCTTACTTGCATTTAATTTGTGGGATTTCAGCCCTTCTTTTTTTTTTTTTATATGATATTTTTATTAAGTTTTACAATAAATGAACAAAAAGTAGAACACAATACAACAAACCAAGAAAAAAACAAAAGAGAAAATACAACAACATACAAACACCATACAACAAAAAATAGAAAAAGGAAAAAATAAAAATATTAAAAGCAATTTTTGTCTCCTTATGTTCTTTGCATTAACTTGTTTCTGCGACTTCCCCAGACCTCCCTTCTCTGTATTCCAGATCATATATTCTGGCAGCAAATTCCTTCCCTCTGTCACATTTTGGTTTCATCATTATCTTAATGTCCTAATCTAATTACATTTCCATATATCTTAGAACATTAATTTGTGGGATTTCAGCCCTTCAAGCAGCCTTCAACCATGTATGGTTGAAATGGCACAAGTTAAATGTGTGTTAAGTTAAACGAGTTACAGGTAGGTAGCCATGTTGGTCTCCGGTAGTCGAAACAAAACAAAACAAAACAAAACAAAAAAAAAAATCCTTCTAGTAGCACCTTAGAGACCAACTGAGTTAGTTATTGGTATGAGCTTTTGTGTGCATGCAATGCGTGTTAAGTAATCTTACAATTGCCAAATTGGCCTCACTGTTTCTCCAAATTCAAACTGCGAAAAGTTAAAGTGTGGCTTATATTTGTGACTGTAATGGTTCTAGGGGTTCCTCGTGCGTAAGCTTGTCCCAACCTCTGGCTGGGTTACCTTAGTGAACCTTTTCTGTCCGGACAGCCACTCACCCATGGCTGTCTCAATCGCTGGCAGAATCCGTCAGTGGGCGTTTCTTAAACTTCTTCCAGCAAAGAAGCTCTTTGACGCCAAGTCTCCTCCTACTCTCCCTGCGCGGAAGCCTTCTGCGCAAGGAGGGCGTAGGCAGCGGAGGACCCTTCCTCTCTCCGCTGGTCCCCGGCAAGGAATCATGGGACCGCCTCGCCGATTCCCCCATCTGCCCCCCTTCTCCACTGGAGCTACGTTGATTCTCTTCCCCAGAAGACGGGCTGCCTCTCCCAATCCCGGGACGCTCTCTGGGATCCCTTTGGAGCTTGCTCTCTCCCTCGGACACTGATGGCAGTTCCCTGACAGTGACCTTACGGTATGCAGCCAGGAGCAGCGAGGAAGGGAGCAATTTATATTGGGGTATTTTTTATTTTTTCTTCTCCTCCCCATCAATTTTAAAGGTGCTGTTTGTATTTGGGTGCGGCTTATATTCAGGCCAATACGGTATAATCATAATTGTTGTTGTTTAGTCGTTCAGTCGTCTCCGACTCTTCGTGACCCCATGGACCAGAGCACGCCAGGCACTCCTGTCTTCCACTGCCACCCGCAGTTTGGTCAGATTCATGTTTGTAGCTTCGAGAACACTGTCTAACCATCTCGTCCTCTGTCGTCCCCTTCTCCTTGTGCCCTCCATCTTTCCCAACATCAGGGTCTTTTCCAGGGAGTCTTCTCTTCTCATGAGGTGGCCAAAGTATTGGACCCTTAGCTTCATGATCTGTCCTTCCAGTGAGCACTCAGGGCTGATTTCCTTAAGAATGGATGCGTTTGATCTTCTTGCAGTCCATGGGACTCTCAAGAGTCTCCTCCAGCACCATAATTCAAAAGCATCAATTCTTCGGTGATCAGCCTTCTTTATGGTCCAGCTCTCACTTCCATACATCACTACTGGGAAAACCATAGCTTTAACTATACGGACCTTTGTTGGCAAGGTGATGTCTCTGCTTTTTAAGATGCTGTCTAGGTTTGTCATTGCTTTTCTCCCAAGAAGCAGGTGTCTTTTAATTTCGTGGCTGCTGTCACCATCTGCAGTGATCATGGAGCCCAAGAAAGTAAAATCTCTCACTGCCTCCATTTCCTCCCCTTCTATTTGCCAGGAGGTGATGGGACCAGTGGCCATGGACATAATCATAATAGTGGATGCATTTCAAGAAGCAATGCAGATCTGCTTGTGTTGCCTTTCAGCTCGATCTACTTTTCCTTGTGCACAGGCGCGGGCAAATGATTCGTGGGCGACTTAAGCTGTGTTTTCTGTGAAGTCCCATTGTACGACACGGAGCTTGCATGCCATTCTCTTGAAGCAACTTGTGATTTTCAGTGCTCCTACATGCTTAGCTTTGGGAAAGACAGTGGTTAAAAAGACTCCCTTGCATGCAGATTCTGTAGCTCCAGGACACTGGCGACTGTGGGAACTATGGGATGTGATCCATGAGAGCCAGTCAAGTACAAAGTTCCTTGAAATGCTAGAGAAGACATGCAAGGGAATGTTTGGTCCAGCCAGTCAAAACTTCCTGTTCCTCCTGGCTGGAGCATCCTTCCTTTTGCATGTGATAGAAGGTGGGCGTGACCTTACCTGTCCAGGGAACAAAAGGACAAGTCACGCAGCGCACCTCTCTCTTTTTGACTTCCTTCTTCGTTTGACCAGCTTTTAGCTAGGACTGCTCTGCTAGCTTTCAGCTAGCAGAAGCACCGGGATTATCCCCCCATATGGCATAGATCCACATATCGGTAACTAAGTCTGCCTTCAGGAATCCAACTGTGAACTGATGTGAGTAAACTTCTTTTGTTGACTTTGAATAAGATTGCCGTGTCTTTATTCTTTTAAGAGGGATTCAAGGGAACTTACCAGGAACGTACAATTTAATCTGAGACAGGTTGAATTGTATAATAGTGAGAGGCTCACACGAGCCTGCAACCAGTTATCTGCTGTGCATCTGAAAAGGGGGAATGTAACTCTGCTACATAAAGGAACTTGCTAGCGCAAGTTAGGAAGGATATTAATAAACAATATATCGTCTCCTGCCACTCTGAACATTCCCACAGAAACAGCAAGGGGTCTTTGACCCCTAGTGACCTCCAGCCAATACGGCACCGCTCCTGAAGTACTCCACTTGTCTCCTCCCTGCAGGCATCGTGGAGAAGAAAAGCAACGACCTCTTGCTGATCGAATCTTTCCTGCGTTACAAGGAGCTGGAGGGGGAGCTGGATTCGGTCCCCATGCTGAACCCCTTTTTGGGCGGCTCCGCCTTCCTGAAGAAACTGGAGACCATTAAGATTGCGCCACCTTCTCTCAGCGTCGATCCCTTCGCAGAGACGCTGGAGCCCTGTAAGTAACTGTGTGGCTCTGATGCAGAGGACAGTGAGGCAAAATGTTTCTAGATGCTCTCAATATATGCAGCAGGCCTGCAGCCGGGGTGAAACGAGGCTCTATTTCACCTGGGTCAAAGACCCAGTTTGGTACCAACACCACCCCATGCATTTGTGTATACACACACACACAAACACAGGCTGGCAGCCCTCTGGAGGCTTCACCCGGGGCAAAAAACCTGGCTAGGTCCCCCATAGCTACGACTCTGCCTGCAGCTTACATGTGATTTACTTGCACAATTGCAGCTCTTGGGGGGACGGGGACAAATAACAATAATAATATTTTTTTATTTATACCCCACCTGTCTGGCTGGGTTTATCCAGCCACTCTGAGTGGCTCCCAACAGAATATTAAAAATAGAATCAAACATTTAAAAATTCCCTAAACAGGGCATCCTTCAGATGTCTTCTAAAAGTCAGATAGTTGTTTATTTCCTTGACATCTGATGGGAGGGAGTTCCACAGGATGGGCGCCGCTACCGAGAAGGCCCTCTGCCTGGTTCCCTGTAACCTCGCTTCTCGCAGGAAGGGAACCGCCGGAAGGCCCTTGGAGCTGGACCTCAGTGTCTGGGCTGGATGATGGAGGTGGAGACACTCCTTCAGGTATACTGGGCCAAGGCTGTTGAGGGCTTTAAAGGTCAGCAACAACACTTTGAATTGTGCTTGGAAAATGTACTGGGAGCCAATGTAGGTCTTTCAGGACCGGTTTTATATGGTCTCGGTGGCCACTCCCTGTCACCAGACTCGCTGCTGCATTCTGGATTAGTTGCAATTTCTGGGTCACCTTCAAAGGTAGCCCCACATAGAGCGCATTGCAGTAGTCCAAGCGGGAGATAACCAGAGCATGCACACTTTGGGGAGACAGTCTGCAGGCAGGTAGGGTCTCAGCCTGCATACCAGATGGAGCTGGTAGACAGCTGCCCTGGATACAAAATTAACCTGCACCTCCATGGACAGCTGTGAGTCCAAAATGATTCCCAGGCTGTGCACCTGGTCCTTCAGGGGCACAGTTGCCCCATTCAGGACCAGGGAGTCCTCCACACCCGCCCCCTCCTGTCCCCCCAAAACAGTACTTCTATCTTGTCCAGATAGATGGCGCCACCATCCATCCTCCAACCGGCTCTACTCATTCACACAGCCTTCACTGATTCTGATTTGAAAGAGAAGTAGAGCTGGGTATCATCCGCATACTGATGAACACCCAGCCCAACCCCACTGATGAACTCTCCCAGTGGCTTCATATAGATGTTAAAAAGCATGGGGGAGAGGACAGAACCCAGAGGCACCCCACAAGTGAGGGCCCAGGGATCTGAACACTCATCCTCCATCACCACTTTCTGGACACGGCCCAGGAGGAAGGAGCAGAACCACTGTGTATAACAGTGCCCCCAGCTTCCAGCTCCTCTAGATGGTCCAGAAAGATGTTATGGTTGATGGTATCAAAGGCCACTGAGAGATCCAGCAGAACTAGGAAACAGCTTTCACCTTCGTCCCTAGCCCCCTGGAGATCATCGGCCAGTGCAACCAAGGAAACAAATGCAGAGCTGGGTAGGGGAGAATGGACAGTGGGAAGAGGCCATCCAAGATCTCACGTGACCGTCCCAGAACCCTGTGAGCAAGGAGGAGGGCTTAAAAAGCTCTTTCTTTGCGGGGTTTCCCCATCACTGAAAGAGTTTTCAAGCCCTCCATTTTGTTTACTGGGCTCTGGGAAGAAGAAGAAGAGTTTGGATTTGATATCCCACCTTTCACTCCCCTTCAGGAGTCTCAAAGCGGCTAACATTCTCCTTTCCCTTCCTCCCCCACAACAAACACTCTGTGAGGTCAGTGGGGCTGAGAGACTTCAAAGAAGTGTGACTGGCCCAAGGTCACCCAGCAGCTGCATGTGGAGGAGCGGGGAAGCCAACCCAGTTCCCCAGATTACAAGTCCACTGCTCTCAACCACTACACCACACTGGCTCTCTGGGAGGCTTGTGTGGCATCCCACAGCCTTCCAGAAGCCTTGCATGGCCATCCCAGAGTCTGGTGAGGAAGGGATAGTCTCCATGGACAGGGAATGATGCTCCTGGACACCAGAGCATCTCCTGCTGCCAGCTGGCCTCCGCTGCCACCAGTCCCATTTAGGACTGAAATGCAAGGTGAGGGGTTGGCCAACCAGAAGATAATTTCCTGATCTTTCCCAAGGAAGATCCAAGTTTACGACGAGCTGAGCAAGGGGACGAGGGGGTCTTACTGGTCATCTGAAGCAAGCTTCAGCCTCTGTGGAGGGTGAGGAGCAGCAGGTGGCCAGCGGCTCAAATTCCGTTTCAGTGGTGTAGCGTGGGGGGTGCAGGGGGGGCCGGCCGCACCGGGCACAACATCTGGGGGGGGGGCGCGCTTGCACTCGCAGCTCTCTGCCCCTACCTGGCTCACTCACTCTCTCTCACTGCAGTGCTGGCTGTGCGAATCCGAGCCGCCGGGTCGCCGCCCACTGTGGAGGGGAGGGTGCCAGGCGTGCGGTGCGGTGCGGAGAGAGAGCGAGGGACTATCTGGGGGAGGGACAGTGCAGCGGGTGGGGGGCGCAAATTACTTGCCTTGCCCCGGGTTAGGGGGCGCAAATTACTTGCCTTGCCCCGGGTGCTGACAACCCACGCTACGCCACTGTTCTGTTTTGTTGCAAGCTGTGATTAAAAACCAAGGCTAATGTTGCGGATTCCACCTCTAAGCTGCAACCCCTTGAATTTCCCAACAGTGGAGGGTCCTCTGGACCACAGCGCCCTGCGGGCCATGATCCTGGAGAACCTGGAGAGGGAGAAGATGAAATCGCTTAAAACCTCGGTGGAGAGAATGGAGGCCAGCCGAGAAAAGAAGAAGTATTCCGCCATACCCTAAGAGGAGGCAGGCAGGCACCCCGACCAGGAAGCCCAGGGATTCTCAGCCCAGTTCACAGACTATGTATGTGTGTGTGTGTATATATATATATATATTTATATTTTTAAAAATACAAAATGGGATGGAGTACCAAAATGGGCTCTCTTTTGTAAACATAAAAGGTTATTAATAAAGGACACAACGTTTGCATTTCTACAGTCTCTGCAATGTTCTAACCTTTGCAATGTTTTATTTTTACTATTGGGACGCGGGTGGCGCTGTGGGTTAAACCACAGAGCCTAGGGCTTGCTTATCAGAAGGTCAGCGGTTTGAATCCCCATGACAGGGTGAGCTCCCGTTGCTCGGTCCCTGCTCCTGCCAACCTAGCAGTTCAAAAGCACGTCAAAGTGCAAGTAGATAAATAGGTACCACTCCGGCGGGAAGGTAAACGGCGTTTCCGTGCGCTGCTCTGGTTCGCCAGAAATGGCTTAGTCATGCTGGCCACATGACCTGGAAGCTGTACGCCGGCTCCCTCGGCCAATAAAGCGAGATGAGCGCCGCAACCCCAGAGTCAGCTACGACTGGACCTAATGGTCAGGGGTCCCTTTACCTTTACTTTTACTATCAAATATTTGTCTCCATCTACTGGCTGAGTATGATGGTGGGCATCTGTCTGCTTCTGTTTGCAACATAGGGGCAGAACCACACATGCACCCACACATTTCTTTAAAGCTTTTTAAAAAAAATCTTTTACACAAATTCTGCTTTGAGAGAGATGTGCTGCTGTACATTTGACTGAACTCAACCCCTGGAGAGGAGGGGGAGTTTTCCCCTCTAGAAATACGTGAACAGAGCTGTGTACCTTGACCTTGATGCGCCTACAATGCATATTGATTTTTCTTTTTTCTTTTTAATGCTTGGCTTTTGCACAGCCAGGAGATTGGCTGGGTCCATTAGCCAGGGAAAACCCAGGGATCTATCCGAGCATCTCTTTGTTTCTTCCAATGACATTAGTGAAGCTAGGAGGATCAGGATGGAGCTGGGCTAGCCAATGGGAAGATCCTGGCAGCACTCAGAGGGGAAATGTTATGTACTGAGTTAGATAGGATCCAAAATGCAGCAGTCTGATCGGCCCTAGAACAATAGGATCCAGAATGCAGCAGCCTGATTGGTCCTAGAACAATAGGATCCAGAATGCAGCAGTCTGATCGGCCCTAGAACAATAGGATCCAGAATGCAGCAGCCTGATTGGTCCTAGAACAATAGGATCCAGAATGCAGCAGCCTGATTGGTCCTAGAACAATAGGATCCAGAATGCAGCAGCCTGATTGGTCCTAGAACAATAGGATCCAGAATGCAGCAGTCTGATTGGTCCTAGAACAATAGGATCCAGAATGCAGCAGTCTGATTGGTCCTAGAACAATAGGATCCAGAATGCAGCAGTCTGATTGGTCCTAGAACAATAGGATTCAGAATGCAGCAGCCTGATTGGTCCTAGAACAAAAGGATCCAAAATGCAGCAGTCTGATTGGTCCTAGAGCAATAGGATCCAGAATGCAGCAGTCTGATTGGCCCTAGAACAATAGGATCCAGAATGCAGCAGTCTGATTGGCCCTAGAACAATAGGATCCAGAATGCAGCAGTCTGATTGGTCCTAGAACAATAGGATCCAAAATGCAGCAGTCTGATTGGTCCGCAGGAGCCACCCAATCCAACCCCAGGTGGAATCTGCAACTTGATTGGCCTACAGGAGAATCCCGGACTTAACCAATCACATGGGTCCCATTGTGTAAATAATGTATATAAAGCAGACATTCTGCGGGAACTTCCATTCCTCACTAGTATGAGCTGAATAAAGAGCATGAAATCCACTCTCGATTCCGAGTATGAGTATATTGGCACTGTGGGTAAAAGCCTCAGCACCTAGGACTTGCCGATCGAAAGGTCGGCGGTTCGAATCCCCGCGGCGGGGTGCGCTCCCGTCGTTCGGCCCCAGCGCCTGCCAACCTAGCAGTTCGAAAGCACCCTCGGGTGCAAGTAGATAAATAGGGACTGCTTACCAGCGGGAAGGTAAACGGTGTTCCGTGTGCTGCGCTGGCTCGCCAGATGCAGCTTGTCACACTGGCCACGTGACCTGGAAGTGTCTGCGGACAGCGCTGGCTCCCGGCCTATAGAGTGAGATGAGCGCACAACCCTAGAGTCTGGCAAGACTAGCCCGTACGGGCAGGGGTACCTTTACCTTTACCTTAGGCAGAGACAGGGAACCTGTGACCTCCAAATGTTGGTGGACCCCAACTCCCAACAGTTCAGGCCAATGGGGTGAATGGTCAGGCATGATGGGAGTGGTAGTCAAACCACATCTAGAGGAACATAGGTCTCCTGTCTCTCCTTCCTGCCTGACTCCATCCCCACTTCCTGCCTCAACTCTATCAATCTGAGCTCCTCCCATAAACTACATCCCTACCCATGAGCATTATTTTGGGGGCATTTGCAAAACAAAAGCAGCCTGCAGCATCTACCTTCTCTCCCTCCTACGCAGGTGAAAGGTGGTGCTCTCCCCAGTGGGGAATCTCCACCCCTCCAAATGCTGGGTTCATGGAATCATACCATAGGTGGTTCAGGATTCCAGACCACAGGTACTCTAGATATATTTGAAGGGGTTCAAAGATGGCATGTCTCCACAAAGCACTGTGGGGCTGAAGACCAGGCTGCCCTGATGCTTAGCCAAGCTCAGAGTCTGGGACCAAGCTGAGAAAGCCAGGCAGGTGGCCCCCATGAACAGAGGGAGGAGGGCCACCTCTGACCACTGGTCTTGCCATCTAGGGATGATGGGAGTTGTAGTCCAAAAACAGCCGGAGACCCAAGTTTGGGAAGCACTGCTCTTGCTGAAGCAAGGATGGGGAACAGCTGTGGCCCTCCAGATGTTGTCGGACTCACAGCTTCCAGCAGCCCTAGCGAGAATGGCCAGTGTCTGGTAGGGTGGGAGCAACATCTGGAGGGGCTCCTTGGGGGCAGGAGGCAAGAGGGGAGGACGAATTCTTGTTGCTGAGAACAAGTCACCCCATTTGTAGGGGGCATTGGGTGTCCCCACCCAGGCAGAGTGTGTGGAGCGGAGCCTTAGGGGGACAGAGTCCCAGAAGCGTGCCCTGTTTCACTTTTCACAGCTTGGCCGGAGGGACCCGCCAACCATTTGGACGTCTTCGTAGTTTCCATTTGGTTACGAGCCTCTTGCCTCGCTCCTCATATACCTTGGAATCGTGGCTTCTGGACCTTGAACAAAAACCTGTTCCTTGCTGTCCATTAAGAGTCGCTGCTGGTGTGTGTGTGTGTGTGTGTGTGTGTGTGTGTGTGTGGCGGGAGCCCGGCCTTCCCCATCCTTGAGTGAAATGCTCTCATAAGAACACCGGAGGGCAGCACTGTCCAACGATCTGATTCTGAGTGTTGTAAACCAGCTAGGACTGTTTTAGTAGTATAGTGGTACCTTGGGTTAAGTACTTCATTCGTTCTGGAGGTCCGTTCTTAACCTGAAACTGTTCTTAACCTGAAGCACCACTTTAGCTAATGAGGCCTCCTGCTGCCGCCGCACCACCGGAGCACGATTTCTGTTCTCATCCTGAAGCAAAGTTCTTAACCCGAGGTACTGTTTCTGGGTTAGTGGAGTCTGTAACCTGAAGCGTTTGTAACCTGAAGCACCTGTAACCCGAGGTACCACTGTACAGTCATACCTCGGGTTACAGATGCTAGAGGTTGCGTTTTTTTGGGTTATGGACCCGCCAAAACCTGGAAATACCAGAATGGGTTACTTCTGGGTTTTGGTGGTCATGCATGCACTAAAGTGCTAAATCGTGCTTTGTGCATGTGCAGAAGCACCGAATCACAACCCGCACGTGCGCAGATGTGCCGCTGCAGGTTGTGAATGTGCATCCCACATGGATCATGTTCGCAACCTGAGCATCCACTGTACTCTGCCTTTCCTGGCACTTCAGCCCAACTGAGAAACAAAACAAGTTTTAGGACACCTGGGACATTAAGGCACAGGTGGGGAGCTGTCAGCTGATGGACACACAGGTGTGGTTTGGGGGAAATGATGCCATGAGCCAGCTGGTGAGCCCAGACTGGTCCACAAGCTGGAGGCTTCCTATAACCAGACAGATGGGGCCTGCTCCCATGAGTGCTGGCCCTATTGCATTGGGGGAGACAGCCCCCAACCCCTGCAAAATTACCATCGGGGAAAATGTCCCCCTGGAGGAACTGCAGATTCAAGACACCCAGCGTACTCTGTTGGGTCCTACCCACCACCCTGCAGATCCATCAAAACCATCCCAAGCCCCAAGATACTGGTGAAAGCCCAGACCTAAAGCTATCATTCCCATGTGGCAGTTTGAGGTCTCCCTTCCCTGAGTCCTCCTTGGGATGAGGAAGACATGTGCTGTGGACCAGAACCCTCCCAGTTCTCCCAGGGAAGGATGGGCCAGCATGGGTGGAGAGGAGTATAAAAGCTCCAGGACTGATGCAGCACCTTGTCTAACTCAGGTCCCTGTAACTGTAGCTGGTCCATGGAATGGTTCCTCAGCATTGATGGAGCAGTGGTGTCAGAAGTGGTACAGTGGTGCCTCGCAAGACGAAATTAATTCGTTCCGCGAGTTTTTTCGTAGAGCGAGTTTTTTCATCTTGCGAAGCACCACGGCGGGGAGGGGTGGGGAGAAGCAGGGCAACTGCCGCAGCCAGTACCTCGGACTCACCCACGCCTTGTGGCCACCGCGCGACGCGGCTGCTGGAGGGCGGCGGGGCTCAGGAGCGTGACTCCGGCTGCAACGCTGGCTGCTGGCGGCAACGGCTCCTGAGGGGAGCGCGCAAGGGTGGTGGGCAGCGGTGCGAGGCAGCCAGAAGGTTGGAAGGTCGGCCGGAAGGTGGGAGGGAGCCGGAGGAGCCGTCAGCAGGAAGGTGGGAGGGAGCTGGAGGAGCGGGGAAGCGAGCATGAGTGCGTGCGTGCAGTGACCGTTGCCATGACAGGAGAGGCAGGGCTGTTTCGTCTAGCAAAGCAAGCCCTTAGGAAAATCCATCTTGCGAAGCACCTCAGAAAACGAAAAACCCTTTCGTCTAGCGAGTTTTTCGTCTTCTGAGGCATTCGTCTTGTGGGGTACCACTGTATATGTGCCTGTTTTCAGCTTGGGTGCTGGCTCCTGCATGAGTCCATTCTCCCCTCCCAGGTTTTGCAAAGCCAGCTGTTATTCATGTAGGAACATGTGGTGTCAGGTGTGCATGCAGGAGCCAGGCCCTGTGACCAATAGGACTCTGCAGGACTGGGGCCTTCCTAAGTTTGTTCTGAAGAGGCAAGGCTCTTGCCCCACAGGTGAGGCCAATTGGTAACTCAAAGCACCTGGTGGCAAGAGCCAGGAAGGGATATAAGGTCAGCATTTCCCTTTGGCTCTTTGCCACAGCAATATGTTCCCTGCCTTGCTGTGTTTGGTTCCTTGACTCCTTGCTTCTTGATCTTCGGACCCTTGACTTCATGACTCCCTGCTTCTTGTTCCTCGGACTCTTGGCTTCCTGACTCCTGGCTTCTGGACTCCCATTCCTACTCCCAACCCCCGGTCCCGACGTCCCCAGCTGGGACTTTGATCGCCCGTTAACTGGATCGTGACACATGGACTCGGTGAATAATTCAACACAAATACAATTTTGGAAATGTTTCTCAAGTCACGAATGAATTCTTTCACACAAAGAGGACAGACAAGGGACTGGGAACACCAAGAAGACAAGAACTGTCAGGAAGCCTGTGAACACCCCAGTTTTCACGGTGAGGAACAAACAGAGCTGTGAGGAGAAGGAAGCCCCACTGGGTACCATTCCAGGCCCATAGAAAGGGACTCTCCCAGCCTTCAATCTTTTTCCTCTCCGTGAGTGATGATATGGACGAGGTTCTTATAGTCCAGGTTGCCGGTCACATCGGGAGGGAAGGCTGCAAACATTTGGTCTATCTGCAGGGAAGAAGCAGGCAGGGAAAAGTTCTCTGGAGGTTCATTTTATTCAACGTTGCACCGGTTGTACCTGGAATTGCAGTCCTCTAACTGCTTCGACGGATGCTCAAGCAGCACAACCCTATGCACATTTATTTAGAAGTAAGCAAGCCCCGTAAGGATGGTGCTGTGGGTTAAACCACAGAGCCTAGGACTTGCCGATCAGAAGGTCGGCGGTTCGAATCCCTGTGACGGGGTGAGCTCCCGTTGCTCGGTCCCTGTTCCTGTGAACCTAGCAGTCCAAAAGCACCTCAAAGTGCAAATAGATAAATAGGTACCACTCCAGTGGGAAGGTAAACGGCGTTTCCGTGCGCTGCTCTGGTTCGCCAGAAGTGGCTTCATCATTCTGGCCACATGACCTGGAAGTTGTATGCCGGCTCCCTCAGCCAATAAAGCGAGATGAGCGCCGCAACCCCAGACCCAGAGTCGTCTGCGACTGGACCTAATGGTCAGGGGTCCCTTTACCGTTTAAGACCCGTAAGATGGGTGCTCAGTGGGACTTACCCCCAACCAAGTGTGCATAGAGGATTGCACTCTTAATCAACCCAAGCTCTAGCCTGCAATCTTATGCGCAGTTACCTGGGAATAACCTGCACTGAAATCAATGGGCCTTATATCTCAGTAGACATGCATAGGACTGCATTGCCAGTCAATGAGCAGCAGGGCAACCCAATGCCTGTTTCCTTGGAAGTAAGTCCTTCTGGAGTTGTTAATGTGTTTAGACAGGGAGCCTTATTATCCTTATCATTAGTCCTGGGAGGTTTACTGTAAAAATACTGCTGAATACCTGCTGGTGCCCCGCCAGCAGAAAAGCAACACTACTAAGCCAAAAATATTTAATATGAATATATGAAGAGCCTGCTGGATCAGGCCAATGGCCTGCACCTAGCCCAGCATCCTGTTCCATACGGACGGGGCTGCTGAGATGAGAGCACAGAGTGAGAGCACAGTCCTTTCGCTTGCTCTCACAATACCACAATTCCCAGGGTTCTCTGGAAGGATGCAGAGAGAGACCCCTTGGTCCATTTATCTCAGGATTGTCCACACTGTCGGGTAGTCTCAGGTAGGAGACTCTCCAAGGTCTCAGGTAGGAGACTCTCCAAGGTCTCAGGTAGGAGACTCTCCAAGGTCTCAGGTAGGAGACTTTTCCAGCCTACCTGGAGTTGCTGGGAATTGATCCTAGGATCATTTGCTAGCAACGCACGTGCTCTGCTGCTCAGATATGGCCTGTCCCTAAAAATAAAGGGAGCTGCTAGAACTCAACGTTCTTGACGCAGGGTGGAATTAAGTAAGCTGGACGGTGTGTAGAGGAGGGCAACCAAGATGTTCAAATGTCTAGAAACCAAGCCTTATGAGGAATGGTTGAAGGAGTTGGGGATGTTTAGCCTGGAAAAGAGGAGATATGACAGCCATCTTCAAATATCTGAGGGGCTGTCACATGAAAGGAGCAAGCTTGTTTTCTCCTGCTTCGGAGGGCAGCACCCAAACCAATAGCTTCAAGTTACAAGAACTTTCTGACAGTAAGAGCTGTCTGACAGTAGAACTGACTCCCTGGGAAGGTAGTGGACTTCTTGGAGGTTTTTAAGCAGAGGTTGGATGACCATCGGTCAGGGATGCTTTAGTTGAGATTCAAATCATTGCAGGAGGTTGGACTAGGCAGGGAATGGCCTGGTTGGCCCAAGGGGGTGCAAAAATTCCACTTCACTCAGTGTGATGGCCTGGGATTCGGACTCGGATGCTGAAACTGAGGGATCCCAGCCTGCACAGGATTCCCCGCCTCCAGAACCAGCTGAGGCATGAGGCATGAGCCTGAAGGGTCCTCACCTGTGCTGGGTCCTCCGGTGCAGGCACCAGCTGAGTCTGCTCTGGCTCCTGAGGTGATGGAGGACCCATTGCCTGCAGGTGCTCCACTCTCAGCCCCGTCAGAGGAAGCTGAGGTTGCCTCTGGGTCCGGTAACCCTCCAGCCTCTCCTGAGCTGCAGAGGCTCAGGGCAGAGAGGCGGAGGGAACTAAGTTCCCACAGGAGGAGTGCTCACTTCCAGGCCAGGAGAGGTGAGTCGCCTGTGGACTGGGGCCGCCCTATGCCTCGGGGCAGATAAAAGAGGCCAGCCCCAGTCCCAGGTTGCGGGAGCAACATTGTTGGTTGCTAGTTCCTGCCTGAACCCTGTTCTGCTTTCCTGCCTGAGCTCCTGTTCCGCCCTGGCTCCCTGCTTGCAAGCCTGTTCCTGACTTCACCCGACTCCCTGCCCTGCACCCAGCTTCAGCTACTACAGACTGCCTCCATGTTGCACCTTTGACTATGGACCGGACTTGGACCTCACCTCTCGGGTAACCCACAGGACTAGCACACCCTGGCTCGGACTGGATATGAGCCCACCTGTTTGTTCCTGCACTGCTTTGGGTGGCCAGGCAAGGAAACAGGTTCCTCTGGGCACCTTGGCAGAGGAACGCAAGGGGCAGGGGCACTGATACGGCTCCTTACCAAAGGTGCAAGGGAGTCTATGTATGCCCCTGGCTTGACTAGATGACCCTCAGGGACCTCTACAGCTCTATAATTCAATTATTCTAGGAGCATAGGTGGCAGAGCGTTGGTCTCAGTATTGCACATTGTGATGGACAGCAGTGGTCCAAGGTCCAGGGCAGCAGTTTCCCCCAGTTCTACATGCAGAAGCATAGCTGTCAACTTACAGATTTGAAAATAAGGGACCAGCAGCCTCGAAAATAAGGGATCAGCAGACAAAATAAGGGATTTTCAGGGCACAGGTATGCTCAACTTCTGAGCCCCTCCGAGCCAAAGGCAGAAAGCCCGGCCAGCAGCCAAAGGAAGCCTCATCAATAAGGGACAGCAGCGGGACATGGCGCTGGGATAAGAGACTGTACCGCCAAATAAGGGACGCTTGACAGCTATGCAGAAGCCAGGCACTGAATGCCAAGCTGTTCCTCTTCTGTTTCAGAGCTCCTGCCTTCCCACTTAGCCCATTCAATGCCCGCCAGTCCCCAAGGCCTCCTCTTACCTCCTCCTTCGAAAACCGTTCTCCTTGCGTCATCAGCATCTCCTTGATGCTGCAAGACAAAGCAGGGGACAGATGGAGGACCAAGAGGGAGCAAAACCCCAGAGCAAAATGACAAGGAAAGCTTTGAGAGGAGCAGAGGCTGCAGCCTTTAATTGAAAGGCTTGAGAGACAGATGGCCCTTGCATCTCGTAATCAAGGGTTGAAACAGGAAAGGATTCACCGCGAAGCTTCCAAAATCAGCACCAACATCATTTCGGCTAGCATCCTGTTCTCACAGGGGCCAGCCAATGCCCCAATCAGAAACCCACAAGCAGGATACAAGCACGGGAGAAATTTTCCCTTCCTGCGGCTTCCAGAAACTGGTATTCAGAAGATTTACTGCTCTGGCTGTAGATACAGAGCGTAGGCACCATGGCTAGGAGCCATCGATAGCCTTTTCCTCCATTAAATTGTCCACCCGCCCCCCTTTAAAGTCATCCAAACTGGTGGTCATCCCTGCCTCATGTGGGAGGGAGTTCCACAGGTACTTACTAGTTCGCCTTCAGGCCTTTGCCTTCTGGATCGAACACTTTGAAAGCGTTCAGAATAGTCTCTTCTGGATCCGCACCTGGAAGTCACAGAAAAGAGACCTGGAAAGTGAAATACTTATGGGAGGCTGGCCTGTTCTCTCCACCACTGTGGGGGTGGGTGTTCTTGCATTGCTGGGGGTTGGACTAGATGACCCTTGGGGTCCCTTCCAATAATAATAATAATAAATAATATTATTATTTATTATTTATACCCCGCCCATCTGGCTGAGTTTCCCCAGCCACACTGGGCGGCTTCCAACCGGTTGTTAAAAACAATACAGCATTAAATATTTAAAACTTCGCTAAATAGGGCTGTCTTCAGATGTCTTTCAAAGATAAGATAGTTCCTTATTTTCTTGACATCTGATGGGAGGGCATTCCACAGGGCGGGCGCCACTACCAAGAAGGCCCTCTGCCTGGTTCCCTGTAACCTCACTTCTCGCAGTGAGGGAACCACCAGAAGACCCTCGGCGCTGGACCTCAGTGTCTGGGCTGAACGATGGGGGTGGAGATGCTCCTTCAGGAAGCTGAGCCGAGGCCGTTTAGGACTTTAAAGGTCAGAACCAACACTTTGAATTGTGCTCGGAAACATAATGGGAGCCAATGCAGGTCTCTCAGGACTGGTGTTATGTTGTCCTGGTGGCCACTCCCAGTCACCAGTCTAGCTGCCGCATTCTGGATTAATTGCAGTTTCCGGGTCACCTTCAAAGTTAACCCCATGTAGAGTGCATTGCAGTAGTCCAAGCAAGAGATAACTAGAGCATGCACCACTCTGGCGAGACACTCTGCAGACAGGTGGGGTCTCAGCCTGCGTACCAGATGGAGCTGGTAGACAGCCGCCCTGGACACAGAATTGACCTGTGCCTCCATTGACAGCTGTGAGTCCAAAATGACTCCCAGGCTGCGCATCTGGTCCTTCAGGGGCACAGTTACCCCATTCAGGACCAGGGAGTTCGCCACACCTGTCCGCCTCCTGTCCCCCCAAAAACAGTACTTCTGTCTTGTCAGGATTGACCCTCAATCTGTTAGCCACCATCCATCCTCCAACCACCTCCAGGCACTCACAACTCTATGATTCTATGTGTGTGGCAAGGTGGTTGGAGCAGGCAGTGAGGCGATGCCAAGAACCTCTTCCCAGAAGGTGCTCCTTGCTTGTGGCATGGGGGGTGGCAGAGAAAGACCTTCTACCCTCGTCTCCAATCTCACCTTTAAGTTTTTCTCCAAACATGGTCAGGAACACTGTGAAATTAATAGGCCCAGGAGCTTCCTTGACCATGTCGTCCAGTTCTTCATTCTTCACATTCAAGCGTCCTGAGGAAGGAGGGAAACACGACAGACTAGAACAGGCATCCCCAACCTTCGGCCCTCCAGATGTTTTAGACTACAATTCCCATCATCCCTGACCACTGGTCCTGTTAGCTAGGGATCATGGGAGTTGGTTTGAAATAAACGACAGACGAGTGACAAATGTCATACGGGAGGCATCTCTCGAGCATGTCTCAGAGAGTCCCTTTTATTGAATATTACAGCATTGCCACGTATGTGTTTGTTGCTGATTGGTTAACAGAAAAGACGATGCAAGGGTTGCATATAGGCATTAATCATCAATAGATTAAAGGTTGGGAAAGGAACACAGAGTTGAACAGGTATGAAAACCTCCTTATTAAACTATTTACTAGTGATTAATATAGCAAACCTTAAAAGGGCATAACTATTGTATTCATAGATGTGGTCAACCATGCATTAAGAACAGGTCAGGGTACGATGTTTCATGAACTCAATGTTCTAGGCAGAAGCAAAACTTCCCATCACATGGGAGTTGTAGGCCAAAACATGTGGAGGGCCGCAGGTTGGGGATACCTGGAGTAGAAGAACTCTAGGGGAGATTTGTCAACGATCCATTCAAATATCAAAATTCTTCTTCTTCTTCTTCTTCATTATTATTATTATTATTATTTATTATTTATATGCCGCCCACCTGGCTGGGCTTCCCCAGCCACTCTGGGTGGCTTCCAACAAAATATTAAAATACTGTAATACATCAAATATTAAAAGCTTCCCTAAACAGGGCTGCCTTCACATGTCTTCTAAAAGTCTGGTAGTTGTTGTTCTCTTTGACATCTGGTGGGAGGGCGTTCCAGAGGGAGGGTGCCACTACCAAGAAGGCCCTCTGCCTGGTTCCCTGTAACTTGGCTTCTTGCAGTGAGGGAACCACCAGAAGGCCCTTGGCGCTGGACCTCAGTGTCCAGATAGAACGATGGGGGTGGAGACGCTCCTTCAGGTATACTGGACAAAGACCTTTTAGGAATTATCACGTTAAGCCTGTGCAACAGGAGCAGGCAGCTTGGTGCCTTTTGGGGGACTATAATTTCCACCAGCCCCAGTCAGCAGAGCCGACAGCCGTGGGTGACGGGTGTTTTAGTTCGAAAAGAGAGCCCCGTGTTGGCCACACCAGATTGAGAGGCCCACCACCCAGTGGCGTAGCGTGGGGGGTGCAGGGGGGGGGGCCCGGCCGCACCGGCCGCAACATCTGGGGGTTAGGGTTAGGGGGCGCAAATTACTTGCCTTGCCCCGGGTGCTGACAACCCACGCTACGCCACTGCCACCACCAAACCTTTGGTGACCGACCAACTGCATCCGATGGCCCACCAGAGGGCTGTTTTGCTACCTGGAACTGCAAAAATTAGGGTTGCCGGGCACACAGCAGGCCACTATAAATAGTTCACAGGGCTCATGAGAGGCAGTGTGGTGTAGTGGTTAGAATGCTAGACTGGGATCTAGGGTTCCAACAAGCGTTCAAATCCATGAAGCCTATTGGAACTGGCCTTGGGCCAGTTTCTGCCTCCCAGTCTCACCTCCCTCACAGGTTTGTTGTGGAGATTAAATAAGCAGGAGGACATCCACAATGAGCTCCTTGGAGGAAAAGGTGAGATATAAATGCAGGAATGAATGAATTAATTAATGCAGACTGGTTTGGGCTTGATGGGTTACAAGTCCTGCTAAACTTTTAGAAAGATCCCAGATCTTTGAACAGCAAATGATTCAGATTTCTGCATGTTTGGTTTTTCAGACTTTGTGGGCATCGACATTCTGAATTTAAGTTGGTGGACCTGGCAGAGAATTTTAGTTGGGTGGTGAAAGGAGAGAAAATGTTGGCAATTGAAATACGCCTTTTGGTTGAAAAAAATCCATGCATGCTGTATGTATGTCTATTCTAGGCTGCTCTTTGGGGTTTTTTTTTATCCAACTTGAGTCCTATTCAGAGCCGACCCACTGAAATTAATAAACCCAAGAGGCCCCATCTTCTCTATGCATTTAAACCAGAATCACAACGCTTCAAACAGGCGTGGTCTCCCCTAAAGAATTCTGGGAGATGTAGTTTGTGAAGGGTGCTGAGAGTAATTAGGAGGGCACCCTATCCCCCTCCCAGAACTACAATTCCCAGAGTTCCCTTGGAAGAGGAATACACTGTCTGGGAATTGTAGTCTCTTTAAAGTGGTATGATACTGCTTTAAATGTATACAGTGCAGATGGGGCCTAACTTAAGTTCATTAATTTCAGTGGGTCTACTCTGCGTAGGACCAGCATTGAATGCAACCTGCCTTTTTTCCCTTTCCTTTTTTTTACAAAGATGCCAGGTTGCTATACAAAGGTAAAGAAAAGCAAAAGAGACAAATCCTTTGTAGTACAGTTATGCATAATACATCATAATAATACATAAAAACACTAGAGGCAGTTTTAAAAGCAGACAGAACAGACTAGATACAAAACCATAAAAATGTCCTGGTTCTGCTTACTAGTTTTTGGGTGTTTTATTGGGTTTCTTTGCTTACCTAATGCGGCGAACGTATCTCTCAGGTCTGCTTTGTCAATGAACCCATCGCGGTTCTGATCCATGATGGTGAAGGCCTAAATGAGGGATATCAGGGCACAGTTGTGTTACCTGGCCACACTGCAAGGTCATGCTAGATGCAGATGCAGACTGGAAAAAATTCAGAGTACATTTACAGAGATATTGCAAAATTAATGAATGTTAGAAGAATGCTGGAATGAAGTTATATGGTTTTAGCAGAAATATTATAAGGAATTAAGTTAAAACTGATTGGCAATGGGTTAAAGTGGAAAATTTAAAGTTAGACTGTGTTAAGATTAATTATAGAATAAAAAATTTGAGAAAGATGGAAAGGATTTGCTGAAATAGCTATGAACTAGAATACAAAAAAGGGAGGTGTGAGGAGGTCGATGAAACAAGTAAATGAAAAGTAAGGATATGGAAACATTGGATGTGTTTTTAAATTTTTCTGGTTTTTGTTGTTATTGTTGTTGCTTTAATGCATTGTTTTTCTCTGATTTTCTTTTTACTTTTGATGTATTGATTGTTAAACTTTTTAATGCTTTTTGTTGTCTTTCTTTTTCTCTTTTTTTCTGTAATTATTAAACTTCTAACAAATATTATTATAAAAACAAACAAACCAGAAATTGCTTTCCTGAGAATCTTGGCATTATTATTAGGGGAAATCACATCAGCAAATGTGTGCATGAGGAGAAATTCACACTAAAATGCCGGTGAATTTTCACGAGGGCTTTAAAATAAACGCATTGCAAAATGCTGCGGGATTGTGGTCACTGCAAATTGGGAACCAGATTGGGCCCCCCCCCTTACTTCAATGCCTCCCTCTCCCCACACCCAGAGCAAACTCAGAAATCTGTTTTGCAGAACCGAACAAAAATAGAAAGGGGGGGGGACGGAGAGAAAGTCAGCCCAGAGTATTCACCACCTGCTGGTGTTCTGCCATGCGTTGAAATTGGCAGGAGTCTTGTATTCCAGCGTTTAAGCTCTGGTATTGTGAACAGGTTCCACGGCTGAGACCGGGCTTCCCATTTAAGCCCCTTTTAATTGGTTTCTAGAACCTTTAGTCTCTGAGAATGTGGACTCACTCACCCAGGACTTGGCGTGCAATTCTGCGCTTAAAATAAATGAGTAAAAGAATTGGCCTGGCCTGGCCTCAAGACACAAGGCTGCCTGCGGCCGGCTGATTTGGTTTAGCAAAGGAACGCCTGCAAAGATGTGCTGCTTTTATGACAGGTGTGGAACCGAGACTGAGAGATAAGCCAAAGGATCTTCAGGGGAGTTGGTGGAGAGGGAGATTTGAATGTGGAGCTGCCACTTTGACTCAGTGCGCAGCCAGCCTGGACTGCTTTCTCAGAATGCTCTAGGAAGCTAACAAAATTTGTTAGCTAAAATTTGGAAACTACAAGATTTACCAACAGTGGAGGACTGGCAGATGAAGATGCTGGAATTTTTGGAGCTGGCTGACCTAACCGGAAGAATCCGTGATCAGAAGGAGGAGGAGAATCAAGATGAATGGAAGAAATTTAAGGACTATTTAAATAAATATGTTAAGGTAATCTACGGTAAGTAGAACTACTTGTGAGTAACTGATTGGCCTAGGAGATAACTATGTTAAATTACAGAATACTATGGATTGAAGTCAATATGGAAAGGAAGAAAGATGTTAAATGACTAAGTACAGTGGTGCCTCGCAAGACGAAAAGAATCCGTTCCGCTAGTCTTTTCGTCTTGCGGTTTTGTCGTCTTGCGAAGCAAGCCCATTAGCGGATTAGCGCTATTAGCGCTATTGGCAGTTTAAGGGCTATTAATGCCTATTAAAGGCTTAAGGGATTAGCGGTTTAGCTGCTAAAAGGCTTTTAGCAGCTTAGCGCTTCAGAAAAAGGGGTTTTGGAGCGAAAAAAACCCTCAAAAATTTTCGTCAATTTTCGTCTTGCGAAGCAAGCCCATAGGGAAATTCGTCTTGCGAAGCGCCTCTGAAAACGGAAAACCCTTTCATCTTGCGGGTTTTCCGTCTTGCGAAGCATTCGTCTTGCGGGGCACCACTGTAATTATTATTGGAAAATAGTGTTGGAAAACTGCAACAATGAATAATTTGGAAACTCAGCTAGTGGGATTTGAGGAAGTCATATAACAATGGTTCAAAAGTGGATATCTAACAGTTAAGATAAATGTTTGTTTGTCTGTTTTCTTTTTAATGTAATGTTTTCTTTTTTTATTGTTATATAAATTTGGAAACTCAATAAATTTTTTTTGAAAAAAACAAGACCAGAATGATTTAGGAAGATTTTGGGTGCAACTCTCCCCCAAAAGGCCATCCCCCCCTCGCCGCCTTTCTTCTTGGGCTGTCTTGACTTACCTCCTTGAACTCCTGGATCTGAGCCTGCTCAAACATGGAAAAGACATTGGAGTTGGCGCCTTCGGATCGTTTCTTGGCTTTCTTGGGAGACTTCGAGAGATGCAAGGGGGACAATTGTTATTCACGGGCAGTGGCGTAGCATGGGTTGTCAGCACCCGGGGCAAGGCAAGTAATTTGCGCCCCCCCCTGCTGCACTGTCCCTCCCCCAGATAGTCCCTCGCTCTCTCTCCGCACCGCACCGCACGCCTGGCACCCTCCCCTCCACAGTGGGCGGCGACCCGGCGGCTCGGATCGGATTCGCACAGCCAGCACTGCAGTGAGAGAGAGTGAGTGAGCCAGGTAGGGGCAGAGAGCTGCGAGTGCGAGCGCGCCCCCCCCAGATGTTGCGCCCGGTGCGGCTGGCCCCCCCTGCACCCCCCACGCTACGCCATTGTTCACGGGTGCCCCCTTAAGCCTTGGGGCTGCATCAGGGTTGCAGCAGAGGTAGGAAGCAAAAGGAAGGTGCTCCAGCTGCACAGCTAAAAAGCCGGCAGATTTTATCATTTATTTATATTATTCCATAGAATCAGAGCCATAGGGCTTAGTGGTGCGTTGCGCCAGGGAGCCAGCCTCCCAGGGGCGCCCCAGAAAGTGGGGGGGCTGTGCAGCTTTGCCGGCGGCCTCCCCTTTCCCTGCACCCCCGCCAGCTGCACCCCGACAACCATAAGGCTGGCGGGCGTGCAGGTTCCCTCCCAAGCCTCTGCGGGGATCGCTCTCCCACAGCGGAATGGAGGAGAGTTGCGCCCCTGATGGCTGGCCGTGCGCAGCTACGGCCACCCCAACACTATCCATGGTAATTTGGGGGCGCTGGGCGGATATTTGCACCCCAGCGCCACATCTGCAAAAGACGGCCCTGCATGGAATCACAGAATTGTCGAGTTGCGAAGGGACTCCCAGGGTCGTTATTACTATTATTAATTGATTATGCCGATGCCGCTTGATGCTAAGCAATTTGCCAATTGCACCACACTGTTAAAATATGGAACAATTTTTAAAAAAAGAGTAGCTAAAATACAGAACAAACCAATCCTATTAAAACATTAACCAATAAACATTTACCTATGTATGTCCAGTATCATGAAGGTGGCGGACTCTCCTTTATAGGAGCTTTTAAAGCAGAGGTCTGTCGGGGATTCTTTAGCTGTGATTCCTGCATGGCAGGGGGGTTGGACTAGATGACCCTTGGGGTCCCTACCTGCTCCGCAATTACCGTATTTTTTGGTCTATAAGACTCACTTTTTCCCTCCTAAAAAGTAAGGGGAAATGTGTGTGCGTCTTATGGAGCGAATGCAGGCTGCGCAGCTATCCCAGAAGCCAGAACAGCAAGAGGGATTGCTGCTTTCACTGCGCAGCGATCCCTCTTGCTGTTCTGGCTTCTGAGATTCAGAATATCTTTTTTCTTGTTTTCCTCCTCCAAAAACTACATGCGTCTTATGGTCTGGTGCGTCTTATAGAGCGAAAAATACGGTATATGATTCTATTAAAAGAGGCCATCAAACAAGAGGCCTTTTAAAGCATCCGGTTAAATTGTTTGTACCCCACTCTTCATTATTCACACAATCCCAGAGGGAGGGCTTATTCCCACTTAACTTTGTGTTTTCCAGGCATTGCCCACACTTTAAAACTCCACGTCCGACTGCTCTTTCTCTGACTGAGCTTTCTCCCTGAAAACCTGCTCTTTCTTGCTGAATTGGCACAAGCAGCAACCTGCAGAAAACCCGAATTGCCATTTGTTGCGCTTCCGCTTTAAAGGGTGGGTTTTTGCAGGGAAAACTCATGGCAAAAAGCACAGTTCAGTAAGCCCTGAGGAACAACTTATAAAACACAAGAAATGCATATTTCACTTAAATATAAAATCAGACCGTATGCTAACAGCTTAACTGCATCCGCCGAGTGAGGGGCAACCCGTTCTGGGAGCCTCCTTTCCCGGTTCATCTCAGCTGGTTTTACAGGTGAGTGTGAACATTGGGAGATTCCTAAGTAAAGGTTTTTAGAACCACTATTCTGTGGACTTCACAAAGGGCAACGTTTGCTGATCTAACAAATAGACAGGATATGGAACGCAAGATTTCTCATTTTCTTCTCTTCTTGAGTGTTTGTGTTGCATCATTTTATATTACAAGCCTACAATTTATAAGCTACCTTGGAAGCCTTTATCTGACTTAGGAGCATGACCCCCCCCACTCCATAAATAAATCTGCCTTTGAGGTCAGCCCACCCCAGTATTCTCCACGGCAATTCAGGGAGTTGCGTTGTGAAGAATTGGACTCTGAATCTATCTCTCGCAGTGCTGCCTACATCTATGGGCTGGACTTTCAGGTCGTGGTCTCCAAGATCTCAGATCAGGGTCTTTCTGAGTTGCCCGTGGGCATGCTGGGGACTCAGGCTGGCACTGTTTTCGAGCCGGGCACATGGGGAAAGGGCCAAATCCTCTTGGGTAGCCTTCGTCCTCGAAGTTCGTTGCCAGAACCACAACTTGCGGAAGGAGTCAATCCCACAGCCTCACTATGAATTTCAGGCACGTCCAACAGGTAGATCGTGATCTATCGGTAGATCACTGGACGTCTGTGGCAGATCACCAGTAGATCACTGACTCCCCCCAAAGAAGCTAAACAACTTCGACCTGAACCGCAAAAACAGGGCTTTCCTTCCTTAAAAAAGTTCAACAACTTTGAACTGAACCCCCCCAAAATGGAGTAGATCACTGCCAGTTTTTAACTCTATGAGTAGATCGCAGTCTCTTGGGTGTTGGCCACCCCTGAATTATATGAAGGACTTTCCTTTGGTTCTGTCCTGAACCCCAAACCATTCAGCTTAATTGGATGTGGCTGGGTGGGGGGCATACATAAGATGCTGTCTTAGACTGGGTCTGACCACTGGTCCGTCCCACCCAATCTTGTCTACACGGATTGGCAGCCGCTCTCCAGGTGTCCAGGCTCACCTGCAAAGCAGGTGGCCCTTTCATAGGAGACACACCTTTTATAGGAGACACGTTTTAGATTGTAGCTGTACTCTTCTGTTTTTAAGCTTTTATGGGAAGAGGGCTTGTCTTTTCTTTATAATCATTTTCTGGATTTAAATTGTAATTATACACCATGTGCATTTAATGATATTCACACTTTGGGTTCTCTGCCCTGGAATCTTTGGGCGAGCAAGGAATATTTCAAGTATCCAAACAAACCAGTTAAAGTACCTGCATTCCCGCTAACTTGTGGGATAATTTGCATGCTTCCCAAACCTCAGGGAACAGACATGAACTGCTGTAAAACTTCTCAGCCTCCTCTGATTCAAATCAGCTCCCCCTGATTCATGTAGGCTGCGGTCCTTACCCCACTTACCTGGAAGTAAGCCCCACTGAATTCATGGGAGTCGTGTAAAGGGATGTGCTGTGCATCTAGCCTTGAACATCCTTGCGAAGGGGAAACTGATCCATTGCCCAGATTCACCTGTTAAGCAGCTCTTCTTCACCTGAGATCAATAACCAGCCTGCTTCCCCAATATTTTCTGGGACCTTTTCTCATTCTGTCCTCTACCCCAAAATATCCCCTCTCTGACTCTCTTACTCACCATGTCTCAGACCAAACTGTGCAGCCCACAGTCCCGTTC
This sequence comes from Podarcis tiliguerta, assembly GCF_965153285.1. Lineage (NCBI taxonomy): Eukaryota > Metazoa > Chordata > Lepidosauria > Squamata > Lacertidae > Podarcis > Podarcis tiliguerta. Next base: position 6,941,177 of record NC_139541.1, read on the forward strand.
CAAGAGGAATCTTTCAGCTGGTGCCCCCTGCACTCCGGCTGCGGAGACAATAAATAGAGCCCATCCCAGATTAAAAATAAACCCATCTCCACTTTTGGCTGTGGCAGGTGAGTTAGTCCCCCCTTTCTCTCTCCAACCCCCCCCCCAATCTCCTTTCTCTCTTCTTAAATAACAGCTCATTGTCATGCGGTGACATGTGAGACGGACAAGGTTAGAGGCATGCCGGGCGCCCGGACAGTTTCTCCTTTTAAGACGTCGACGCAAGTCCTGGTCGGTGGCTGAATAATAGCTGGACACCTGTGTGTGTCAGTTTTTCCTGGATGTGCAGCTGGAGGGGCAGCAGAAGAGAGTGTGTGCGCGCGCGTTAAATGGCACACCAAGCAGAATTACCAGCCGGCAGCGATGCATTTTGTGTCTCTGTGTGCATATCAGCCTTCAACAAACTTGGGGGCCTCCAACTGTTTGAAGTTATGAATCCCTGGTGCAGCTATACGATGGGAGTTGTACAGTGGTACCTCAGCTTACAGATGCTTCAGGTTACAGATGCTTCAGGTTACAGACTCCGCTAACCCAGAAATAGAACGTCGGATTAAGAACTTTGCTTCAGGATGAGAACAGAAATCGCGTGGCGGCAGCGGGAGGCCCCATTAGCTAAAGTGGTGCTTCAGGTTAAGAACAGTTTCAGGTTAAGAACACACCTCCAGAACGAATTAAGTTCTTAACTCGAGGTACCACTGTAGTCCAAAATGGCTGGAGGGCACCAGGTAGGCAAAGACTGGTGAGTGTATTTGTATAAAAATGCAACTCCCATTGTTGTTGTTGTGAGCATTTTTGTCAATTTCCTTCTAATCTCAAGGCGTTTTATGCGCAAGAGAATCAAAAACAGCGACAGCAAACACATTGAAGACAGACGAAAACCCCGATAAGTGGACAGCCACGGCGGGGACCCATTTCACCAGCTGGAAAAGTCTGTTGGGACAAAAAGGCCTTCAGTCGTTCCTGGAAAATCTGTTGTTATCTCAACAGGAATGCTGCTCCACCGAACAGGGGCAGCCACGCTGAAAGCCCTGCTGTAACCACTCTTGAGCACTCCGTCAGAGCAAATGGGTTTTCCGCTCATAGATGTGTAAGGGGTAAGGAGGTCCCTCAAGTCGGGCACACTGCAGAGCAAGATTTCTCTTTTTAAAAAATAATAATAAAATTTATTACTTTTTGAACAATTTAAACTCTACAAAACAAAACAAAAACAAAAACAAAAAAGAGCAATACAATACAAAAACACTACATAACACTAACACATTAAACTAAGAAAACCAAACAAAAACAATTTAAAACACTCAAACAGTTTCAATATCTTATCTTTCATTCACTTATTTCACCAACCTCCTCACACCTCCCTTTTTGTATTCCACTTCTATCAATTATTTCAGCAATTCCTTTCCATCTTCCTCTGTTTTCTGTCCTATAATTATCTTAACACATTCTAACCTTATTTTACCTATAATATTCTATTAAACTATTTATACTTAAATCCTTATAACATTTCTACTAAAGCCATATAACTTCATTCCACCATTCTTTTAACATTCATTAATTTTGCAGTATTTCTGTAAATATACTTTAAATTTTTTCCAATCTTCCTCCATCAACTCTTCTCCCTGGTCTCGGATTCTGCCAGTCATTTCCGCCATTTCCATGTAGTCCATCAACTTCATCTGCCATTCTTCCCGGGTGGGTAACTCTTGTGTCTTCCAATACTTCGCGATAAGTATTCTTGCTGCTGTTGTTGCATACATAAAAAAAGTTCTATCCTTCTTTAGCACCTTCAGTCTCTTTACATTTCCAACATTTATTGTCGGGCAAATGATAATTTTTTTCAAGCTTGACTGGTGTCATGTATCACCGCTGCAGAGCAAGATTTCTCAACGTCCACGCTGTGGGGCAGTTTCCCACTGTTTATACAAGATGCTGGGGCCCTGTCTGCTTGGGAGAGAGACCTTTCAGCTGACCCGGCCCTGACAGTCTTTGTCTTTATATTTTTAGCTTTTTACTCTGCCCCAGAGCATCTTCCTGCCTGGGGCCAGGAGCAGAGAGATACTTAGACAAGGGGGAAGGGGACTGAAGGTGACACCCACAATACCCTGTCTTTGTCCTTGCTTGCAGCTGTCTTAGTTGTACAGGATGAAAATGAATGATGAAGGTGGCAGCAGCTGCTGTTTGGGATGTATCTGGACCACCCCTCCCTCGCCTCCAGAACTACATGGGAGAGTTGGAATCCAGTCTTCCAGGAAGGGGAGTCCTTCTCAGTGGTGTAGTGTGGGGGGTGCAGGGGGGGGCCGGGCGCAACATCTGGGGGGCGCGCGCTCGCACTCACAGCTCTCTGCCCCTACCTGGCCCCTACCTGGCTCACTCACTCTCTCTCACTGCAGTGCTGGCTGTGCGAATCCGATCCGAGCCGCCGGGTCGCCGCCCACTGTGGAGGGGAGGGTGCCAGGCGTGCGGTGCGGTGTGGAGAGAGAGCGAGGGACTATCTGGGGGAGGGACAGTGCAGCGGGGGGGGGGGGCGCAAATTACTTGCCTTGCCCTGGGTTAGGGGGCGCAAATTACTTGCCTTGCCCCGGGTGCTGACAACCCACGCTACGCCACTGGTCCTTCTCAGTCCCCAAAACAGAGCCTCCTATTTCTTCAGCCCTTCTTCAATCTGTCTTTGCCCATGGGGACTCCCGCTCTCCCCATGCCTGACCAGTTGACCGTTGGCCATTGGGAACCCTGTGGAAGTTGACATCCAGCAACATCTAGAAGGCCGGAAGTTCCACATATCTCATATATATATATATGGAATTCTTTCAGATAAGCAAAAAAAACCACATGATATCAAACAAGACACATATAACAAAGCTTCACTATGAACCTAATTCTGGTACTGCATAAAGGGAAAACCCAAACAATCGTGAAGATGTAGAAAAAGCAAAATGGAAGGCCATGAAAGGTAATGTTTAGATTTTAAGTTTAGGTATAATGGAATAAGAGGGATGCGGGTGGCGCTGTGGGTTAAACCACAGAGCCTAGGACTTGCTGATCAAAAGGTCGGCGGTTCGAATCCCCACGACGGGGTGAGTTCCCGTTTCTCGGTCCCTGCTCCTGCCAACCTAGCAGTTCGAAAGCACCTCAAAGTGCAAGTAGATAAATAGGTATCACTCCGGCGGGAAGGTAAACGGCGTTTCCATGCGGTGCTGTGGTTTGCCAGAAGCGGCTTAGTCATGCTGGCCACATGACCCAGAAGCTGTATGCCGGCTCCCTCGGCCAATAAAGCGAGATGAGCGCCGCAACCCCAGAGTCGGCCACGACTGGACCTAATGGTCAGGGGTCCCTTTACCTTTTTTATAATGGAATAAAGTTCCAGTCCATAATGGATGATGGATATCTAGCGTGGGGAGGACTGCTCCCTGTTCTCTCAAAACAAAAGTGACAAAAAAACCCCCAAAGTAACTGAGAAGGATTGTTGAATTTAACTCCTCCAAGTTGTCTGTTTTGCTCTGCCTCTTTTTCTGTAACTGTCAACTGCTTCCACCTTCTTCCACCATCCTTTTTGAGTGAAATGGAAATCTCTCCAGTGGTTGGCCAACTCTAGGGTTGCCATGTTTCAAAAAGTGAAAATCTGGACACAAACGTTGTTGAGCTTATTTTTGGTGGCAGCTATTTCTGCCCGGACACTGTTTCCGACTGCAGTATTCTGGTTAAGAAAAGCTGTGTGTAAGTTCTGGTGGTGGTGAGCTTAGAGGGGAAAGTGGGTGGAGCAATATTACCTATTCCACTGAGGCAAAAGCATTTGAGGAGACCACAGAGCAGGGCCAGTGGGAGGGGGCACTGTTGTAATATACAGTTACCGACTCACATTTGCATGCACGAAAGGGTTAACCTGAGCCCTGAGCTCAAGTTGCTCGTGAGGGTGTGGCTTAGCAGGCTCTCAGCAGGCTTTGCCCCACTCCTTTTTCTTTTCTCTTCCGGAATCAAGTGAAGCAAGGAGCCATGGGGCCAGTGACTCCCAGTAGCAAGAAAAACCAAGTGAACTCATCTCCAAAAAGGAGATTTTACACCCTGCATCTTTGCTAACCAGTGGCATAGCGTGGGGGGTGCAGGGGGGCCCGGCCGCACCGGGCGCAACATCTGGGGGTTAGGGTTAGGGGGCGCAAATCCACAGGTTAGGGGGCGGAAATCCACGGGTTAGGGGGCGCAAATTACTTGCCTTGCCCCGGGTGCTGACAACCCACGCTACGCCACTGTTGCTAACCCAAAGATTGCATGATCCTTTTTGTAAGGAAACAAAGTACTTGTGTGCGCACTGATGAGTTAACTACTCTTAGGGAGTATTTGTCAATGCTGTTTTGAGGGAGGCAAATCTGGTGTAAAGGCACCCCCAACCCCCTGCCCTGGCACAGGCTCAGAAAGAAAACAAATGTTCAGGGTTGGGGATTTTTTGTAACAGAAATAAAAGTTCAATCTGACCTCTTTTGGAGCACAGTGATTATCCTTCCTGGCAGCTGCTTCTCACTCGCATCGCCTTTGTTCTGGATTCCTCCCTAGTTGGATGTTAATTCGCAGGGCTTTAAAGGCCTAGCAAGCTATCCTAGATATCCTGGGATGGAGCTGGAGCTAAACTAAGCACCCAACACAAAGGATGGAAGGAGCAATTTAGAAGAGATGAAAGGAAGCCACGGGGCACTCCAGGTGGATAGGACAAGGCTCCTTCCCATGATGCCCTCTTCAGGAAAGATTCAGTTGCATCCCAGCAAGCTGGGCTTATCCACACTGCTGCTCCCTCCTGGGGGAAATCGATCTATAGCCCTCAAGTGTAAAAAGGTAAAGGTACCCCTGCCCGTACGGGCCAGTCTTGACAGACTCTAGGGCTGTGCGCCCATCTCACTCAAGAGGCCGGGGGCCAGCGCTGTCCGGAGACACTTCCGGGTCACGTGGCCAGTGTGACATCGCTGCTCTGGCGAGCCAGAGCCGCACACGGAAACGCCGTTTACCTTCCCGCTAGTAAGCGGTCCCTATTTATCTACTTGCACCCGGGAGTGCTTTCGAACTGCTAGGTTGGCAGGCGCTGGGACCGAACAGCGGGAGCGCACCCCGCCGCGGGGATTTGAACCGCCAACCTTTCGATCGGCAAGCCCTAGGCCTTGAGGCTTTTACCCACAGCGCCACCCGCGTCCCTCAAGTGTAGCAAACAGCAATTAGGGGTTTCACTGGATTGGCCTTTGCTGATTTGGTACCAGGAAGCAGTGGGGCATGGAGAAAACCACTTGGACCCCTGCCTTTTGGGTGTGGATGAGCCCTTAGACCAGGCATGGCCGAACTTGGCCCTCCAGATGTTTTGGGACTACAACTCCCACCATCCCTAGCTAACAGGACCAGCAGTCAGGGATGATGGGAATTGTAGTCCCAAAACACCTGGAGGGCTGAGTTTGGCCATGCCTGCCTTAGACTGTACATTTAATGAGGATTATAGGAATATAGGAAACTGCAGGATAGAGCTCTTGAGCATCCGAAACTGAAACTGAATGTTGGTATCATTTCTTCAACATAGTCTTATATATTCCTTAAATAATTTCCATTCTCCGTATACTTTTTGATTTCATCCTAGCAGAATTGAATGATACTTGTGTACAATAAATAAACGGAAGAAACATCTCAGAGGAATATATGGAAAAAGTTGTAAAATAAACTGTGCGATAAAATCAAGGCAATAGAAAAAGTATAATGAGAACGATTGGAAGTTTTTTATACAAGATTTTATTGGATAAGACATGTTGTATAAAGATTTGGGTTATTTTTAATTGACATTTTCTTGCTACTGTTAAACTCTTTTTTATCCCTCTTTTTCTTCTCTTTTCTTTTTTGTGCTTAATTCTGTTGTACTTACCTTTATTTTATGACTGTATTTTAAATTAATACAGATGTTATAAAAAGAAGAAGAGAAGCTGACTGTTGGAACATTCAAGGCAGGGAAAAGGAAGCCCAAAATTTTCCCCTGCAGGAAGCAGCGATGGCTCCCATCTTGGATGGCTTTAAAAGAGGCTTGGGCAAGGCCATGGAGGAGGAGAGGGCTATGGATGGCAACTATGATGCTCTGCTTCCCTGGTCAGAGACAGCCAGACCAGCTGCTGTGTTATGTACTGAGTTGAATAGGATCCAAAATGCAGCAGTCTGATTGGCCCTAGTACAATAGGGTCCAGAATGCAGCAGTCTGATTGGCCCTAGCACAATAGGGTCCAGAATGCAGCAGTCTGATTGGTCCTAGAACAATAGGGTCCAGAATGCAGCAGTCTGATTGGTCCTAGAACAATAGGGTCCAGAATGCAGCAGTCTGATTGGTCCTAGAACAATAGGGTCCAGAATGCAGCAGTCTGATTGGTCCTAGAACAATAGGGTCCAGAATGCAGCAGCCTGATTGGTCCTAGAACAATAGGGTCCAGAATGCAGCAGCCTGATTGGTCCTAGAACAATAGGGTCCAGAATGCAGCAGTCTGATTGGCCCTAGAACAATAGGGTCCAGAATGCAGCAGTCTGATTGGTCCTAGAACAATAGGATTCAGAATGCAGCAGTCTGATTGGTCCTAGAACAATAGGGTCCAGAATGCAGCAGTCTGATTGGCCCTAGAACAATAGGGTCCAGAATGCAGCAGTCTGATTGGTCCTAGAACAATAGGGTCCAGAATGCAGCAGTCTGATTGGTCCTAGAACAATGCAGCAGTATGATTGGTCCGCAGGAGCCACCCAATCCAGCTCCAGGTGGAAGTGAATCCACAACCTGATTGGCCTACAGGAGAATCCTGGAATTAGCCAATCATGTGCGGCCCGTTGTGTAAATAATGTAGATATTGTGGGGGATTTTCCTTCCTCACTACTATGAGCTGAATAAAGAGCATGAAATCCACACTCGACTCTGAGTATATTTCATGCTGGAACCCACAGAAGGAGAGAGGGCTCTTGTGCCCTTGCTTGCAGGTTTCCCTTTGGGGCGTCTGGCTGGTGACTCTGAGAAGAGGGTGCTGACTAGATGGGCCAGGGCCTGATCCGCAGCAAGGCTCCCCTGATGTTCCCCTAGGAAATGTCACCTTCCCAGTCGGAAAAACAAGAGGGACCATGAACAAAAGGGGGAGGCAGACTATGCGAGTTATTCTGGGGTGAGAGCCAAGGCATTTTGAAAGGGATTTAAATAGACGGCAGGCCAAGCCTGTCGGACAAAGAGAGACGGGATAAGAATAAACTCCTGGACTCAAGCTGAACCTTGCAGTTGGTTCGGCCGCCTTGCCTTGCAATTGCTCCCCGGCTGGGGGACTTGAGGGAGGGGGGTGCCGTTCCTCAATGTCCCAGTGTCCACTGAAAGCGGCCTTGGGCTGAGTCTGACCCCTGGCCCATCAAGCTCAGTGTTTGTGCTGGGCCCGGGGGTAACCTGTGAAACGCGGTCCAGGGCCGGTCCAGAATCCAAAGGTTCTGGACACCAGTCAAGCTAGCAAAAATCTATCATTTGCCCGATAATAAATGTTGGAAATGTGAAGAGGTTGAAGGTACATTCTTTCACCTTTGGTGGACGTGCCCAAGGATTAAGACCTTCTGGGAGATGATTTATAATGAACTGAAAAAAGTGTTTAAATACACCTTCCCAAAGAAACCAGAGGCCTTTCTCCTGGGCATGGTCAGCCAACAGGTGCACAAGAAGGATAGGACATTTTTTATGTACACCACAACAGCAGCAAGAATACTCATCGCACAGTATTGGAAGACACAGGAGTAACCCAAGCTGGAAGAATGGCAGATGAAAGTTATCGACTACATGGAATTGGCAGAAATGACTGGCAGAATCAGAGACCAGGGAGAAGAGACGGTGAAGGAAGATTGGAGGAAATTTAAAGACTATCTACAGAAACATTATAAAATAATGAATGTTTGATGACACCAGATTGAATGTAAAAGGTTATTAGTAAAAAAGTGTAAAGAAAAAGATCTAATATTTTTAGATGTAAGGAAATGCAATTATATTAAGATATTAAGATTATTATAAAATTAAAATATGACAGAGGGAAGGAATTTGCTGACAGAATATATGATCTGGAATACAGAGAAGGGAGGTCTGGGGAAGTTGGAGAAATAAGTTAATGCAAAGAATACAAGGAGACAAAAACTGTTTTTAATATTTTTATTTTTATTTTTTATGCTTTTGTTGTTTTGTGTTTGTGTGTTGTCGTGTTTTCCTATTTTTTCCTTTTTTGTTGTGTTGTTTTTTACCTATTGTTGTTTTGTATTTATTGTAAAACCCAATAAAATATTATATATATATATATATATATATGCTTTCGTAGATTTTCACGGGTACAGGAATGCAGGTTTTGGTGTCCTCGGGTGTCTTCCCGTGTAAAAGTTGGGGTGTCTAGGCGACGTTTCGACGAGGTCTCACTCGTCATCTTCAGGCTGGTGCTTTCGGCTTCTTGTTACTGGAACAGAGCAGGATCTCAGTGTTTGAGTTCCTATAAATACTGTTGAGGAGGTGTGGTGTATAGCCTCCAATGTTCTGGGCAGAGAGGAGGTTCCCAGGCTAGTGTGCCTTTTCTTCTTTTGTTCCTTAATTACTTGAGGGATATCTTGAGTGATTTCTTGAGTGATTTCCTGAATCCCACTTAGGTGGGTCATTAGGTGTGGATTAGTTGCTAAAGCCTTCGTGTCTTGAACTCTTGAACTTTGTGAAGAGTTTTTCTCTTCACAAAGTTCTACGGCCTCCCCAAGATACACAAAGAAGGAACACCACTCAGACCAATAGTCAGCTCCATAGGCTCACCTCTACAAAATCTCGCTAAATTTCTCGCCAAGCAACTTCAGCCCTATGCAGAATCCATCTCTTCACACGTTCCAAACTCCTTCCAGTTCATAGAAACAATAAAGAAGCAAAACCTACAACCCAATGACCTACTTGTGAGCTTCGATGTTGTATCTCTCTTCACACAAGTGCCCATTAATGAAGCCTTGACAGCCATTCAAAACAAATACAATCCCCCCGAATACATCTTGGACCTGACCAACCACTGCCTAACCAACACGTACTTCATCCACAATGGACAAAGATACAAACAGATAGAAGGAGCACCTATGGGATCACCCCTCTCACCGGTCATCGCTAACCTGTACATGGAACACTTTGAAACCAATGCTTTAGACAAGTCAGAACACAAACCCAAACTTTGGCTCAGATATGTTGACGACACCTTTGTAATTTGGCCACACGGGAAGGAAAAACTGGATAGCTTCCTCACACATCTCAACAGCCTACACCCCAAAATACAATTCACTATGGAAATAGAAGCCAACAACCAACTTCCCTTCCTTGACGTCCTAATCTACAAAAAACCTGATGGCTCCCTAGGACACACTATCTACCGGAAAAAAACACACACCAACCGCTACTTACATGCACAATCACACCACCACCCTGCACAAATAAACTCCGTAGCCAAGACTCTCATCTCCAGAACCAAACGCCTGGCTGACGAAGACCACTTGACAACTGAGTTACAGAATCTCTCAAATGTGTTAATTGCCAATGGATACCAGCAAAACAGGGTTACGAAGCTAATCCAAAAAGAAACACCCCCCAAAAACCAAGACACAGAAGAAAACAATGGCATAGCCCTCCTTCCTTATATCAAGGGCACTACAGATAAAATTAGCAAAATCCTCCATAAACACAATATCAAAACAGCCTTTTGCACCAACCAAAAAATAGCCAATATCCTCAGAAACCCCAAGGATAAAATTCAGTTGGAAAACCAAGGGGTCTATGAAATACCCTGCAAAGTCTGCCCAGCCACGTACATTGGACAAACAAACAGACGAATAAATGCACGGATCGCAGAACACAAGAATGCCGTCAAAAAAGAAGAAAAAACTTCCTCTCTTTTCCAACACATGAAAGAAACAGGACACGAAATTAATTTTGCAGATTCCAAATTGCTCTTTAACATGGAACATCACCACAAGAGAATAATCATGGAAGCCATCGAGATAGAGAAACACCCTCACAACATGAACAAGCGTGACGACACATCCCGCTTGCCAGACATCTGGAAATTAGCCCTCCCCACAAAATCTGACACCAGATCCAGAGGCACACAGAACGCCATCACCAATCAACCACACCAGACCCAAACCCAGACCCTCTCCACAGATAAATTACAGACACCATCCAGTAGCCAAACCAGGGTGGCACCTCCGGATGCTGCACCCCCCTGCAATCCCTACACAGATCTGGCTGGCACAGGCCACAAAACCACAGCTCGCCCCTATACACGAAGCCAAGCCAGAGCACAACCAAGTGCAGTACAGCCATCTTCTCAGAAAAACTCTTCACAAAGTTCAAGAGTTCAAGACACGAAGGCTTTAGCAACTAATCCACACCTAATGACCCACCTAAGTGGGATTCAGGAAATCACTCAAGAAATCACTCAAGATATCCCTCAAGTAATTAAGGAACAAAAGAAGAAAAGGCACACTAGCCTGGGAACCTCCTCTCTGCCCAGAACATTGGAGGCTATACACCACACCTCCTCAACAGTATTTATAGGAACTCAAACACTGAGATCCTGCTCTGTTCCAGTAACAAGAAGCCGAAAGCACCAGCCTGAAGATGACGAGTGAGACCTCGTCGAAACGTCGCCTAGACACCCCAACTTTTACACGGGAAGACACCCGAGGACACCAAAACCTGCATATATATATATATATATATATATATATATATATATATATATATAACAGAATCCAAAGGTTCTGCTAGGAGTCAGTCCGACAGGGCCAAGGCAGGAAACCAGGCAAGGACAGGTACAGGATCTAGCATACAGCAATGTTGCTCCCGCAACCTGGGGCGGGGTCCGACAGCCTTTTATCTTTGTCGGGGTAGTGGCCGGTCCTGATCCCCCGGTGACTCACCTCCCTGTCTCACCCGAAGGCGAGCACTCCTCCTGCGAGTACTCAGGTCTCTCCTTCTCTCAGACCTCAGTCTCTGCAGCTCGGGAGACGTTGGTGGGTTACTAGACCCAGGGGCCGCCTCAGCCTCCCCTGACCCAACCAGTAGTGGAGCAGCTGTAAGTGATGGCCTAGCTGAAGGCAACGAGGTCATCCCCGCATCTGGAGCCAGGGCAGGCTCAGGCCCCTGACTCGGCCCAGCTGGTGCTTGTTGCAGGGGAACCTGTGCAGACTGGGGCTCTTCAGAATCAGGCCCCAGACTTGGTTCGGATGATGCCTGAGGCAAAGGATCCGGTGCAGACTGAGTCTCCTCTGGTTCCAAGTCCGAGCCCAAGTCCCAGGCCATCAAAGTGTTGTCCAAACCGCAGCAGCTCTCCAGGGTTTTCAAGATGCTGGAATTCGAACCTGGGTCCTTCTGCATGCAGATGCTTGGCTGCTGAGTTATGGCTCTCGCACATTCAGTTAAACACCTAAGGTTCGGATACAGCCACTCTCACCCCTGAACTGTCCCCAGCAGATGCTTCTGAAGAACTGACTGTGCGCACAGCACTGGAAGACACAAGAGCTACCCACTTTGGAAGAATGGCAGATGAAAGTGATGGACTATATGGAATTGGCTGAAATGACCGGCAGAATCAGAGACCAGGGAGAAGAGACGGTGGAAGAAGACTGGAAGAAATTCAAAGATTATTTACAGAAATATTATAAGATCAATGAATGTTAAAAGGACATCAGATTGAATGTAAAAGGTTAATAGTAAAAAAAGTTGTAAAATTAAAAGATTTAATATTTTAAGATACTAAGGAGATTAAGTTATATTAAGACACCAAAATTAAGACAAAGAATAATTAAGACAGAGGGAAGGGATTTGCTGATTAAATATATGATTTGGAATACAGTGAAGGGAGGTGTGGGGAAGTCGGAGAAATAAGTAAATGCAAGAAATATTATGAAGATGAAATTGTTTTTATTATTGTTTTTTCTTTTTGATGTTTTTTGTTGTTCTGTGTTTTTGCAACTTTGTAACTTTTTTTCTTTTTTTGTTCTGTCTTATTTTCTGTGTAAAAAACCTAATAAAATATTTATTAAAAAAAAAAGAACTGACTGTGTTTTCAGGCAGGGGTCCCTCCCAGTCGTCCTGTGAGGGTACCTGGGAGCTGAACCTGGGACCTTCCCTGTGCAGAGCAGACGTTCTAGCACCCCTGCTCTTCCAAAGATAGCTGCTTCACCGCTGCTGCCAATATACCCCTGCAATTTATTCAGATTTATAACCCTAGCAAGCAGCAAAAGGTCACAGCATATCAGCAACGCCTTGCAGGAACTCCCCTGGATCAGGGCCATAGCTCAGCCTCTCGACTTTTGATTTTTGATTAGGTGACTGCTTGGCCGATTTATGCGGCTTGATTTCCTTCGTTGGTTTGTTCCTTTGATTAACTGTTTCTTTTTCTTTTTTCTAAGAATAATTTTTATTAACCGACCAATCACATCAAATCAAACCAAATGCCATAAATTCCAAATTACAAAGCCAAATTTTAAATTTTTGTTGGGGGTACCCATATTTCAAGTTCCGAAGGGGATCCAATCATCATCTTGCTTCTTCTTGCTGCTTTTAATATCCACTTTTCCGTTCTCTTTGTGACCTCTGATAGTCTCCACAAGCGGGTTATAACAGTTTGTAATCCTGTGTGGATTTTTTAAAAAAAATCCAATAGCCATATACAGACGTTTTCCGTATAACATCACTTCCATAACTCAAAACAGTCTTAGCGTCGTTAATCTTCACAGATCTGTCGCCTTTCTCAACCTCTGAGGAGATTCACCAGGAATGCAGTCTGAAAACAAATCCATTCCTCCTCCCAGTTATAAATCCTTCGGCAAAACCTGCCAAGATGGCGACTCTGTATTTATTGCTGCGCCATTCTAAAAGCTCTTGTTCTTTACTCAATCTCCATAAAGCATACTTTTGGTTAAAGTTTATTTCCACACAGTCCTTAATCATCCTGCTTGGGTCAGTTAAGCGGCGGTTCTAACGAGGGGGGGTTCTTGGTTAATCACATAGAAGAAAAGAAAAAAAGGTTCCCCCCCATCTAGTCCCGTTGCCGACATACCCAGCCTTTGATATCTTCTTCGTAAAATATTCCTGTTGCTCCAACCCGTCGTCTTCTTCTTTTTTAAAAAAAAAATATATATTTATTAGTTACAGAAAAAAAGAGAAAAAGAAAAACAGCAAAAAATTTAACAAATTTAACAATCAATACATCAAAAGTAAAAAGAAAAACAGAGAAAAACAATACATTAAAGCAACAAAAAGAACAAAAAAATTTAAAAACACATCAAATGTTTCCATATCCTTACTTTTCATTTACTTGTTTCATCGACCTCCTCACACCTCCCTTTTTTGTATTCTAGTTCATAGCTATTTCAGCAAATCCTTTCCATCATTCTCAAATTTTTGTTCTATAATTAATCTTAACACAATCTAACTTTAGATTTTCCACTTTGGCCATTACCAATCAATTTTCACTTAACTCCTTATAAACCCGTCGTCTTCTTTCACAGAGGTCCCTTCTGTTAGCAGTCTTCACTCCCCTTCTTCACTTGAAATATGTGCATTTGCTTCTTTTGTAATTAATTATTCCAAATTGCTGCAGCTAGTGTGCGATCAGAGACAGCGTCTAGGAGAGCCGGGGTCCACACGGGGGCATTCTGCCTAGTGTCCTCACCCCCTTCTTTCGAATTCGGGGGTGATTTATGGGCACAGCAGGCAAGGGCAGTGTTCCCCATTCCCTTGGGGCAACAAGGGAGGCTGCCTACTCCCATAACAGCCTCTTAATTACCCCGTGTGGTCCGGAGAAATGGTATTGTCGGCCATCTTCCAATGCGCCCCTAGTGCCCCCCCTTGATTAACTGTTTCTGTTGGATTAGGTCAGGGGTCAGCAAACTTTTTCAGCCATGAGCCAGTCCACCGTCCCTCAGACCATACGGTGGGCCAGACTATATTTTGAAAAAAATAAAAATGAACAAATTCCTATGCCCCACAAATAACCCAGAGATGCATTTTCAATAAAAGGACACATTCTACTCATGTAAAAACACCAGGCAGGCCCCACAAATAACCCAGAGGTGCTTTTTAAATAAAAGGACACATTCTACTCATGTAAAAACACGTTGTTTCCCAGACCATCCGTGGGCCGGACTGAGAAGTCCAGCCCACGGCCCTTAGTTTGCCTACCCATGCATTAGGTGGTGACTTTATTCCGAATTGCAAAGTGCAGCAGTTTTCTTTTCAAGAAGAGTGGGATGCAAGACACCTGCCCACACCCCAATATTGCACGCAAAAGTGTGAGTATTTTATTTGGCTTCATGTCCAGATTGCCGAAACCTCCAGCAACCGGGGCTTCCAGACGAGTTATGTCAAGTAGAAATAGAAAGGAACCGTGTGTGTCTTAAGGCATTCCTGTAAATGCAGGTTATGCTGCTGGTTAAAAAAATAAGTAAAGCGAAGACAAGATTGGGTTTTCATTGCCCTCTTGTGGTCAGACTTGGCAGTAGCACCAATGCCCTTAGGAAAGGAAGACTCGTTGCCATCTCACCACTACTGTCTAAACACGGGGATTAGCAGCTAATAAAAGTTTGGGGGCTCTTTTGTTCGGGGCTTCCATCTTGTTTCACCTTGTGGCAGGTGGGAGTCCTGTCGCCACAGTCTTCAATAAAGACCAAGCCTACTGGCTGCTGTTTTGCTCTGGTATTCCTGGCTGGTGTCCTTGTTTTTTATCCAAGGGAGCCCTCAGATTTCTCCGTTAACACCATGTTGGGCAAAAGATTCCTGCACTGAGCGGAGTTGGACTAGATGACCCATGTGGTCCCTTCCAACTCTACAAATCTGTGCTTCTGTGATACATGGCAAAGCCAACCTCTACATTTTCCCACCTTCGCCGCATCAAGCAGTTGGTCCCTTACCTTTCCCGCCCTGACCTGGCCACAGTGATCCATGCGACGGTCATCTCCAGGCTTGACTACTGCAATTTGCTCTACGCAGGGCTGCCCTTGAAGCTGTCCCAGAAACTCCAGCGGGTGCAGAATGCTGCAGCGAGGCTCCTCACGGGGTCTCTGCCATGGGAGCATATTCACCCAGTGCTTTTCAAGCTGCACTGGTTCCTGGTGGAGTACAGGGTCAGATTTAAGGTGCTGCTTTTGACCTTTAAAGCCCTTCATGGCCTAGGACCCTCATACCTACGGGACTGCCTCTCCCAGTATGCCCCACGGAGAGCCTCAAGGTCCACAAATAGCAACACCTTAGAGGTCCCGGGCCCTAAGGAAGTCAGATTAGCCTCAACGAGAGCCAGGGCCTTTTCAACATTGGCTCCGGCCTGGTGGAACGCTCTGTCTCATGAGACCAGGGCCCTGCAGGATCTGATTTCTTTCCGCAGGGCCTGTAAGACAGAGTTGTTCTGCCTGGCCTTTGGCTTGGAGCCAATTTGATTCCCTCCCTCTCTTTCTTTTTTCTTTTCCTTCTCCTCCTGTGAGGAGGCTATATTTTAATGTTTCAATATTTTAATGTTGTATTTTAATTTTGTTTTTAAGTTGTAATCATTCAACTTGTTTTTCTTATTGCTTGTAAGCCTCTCTGAGCCCGGCCTTGGCTGGGGAGGGCGGGGTATAAATAAAAATTATTATTATTACTTAATTATTATTATTATTATTAATTATTATTAATTATTATTACTTAAAAACCACTGTCGCTCATGGGAGTCTGTTCCACTGTTGAACACCTCTTGCTTATGCTAACCTAGGAGCTCCTCTGAGCCTACCGACCCTTTCCATCGGGTGTGGAAGATGCTCTTGCAGCTACCCAAGATGCAGACCAAGCTGTAGTGTGAACATCAGTCTCACCTGATGTCCCGGGGTAACCCCATTCAGATCCCTCCAAAATGACTACCAAACCAGGGAGCTGTCCTTGGTGCCAGAGGGTCTAGCGACGACTCCTGCAGCTTCCTGCTTCCGAGTAGCAGATAATAGCTATAAGTCTGTGCATGGTAAAGGTAAAGGGACCCCTGACCATTAGGTCCAGTCATGGCCGACTCTCGGGTTGCGGCGCTCATCTCGCTTTATTGGCCAAGGGAGGCTGGTGTACAGCTTCCGGGTCATGACTAAGCCGCTTCTGGCGAACGAGAGCAGTGCACGGAAACGCCGTTTACCTTCCCGCTGGAGTGGTACCTATTTATCTACTTGCACTTGACGTCATTTCAAACTGCTGGGTTGGCAGGAGCAGGGACCAAACAACGGGAGCTCACCCCGTCGCAGGGATTCGAACCGCCGACCGTCTAATCAGCAAGTCCTAGGCTCTGTGGTTTAACCCACAGCGCCACCCGCTATAAGGCTATAAGCTATAAGAAGGCTGTGCATAGTAGAGCAATGCATATACATATATGCATACTTAAGTTTCTAGACCTCATGGCCCTTGCTTCCCTTCTGCCATCCCTGCCCCTGCTTACCCCCTCCCAAACTGGCTCTTTTGAAAAACATGACTCATGAAAGTGGACTGGCAAATATGAATGCTAGGATATTTGCGGCTAGCAGAGGTGACGGAAAGGAATGGAGAATATTTAAAGAATATTTGAAGAACCATGGTGTAAAGGGTAATCTCCTGGCAAACATAGAGTGAGCCTTGTAGTTTATAAAGGTAATTTACATAGAAATATTATAAAAAAAATAGAAGAAATAAGTAACTGTGTGGTAGAAGTGTATTTAACAAATAACATACAATGAGAATGTTTGGAAGTCTTTTTTAAAACCTTGACTACTTTTTCTTCTTCATTTTATTTTTATTTATTTTTACTTTTCTTTCTTTTTTCATAAATTGTAGTGCCATGTGCAATGTGAGGTATACAAAGTATCTTTGCTTCAGTTGCCACCATTTTCTTTTTCGTTACAAACAAAAACAGAGTGTTGTATAAATGTATATTTTTAAAAATAATAAAGATTGAATTGGATAAAAAAGGAAAAAAAGGAAATGGAGGGAAGTATGCTCAACAAAGCAAGGGTAAAAAGTAAAGGGTAAAAGGACCCCTGACCATTAGGTCCAGTCGTGACTGACTCCAGGGTCACGGCGCTCATCTTGCTTTATTGGCCGAGGGAGCCAGCATACAGCTTCTGGGTCATGTGGCCAGCATGACTAAGCTGCTTCTGGCGAACCAGAGCAGCGCACGGAAACGCCGTTTACCTTCCCGCCAGAGTGGTACCTATTTATCTACCTGCACTTTGACGTGCTTTCGAACTGCTAGGTTGGCAGGAGCAGGGACCGAGCAATGGGAGCTTACCCCGTTGCGGGGATTCGAACCGCCGACCTTCTGATCGGCAAGTCCTAGGCTCAGTGGTTTAACCCACAGCAAAGAGGGCTATCCTGTCCCCTCTTGGGGCTCATCCACGCTCCTGCCGCTTTCTCCCAAGGAACCTGCTGTTTACTGCTGAATTGGAACAAATGCTGGTAGGGTTTCCTCCAGATTCATCCAGATTTGCCCGATTTAGTGCTAAAGCTTCTCAGCCGAGCGTATCAGAGGCTGGCTGCTTGCAGTCTTTGCTTGCCATTGCAAGAATCCTTTTGCATCAGCACCTGCCGCCTATTTCCACTCATCCTGCTTTAAGTTTGGTTGGGGCTTTAAAGTCCTGGGAAATCCAGACTCCCAGACCCTCCAAGTGCCCCTGATTTAGAGAAGCTATTCCGGTTTCTGATTTGATCCTGGAATGTCCCACTTTTCCTTAGGATGTCCCTATTTTCTCACCCCGTCACGGGGATTCGAACCGCCGACCTTTTGATCGGCAAGTCCTGGGCTCTGTGGTTTAACCCACAGCGCCACCCGCATCCCTTAAAGCAAGGGTACATTTGAATATTTGTTGTTTGCATGTTTTACGCAGATTGCTCCAATGCATTCTGGGTCGGATCCAGGTGAGAAGCAAGAGGAAGGATGCTGTGGCGTAACATCTTAGTTCGTGGAGGCAGAAGGGATCTGTGGCGTAGCGTGGGGGGTGCAGGGGGGCCCGGCCGCACCGGCCGCAACATCTGGGGGTTAGGGTTAGGGGGCGCAAATCCACGGGTTAGAGGGCGCAAATTACTTGCCTTGCCCCGGGTGCTGACAACCCACGCTACGCCACTGGAAGGGATGAATGAGAAAAACCAGGAGGAAGGCGACGCCAAAGGCTTTCAATGAATCTCCGGCGGCTGTTTTCCTCCCCCACCCTCTCTCCTCCAAAGTTCAGCTAAATTAATTGGCCCTGGGTGCAATTACCTTAATTTCCAGCATTAGCTAAAAATCTATAAATGTCAGAAAGTAACATGCGGCTGCCTAATGGGAGTTGTCATGCCAGCCACTGCTGGGTCCCTTTGGCCTTGCGTTCGAAACAGCGTGGGGCGCTGAATGCCAAAGAGAACAGCAAGGAAGAATGAGATGCTTCGGGGCTTTAGGAGGCCCACACCTCTCCCTCCTGCCAAAACAACGATAGCTATATAGAAGCAGGAGGACACACACCCTTAAAGAGATTTTTTGGTGGTGCCCCGCAAGACGAATGCCTCGCAAGACAGAAAACCCGCTAGACGAAAGGGTTTTCCGTTTTGGAGGTGCTTCGCAGGACGAATTTCTCTATGGGCTTGCTTCGCAAGACGAAAATGTCTTGCGATTCCTGGAGGTTTTTTCCGCTCCCCACCCCCTTTTTCTAAGGCACTAAGCTGCTAATAGCCTTTTAGCAGCTAATCCGCTAATCCCTTAAGCCTTTAATAGCCGCTAATAGCTGCTAAACCGCTAATAGCGCTAATCCGCTAATGGGCTTGCTTCGCAAGACGAAAAAACCGCTAGACGAAGAGACTCAAGGAACGGATTCTTTTCGTCTTGCGAGGCACCACTGTACTTTCCACAAGTTTTTAAATCCATCTCGTCTGCTGGAGATTTGCCCCACTCTAACCACTACGCAACACATCCTTCCTTATCCTGTCTGTCAGTTTGGAAGCGAAATGGAGCCATTCAAAAAATAAGGGAGTGGTGTTGGTTGCAGTAGACTCACTAGGAGCACAGGAACGCAGAATTGCAGAATTGCAGAATTGCAGAATTGCAGAATTGGAAGGGACCAAGGGCCATCTAGTCCAACCCCCTAGTCCAACATACAAGATTGCAAATTATTATTATTATTAAATAAATCTTTATTGTTTTAAAATACAATCATACAACGAAGGTAAGTATATCAGAGTTAAGTACAAAAAAATAAAAAGAGAAAACGAAAATAAAGAAAGAACCAAATGTTTATACAATATCATGTCTCATCCAATAAAGTTTTCTGTAAAAAAACTTCCAATCTTTCTCATTATACTGTTTCTATTAGATTGCAAATTAAAAGCAGCTGTTACCATATTGGCCTGAATATAAGCTGCACCTTTTTTTTTCTTCCAAATTCTGACTGTGAAAAGTTAAAGTGCGGCTTATATTTGGAGCTGAGCACCAGCCGCTCCCAGGGACGCAGGTGGCGCTGTGGGTAAAAGCCTCAGTGCCTAGGGCTTGCCGATCGAAAGGTCGGTTGTTCGAATCCCCGCGGCGGGGTGCGCTCCCGTTGCTCGGTCCCAGCGCCTGCCAACCTAGCAGTTCGAAAGCACCCCCGGGTGCAAGTAGATAAATAGGGACCGCTTACTGGCGGGAGGGTAAACGGCGTTTCCGTGGGCTGCGCTGGCTCGCCAGATACAGCTTTGTCACGCTGGCCACGTGACCCGGAAGTGTCTCTGGACAGCGCTGGCCCTCGGCCTCTTGAGTGAGATGGGCGCACAACCCTAGAGTCTGTCAAGACTGGCCCGTACGGGCAGGGATACCTTTACCTTTACCAGCCGCTCCCATGCCCCATTCAGGGTGGTAGTGCCGGGATGCAGGCCTCACCTGCAAATAAGCCTTGAATTTTAAAGGTGTGGCTTATTTGCGGGTGCAGCTTATAATCGGGTCAATACGGAATATAAAACCCAAAAGCTTTGCTAAGGCGTACGGAACATTTTAGGTGATGGTAGAGGAACCCCTCCCCCCGTTTCCAGACAGACACCTCAAGAGACCAAGGCTACAAGGGTCCTGTCTCAGATTGGCTAGATCCCTGAGCAGTAGAAGAAGACCATCAAGGGCTACTGGTCATGATGTCAGTGTGCTGCCTTCACTGTGAAGGTAAAGGGACCCCTGACCATTAGGTCCAGTCGCAGACAACTCTGGGGTTGTGGTGCTCATCTCGCTTTATTGGCCGAGGGAGCCGGCATACAGCTTCCGGGTCATGTGGCCAGCATGACTAAGCCGCTTCTGGCAAACCAGAGCAGCGCACGGAAATGTCGTTTACATTCCCGCCAGAGTGGTACCTATTTATCTACTTGCACTTTGACGTGCTTTCGAACTGCTAGGTGGGCAGGAGCAGGGACCGAGTAACGGGAGCTCACCCCATCGGGGGATTCGAACCGCCGACCTTCTGATCGGCAAGTTCTAGGCTCTTTGGTTTAACCCAAAGAGGGCTATCCTGTCCCTTCTTGGGGCTCATCGACGCTCCTGCCATTTTCTCCCAAGGAACCTGCTGTTTACTGCTGAATTGGAACAAATGCTGGTAGGGTTTCCTCCAGATTTATCTGGATTTGCCTGATTTAGTGCTAAAGCTTCTCAGCTGAGCGTATCAGAGGCTGGCTGCTTGCAGTCTTTGCTTGGCATTGCAAGAATCCTTTTGCATCAGCACCTGCCGCCTCTTTCCACTCATCCTGCTTTAAGTTTGGTTGGGGCTTTAAAGTCCTGGGAAATCCAGACTCCCAGACCCTCCAAGTGTCCCTATTTTCCAGGGGTGCCCCTGCTTTAGAGAAGCTATTCCGGTTTCTGATTTGATCCTGGAATGTCCCACTTTTCCTTAGGATGTCCCTACAGTGGTGCCTCGCAAGATGAAAAGAATCCGTTCCGCAAGTCTCTTCGTCTAGCAGTTTTTTCGTCTTGCAAAGCAACCCTATTAGCAGATTAGCGCGATTAGCGCTATTAGCGGTTTAGCGGCTATTAGCGGCTATTAAAGGCTTAAGGGATTAGCGGATTAGCTGCTAAAAGGCTATTAGCAGCTTAGCGCCTTAGAAAAAGGGGGTGGGGAGCGAAAAAAAATCTCAAGAATCACAAGACATTTTCGTCTTGCGAAGCAAGCCCATAGAGAAATTCGTCCTGCGAAGCGCATTGAAAAACGGAAAACCCTTTCGTCTAGCGTCTAGCTGTATTTTCATTTGAGAAATGTTGGAGGGTATGGAGTTATCCGACCCCTGAGCTGTCTGAAGGCAATCCTGTATGGTATAGGTAAAGGGACCCCTGACCATTAGGTCCAGTCATGGCTGACTCTGGGGTTGTGGCGTTCATCTCACTTTATTGGCCGAGGGGGCCGGCGTACAGCTTCCAGGTCATGTGGCCAGCAGGACTAAGCCGCTTCTGGCGAAGCAGAGCAGCGCACGGAAATGCCGTTTACCTTCCCACTGGAGTGGTACCTATTTATCTACTTGCACTTTGTCGTGCTTTTGAAGTGCTAGGTTGGCAGGAGCAGGGACCGAGCAATGGGAGCTCACCCCGTCGTGGGGATTCGAACCGCCGACCTTCTGATCGGCAAGTAATAGGCTCTGTGGTTTAACCCACACCGCCGCCCACGTCCCTTTTCCTTAGGATGTCCCTATTTTCATTCATTTGAGAAATGTTGGAGGGTATGAAGTTATCCGACTCCCGAGCTGTCTGAAGACAATCCTGTATAGGGACATTAAAATAATAATAATAATAATAATAATAATAATAATAATAATAATGCTTTATTATGTTTTATATATGTTGGAAGCTGGAGCAACCCAGTAAGATGTGTCGGGTATAAATGGTAAAATTATCATTATGGAAAGGGGCGTCCTTATTTTCATCGGAGAAATGTTGGATGGTACGGCCTCCCCCTCGTCTTTGACACCACCTTTCATGTGGGTTAAATTAACATACAATCAGGCAAGCTAATTAACCTCGCCTGGCTCTCTGGCAGGCGACTGTGCGGCGGAACCGCCCCCCCCCCTTTCTGGCCCAAGGGGATAAATTGCTTTTGTTCCCTTTTTTTGTTGTTATCGGCCCTTTGCAGAAAGCGCAAGCCTCTTTCTTCTGCACCTCGCTCAGGCAGAGCAGACCAAATTGGGGGGAAAAGAATTCAGGTTAATCAAATCTTTTCTTCCTTCCTATTTTTTATCAAACGCAAGAGGAGGCTGCCCTATTAATTAGAAGGCCTTTTTTCATGTAAAACATGACGTCCTTTGCAGATAAGGAGAGAAGATACTTGATTCTCCTACCGTTACAAGCGTGTTTCTGTTGTTTGGTTCCACGCCTCCCCTGCAGTGTGGGTGTCCTGATTCGTTTTGAAATTCTGTGGGTTTCTCCACCTTGGCATAAACAGATGCAGATTTCAGTGTGTGTAAAATCCAGGAAGGATTTCTGGATTTACACAGTGTGTAAAACACACTGTTTCCTAGCATTTGTTGTTGTTTAGTCCTTTAGTCGTGTCCGACTCTTCGTGACCCCCTGGACCAGAGCACGCCAGGCACTCCTGTCTTCCACTGCCTCCCGCAGTTTGGTCAAACTCATGCTGGTAGCTTCGAGAACACTGTCCATCCATCTCGTCCTCTGTCGTCCCCTTCTCCTTGTGCCCTCCATCTTTCCCAGCATCAGGGTCTTTTCCAGGGTGTCTTCTCTTCTCATGAGGTGGCCAAAGTATTGGAGCCTCAGCTTCAGGATCTGTCCTTCCAGTGAGCACTCAGGGCTGATTTCCTTCAGAATGGAGAGGTTTGATCTTCCTGCAGTCCATGGGACTCAAGAGTCTCCTCCAGCACCAGAATTCAAAAGCATCAATTCTTTGGCGATCAGCCTTCTTTATGGTCCAGCTCTCACTTCCATACATCACTACTGGGAAAACCATAGCTTTTACTATACGGACCTTTGTTGGCAAGGTGATGTCTCCATTCTGAAGGAAATCAGCCCTGAGTGCTCACTGGAAGGACAGATCCTGAAGCTTTGGCCACCTCATGAGAAGAGAAGACTCCCTGGAAAAGACCCTGATGTTGGGAAAGATGGAGGGCACAAGGAGAAGGGGACGACAGAGGACGAGATGGTGGGACGGTGTTCTCGAAGCTACCAGCATGAGTTTGACCAAACTGCGGGAGGCAGTGGAAGACAGGAGTGCCTGGCGTGCTCTGGTCCAGGGGGTCACAAAGAGTCGGACACGACTAAAGGACTAAACAACAACAACAACATTGTAGGATTAGAATAGATGTTGCTCATGGTCCCTTCCAACTCTATAATTCTATGAACCTGCGTTTGTTGGTATGTAACTGAATCACACAATAGTGACAGTCTGAAAGAGCCCTTTCTAAAATGCATGGCAGAAGTGTCTGCCACGAGAAGCTTACAGTTTAAACACCAACGGTCAGGAAGAGAACCGACGGAGAGGATGAATCTTTAAGCCACTGTGAATCTACTTTTGCTCACTGCTACGAACTCAGCTCACTTTAATTGCTGCTTCACTTTCCTTGAAACCTGGGCCTCTGACTGCCATGGGAAGATGATGCCCAGCTCCCTTTGGAAAACTACAGTTCCCAGAATTCTTTGGGTTGCAAAACTGTTGCAATCAAAGTGGGCTGAACCATCTGCTCCTCTTGGGCCCATGCCTTCTGTAACAGGCTAGAAAGTGTCCGCCGTCTTTTGGCATGTGTTTTCCAATTAGAAGGCAAACATTATTGTTTGAGTTCCAGATGTGCCTGAAGCTGTCAGTTTCGGGACCACAAGGCGATGCTCTTAAAAATCCAGCTGCTGTTTGGTTGCATTTGAAGTTCTTTATTTCTTTAATGCCTCCGTTACCATCTGGGTCATCATCTGTTGGATTCTCATGAGATCTTGAAAGATGGAGCCATGCACAGACTAGGGTGGAAGGCAGAAGGGCTGCATGCAAGTCTACAAGCAATGCTGCCTTTAAGTGTGCGAGGCTTGTTCTTCGTGGCCTGTCATGGCAGTCATTGGCCCTGCCTGTGGGGGCAAAAGACTCCGCTGAATGTTCATCAGTTTGGCTGGGCCCAGGCATGAAAGCAGTACCACTGAGGTTCAAAATATTTCCCTGGTTCCCTTTATTTACCACTATCGTTTACTCCAACCTGCTATTGCATCAGTGTTATTTATTTATTTATTTTACGTTATCCTCTGTGAAATATACTCGGAGTCGAGAGTGTATTTCATGCTCTTTATTCAGCTCATAGTGGTGAGGAGGAATGGAAGTTCCCCCACAATATCTGCTTTATATACATTATTTGCACAATGGGCTGCACGTGATTGGCTAATTCCAGGATTCTCCTGTAGGCCAATCAGGTTGGGGATTCATTTCCACCTGGAGCTGGATTGGGTGGCTCCTGTGGACCAATCAGACTGCTGCATTCTGGAGCCTATTCAACTCAGTACAGAACAGGAAGGTTGACAGCTATGCTGCTGGGTCTGGTGGCTGGTGGGCATTGGAACTGGTGGGGCAAAAGGCAGGGAGCCTGCCAGTAGGTGGCGCCAGAGCCAAGGACAGGTGGATTCAAGTCCCTTTCCCTCCACCGAGTTTTACAAGAGAGACACTGAGACTAAGCAAGAGGAAATTGATTGGTAGGGTCACCCTTCCTTCGTGGATTTTTTTCTTTTTGTATCATTTTGTATTACAGTTTTCCGTTTTACATTTTAGAATATTCATTTAAAGAACCTTAAAATATCAATGACTTCCCAGCTTCTCTTTCCAAGGTTCATTTTGCATATGATAAATCCCTGCGTATTTTACATAAACCAAACCATTCAGTATTCCGTTATTACAGCCGTCAAAACTGATTTACGCTGTTGAATCTATCTTAATGCTGCCAACATTTCCAAGTGTACACAATCCCCCCCATATATTCAATAGACATTTCCTAATCTTTAAACGTATGTTCTTCTTAAGTCTGCAAACTGCGCGCATTCCATCAGTTTAAGTTGCCATTCTTCTTTCTTTAGGACTTCGCTCGTTTTCCATTTTGGGGCTAACAAAACATGAGCCGCAGTAGTAGCATACATAATCTTTTTTGACACCATTTCCCTCTGAATTATCCCCAACAAAAAGGACTCTGGAGTTTTTGTGTGTGTATGGTTTTTCTTTTTTTGGAAAGTACTTTTAAACATTTTTTTCAATTCATTATGGATCATTTCCCAATACTCTTTTACCCTTTTACAAGTCCACCACATGTGAGGGAAAGTACCCTCCATCTCATTGCATCTCCAGCACTTATCTGATTATCTTAGCAAGTCTACTCAGAGTTAAATACCATCGGTAAATCATTTTCATGAATTTGTCTCATCGCCCCCTTTAAATCTCCTAACCCAGTTGCCATAACTGCAGCTTGCTTATTGATGTATTTATTTATTTGGAAAACATTTCTATACAGTACTGCTAAATCATAAAAATATATCAAAGCTGTTTATGACATTCAAAATATTTTTTTTAAATAAAACATACAAGCAGGAAAGTTAAAAACAAGCATCCATTCACCATTGCGGAAGAATGTATTCTTAATTGCCTGCAGAATAGAGATGTTTTCAGCAGGCATTTATAAGTTGCCTCCTGCGAGTCTCTAGTGGCAGTGAGTTCCACAGGCCTGGGCTGATGACGCTTCTGGGTGTGAATGCCACAAACCAGTTCTGCATAGTCCTTGCATTCCTAATTTGATTTTGCTCTCAGCTTGTACAAGCTGGCTGCCGAGAAGCCATTTTGGTAACAAAATCTGTCGGGATCACAATATCTAGGAAGGGTTGCTTGCAAGATGAGGGTCTTGGAGGCCACTCTGCTGGAAAAGAAATCTACTGGAAAAACCTGCCTTTCTCTATGTGGGCATGTATCTTGTTTTATGGCAGCTTCTTCTTGTAAGCCCAAATTTGGTTTACAAAGGTCTCATTGAAGCCAATGCATCAGAGATTGCTTGCTCAATCCCCTGTCATCTAACTACTCAGGAATGCATTCTTAATTTTCCAGTATATATTTACAGTATATACTACAGGTACGTGGGAGTATTATGGGTTAATGCAGTTCACGAAGCTAATACATATGTTTTGGGGGCTTTTTGTGTTAGGGGGAGGTAAGAAAATAGGAACATTCCCATTCCAGCCAAATATAAATTCCCTTTGACCAATCCAATTTCCCAGGAAATCAATGCATTTTAACATGAGCTAATATTTATGAAATTGAATTTTGCGGGGCAACTAATGCAGTCTGACTCTACTTTATGCATTTTTATTAAACTAATGCATTTTAAATTTATCTGTCATATATTAACGACAACAGACCACTGGTACTTACAGTGCAAAATAATATACGTTTGCAGAAATCGATAGTGCCCCCCCTCTAACCGCAAGCAGCCGAGTTTGTGCAGAACGAGGCTGAGAGGTATATGACAAATCCACAAAGCTTCTTAATTTGCTGCTTATGTACATTAGCCAGTAGGTTTGTTTACTGGTAATGATTATTCTGTTTGGGAGGAAAAAAGTTATTAAAACAGAAAGGGATGGACTGCTGTTTTGTGGCATTGCATACTGAAGTTGGATAGGCCACAAGCTCTCGCTTATATAATAATAATAATGAATATATTACAGTGGTACCTCTGGTTACGTACTTAGGTAATTCGTTCCGGAGGTCCGTTCTTAACCTGAAGCACCACTTTAGCTAATGGGGCCTCCTGCTGCTGCCGCACCGAAGGAGCACAATTTCTATTCTCATCCTGAAGGTACTATTTCTGGGTTAGCGGAGTCTGTAACCTGAAGCGTGTGTAACCTGAAGCGTATGTAACCCGAGATACCACTGTATTTATACCCCACCCATCTAGCTGGGTTTCCCCAGCCACTCTGGGCAGCTCCCAACAGAATTAAAAACACGATAAAACATCTTGAGCCAGTGTGGTGTAGTGGTTAAGAGCGGTAGTCTCGTAATCTGGGAAACCGGGTTCGCGTCTCCGCTCCTCCACATGCAGCTGCTGGGTGACCTTGGGCCAGTCACACTTCTTTGAAGTCTCTCAGCCTCACTCACCTCACAGAGTGTTTGTTGTGGGGGAGGAAGGAAAAGGAGAATGTTAGCTGCTTTGAGACTCCTTAAAGGGAGTGAAAGGCGGGATATCAAATCCAAACTCTTCTTCTTCTTCTTCTTCTTCTTCAAACATGAAAAACTTCCCTAAACAGGGCTGCCTTCAGATGTCTTCTAAAAGTCAGATAGTTGTTTATTTCCTTGACATCTGATGGGAGGGCATTCCACAGGGAGGTGCCACTACCGAGAAGGCTCTTTGCCTGGTTCCCTGTAACCTCACTTCTCGCAGTGAGGGAACCACCAGAAGGCCCTTGATGCTGGACCTCAGTGTCTGGGCTGAACGATGGGGATGGAGACGCTCCTTCATGTATACAGGACCGAGGCCATTTAGGGCTTTCAAGGTCAGCACCAACACTTTGAATTGTGCTCGGAAACGTACTGGGAGTCTTTCAGGACCGGTGTTATGTGGTCTCGGCAGCCACTCCCAGTCACCAGTCTAGCTGCCGCATTCTGGATTAGTTGTAGTTTCCGGGTCACCTTCAAAGGTAGCACCACGTAGAGCGCTGACTGATCGTGGCTTTTGTACCACATCTTGAATTTGGGTCCATTGCCTGGAATGTTACAACCTCTTCTGGTTGACCAATAAGCTAAAATGAAGGCTATTAGGGTCATCTGTCTGAACATAAGAAGAGCCAGCTGGATCAGGTAGAAAGGGGGTCCCATCCTATTTTCACAGTGGCCCACCAGATTGGAAACCAGCAATCAGGATCCAAACACTCTGTAATATCTTTTATCTTTTCCTGAGTCCTCCAACATTCAACTTCTTTGGCTTTCTACAAGTTCTAGTGTCATAAGAGAAAGAGAGGAGAGAAACAACTTTTCTCTATCTGCTTTCTCCAAGTCAAGCATCATTTTATAATTATCTATCATGACATCTCTTATTCACTTTTGCTCTAAATTAAAAAGCCCCAAACTCTATAGCCTTTCTTCATCCCCGATCATGTTGGTTTGTGTCAGGAGTGCGTGCAGGAGCCAGGCCCCTTGACCAGTAGGACTTTGCAGGACTGGGGCCTTCCTGAGTTTGTTCTGAAGAGGCAAGGTGCGGCCACACAGGTGAGGCCGATTGGTAACTCACAGCACCTGGTGGCAAGAGCTAGGAAGGGATATAAGGTCAGCATTTCCCTTCGGCTCTTTGCCACAGCAACATGCTTTCTGCCTTGCTGTGTTTGGCTTCTTGCTTCGTGATCTTTGAACCTCGGCTTCGTGACTCCTTGCTTCTTGCTTCTTGATCCTCGGACCCCTGACTTCATGACTCCTTGCTTCTTGATCCTTGGACCCCTGACTTTGTGACTCCCTGCTTCTTGACCCTCGGACTCTTGACTTTGTGACTCCTTGCTTCTTGATCCTCGGACCCCTGACTTTGTGACTCCTTGCTTCTCGACCCTCAGACCCCTGACTTTGTGACTCCTTGCTTCTTGATCCTCGGACCCCTGACTTTGTGACTCCTTGCTTCTTGTTCCTCGGACCCCTGACTTCTTGACTCCTTGCTTCTTGATCCTCAGATCCCTGACTTCATGACTCCTTGCTTCTTGATCCTTGGACCCCTGACTTTGTGACTCCCTGCTTCTTGATCCTCGAACCCTGACTTTGTGACTCCTTGCTTCTTGATCCTCGGACCCCTGACCTCGTGACTCCTTGCTTCTTGATCCTCGGACCCCTGATTTTGTGACTCCTTGCTTCTTGATCCTCGGACCCTTGACTTCGTGACTCCCTGCTTCTTGATCCTCGGACCCCTGACTTCGTGACTCCTTGCTTCTTGACCCTCGGACCCTTGGCTTCTTGACTCCTGGCTTCCTGGCTTCTGGACTCCCGTTCCTGCTCCCACCCCGCCATCTTGCCCCCTGGTCCTCACATCCCCTGCTGGGATCTTCGATCGCCTGTGAACCAGACTGTGACAGTTTGCCCTTTTTCTGGAACCTTTTCAAACCCTGCAATATCCTTTTCAAGATGCAGCTCTCCAGATGTGTTCAGGAAATACCACCTGAACACAACGAGCACAGATATTCCTCAGCTGTGGTGGCTCTCTGTACACATGCAGAGCGAATTACAGAGCCCATTTGGGATTCCATAATCCACTCAGGGGGTCAGATCCAGCAAAAGGGCCTGTGCAGAGGAGAACCCAAGGTGAGATTACCTATCCTGTGTCCATTTCAGTTGGGAGAACAGAATTCTTGTCAAGGAAAAAGGCAGCATATAAGTCATAATAATAATTGCAGCGGTGTATCATTTGTTCACAATTACCTGCATATTTTCCAAAATGTCACACAGGTATTTAGGGTATTTACATACACTTACTACAGAGTAAGCTCAGTGGGATTTTCTCCCAAGGAAAGTCAGGGAGTGAGTGCACAGGTGCTATTGTGCAGTACCAAGAGAGTCCACAACAGTATCATTCTGGCCACCAGAGTCAAATCCTCAGCGCTCTTCCAGCTATTGAGACCCAAGAAAGTGCTTCTTGGACAGTAGGGTCACTCCGAATCCTTCTTTCTGCTACCTAAGCCAAAAGGTTTGAACTACTTAGTCTCTCATCCCCATCGCCACCCTCCTCCCAGACCCTACAAGTGTCCCTATTTCCAGGGACAGTTCTGGATTCAGAGAAGCTGGCCCAGTTTCTGATTTGATCCTGGAATGTCCCACTTATTCTATAGGACGTCTCTATTTTCATTGTAGAAATGTTTGAGGTTATGGAGTTATCCGACCCCTGAGCCATCTGAAGGCAGCCCTGTATAGTAAAGTTTTT
This sequence comes from Podarcis tiliguerta, assembly GCF_965153285.1. Classification (NCBI taxonomy): domain Eukaryota; kingdom Metazoa; phylum Chordata; class Lepidosauria; order Squamata; family Lacertidae; genus Podarcis; species Podarcis tiliguerta. The sequence goes on from NC_139541.1 coordinate 6,971,097, forward strand.
TAATGTTTAATGTTTTATTATGTTTTTTACATATGTTGGAAGCCACCCAGAGTGGCTGGGGCAACCCAGTCAGATGGGTGGGGTATAGTTGGAAGTGTAAGGAGAAGGAGGGGAATTTTCTCCATATGTGGGGGACTTGTTCTAAAGTGAAAGCCTTCTGGGACATAGTATAAAGGGGCCCCTGACCATTAGGTCCAGTCGTGACCGACTCTGGGGTTGCAGCGCTCATCTCGCTTTATTGGCCGAGGGAGCCGGCGTACAGCTTCTGGGTCATGTAGCCAATATGACTAAGCCGCTTCTGGCGAACCAGAGCAGCGCACGGAAACGCCGTTTACCTTCCCACCGGAGTGGTACCTATTTATCTACTTGCACTTTGACATGCTTTCAAACTGCTAGGTGGGCAGGAGCAGGGACCGAGCAACGGAAGCTCACCCCGTCGCGGGGATTCGAACCGCCAACCTTCTGATCGGCAAGTCCTAGGCTCTGTGGTTTAACCCACAGTGCCACCCGCATCCGGGACATGATATACGAGTTAAAAAAGATTTTGAAATATAATTTTAATAAAAAACCAGAGGCAATTTTATTAGGCTTAATTGGTGAGGAAATACATAAAAGTGATGTAAACATGTTTATGTATGCCACAGCGGCTGCAAGGACACTTCTGGCTCAAAAATGAAAGCAGCAGGAACTTCCAACAGTGGAAGATTGGCAGGTCAAGATGATGGAGTACGTAGAGATGGCCAAATTGACGTGGAAGATCCATCATCAGCATGACAAACTGTTTCCAAAGGACTGGAACAAATTTATATTTTATACGAAAGAAAATTGTAAACATTTGTAAACGTTTGCAGGCTTGAATTGAAATGTTTTGTAATGTAAATATAAGGAACTGATTTACCAATAATAAGGTGAAATATTATAATTTGACAAAGGGTAATTAAGTGCTTGTAGAAATGCGAAGAATATGGAAAGTTATGTGGAAGTCAGAAAGAGGGAGGAAAGGAGGTCGATGCTCTTACAGAGTAATATAAAAAGTCATAGAATTATGTAACAAAATGTGGATATGATTTAAGTGGAAAACTCAATAAAAATTGTTTTTTGAAAAAAGAACAGATGGGTGGGGTATAAATATTAAAATCATCATCATTATGGAAAAGGACACCCCTATTTTCATCGGAGAAACGTTGGAGGGTATGTTCTTCTTCTGCGCCATCTTGCTTTTTGTTCTTCTATGCAATTGTTCTTGTAGGGTTTTCAAGAAATTTTGGGGGGGAGTAGAGTTATGGGTTTTTGTTTGTTTGTTTACCTGAGGGGCAGACTTAATTTAACAGCTATGCCTGATTGAACTCCATTTCCAAGCAAAGGAGCACAACGCCTCTTGCAATAAAACAAAAAACGAGGAAGACATTATTTGCATACCCTCCTTTGTGACCTGCAGAGAAGTCCCTCCCCTCACTAAAAATGGATTTTCAGGGTGGGAGGAAGAAAGGTGCCTCTCTGGCTGTGGGAAGCGGCGGGAATATGTGAACAGCTGGGTGAAGTAATGAAGGCAGACGTGGGTTTGCCTGTGGAGATGAAACTCCTATTCTGAAATGCCTGGTGAAAGATGGGGAGGGGGAAAAGGCCGTGTAACCCACAGGGCCAGGTAGATAATGTGCCCCCCTTTTTTACCCTTTTGTTGTTTAATCGTTCAGTCGTGTCCGACTCTTTGTGACCCCATGGACCAGAGCACGCCAGGCACTCCTGTCTTCCACAATTTTTTTTTACCCTGGGGATAACTAAAGTCTTATAAATAAGTAAGTATATAAATAATTTTCACAAAAGTTATGCTGACAAATTTTATTTCAAGGCTTGAACCGTATCTGCATATAAAGACAAAATGGAAAATATAGATATACAGTGGTATCTCGGGTTACATACACTTCAGGTTACACACTCCGCTAACCTAGAAATAGTGCTTCAGGTTAAGAATTTTGCTTCAGGATGAAAACAGAAATCGTGCTGCAGCGGTGCGGCAGCAGCAGGAGGCCCCATTAGCTAAAGTGGTGCTTCAGGTTAAGAACAGTTTCAGGTTAAGTACGGACCTCCGGAACGAATTAAGCACCGTATTTTATGCTCTATAAGACTCACTTTTTCCCTCCTAAAAAGTAAGGGGAAACGTGTGTGCGTCTTATGGAGCGAATGCCGGCTGCGCAGCTATCCCAGAAGCCAGAACAGCAAGAGGGATCGCTGCTTTCACTGCACAGCGATCCCTCTTGCTGTTCTGGCTTCTGAGATTCAGAATATTTTTTTCCTTGTTTTCCTCCTCCAAAAACTAGGTGTGTCTTGTGGTCTGGTGCGTCTTATAGAGCAAAAAATACTGTACTTAACCCGAGGTACCACTGTACAACAGTGCTTTTTAAAAATACATAGGGGAAAGGATTATTTTAAGTATTTACATTTAAAAATGCTTTCCTAGCTTTCTTTTCGGCAAATTCTTGAATTACGCAGGAAAAATCAAGCAACTCCGCCTTGTCGTGGTTTCTGTTTATCATTGCTAAACTATTTAGGCATTCTTCAGCCATTGTTGATCGAAAGAAAGACAATTCGTTTTAATATATTGAAACGGCTCTCATTGGAGGCCGCTGTAGCTGACAGAGGCCCCCTTTGGAATCGAAGGGCCTGGGACTGTGGTTTTTATAGTATCTCAGTCATGTAGTTTACTAATTTTTCTCTGTAAAAAACACCAGTTAAAGGGTTCCTTCTCAGCAGCTGGGTCGAAGATTTTGAAAATATAGCGCTGCTTTTGACTTCAACGCTAGCACTGAAAAGGCAGGGCTACAGTTATTAATAGGAATGGGATTTTCTGATAATCTCGAAGTCAAGCTTATCAGCACGGAATTATTTTCTAATTTCCAACTCGCTCATTAATCTCAGCAAGAAGCGAGTTTTCTCCCCCACTCCCTCCCCCAGTTCCATTAAAAATATGATGAACTCTTGCATAATTATCCGCATAATACTCATACGATATGCATATACCCTTCAGGTTTCCTAAGGTAAGCAGGACATTGGGAGATGCATTCAAAATGCATATATAAAAACGTGTATGAATTAATTTGAAACATACTACAGAAATTTATTAACTCTCTAATACATTGAGTCTAAATATGTATTCTACATCTGTGTATAATTTTTGCAAATAATTAGACAGGCTTTTTTTAATGAAAAAGCGTCCTCATCTGACAGATCCGTGGTTCAGATCGCAGCGTCAAAACAGCGAAATGGTAAAACTAATTAAAGATCATGCGCTAATTGTTGCAAGGAAGGCTGCCGAAATAAGGCGAGGCAGCTGGGAAGAAGAAGCATCGTTTGACATCTGCCAAATGGTGATAAAAATGGGAAGAGATGTGTGGAGCAGCGGCACCCTTGAACAGGTGGCCAGGAACAGAAAGTCTGGCCTGTGAGAGAAAAGGACCCCAAAAACAGGACAAATCCACTAGTTTCTGTTCCTTTCCCTTCCTAGAATCATAGAGTTGGAAGAGACCACAAGGGCCATTGAGTCCAACCCCCTGCCAAGCAGGAAACACCATCAGAGCACTCCTGACATATGGTTGTCAAGCCTCTGCTTAAAGACCTCCAAAGAAGGAGACTCCACCACACTCCCTGGCAGCAAATTCCACTGTCGAACAGCTCTTACTGTCAGGAAGTTCTTCCTAATGTTTAGGTGGAATCTTCTTTCTTGTAGTTTGGATCCACTGCTCCGTGTCCGCTTCTCTGAAGCAGCAGAAAACAACCTTTCTCCCTCCTCTATGTGACATCCTTTTATATATTTGAACATGGCTATCATATCACCCCTTAACCTCCTCTTCTCCAGGCTAAACATGCCCAGCTCCCTTAGCCGTTCCTCATAAGGCATCGTTTCCAGGCCTTTGACCATTTTGGTTGCCCTCCTCTGGACACGTTCCAGTTTGTCAGTGTCCTAATTTTTCCCCAATCTGAGATTGGGTTCAGCTCTCCCCATTCCCCAAGTCAGCTTGCAATTCTTGCTTTCTTTTAAAGCAGGGTTCTGCAAACTTTTTCATCAGGGGGCCGGTCCACTGTCCCTCAGACCTTGTGGGGGGCCGGACTATATTTTGAAAAATATAAATACAGTGGTACCTCAGGTTAAGTACTTAATTCGTTCCGGAGGTTCGTACTTAACCTGAAACTGTTCTTAACCTGAAGCACCACTTTAGCCTATGGGGCCTCCTGCTGCTGCCACGCCACCGGAGCCCGATTTCTCTTCTCATCCTGAAGCAAAGTTCTTAACCTGAAGCACTATTTCTGGGTTTGCAGAGTCTGTAACCTGAAGCATATGTAACCTGAAGCATATGTAACCTGAGGTACCACTGTACCCTGCAAGCCGGTCCCACAGCTGCCTCTGGACTTGGAGGAGGAACGCACTCTGCATGCGCTCAGGAGCACCTCTCGGTGCTGCCCACTCACTGGCGTTGTTGACGAGCGGCACCCGCTCCATCGGCCCATCCCACAGAGCTCCCAGGCGGCGTGCACCATACGCTGTGGCCTGTTGTCCACGGGCAGGTCAGTGGGTAGGCCGCGCACGTGGAGCGCCGGGCAGGCGGCACGCAGCTCGCCCTCCAGCTGCTCCAGTGTGACCACTGAGCATGCCACCATGGCGCGGCCCAGACCCGCTGCCCACCCTCTGGCCTCTCTGCCCATGGCCACACCACTGGGTTTACCTCAGCAATGAGGCTTCAGATTGGTTGCAGGATCTTCCTGCAGCCCATCGAAAGCCGTGCCAGCATCGCTGCCCACACAGAAGCCGTGCCAGCGTCGCAGAAGTCAGTCCCCACGTGGTGAGGCGTCCGCAGTGTACGGGGTATGACCGAGTGGACAGCAGGGTCCACAGGCCGGATTTACGAGGCTGGGGGGGCGCATCAGGGCCCCCAGGCCTTAGTTTGCCAACCCCTGTTTTAAAGCCCTTTTGAAAATCCACCAGCATTGTAGTGGAACATAGCTGTCAACTTACAGATTTGAATATAAGGGGCCAGCAGCCTCAAAAATAAGGGATCAGCAGCCAAAATAAGGGATTTTGCTTAGCTTATACAGAAATCCGCCACTGATGGAGCCATGCTGCTTTTGCTGCGACTGACTATGTTTTGCAGGGGGTTGGACCAGATGATCCTAAGGGTCTACAGCTCTGACCAAAGAAGAGTGGCAGACAAAACTGATGAACGACATCGAGATGGCAAAGCTTACAGGCAGAATTAGAAACCAGGAAGATGACCTCTTTAATAAGGAATGGGGAAAGGTTATAATTTATTTGAAAAGCTATTGTAAAGAGTTACATACATTGTTAGGATTGACAGAAAACTTGTAGTAAAAATTTGAACTATGGATGGACAAATGATTTATAAAAATAGAGTTCTGAAAGGGATGCAGAGGGGGAAATCACTACATTGAGATGCTGCACTGGTTGGAGGGGATGCTAAGCAGCACATCAGGGCTGCTGTCGTCCCGTCGCGAGGAGTTCCATCGGCCCTTCCTCACCCGAGAGAGAGGGAGGGAGGGAGAGAGACTCTTGCCCACGCCACCCCGAGCCCAGCATGAGGCGGTTGCGGCGCGGCCGCTGAAGCGCCGCCCTTCTGCGTCCCTCCCCATCCCCTCCTCTTCCTCCTTCCTCAGGCCGCCTCCTCAGGCGCCGCCACCGCTGCCGCCTCCGGCTTCCCCTGGCAGTGCGGCGGAAGTCTCGCAAGAGAGGGGCTGCCTGCCCGCCCGCCGCTACCTGTCTCCTCCCGACGCGCCCCTGAGGGGGAAAAGGGAGAGACAGAGATGCAGCAGCTCATGTGCGCTCTCTCTCAAGTGGATGACCCCGAGCCGCTGCTTCCCTCCCAAGCCGGGTGAGCATAAAACCCGGGAAATTTAAGGGACATCATCAATCCGGGACAGCAGCGGGACACAGCACTGGGATAAGGGAGTTTCCCGCCAAATAGGGGACAGTTGACAGCTATGTAGTGGAAGGCAGAGAGTTGAAAAGCTCCTTTTGCACAGCCCCTGACCCGGAAAGAGCTTATAAGCTCTTTGCCTCACTTACTGGGCTCTGGGAGCCTCTCACAACATTTCGCAAGATTGTGGCTGACACGACAAAATCTCATGCAGGATCGTGGGCCTGAACTGGACAGTTTGTGCATCTTGAGGTCAAAATAGAGGTCCGGGAGTCCACACTGTGTCTGCACAGTATTGCTGCAGCGCTGCCCTGCCGCCACCAGATGGCGCCTTTAGCCAACGCGCTGGAGTTTGTCATATCCATAATCCATGTCAGGGAATCTATTAAATTATTAGTGGAAGTTACAAATTTATGGGGGAAGCAAACCTTGCCGAGGTGAGCAGAGCCCGAAGACTGATGCAGAGTAAATCACCTGCCGTAATAGGTTTGGACGTTAACAAGCAACAGCTTCCATTATTCATGAGGATGCAAAAGCAGAAACAAAGCTAAGCCCGTTTAAATCATTTAATAACCCTTACAGGGAGGGATTTCTTTTAAAGCTCCTTGAGATAATGGGTCTCTCAGAGTCCAGGGGGGAGTCCAGCCTGTCTGCTAGTCGGAGGTGTGATGGGGGCAAAGCGTACATTGCAAAACCGATTCCCCCCCCCTCTAAAACAGGGGTCAGCAACCTTTTTCAGCCATGGGCCGGTCCACTGTCCCTCAGACCATGTGGTGGGCTGGATTTTTTTTTTGGGGGGGGGAATGAATGAATTCCTATGCCCCACAAATAACCCAGAGATGCATTTTAAATAAAAGCACACATTCTACTCATGTAAAAACACCAGGCAGGCCCAACAAATAACCCAGAGATGCATTTTGTATAAACGCACACACCCTTTGTTGTTGTTTAGTCATTTAGTCGTGTCCGACTCGTCGTGACCCCCTGGACCAGAGCACGCCAGGTACTCCTGTCTTCCACTGCCTCCCGCAGTTTGATCAAACTCATGTTTGTAGCTTTGAGAACACTGTCCAACCACCTCGTCCTTTGTCGTCCCCTTCTCCTTGCGCCCTCCATCTTTCCCAACATCAGGGTCTTTTCCAGGGAGTCTTCTCTTCTCATGAGGTGGCCAAAGTATTGGAGCCTCAGCTTCAGGATCTGTCCTTCCAGTGAGCACTCAGGGCTGATTTCCTTCAGAATGGAGAGGTTTGATCTTCTTGCAGTCCATGGGACTCTCAAGAGTCTCCTTCAGCACCATCATTCAAAAGCATCCATTCTTCAGCAATCAGCCTTCTTTATGGTCCAGCTCTCACTTCCATACATCACGACTGGGCACACATTCTACTCATGTAAAAACACGCTGATTCCCGGACCGTCCGTGGACCTGATTGAAAAGGCAATTGGGCCGCATCTGGCCCCTGGGCCTTCGGTTGCCTACCCCTGCTCTAAAGCTATCAGATGCCATCCACTCACTCTCTATGCAACACAATTCCCATCCTGAATTCTACGTACGGTTCTTCCATTTTTTCTCAAACTTTCCAGAAAAGGGGAAGTGTACTTCATTATCCGTAGAAGAAGATCCCCCTTCATGTTTCTCTTCCGTTTTGTGGTGAGCATCATTTTATGACCCCATTTTTGTGTGTGTTAACAACCTTTTAATTAGCACTAAAATTTCTGGCTATATATATATTAAAAAATGGTAAGAGAGGTATCGTGCTATAACACCATCGTGCCGTCTTACAAAACAGTGTTAATAGCACTCAGAGTGGCATTAGAGCGTGGTGCCTTTCTAACATTTGGGGGTGAGAGGGAATAGCTGGAGAAGTGTTGTCGTGATAATGAAAACATTGGAATGAAATAAAGGTCACCCAATGGCACCTTCCACAAGGGCTATAGGAGCAGGGAGGCAGGAAGTTCTATCAAGGCAGACCACTGGGTCCATCTAACTCTGTATTATTTATTCTCACTTGCAGGAGGGGGGGCTCTCTGGGGTTTCAGATGGGGGGCATTCCCAGCCTGACCCTGGCTAGACCTGCAACCTTCTGCATGCAAAGTGGTGCCTCGCAAGACGAAATTAATTTGTTCTGCGAGTTTTTCCGTCTTGTGAATTTTTCGTCTTGTGAAGCACGGTTTCCCATAGGAATGCATTGACGGTTTTAAGAAAAAGGTGCAAGACGTTTTTGTCTTGCGAAGCAAGCCCATAGGGAAATTCGTCTTGCGAAGCAACTCAAAAAACAAAAAACTCTTTCGTCTTGTGAGTTTTTCGTCTTGCGAGGCATTCGTCTTGCGAGGTACCACTGTATTCTAATATTTTGTTGGAAGCCGCCCAGAGTGGCTGTGGAAAACCAGCCAGATGGGCAGGGTATAAATAAGTAAATAACAATAACAGCAACTACTACTACTACTATTATTATTTTTGTTGTTGTTATTATATTATTATTATTATTATTATTATTATTATTATTATTGCCTGCCACCGAGCTGTGGTCCACACACAGTGAATGCGAGCTGGGCTGCAAATGTTTCTCCCACAGCACCGATGTTACGCTCTCTAGTGTGGACAAAACATAGCGTGACACACACACAGAAAAAGCTCAATACGCCCAGATTGTGCGAAAATTGCAATTCTGCTCACGGACTGCAATGGGTTGCGTTTGGGAGCCACCTGGGATGACAGTGGGCTGGCCAGCGTCTCTTGGTCCAGCTGAGGGTCATCATGCAGGCTGCCTTCTGCACCTCAGAGGAAAGGTGGGATGCATAAATTGGCTCCCAGCTCTACCTGGTACACAGGCTGAGACCCTACCTGCCCGCGGACTGTCTTGCCAGAGTGGTGCATGCTCTGGTTATCTTCCGCTTGGACTACTGCAATGCGCTCTATGTGGGGCTACCTTTGAAGGTGACCCGGAAACAGCAATTAATCCACAATGCGGCAGCTAGACTGGTGACTGGGAGTGGCCGCCAAGACCACATAACACCAGTCCTAAGAGACCTGCATTGGCTCCCAGTATGTTTCTGAACAGAATTCAAAGTGTTGGTGCTGACCTTGAAAGCCCTAAATGGCCTCGGTCCAGTATACCTGAAGGAGCATCTTCACCCCCATTGTTCAGCCCGGACACTGAGGTCCAGCACCGAGGGCCTTCTGGCGGTTCCCTCGCTGCGAGAAGCCAAGTTACAGGGAACCAGGCAGAGGGCCTTCTCGGTAGTGGCACCCGCCCTGTGGAACGCACTCCCACCAGATGTCAAAGAAATAAACAACTATCTGACTTTTAGAAAACATCTGAAGGCAGCCCTCTTTAGGGAAGCTTTTAATGTTTAACAAACCACTGTATTTTAATACTTTGTTGGAAGCCGCCCAGAGTGGCTGGGGAAACCCAGCCAGATGGGCAGGGTATAAATTATTATTATTATTATGAAAAACAATATTGACTTGCGCCATCAAGCTTTGTGAGTGGGACACGGGCGATCCGACACAGCACAGAAAACTCTCGTGCCAATGAGGCAGATAAAAACAACAGCCTTACTCCTTTGTAACCTGCTGCCCCAGGTGCCTGGCACTGCCCACCCCCCTCACCTGCCTGTGGGGAGCCAGCCAGCCCTCAGAGAGCCTTCGAAGCCACCTTGTCTGTGAAGCCACAACCGGTTAGCTCCTCCTGCAGGAGGGAAGCCAAAGTACACGTCCTGGAATTACAGACTCTCCCCTCCTCTGTGTCAGTGTTGGGAGGGTAAGCGCCTCGGGGCAGGGGCCTGTCTCATTTATTTCCTCCTAAAGGAAGAAGGAAGGGCCGTGGGTGGCGCTGTGGGTTAAACCACAGAGCCTAGGACTTGCAGATCAGAAGGTCGGCGGTTCGAATCCCCGCGACGGGGTGAGCTCCCGTTGCTCGGTCCCTGCTCCTGCCAACCTAGCAGTTCGAAATCCCCTCAAAGTGCAAGTAGATAAATAGGTACCACTCTGGTGGGAAGGTAAACAGCGTTTCTGTGTGCTGCTCTGGTTCACCAGAAGCGGCTTAGTCATGCTGGCCCCATGACCCGGAAGCTGTACGCCAGCTCCCTCAGCCAATAAAGCGAGATGAGCGCCGCAACCCCAGAGTCGGCCACGACTGGACTTAATGGTCAGGGGTCCCTTACTTTTAAAGGAAGAAGGGATGGGGAGGGGAGAGGAAGGCAAGCAAACTCAGGCACCAATGAGGACCGTGTTACAGTGTTCTTAAAATAACCAGCTGGGATGGAAGGGGGCTTCTTGCAGTTAAAAAGAAGAAGAAGCAGGTCCTGTCAGGCCTCTGTTATACTCCAAACACATCAGTGTTGATGTTGGAAATCTTCAGATCCCAGAGCACACCTGTGGATTGGCCCTTGCAGGGCTGGTGCTACCATTAGGCGAGCTGAAGCTGCTGCCTCGGGCGGCTGATTTTGCGTGTCCTGAAAGGTCATCAAATGCTTACTAACTTAATTTATTACGCCTGCATTTCTACTGCCAAGGAGCAGTGCCTGTAAGATATTCAGCCTCTGGTACCCATATAACCTGGCTGCGCTTGGGTCTATGGGGCCTGGACTTTTGGGGAGGTGGGCACAGTGGCGTAGCGTGGGGGGTGCAGGGGGGCCGGCCGCACCGGGCGCAACACCTGGGGGGTAGGGTTAGGGGGCGCAAATCCACGGGTTAGGGGGCGCAAATCCACTGGTTAGGGGGCGCAAACTACTTGCCTTGCCCCGGGTGCTGACAACCCACGCTACGCCACTGGGTGGGCATCATTTGCTATCCTGCACCAGGCAAGCAAATGTCTTGAAGTCTCAAAAGGTTTTTTGGGGGTGGAAGTAGAACCCCTACAGAAGGAGGGGTCTGAGACTTTTGCAAGCTCTCAAGGGGGGGGGCTGTTGCCCTAATTTTTTCAGCCAGCTCTTTTGTGGATGGGCAATGTGGGTCACGCCAATCCAGTGGCATAGCGTGGGGGGTGCAGGGGGGCCGGCCGCACCGGGCACAACATCTGGGGGGGGCACTCGCACTCGCAGCTCTCTGCCCCCTGCTAAAATCCACGGGTTAGGGGGCGTTATTACTTGCCTTGCCCCGGGTGCTGACAACCCACGCTATGCCACTGTGCCAATCACCTTTGGGGCACAGGTTCAGGTGAATCCCAATGACTTCATGGGTTCCCTTCCCTTTCTAATTTAGCCATTTCATTTCTAGCATCGGGCTGTTGCCCCCATATCCCAGCTGAGCCCCCCTCCCCAGAAAGAAGACCACCTTCGCTGCCATCCATCCCCATTGGATAGACTTCTGGGGTGCGAATTAATCCCATATCCGAGCGCCGAACCAAATCGCCCAGCGACGGCCGCGATCCTACGCCCTGCGCGAACTTTCCAAGAAACTCCCGGGAAGTCGGCGCGGTTTACTCCCGAGTAAACCCGACCCTGCTCCAAATCCCGCCTGTCGCCGCCCCCCTCCCACTTTTGAGGGAAAAGCTCCGCCGAAGTCAGACAGGACCACCTTCCCCGGGGACCTGCGTGGAATCAGGCCGGTCCTATAGGTGGGCTTCCTCGCGAGTATGGTCTGGCGACCTGGGCGGGAATGACTCCCGGCACATCATCATTATTATTATGATGACGCTCCTCCAGCAAAGTCGGTCGGACTTACTTCCGAGTAAGCATGCCTGGACCGGGGATGAAAATATTTTGTTTCGTTGGGTTTGTATTGCAAGCGAATTTGCCGACCTTTCTTTTTGCTGACCCCCCCAATCCCCCCCCCCCCCGTTTCCAATATATGGATCTCCGTTTCATTTGGCTGCCTCGCTTGCAGTTTCTTTCTCCATCCCGCTAAGGGGAGGAAGAGGAGAGCTGGGGGGGGGGGACCGAGTCCAGCCGCAGCCAAGCCCCCCGAGAGGCGGCCGGGGACCCCCCCGCCCCCTCCGGCCGGCCAGCCGGCTGCCTTCCCTCCCCCAAGATGGCCGCCGATGCGGGATCGATGGCTCGATATCGGGAGCCCGGGGCTCTCCTCCTCCGGCGGCGGCGCCAGGTTGGTGTCCGGAGCGCGCGCGGCGGCGGCGGCGGCGCTGGGCGCGGGGCCTTTCGGGGCGCAGCGGGAGGAGGCGGCGGAGGAGGCGGAGGAGCGGGAGGGGGAGGACGGGGCGGTTGGCTGCCTCTGCCTCCCTCCCTCCCTCCCCTCCTCCCCTCCCCATCGATAGGTATTAGAAATTGATTCCCCGGCGCCGGCGCCGCTGCTCTTTGTTCGGTTCGCTCCTTGATCCCGCAGACGCAGCAGCGCCAGAGAGCGAGCCAGGCAGCCGCCGACGCCGCTGCCCGTGCGCCCCGCAGCGCAGCCGGCTTGCCGGGCTGGATGGACGCGCCGCCGGAACCGGAGCGGACTCTCCCCTCCGCCGCCGCCGCTTCGTCCTCCTCCTCCTCCGCCCCTTGGTGCGCATCCTCCGCCTCTCCGGCCGCCTCCCCCGCCGCCGGCGCGCAACTTCTCCGGGCTGCAAAGGTGACGCGCGCGGACTTCTCTCGCCTCCTCCCCACCCCCTCCCGGTCCCCCGCATCTTCCCGCGCCCCCCCAGCTCTATTTTTAGGTGGGGAGGGGAAAAGGGGGTGGCTGGGTGTGTGTGCGCGCTTTGTGCTTTCCCTAACTAAAGGCGCCTCTCGGGGCGTCCCGGGAGCTGGAGGGAGGGAGTGCCGTGGACGGGGGGGGGGGGGACATGCGCCCCACAACCGGCTCCGCCTCCGGGATCTCCTGCCTCTTTGCTCCCTGCCCCCCCCCCCCACCAGCGCTCTCCTTCACAACGAGTCCCCCCCCCCAAAACGGGCTCCCCCAAAGTGCCAAGTGAATGGCTGGAACTTTCGGAGCTGCGACTTAGAATGGTTTTTGTTGTTGGGGGGGTCAACTCATTGTATTGTTAATGGTTAATAGTTTTTACTGAGGAGTTGTTTCATGTGGCTTGCAAAGGGGGGGGGAGGACCTCATCCTGTTGTCCCAAGTCCTGGGCGACCTCTTCTCCCCCCCCCCCCCCAGGGGCTGAACCTCCTGGCATGCCTTGGGGGGGGGGGCTTGTAATATTTCAGGGATGGGGGGTGGCATGAGAAATAGAGAGGTGCTGCTCTGCCCAGGGGTGGCCCCTGATGGCATCTTCAACCCCAACATTGCCAAGCACTGGGATTGGTACCCGTTTCACATCTTCAAGTCGGCACGCCAGGCCTAGGCGCAGGTTTTGTGGTTTTCGAAAATAGGTGTCTTTGCACGCCCCCCTTGACCTCCTCCAGCCCTCCCTCACTCTCACCCCCCTCCCATTTCAGTGCAATTTTCGCTGTTTGTCTTTAAATGAGATGGTTTCAGGTTTATTTTTGAAAAACTGGACTCTAAATGTATTTCGGGAATGTCAGGTAGATCTGCTTGGATGTATCAACCCCCCCCCCCCAAAAAAAAACCAACCCCTAGCCATCCCGTTTGCATGTCCTCCTCTGCAAAATAAGGCGGAACTGCTTGGAGGTATTCTCCCGTCTGCACACATCTGCCCCCCCCCCCCCGCCTGCATCCCACCTCTCCCCATCCCTCCTCCCCAAAAGCAGGTGAGAGAGTTGTTTAAAGGCTTGCTGGTTGTATTGACTGGACAGGAATGTACATCAGCGGCAGAGAAATTATGCTTGTTTTCTTTTCTCTCTCTTTTAAACTGCTGGGATATTAGGGAGACGGAGGGGAAGGCTGCAGCCCTTATATCAGTGGGGCTGAGAGTACAGCACACTATTGTCTCCTAACCCCCCTCCCCCCCCACAAATCTCCATGTTTTAAAAATTCTTGTGTTCCTTCGGAAGTGCCTTCCCTTCCCCGACAGCATTTTGCAAACCAGACCTCTGCGGCGCATGGAGGGCACTTGCTCTTTAGTTATGATTGATGCTCTGTAGCATGGAGAATGACAGGAGCATGGCAAAAGGAGAAGGTAGAAGTAAGGGGCGGAATTGGGTCTGTTCCTTGCTGTCCCTGGGCCCCTTCTGTGTGTGCGTGGGGTGGGAGGTGTTTGGAAACTTCAGCTGCAAAATCGAGCTGGGCAGGTCTTTCTTTGGGCATGGCAGACGTCCTCACTGCCCAAATCAGGGCAGCTCTGCAATGTTATGGTTGCATAGGAATCACCGGTGTTTCCCGCAGGAATTGCACGCAGCGCGGACTTAACGCATGAGGAGTTGGAGTGTAGGACACGTTTGTGCGTGGACTAGCAAAATCCACACTCGTGAGAGCCGTTTTTTATTGTGGGGGAAACGTCTGTGTAAATATTGTGTCCCTTGCAACAATTATAACCTGGAGGAGCTTCCCCCCCGTTGGCCAAGGTGCTGTGCCATTGACAGAGTAATGGCATCTTTGCTTGCCATGCTTTCATTCGCGAAGAAGAAACCTGAAGTGCCCTTTGCTCAAATGCCTGGAAAAAGACTTCCTGCTCCTTAGATTCAGTAAGCAAAATCTGCTTGTTCTCAGGAGAACCAGCCTCCTTGTTGTTTTTGCATGAGCAAAAGTGTCCAAAGTGTGCCTGCAGAGCAGCGACTCATGCAGAGGCACACAAGGCACACTTCTCTGAGGGCAGGCAAACCTGTTGAGTTAGGAATGATGGCAGCATCCTAGGCTTACCTACCCCCAGCAGAGGTGGATTGGAATGAGCTGGGGCCAGCGTCGCAGTGGATCATGCAGAGATGCAGCGGCCAACCTCCTCTGTGGGTGAAGACTTGAATGTGCGGGAGTCTTTAAACGTTTGCTTTTAAAAACAACAACCCCAAGTTGTTGCATGCCCCAGACACACAGGTTGCTATTCAGTCTTGTCAAAAAGACCACAGAAGTTCCTACCGTGCACAATAAGGTTTTGCTAGCCTGTTGGGAGCCGGCAGAGAAAGAAAGGAGGGTGCTTCTGCGCTGAAATCCTGTGACCACCAGGCAAGTCGTTAAATACAAGGCTGTGTTAAATCATGTCCTCAGAAGCTGCAGGTCCTGGCTGGTTCGTAGCTGAGTGGTGTGTAATTGTGGCACCACAAGATTAGATTGCTGGCTGCTTCGAAGGCTCTAGTCCTCTACTTAACCTCAGACTGCCATTCGTCTGAAACCTGCAGGTGGAAACAGATGCCACTTGTGCGATGATTGTGTGGGATGACTGGCTATCTTATGACTATATCCTACCTGGTTTCTTGGTACCCTGCCCCATTTCATTGGTGAGTTGGTAAATGGGATCCCACAAGCCATCCTGAAAAACATGTAGCCCTCAGGCTCTACTCATGTGGGCAGGAGGTGGTGGGTAGATCTGAGAGGGGAAGCCCTTCAAAATGTGGACCCCCACCCCACCCCGTTTGTTCTCGTTCAGGTTTGAATCACCAGCAAAAGTTCTCGCTGTCTCTGTGCACAAACTGCGTAACTGGATTGAGGTGTCTAAGCTGAAATCCACCGCTTTGCTGCGGCTACAAATGAGCACTTGATTTTTGGATGGGCATTAAAATGTGGCTTTAAAACGCAGTATGCTCTACAGGGGCGGGAGAAGCGAATTTAGGTACACTTTCCCGAAGCTTCAGTAACATATCGGCAGTTTGAGAATTTAATGCAGTTTAGCTTTTAAGGAGATTACGCGATGCAGCTGCAATTCCCAGGCCTAAATGGATCACAGGTGGTAGAATCTGTTGGATTTGGATGGTGGTTCGTTGCTGGTCGATGAAAGGGGATTATACCCTTTTCTCTCTCAGGGTTTGTGATAACTATCTGGTGCATTTTGTGGGGGGGGGGGCCCTGGTGCTACACAGGCAGTTGTGGGTCTTTTTTGAGCTGGGGTTAGGGGTACTGCCAGCTGGCTAGGAGAACTGGCAAGAGGCTGGGTAGCTTTCTGGTGTTTGTGAAGGTTTGTGAAGTGGCATTGCTGCTGCATTGGCAATGAAGATGCCAATCCTAAAGGGATATGTCCACTGGCTTTTGCCTTTTTAAACACTCCTGTGTGCTTGGCTGAGTTGTAACTAAGAACACCAGGAGAGCCCAGGAGCTGTCCAGAAGGGGAACACCTAGTCCAGTGTCCTTGTTTCCCACAGTGGCTGGACAGATCATTCTGGGAAGCCTGAAAGCAGGACTTGAACACAGCTCTCCTCCGCCCAATGGCGGAATGGCCATTGGTTAGGGTTGGTGGTCATGGCTGTTTCCTTAGGGAGCATCCCCTATCAATTAGCTTCTTTTTCACTGGTCTGAATCTTCTTCCTTGGATTTCCACGAGTTCTAGCACAATGAGAGACGGAGACAAACTTGTCATGTCTCTTCTTATTCACCTTTTCTCTAAGCGGAAAAAAACCCCCAATCCTTTCCTCGCAGGAGCAGCATTCAAAACTGGGCGCCAGCCACATTTTGTGCCAGGCAAGCGGCCTTCTGCGAGGAATCGGAGAAGTCTGGTCGCCAGGTTTGGTGACTAACATCTCCATCTGGCTGGCTGGTGCTGCTGCCGTGCCGTACCAGTCAGCTGGCTTGCGGGGCAGCACAGCAGCAAAAGAAATGCCTCTCTTGGTGCTGCGCTGCCCTGCAAATCAGCTGACCCCACGGATCACCTGGCTTGCGGGCACCAAAAGAGGCATGTCTCTTGGTGCCACACCGCTGAGCAAATCAGCTGATCTGTGGGGCGCCTAGGCATTCCGTTGTGGTGACTGAAGCCTGGGTTTAAGGTCTGTTGGGCTTCTAGCTTTTATACCTCGTTTCTAACACAGCACAGGGCAGTTGCTCCATCCTCTTGCTCCTCCTGCCTGCCCAACCTTCTCCCAGCAGGTGATGGTGTAGGGAATTAGCACCTGACGCACAGGACCATTGCAATGTTGGGATTCCTGCAGGGGGTTGGACTAGATGACCCTACAATTCTATGGTTCTATGCTTCCTAGTTCGATCTGGGCAGCATTTGGGGCTGCCATATCTTTCAATGCCCCAAATGTGTCTGGACTTGGGTCTGGATTCGGATATCTCCTGACCAGTGAGATTTGCTGGTGAGATGCCCAAACCTCTGGTGTCGTTACTACCGTATTTTTCGCTCTATAAGACGCACCAGACCACAAGACGCACCTAGTTTTTGGAGGAGGAAAACAAGGAAAACAAATATTCTGAATCTCAGAATCCAGAACAGCAAGAGGGATCGCTGCGCAGTGAAAGCAGCAATCCCTCTTGCTGTTTTGGCTTCTGGGATAGCTGCGCAGCGTGCATTCGCTCCATAAGACGCACACACATTTCCCCTTACTTTTTAGGAGGGAAAAAGTGAGTCTTATAGAGCAAAAAATACGGTACTTCATTCATACTCCCAACTTCAACTTGAAAATAGGATCATCCATCCTTGTAGAAACTGGGGCAACTACAAAGTGGAGTGATATGGGTGGGTTCTTTTTTTGGGGGGCGGGAATAATCATGTAACCATGCTTGGCACAATGTATGAAAGAGAATTGCTGCTAGGCCCAGGAGATATGGGGTCATTCCCCTTTAAGAACACACCCCAGCCTTGACATCATTGCTCATATTTGGCCAGAGAGAACAGGGCTTCCCAAGAAGAACTGGGTGCCCTCCAGGTGTTCTGGAGTACATTTCCCATCAGCCCCGTCCCCGCCAGTGATTCCTTCCATCAGGCTCCATTACAGCCCCCCTTGGGCGTGTCAGTCCAGAGCTCAAGCGTGGGTAGACTAACCAGTGGATTGGATGAGCTGCAATGGAGGGCACATTATGGCACCCTTCAAAGACCACTTGTGTGTGTTCCACACTGAAGAAAATAAAACTTGGACACCCCCCCCCCCCACCGGCAATCTGAATTCTGCCTATGAAGTATGTATCTTAAATTATGCTGGAATGTTTCCTACTTTGCATTATACACACACACACACACACACACACATGCGGGTGGTTGTGTGGGTTAAGCCACAGAGCCTACGACTTGCCGATCAGAAGGTCGGTGGTTCGAATCCCCGCGACGGGGTGAGCTCCCGTTGCTCGGTCCCTGCTCCTGCCAACCTAGCAGTTTGAAAGCACGTCACAGTGCAAGTAGATAAATAGGTACTGCTCTGGCGGGAAGGTAAACGGCGTTTCCGTGCACTGTTCTGGTTTGCCAGAAGCGGCTTAGTCATGCTGGCCACATGACCCGGAAGCTGTACGCCGGCTCCCTCGGACAATAAAGCGAGATGAGCGCCGCAACCCCAGAGTCAGCCACGACTGGACCTAATGGTCAGGGGTCCCTTTACCTTTACACACACACACACACACACACACACACACACACAGAAAGAGAGAGACAGACAGACAGACATGGGAGGGGCAGCTGAGAGCTGTTTCAAGGATTTTGAGACCTCCGTTTACTAGATAACTAATTCAGCCAAAGCAATCCTCTGCATCCTTAGGTAAAGGTAAAGGGACCCCTGACCTAATTAGGTCCAGTCGTGGCCGACTCTGGGGTTGCGGTGCTCATCTCACGTTACTGGCCAAGGGAGCCAGCGTACAGCTTCCGGGTCATGTGGCCAGCATGACAAAGCCGCTTCTGGCAAACCAGAGCAGCGCACGGAAACGCCGTTTACCTTCCCGCCGGAGCGCTACCTATTTATCTACTTGCACTTTGACGTGCCTTCGAACTGCTAGGTTGGCAAGAGCTGGGACCGAGCAACGGGAGCTCACCCCATCACGGGGATTCGAACCGCCGACCTTCTGATCGTCAAGCCCTAGGCTCTGTGGTTTAACCCACAGCGCCACCCGCATACCTGGGAGTAAATCCCATAGTAGCAAACCAAGTGGGCGAGATGGCAGGAAGAGTCATCACCGTATGCAACCCCAGACGCTGTTGCCCAGTGGGTGAGCCTTCCTTCTGTACAGGAAATGCTCAGGTGCGTGTTGTCAGCCGCTCAGATGCCTGCAGGCATTTGCCCAGCACAGTCAGTAAGGACTAGATACTTGCTTGCCCCCACACCTCGTTCATTCCCCTTTGTTGTGGTCCTGCAGAATCGCAATGAAGATGCGGACCTGCTTGACCTTGTTTCCAGGGCAACCTGAACCAAAAGGCACAGGTTACTGCCTAGAAAAGGCGCTTTATTTGTAAACGGGATCCGGGGACAACAGTGTTTGGACAACATTGACAAATGGGAGCCACATGTAATACATGCCGATAGCCCGATAGCCCCCAAAACGCTTTGATCGTGGCGTTGGTCGTCGGTACAGCGAGAGCTCGCGGAAATGAGAACAGATAAATAATTCTCTCTGTGATGACGCTGGGCATATTTCATTAGGCTCCGGAAATGGTCTTAATAGTGTAATATTCCTGATGTAGGGTTTCTTGCCTAATAGGCACATAACCAGATTTATGCCTTTTGTAATTCCTTGTCTCTCCTCCCCCTCCTTGCTTCTTCTTGGGTGTACACTGTTTTATGAGCTGCAGTGATAGTTCAGCAAGGTTTTATTGTTTTGTGTAGTTTATTCTGCTTTTGCTGATGGATTGAGGGTGGGTAAGGATAAGCAGGGTGGGTAAGGACGCAGGTGGCGCTGTGGGTTAAACCACAGAGCCTAGGACTTGCCCATCAGAAGGTCGGCGGTTCGAATCCCCGTGATGGGGTGAGCTTCCGTTGCTCGGTCCCAGCTCCTGCCAACCTACCAGTTCGAAGGCATGTCAAAGTGCAAGTAGATAAATAGGTACCGCTCCAGCGGGAAGGTAAACGGCATTTCCGTTTGCTGTTCTTGTTCGCTGGAAGCGGCTTAGTCATGCTGGCCACATGACCTGGAAGCTGTACGCCGGCTCCCTCGGCCAATAAAGTGAGATGAGTGCCTCAACCCCAGAGTTGGCCATGACTGGACCTAATGGTCAGGGGTCCCTTTACCTTTACCTTTAACGATAAGCAGCGGTTTGCATTCTGGGGCAGGGTGGTATAGTGGTTAGCGCATCAGACTACTAGGACCTGGGAGATCAGGGTTCATATCCCCACTTGGCCGTGTAGCTCGCTGGGCGTGACTTGGGCCAGTCACTGCCTCTCTCAGCCTAACCTACCTCACAGTATTGTTGTGGGGTTGAAATAAGGATGGGGTTCGAAATTAGCAGGGCGCCAGGCGCATTTTGCGCCTAAAAGATTATCCATTTGCGAGCACCTCAAAAAGTCTGGGTGCTTTATTTTTGCGCCTGACTGACACTCAAGGATTACTGAAATGTGTTTTGAAGCCTCAAAGTATATGTTAAGGACAGACGATACGTTAAGGAGTTTAACAATAAAACATAGAGTGTTTTGTAAGGTACCAATATTTTTATTGTAAACAGCAAGTTAGGTAAAGGTAAAGGTAAAGGGACCCCTGACCTTTAGGTCTAGTCGTGGCCGACTCTGGGATTGCGGCGCTCATCTCACTTTATTGGCTGAGGGAGCTGGCGTACAGCTTCTGGGTCATGTGGCCAGCATGACTAAGCCGCTTCTGGCGAACCAGAGCAGCGCACGGAAATGCCGTTTACCTTCCCACTGAAGCGGTACCTATTTATCTACTTGCACTTGACGTGCTTTCAAAGTGCTAGGTTGGCAGGAGCAGGGACCGAGCAACGGGAGCTCACCCCGTTGAGGGGATTTGAACCGCTGACCTTCTGATCAGCAAGTCCTAGGCTCTGTGGTTTAACCCACAGCGCCACCCGCGTCCCTAAACAGCAAGTTAAACATGCATTAACAATTTCTGCTAAGATATTAACAATGTGTCACTTAGGTAAATTGCTTATTAGTTCATGCTTATCAAAATAATAAATAAAAAGTGTTGCCGCACCCCACCCCCATGGCAACTGGATATTCTGTTTTGGCGCCCATGACCCAGGTCCCATTTGGCTCCCAACTCTTCTTTTTTAAAATATTTTTTATTGATTTCTCCATGTATACTTTTTCTAACAACATATCTTTAACAATGTTTCATATTTCCACTCTCCTCCCCTGGACTTCCCTCATAATCCTGTTTTGCTTTATTTCCATATTGTTTCCCCAAAATTTCCCCAATACATATAGTCTTATTTTTTGTTGTATACAGTTGTGATTGTTTACTCAAACCCTGCCAATGAATCCATTTCTTTATGTTGCCTCTTCATATATGTTGTAAATTGTTCCCATTCTCTTTTAAAGCCTTTGTTGTCCTTTTCATGTAGTTTTTCTGTTAGTTTTGCCAGTTCTGCATACAGTGGTACCTCGTGTTACATACGCTTCAGGTTACATATGCTTCAGGTTACAGACTCCGCTAACCCAGAAATAGTACCTCGGGTTAAGAACTTTGCTTCAGGATGAGAACAGAAATCGTGCGGCGGCAGTGGGAGGCCCCATTAGCTAAAGTGGTGCTTCAGGTTAAGAACAGTTTCAGGTTAAGAACGGACCTCCGGAACGAATTAAGTTCTTAACCCGAGGTACCACTGTACAGTCGTCAAAACAGAATGCCTAATTGCCATTTGGGGGGCCGGACAACTCAAAAGTCATGTTTTCCAGTACAACCTTTTGGTTCCTGAAATTCAGTCTGATTGTGCAGATTAAATATAACAGATGGAATTCTACAGGATGGATTGCTTGTGTGTGAAAACAGTCCAGACCTGAGGATCCCCAGACAGGCACCTCCGTCCTGGCACCGGACATCTTCACATGGTCGCAAGTGGCCGATAGCCAGGTGCAAAATTGGCCTGGCTCCTGTGGAATTTCGAATCCTGGTAAAGAGGGGTGGATTGTTCACTAAGGGGACTTCTGTCTCACCCCGAGGCCTGCCTAGTTCCGTCCACCCAGCCAGATGTTTCTGGGAAGCCCCCAAACTGGTTATGTAGGCAAGAAGCCGATGGGCAGAGATTGTGCGAGCTGTGGACCAGCAACACCTGGAGGCAGTGGCGTAGCGTGGGTTGTCAGCACCCGGGGCAAGGCAAGTAATTTGCACCCCATAACCCGTGGATTTGCGCCCCCTATCCCTAACCCCCAGATGTTGTGCCCGGTGCGGCTGGCCCTCCCTGCACCCCCCACGCTGCGCCACTGCCTGGAGGGTGACATATTGCCTGCCCGCAACCTTTTTCAGCCGTGGGCCGGTCTACCGTCCCTCAGACCATGTGGTGGGCCTGACTATATTTTGAAAAAAATAAGGAATGAATTTCTATGCCCCACAAATAACCCAGAGATTCATTTTAAAGAAAAGGACACATTCTACTCATGTAAAAACACGCTGATTCCCGGACCATCTGTGGGCCGGATTGAGAAGGCGATTGGGCCGCATCTGGCCCACGGGCTTTAGGTTGCCTACCCCTGGTCTAGAGGTCTAGTGCATGGGCAGGCAAACTAAGGCCCGGGGCCCAGATCTGGCCCAATCGCCTTCTAAATCCGGCCCACAGACAGTCCGGGAATCAGCGTGTTTTTACATGAGTAGAATGTGTCCTTTTTATTTAAAATGCACCTCTGGGTTGTTTGTGGGGCATAGGAATTCGTTCATTATTTTTTTCAAAATATAGTCTGGCCCACCATATGGTCTGAGGGACAGTGGACTACACCCCTGCTGAAAAAGTTTGCTGACCTCTGGTCTAGTGCCTCTCTCTGGGCAGAGGGTCTATTTTACCGTACTTCAAGTCATGTGCATCTCTGTCTCCCTTGCCCATTTTGGGAGGAGAGTGTGTGTGTGTGTGTGTGTGTGTTTGTCAAATGTTGAAGGGCTTGGGTGTGTTTCTTCCTCTGTGTCTTGAAGGAGTCTGGAAGTGCCTGACGGAATGTTTTCATTGTTTGGAATCTTAGACCTTGAAAAAGTGGGATGTTGATTAAAACATTATCTCTGCGTGATATACCAGAGTGCATAAATTTTACATACATATCAGCTAGTTGAGACATCCATTAAATGGCGTGACAGCTCGACTTATCTAAACGTGCTATCATTTAACGATGTGTCAAAATTCTTTATCCTAGATGACAGTGGTAAATAAGCTATCGCTTCCATTAACTTTGGGAAAGTTGGGGGGTTTGTCCTTAAAATGGGAAACGAGAGAGATAGAGAGAGAGCGCAACCTTTGCCAGCCTGGTGCCATCCAGATGTTTGGGACTACAATTCCCATCAGCTCCAGCCAGGGCTGATGGGAACTGTAGTCTACAACTCCTGGAAAGCGCTAGGTTGGGAAGGTTGAGATAGAAGAGTCACAGTCAGAAGGACTGGTTGGGTCCCCTTTTTCAGGAGTGAAACTCCTGGAGGCTTTGTGGAATAAGCTTCCCACAGACTTTCATCTGGTACCATCTTGGTGGTCTTTTTGGTACCAGGTAGAAACCTTTTTCTTGCCGATCGGAAGGTCGGCAGTTCGAATCCCCACGACGGGGTGAGCTCCCGTTGCTCGGTCCCTGCTCCTGCCCACCTAGCAGTTTGAAAGCACATCAAAAGTGCAAGTAGATAAATAGGTACCGCTCCGGCGGGAAGGTAAACGGCGTTTCCGTGCGCTGCTCTGGTTCGCCAGAAGCGGCTTAGTCATGCTGGCCACATGACCCAGAAGCTGTACGCCGGCTCCCTCGGCTGATAAAGCGAGATGAGCGCCACAACCCCAGAGTCGGCCACAACTGGACCTAATGGTCAGGGGTCCCCTTTACTTTACCTAGAAACCTTTTGATTCGCTCACACCTTTTAAATGACTTACATTCTAATTTGAACTAGAATACAAAAAAGGGAGGTGTGAGGAAGTCGAGGAAACAAGTAAACGAAAGATAAAGATATGGAAATTGGATGTGTTTTTAAATGTTTTTGCTTTTTCTTGTTGTTTTGATGTATTGTTTTTTCTTTCTATTTTGGATGTATTGTTTGTTAATTTTTTATTGTTTCTCTCATATTTTCTTTCTGTAACTATAAAACTTATAATACATATTATTATAAAAAAAATAAATGACTTACATTTTATAGCCTGAACCTCTGTGTTTTAAACTGGGCTTCTAATTCTTTCCATTTAATGAATTTGTTACAGTTTATATTGTATTACCATTTTTCTTGTTTTGGGAGCCTCCTGGAGAACTCTTGTTACAGAGCAATATAAATGTGGAAAATAAATGTAGACCTTGCAGCAAATGTGCTTATTTGAACCCAGATTTCCGAATCTACGTCCCAAACTCTAGATCTGTTACATCATGCTGGATCCGTTTTGAGTATCCTCCTGTCTTCCAGCAGAGTTGGTTTATACAGAGCAGGGGGGGGGATCCTTGACTCTCCAGATGTTGCTGGACTCTTAACTCCCAGTGGCGTAGCGTGGGGGGTGCAGGGGGGGCCGGCCGCACCGGGCGCAACATCTGGGGGGGCGCGCTCGCACTCGCAGCTCTCTGCCCCTACCTGGCTCACTCAGTCTCTCTCACTGCAGTGCTGCCTGTGCGAATCCGATCGGAGCCGCCGGGTCGCCGCCCACTGTGGAGGGGAGGGTGCCAGGCGTGTGGTGCGGTGCAGAGAGAGAGCGAGGGACTACCTGGGGGAGGGACAGTGCAGCGGGGGGGGGGGGAGGGCGCAAATTACTTGCCTTGCCCCGGGTGCTGGCAACCCACGCTATGCCACTGTTAACTCCCATTGGCCCAAGGGATGATGGGAGTTGGAGTCCAGGAACATCTGGAGGAAGGAGGGTTCCCCGCCCTGGGTGCAGAATGGCAGGTGGGTTCTGCTGCACCACCGTAATTTGACCAAGGGGTAGTGGCTGCTCTGGCTTCCTATCTCTCTTTCGCTGTTGGGAAAGAAATTGGGACAGTGAAGGTTTCACCCAATTCCTCCTCCCCCTTTATTTCTCCTGTTTCCTGTGGTTTGCATAATTGAGACTCCGCCAGATCAGATCCCTGCAGAAGACTACGAGGGTTTCCTCCCCCCAATTTTATCTTTAGTACAGGCTGTTCTTACTTTAGAAACGGATGACCCCAATTGCAGCCCAAAGAGGGACTTCTTTCCTAATTAATAAGCCCATTAATTAATTGTGTGCACACCACAGCCCATTAAGAGATGGGGGCTGGCTGGCCTGGAGATGGAGGTTAGTGGATTCTTTCTGCAGCCCAGCAGACAAAACGGGGGTGCAGCCATGGAGGGGTGAACACAGGAAGCTGCTTGAGGTTGGGTCAGATGGCTGGACCCCCCAGAGTTGTCTAGGCTGATGCACAAGAACTCTCCCAAGTCTCATCTAGAGGGTCTTTCCAATCTCCTGTTACCTGAGTTGCTGGCAACTGAGCCTGGGACCCCCTGTGTTCAGAGCCTGTGCCTTGCCACTGAGCTGTGTTGTCCTGCGTCATAAACCTCACTGCCACAGTTTCATAGAGGTGTTAGAATTCCTGCTCCATGATTGCAGTCATGGGATTGTTGTCTGTCACATGATGGTGTATGTTTTCATTCCACAGAGTGGGGAGTGACGGAGACAGGATGTTTGTGTTACTGTGGAACTATTGCCCTTTGTTCTTTCTCTTTGCTGTCTGATGCTAGAGAGAGAGGGAGCCATGTTGCAGTGCTCCATGTGTGTTTATATGTAAATAAAGTAGATTAGCCAAAATGCTGAGTTGCTGAGGTCTGTTACGCAAACTGCGAGGACTCTGCGGATCCCTAAGTGTGCCGGTGTCTGTTGGCATCGGTTGCTGTGATGTTCAGGCAGAAGAAAGCTTTTGAAGCTCCTGAATAAACGACCAGGAGGGAGAGAACATGCCAGTCGGGCATGTGTCTCTGCCAGGGTCCTACTCAAGTGTAGGACGAGCTCCTGACAAGAGGATTCAGCTTTTAATTCTGCTCCCCATTAGCCACAATGGCTATGCTGTGCAGCGAATGCTTCTGAATACCAGGTGCTGGAAGCTGCAGAAGGAGGTAAAGGTAAAGGGACCCCTGACCATTAGGTCCAGTTGTGGCCGACTCTGGGGTTGCGGTGCTCATCTCGCTTTATTGGCCGAGGGAGCCGGCGTACAGCTTCTGGGTCATGTGGCCAGCATGACTAAGCCACTTCTGGCAAACCAGAGCAGTGCACGGAAACGCTATTTACCTTCTTGCTGGAGTGGTACCTATTTATCTACTTGCACTTTGACGTGTTTTCAAACTGCTAGGTTGGCAGGAGCAGGGACTGAGCAACGGGAGCTCACCCCGTCACAGGATTGGAACCGCTGACCTTCTGATGGGCAAGTCCTAGGCTCTGTGGTTTAACCCACAGCGCCACCCGCGTCCCAAGGAGGGAAAGCGGCTAAATTTGCTCAGGTCCTGCATTTCTGTGGCCACTGTGATGCTGGCCTTGATGGGCTACTGACTTGTTCCAGCAGGCTCTTCTTAATGACCAATGGGAATTGGAGTTCAGAGATACCTGGGCTGGAGAAGGGAGGTCTTGACGCGGACCTTCGACTGCCTGATCCAAATGAGGCAGCTCTTCTGCTGCTATCTGGAGAGGATAGATGCAGGAGATTTTGTCTGATGATGCATCAGAGCAGGGGGCGAGGGACTCACACCCGGGACGGATGGCTCAGACTGACCGGCAAGCTCAGGAGACAGTGTTTTATAGGGCCTAGCGCACAGTGCTTGGTCCTTGAGAACCAGCTCAATTTGTAAGGGGTAAGGGACGTGGGTGGTGCTGTGGGTTAAACCACAGAGCCTAGGACTTGCCGATCAGAAGGTCGGCGGTTTGAATCCCCACGACGGGGTGAGCTCCCATTGCTCGGTCCCTGCTCCTGCCAACCTAGCAGTTCGAAAGCACGTCAAGTGCAAGTAGATAAATAGGTACCACTCCGGCGGGAAGGTAAACGGCGTTTCCGTGCGCTGCTCTGGTTCGCCAGAAGCGGCTCAGTCATGCTGGCCACATGACCTGGAAGCTGTACGCCAGCTCCCTCGGCCAATAAAGCAAGATGAGCTCCGCTACCCCAGAGTCGGCCACGACTGGACCTAATGGTCAGGGGTCCAGCCCAACTGCTGGATGCCTGGGTTCAAAATCTCACCGTGGCACCTTATGGAAGAAAAGTGAAGTAGCCCAAACCCATGTACCATAAAGGGGAGCAGGTTGAGAGTTGGACAGGTCTGCACCACGGGTACACAGTCCACTAACTCTCTTTTTCCTGCCTGGTCACCTGGAGAGAGTTTCTCCTCGCCAAAGGCAACCAGTTCAAGGGCTCTTTGTTTGGAAGTGAATCCTAAGTCATTCAAGCACCTCCGAAACCCGGTCTTGAAAATCTGAGTTTGACTGAGGAAAAGTAGGAACATAAGGTGTTAAAACAAATTTTGAATCTTGCTGTGTGAAGCTTGGGGGTGGCGCTGAATGTTTAATTGCTTTGGCAAAGAGTTGGCCAAATGGTGAGGGCCAGCTGGAGGCACCTTATGAGAGGCATATGCTCAACCAAGGAACCTTACCGTAGCGCCTGCGCCTCATTCACTGTTCCTCCCCATATGCTTGGTAAATGAGCTGGGTGCCCCCTTAGTCCTTTCTTCCTCTTCTTAGCCACAGAGGCTTAAAAATAAAAAAAATGCAGGTATTATCCACGCATCCTCAGATCCCTGAGCTAATGCTGTTTCCCCCTGCCGAGTGTAAAGCTTGATCATCAGCTTTGATCGTCAGCTTGCAAATTGTGATTTTATTATTATTATTATTATTGCTATTTTAAAAAGGTTTAAATTCCTTGCTTCTTTTTTTTAGCATGAGCCTTAGTTGTTTAAGGGAAACATGTTTCCATGTTCTCTGCGCTGCGCATGGGTTTCAGGGACCTGTGGGGTGTTGCAAGTAAGAATTTCAGCATGAGCATGAGGAAGTCTGGCTTTATGGACGGCAGGGATGTTCTTTTTTTATACATGTAATGAAAATGCATACTGCTTTTTTTTAGGCTTGATAGAAAGGCATGCTCAGTTTAAGCAATATAATTGCAGAATATAAAAACCTTACAGTATGATAAAAGGGAAAAAGGAACGTATATTATGTAAGATAGCAATGCGCACTTCCTAAAGTGGCCAGAAAGTGGTTGAATTCATTTAGGCAGCCAGTATGGCACAGTGGTTAGAGTGCTGGACTAGGAGCTGGGAGATCAGGGTTCGAATTCCCCCCACTTGGTCATGAAGGAGTTCTTTCCGCAGGGCCTGTAAGACAGAGTTGTTCCGCCTGGCCTTTGGCTTGGAATCAACTTGATCCCCTCCCCCTCTTTCCTTTTTCCTTCTGTGATGGAACTCCTATTTGGGGACTTCCCTGGCTTTTTTCTGGCCCATGTAGGACCAGTCTGGATAATTGGCCTTGGTGAAGACTTGACGTTTTCATCCCCCAAAAAGTTTTTGATTTGAGTTTCTACTGAAATGAGGCTGCATTTTAATGTTGTATTTTAATCTTGTTTTTAAGTTGTATTTCAATCAATTGTTTTTATATGTGCTGTTAGCCGCCCTGAGCCCGGTCTTGGCTGGGGAGGGCGGGGTATAAATAAAATGTATTATTATTATTATTATTATTAGTTTTGTTTTGTTGTGAGGATAAACCAGGGAGAGTTATGTGGGCTAATTTGAGTTCCCTGGAGGAAAGGTAGTACAGAAATGGATTAAATAAACACATTTATGTGTTTTTATGTTCATTGTGAACAGACATGAACTAACTCAAAAGACAGGAGGTGGAATCATGTGACAGGCTCTGCCCTATGGGTGTTAAGATGCCACCTTGCCTCCCTGCAGTTCCTCCCTTGGCCTCAAGGGCGGCAGCATTCAGACCATAACGTTCCGCCATTGCTGTTTTAACTTTTCGTATGTTTTAAATTATTGCTTTAATTTTTGCCTCGTGATGATTTTACCGTTTTATCTATTTCTGGACTCAAGCGGCATGTAATTTTTATGAAATAAATATCTGCACTTGAGTACCAGTCCCACCCCCTGCAAAAGAAATCAACAGTTACGAGAATCAACATAGTCATTGCCTAGGGAACATCTGTGCAAAATTCTGGCTTTTTTTGTTTTGTTGTGGTTCTTATTTAGCCTATTGCTAGCTGTCCAGGGTCTCCTGGCTGGGTGGAAGATCTGGGCGGGAAAATAAATATTAACGGATTAATCTACGTGACCTCTCTTGCTTTTCATCTCTAATCATAACATTGACAGGAAAAAGAGGGACTGGAGGCTCCAGAGGGGGGGGGGAGTGTTGCTATTAATATTTATAAAGCTTATGACGGGAACATGGGTTTTAAGGAGTGTGCAAAACTTGCCCACAAAATCTCGCTAGTTCAAGCGAGAAGTTTTTGGTCTCCGAAGAAACCCCTCTGATGTTTTTCGCCTGAGTTCATTTCATTTTTTTACTTGGCGAGGGAGATAACGGCAGATCACAACCGCCCCAGTGCAATAGTACAGCTTTTGTGTTTTTGTATTGTGATTTGTAACCAACCTGAGACCTGTGAGTATAGAGTGGTATACAAATTTAATAAAAAACAATAGGAGCAGCAGCAGCAACAACAACAAAACAACAACAACAGCAATAATAATATTGAAATACAGTGGTACCTCGCAAGACAAATGCCTCGGAAGACGAAAAACTCGCAAGACGAAAAAGTTTTTCGTTTTCTGAGTTGCATCGCAAGACGGATTTCCCTATGGGCTTGCTTCGCAAGACGAAACGTCTTGCGCCTTTTTTTAAAAACCGCCAATGCATTCCTATGGGAAACCGTCAATACACAGTGGTGCTTCGCAAGACGAAAAAATTCACAAGACAAAAAAACTCGCAGAACTAATTAATTTCGTCTTGCGAGGCACCACTGTACTTTATTGTCACTTGTACAACTTGTATACAGTGAGATTACATCATGATGATGATGATGATGATGATAATGATAATAATAGTAAGCCATCAGCACCCTTAACAAACCAAAGCCCCCAGAATTCTGCTGGGAAACCCATGACCATGTGCAGTGCTACCATAGTGCTATGAATGTGGCCTAAGAGTCAGCCCAGTCCAGTCGGCACGGGTGCCAACTTCAATAAAATATTGGGGGGGGAGGTTGCAGTTAAGCCCCGCCCTGCATAATCACATGACACGGTGCATGCGCACTATTTGAATGACCATGCCTATCAACTTGGAGGGGGGCAGCCCTCTCAATTATTTAATTGGGGGGGGGGTCGAAGACCCCTCAGCCTAGGATTGCCATTCGTCCGGGTTTCCCCAGACATATCCTCATTTGGGGGGGCCAGCATGCCCATACAGGTGGATTTATGCATTTTACATTAAGTGTCCAGGGTTTTTTTTTGGGGGGGGGTGTTATTTATTTATTTACGGAGATGCGGGGTGGTGGTGGGGTGCCCCAAATGTGCCCGGGTTTTTGCTACCTCAGCCCCTCGGAGTTGGCTCCCATGCCCGTCGACTTCTGCGTGTGGCATTGGGAACGGGCGCCATCTTGTCATCAGGCAGCAAAATGCCTTGCCCTGACGCCACCACCAGATGTTTTTGGAGTACGAAACCATGCTGGCCGGGGCCGATGGAGGTTTGGGGCTTAAAACATTGGGAGGGGGGGAGAATAACACACCAGGTTGGGGGATTGAGATATACTCAGAGTCGCAAAGTGATTTCATGCTCTTTATTCAGCTCATAGTGGTGAGGAGGAATGAATGAAAGTCCCCTCAAAGTATCTGCTTTATATACGTTATTTACACAATGGGCTGCACATGATTGGCTAATTCCGGAATTCTACTGTAAGCCAATCAGGTTGTGGATTCACTTATATCTGGAGCATGATTGGGTGGTTCCTGCCAACCAATCATACTGCTGCATTGTTCTAGGACCAATCAGACTGCTGCAATTTGGATCTTATTGTTCTAGGACCAATCAGACTGCTGCAGTTTGGATCCTATTCAACTCAGTACATAACAGGGATATTCATTTACAAAGAGAGCAAGTTGCTTGTTGAGACAGGCTTGCTTTGTGGTTGTCCTTCACAAATGGCGGGTAGAAGAAACGAGCCTCTTTGAAACAGGGGCTTGAGCCATGAGTGACCCCCTTCCAAAACGGTCTTCGGATGAGTTATTTGCCCCTCCAGCCTCTTACAAAAGATGTCTTTCTTCGTGGTAGGCCTTTTAGGCTTCTTCTGAGATTGTTACCAATATTTATCCAATCTCTCTGCCTTAATGTGGGGTTGGAAATTCTTCCTTTATCAAAACTGCTTGGACTTCGTTTTGGGCCCTTTCTTTTGCTTTGTTCTATGACCTGCTTTCTGGATTTGGTGTTAAGTTGTGCTCAGACCCTATGGGGTTAAGTTAGTCATAGCTAATTGGAGACCACTGCTGTCAGAGGACCTACTCTGAGTAGGACCTAGTTGGATGCCATCCTTGTGTGTTCTTTCCCCTCCCTCCTTGCTGGATACAAATATTTTGATATCTTGCTTCCACACTCCTGTTGTCTTGGAGCAATTTTTGCTTGTTGGAAAATAAGTGGAAAGGATGGAGAATGTTTATCTTGCCCGCTGGAGATCTGTTACTGGATGCTGATCAAATTTGTCGCTCTAGCTTCCTTCCTTTCCACCTCCTGCTCCCCCACTTTTGCCTTTTTGAGCTGCGAGCTGCACATTGTGAGTCTGAAATGTTGCTGTGGCTGAACAACACCACCCTGAGAATTGCAGCTCCTCTACCTTTTATTTTTAAACAGCCAAGCTTCTAGCCCTCAAGGCTGTAAATGGTCAGCTGGAAAGCATTTGGCCAGGACATCCGGTAAGATCTTGAGAGAGAGGTTTGGTTTGTTGCCGTCCCATCCAAAATGTGACCTGATAGATGTTTTTGGAAATGGCCTTGGCGTTTGGTTGTTTGGGTTTTAAGATTTAATAGTTGGCAAGGTTGGCTTCACCCCAGATGCTTGGAGGATTAATGTAAGAGGCAACAGGATCAAAGAAAGAAATCTGGTTGGAAGGGTTTGATTGTAACCCAAAGGTTGTTTTAACCTTATCTGTACAAATTCTATTTTCTTTCGGCTGCTGCACAGAGATTTTCCTATCGGCACGCTATGCCCCAAGACAGGTGTGTTGTTAGTGTGTGTGTGTGTGTGGCGTGCATGAATTTTTCTTTTTTCTTTTCGGTTGCTTTTTCGAAGTTCAATGATTATGCACACAGCACCGTTTCGATGATAATCTCATTGTTTCTTTGTTGACAAAGCCATGCCATTTTGTACTGCCTTGCTGTGTAATTATTGGATTTTGGTGTGTGTGTGTGTATGCGTGTGTATTTTTTTACTAGTTCAGTGTAACGTTTACTGATTTCCCCAAAGCTTCGAGAGGACCCTGGAGTATTGATCTAGCTGCAGTTTTAAGTGACTCACAGCCAACGCAGAGGCTGCTTTAATATTAATTGCTCGACGCGGCGTGCGCTCGCCGGCAGTTCTGCGACATGGATTCCAAAAAGAGAGAGTAAATAACCAAGCACGGGCCCATGTAAATATTGCCCTAGTGGGAGCAGGGCTGTGCGTCATTCGCACCACCAAGTGAATCACAGTTGCCCTTGAGTTTAGGCCCTCTCATTCTTGCAGGAATGCAACTCAAGAAATGGAAAATTCCTTTACACAACCCAAAGAATGGGGGTGCTTTTCTTCTTGAGATCTGGGCACCCACTTCCAGGGCGAAGTGTGGGGGTGTGCATTGTTGTTGTTTAGTCCTTTAGTCGTGTCCGACTCTTCGTGACCCCATGGACCAGAGCACGCCAGGCACTCCTGTCTTCCACTGCCTCCCGCAGTTTGGTCAAACTCATGCTGGTAGCTTCGAGAACACTATCCAGCCATCTCGTCCTCTGTCGTCCCCTTCTCCCTGTGCCCTCCATCTTTCCCAACATCAGGGTCTTTTCCAGGGAGTCTTCTCTTCTCATGAGGTGGCCAAAGTATTGGAGCCTCAGCTTCACGATCTGTCCTTCCAGTGAGCACTCAGGGCTGATTTCCTTAAGAATGGAGAGGTTTGATCTTCTTGCAGTCCATGGGACTCTCAAGAGTCTCCTCCAGCACCAGAATTCAAAAGCATCAATTCTTCAGCGATCAGCCTTCTTGATGGTCCAGCTCTCACTTCCATACATCACTACTGGGAAAACCATAGCTTTAACTATACAGACCTTTGTTGGCAAGGTGATGTCTCTGCTTTTTAAGATGCTGTCTAGGTTTGTCATTGCTTTTCTCCCAAGAAGCAGGCATCTTTTAATTTCGTGTGCATACACCCCATAATTCTGTGGAGTGCAGAATGTGAGGATGTGCATGGAACTTCCTTTCCTTGGAACGTCATTTTTAATTTTTTATAAAAAATGCACACACAAGACAAGCGTGCCTGGTGTTTATGGCAGCCAAGACGCACTTGAAAATGTTTAGCAGCCATTCGTTTGGGAGTGAGTGATTTATTATTATTTATTTCATAAAAAATTACACACTGCTTGATTGTAAGAAGGAAAAAAAAAACCCTCCAAGAGGTTTATAAAAAGAATAAAACAGTAAAATTGTATCAGCAACAACAGTTGAAGTAGCTATTTAAAATACTCAAATAATAATAATTAAAATCAGCAGTTAGCTAAAATCAGCTTAAATCATTTATTAACATGCTGCATAACTGGGATAAGCTTGTCTAAACAAAAATGCCAAAAAGAGTACAGCGAAGGCACCTGCCTGCTATCAATCGGCAGGGAGTTCCATAGGTGCTGCAGCACGAAAAGATCAATTTCTTACAAATGCAGAATGAGTATTATGTGGCAACTTTAACAGGACCACGTTGGCAGATTGAAGTGGATGAGTGGGCGTATATGGCGTGACGCAAGTTCAGCGACTTTTGTAGCTGCTCCACACACACCCCTGGAGGGACTAGGACAGGGGTCAGCAAACTTTTTCAGAAGGGGGCTAGTTCACTGTCCCTCGGACCTTGTGGGGGACCTGACTCTATTTTGGGGGAAAAAATTATGCAAGAGCACCACGAGCCCCGGTCATAGCTGTCAACTTACGGATTTGAAAATAAGGGACCAGCAGCCTCAAAAATAAGGGATTAGCAGCCAAAATAAGGGATTTTCCTAGCACAGGTATGTTCAGCTTCTGAGCCCCTCCGAGCCAAAGGCAGAAAGCCCAGCCAGCAGCCAAACGAAGCCTCAAGCGGTGGTTTCCACAGCGCAGCAACCCGGCAAAGGGGATGCAGCAAGGAAAACCACCATCACCTCTCCGCTGGGAAGCGCTGAGCAAAGGCGAGTCCCCAGGCAACGCGGCCGATTTGATCAGCACAAGGCATGCAGTTTAAGAGACATCATCAATAAGGGACAGCAGCGGGACATGGCACTGGGATAAGGGACTGTCCCGCCAAATAAGGGACACTTGACAACTATGGCCCCGGTGGCTGCTTACCTGTGTCTTGTGAGTGGCAGGGGTGGGCGGCAGTGGTGTGCGAAAGGGCTCCAGAGAGGGGCTGCTTAAAATGGCGGCCTCTCGAGCGTTGCTGCTGCTGCTGGCACCAACAAAACCCAGCCCCCTTCCTCCTCTAGGCAGGGCGGGGAGAAGCCAGGTGGAGGGAGAGAGGAGGAGGTGACGCCGCCGTGTGAGGGAGAGGGAAAAAATGTGTGCGCGCTGGCGATCCATGCCGTGATTCCCGGACTGTCTGTGGGCCAGATCCAGAAGGCAGTTGGGCCTGATCCAGCCTGCGGACCTTAGTTTGCAGACCCATGGACTAGGATATTTTGCAAATATAGTGGTACCTCAGGTTACAGATGCTTCAGGTTACATACACTTCAGGTTACAGACTCCGCTAACCCAGAAATAGTACCTCGGGTTAAGAACTCTGCTTCAGGATGAGAACAGAAATCGCGTGGTGGCAGCGGGAGGCCCATTTAGCTAAAGTGGCGCTTCAGGTTAAGAACAGTTTCAGGTTAAGAACAGACCTCTGGAACGAATTAAGTACTTAACCCGAGGTACCACTCTAGTGAAAACTTTCAGAATAAACAAAGTAATAATTAAGACAAAAAAATGCATGAGGGATACAGAATTCTTGGATGTGGAATGTGGAGTTTGGAATTTTTGCGGTGCATGGTTTTTTGGATTGGCCAGGTGTGAAGGTTTTTAAAAACTGAAGTGATCTGCTCTACTCTGGTCCCCCGCAAAAGCCGCTGGATCTGGGTCACTTCGCAGCCAAGCCGGGGAATGACCTCAGCCCGTTCCAGCCTATGTCTCCAGCAAAAGGCCCAACCCTCTGTCCTCAAAAGGGAAAAGTCTTCTGAGATGCCTTGCCCATCGCTTCAGTGATGGACCGGTGGGGTCTTGAGAAAGGCATTCTGCTTGAAGGTGTTGGAGTGGCATTTTTGCTCTGTCTTTGCTCTGTGTTCTGGCTTTGGGCTTGCGCCCAACCAAGCTGGGATTAGTTGTAGTTCCTGCATTGCAGGGGGTTGGACTAGATGACCCTGAGGTTCCCTCCAAATCCACATTTCTATGATTCTTGAAGCACGCCCCACCCCCCCAGCAGCGGGTATTCAGAGCGATGCTGAATGAGAGCCAGTGTGGTGTAGTGGTTGAGAGCGGTAGTCTCGTAATCTGGGGAACCGGGTTCGCGTCTCCGCTCCTCCACATGCAGCTGCTGGGTGACCTTGGGCCAGTCATACTTCTTTGAAGTCTCTCAGCCCCACTCACCTCACAGAGTGTTTGTTGTGGGGGAGGAAGGGAAAGGAGAATGTTAGCCGCTTTGAGACTCCTTAGGGTAGTGATAAAGCGGGATATCAAATCCAAACTCTTCTTCTTCTCTTCTTAATGGGCATCACACTTGACTAACACTTGACTTGACAGTCTTGCCTGGCCGCCTACCCTTGGCACAGAGGGCAGCCTTGTCATAGGGTCTGGAGGAGGCAGCGGTCAGAGCAGGACAAGGCAGGGTCAGAGCATGAAGCCACACCCCCCCTTTCCCCCCCAAACAGAAGTTGGCCAAGAAATTCGTAAAGAGGTCCTTGGTTTGTTGGTTTGTCCCATGACCCTCCTACCACCTTTTGGCAGTTTTGTAGTTCGTTCCCAGTGCAATAAGGGCATGCAAGCTAAATTTCTGCCTGATGTCCTACCTAAGTCGTTCTCCCGCCCCGCAACACTGTTGGATTTGCAGGACCATAAAAAGCAGGGCCATCACCTTGCCAACAAAGGTCCGTATAGTAAAAGCTATGGTTTTCCCAGTAGTGATGTATGGAAGTGAGAGCTGGACCATAAAGAAGGCTGATCGCCGAAGAATTGATGCTTTTGAATTCTGGTGCTGGAGGAGACTCTTGAGAGTCCCATAGGCTGCAAGAAGATCAAACCTCTCCATTCTGAAGGAAACCAGCCCTGAGTGCTCACTGGAAGGACAGATCGTGAAGCTAAGACTCCAAGACTTTGGCCACCTCATGAGAAGAGAAGACTCCCTGGAAAAGACCCTGATGTTGGGAAAGATGGAGGGCACAAGGAGAAGGGGACGACAGAGGACGAGATGGTTGGACGGTGTTCTTGAAGCTACCAGCATGAGTTTGACCAAACTGCGGGAGGCAGTGGAAGACAGGAGTGCCTGGCGTGCTCTGGTCCAGGGGGTCACGAAGAGTCGGAGACGACTAAACGACTAAACAACAACAACAACAGAATCCTAGAAATGTAGACTTGGAAAAGCCTACGAGGGTCATCCAGTCCAAACCCCTGCAATGCCAGGAATATTTTGCCCAACGTGGTACTCGAACCCCCAAGCCTGGGAGATTTGCACTGGAAATTCTGCAAATTGGACATCAGCTCTCTGAACCGCTAGATTTGCATCTGGGCAGTCGCAGCCCAGCCCAGAATCCTCTTGGCTTGGGGAGTCAGGTGACTCCAGCAAGGCCAATCAGCTGTCGCAGTGTCATATAAAGCTCCCAGATCTTTTGCTGCCTGGACAACTTTCCACGGAGACCTCCTGACCTAGAATCATAGAATTGTGGAGCTGCAAGAGTCCCCGAGGTTCATTTAGTTTAGTGCAATGTAAGCGAAGGCCTGTGCCCCAAGGGGCTTGCAATGCGGCTGCCCGGGTGATTGGAAATGCTTGTTTCACATCTTGCAAGGGTAGCGAAGGTGGATTGGGCCCACTGCCATGCCCGACCTCTTAGCAGGCAAAGCTTGGAAAGGCTGCTGGAGTTTCTCGCTTTCTAGATGCGCTCTCTCTCTCTCTCACACCCCCCCCCTCCCATAATTTGATTCCTCTTTATTGTAATCCAGCCTTTGGAGCATTGCTGCAGTAAATATCTGATTAGCAAAAACCGCACTGTGTCAACTGCTTTTATAAAAGGAGAGGTGATGGGGAGATGGAACATTCCCTTGTTATCCTTTGCAGCCGTTCCTTCCTTCCCTCCCCCCTGCCCCCCCCTCCCGGAAGATTGGAGCCTGCTCCAGAGTCTCCTGCTACCGAACTTTTCTTTCCAATAAAAGCAGCTAATTAACATTATTCTTTAATTATTGCCTCTATCAACAAGGGGTCTGATTCTACCAGCAGGCTAGTCTCGCTCTCTCTGCAGCTACCCTTGTGTACGCTTCAGTTCCTGTTGCCTGTTGAAATGAATTTGATGTCATCTGTCCATTGTCACTTAATGGGGGCTCCTGGGTAATGATGGTGCGTTCTGAGCGCTGTTAGCAGCCCGCCAGCATGTAATTCGCCCCCTCAGGCAAGAGTGCTTTGGAAGTCTCTTGGTAGTTTTGAACTCTCTGTTCTTAATTAAATATGCATTTTTTTCACGGTAAGCAGGTTAATTCTTTTGTGCTGTGTTGTAATGCTGTTAGGAATTTTTCATAGTTCTTATTAAACATTATTCAGGCGTTGTGGATTCTGTAATTAAAAAAAAAAAGAAAGAAAGAAAAAGAAAAGAAAAGAAAGAACAAAGATAATTTAAAGAAAGAACGAACCCAAACCACCCCACCCCTACTACTCCCGGTCGTTTTCTTTCCCCCCTGGTTAATTTATCAAATGAATTTTGCAAAAAGAAGGGGGAAATTGGGGGGCGGCGGCCGGGGGGGGGGGGGAGTGTGTGTACATCCCCAGAGTGTTTTAAAAGGGGAAAGATTTAATTGCTCTGCTGGGATCAGTTGCTCATGGAAGATTTGGCTGTTTGATTAGCAAACCCTTCAGAGGAAGGCTTTTAATGCTCCACGAGTTTAAATCCCCCCCCTGCCCCGAATCGCTGGGTTCTCTGCAGATGTCTTCTTCGTTCTAAATGGGCCTTTTTCAAGTGTGGGGTGGAGAGCAAGGAGGAAGGATTTTAGCAGAGGGAACAAGGAGCAGCCACGGGCTTGCAGCTCTGTGGTTGGACTAGAGTTCTCCTAACGGTTTGTGGAAATAGCTCCCTTCGCCATGGGTTTGTGATTCAATGTGCTTGGGCTGGATGCCCCTTGGGGTCCATATAGAAGCCTATGGTTCTATACGTAGCAGGTGCCTGGGGAAATGACGGCGCCTTTGTATATGCACAGCTTTCCAAATAATTAGGGTTGCGGTGGTTTCATTCCTGGAGTGATTTGTGTTAATGAACTAAGCAATCCCTTTGATCAATTAAGAGGGTGTCCCTTATTAATTTGGGCAGCAGATTCCATCCCCCACCCTTCTAATTTGCTTTTAATGCAACAACTTGCAAGAAAAAGGAAAAAGAAAACCCCTCTATCTTTCTCATGGAGGCTTTAACTAAGATACTGGCAGAATGCTGAGCCATGATTTGTTTGAACAAAGTCCAGGAGGCTTAACCATGGTCTGTTACAAACCACAGTGCGAAGCCATGGTTTGTTGTTGGCTGATGAATTATGGCTTGTTTTGACTATGGCATTGTACTCAGCTTGCTTGACGGTGGTCTATTTGGGCTGGTAAGGTGTGTGATGTCCACGTTTGGGCAGCAGGTGGATGTAGAGTTGGGAAAGATGTGCTGATGGGCACAGTAGACGGACACTATCCTGCTTCTCTACAGTGCAGAGCCTGCTGCAATTACGTCTGGACGGGAGCTTATAATCTCAAGAGGATAAAAGCCTCTGACTCTCAAAACATAGCCTGAGAACTCAAAAGTTAGCCTGGCGTAGCCACGCAGAGAATAGATTTTCACACATACAAAACCCCATTTGGACCCTCTGATTTCATCAGCGCTGTAACGCAACCGAAAACTTTGTGTAAGCGTATGCATCTGTGTTTCCCACCTTTTAAGTAATTTCCAAAATTTCCTTTTTCAGCTACATGTCCTTTCCCTTGATCAGGTTACCGATAATCTACCTTGTCGCCTAACGAAATCATGCAGCATATCTGATTTTATCCAGCGGCAGAAACTGGTGGTTCTTCTGCTGTGTCCGAATCGCTGTAATATTTTCATTAGACGGTGACAGGAGAAATGGGCCATTGACATTTGCTGGTAACGATATTAAACCATCAAATTGGCTTATTGGCATGTTGGGGAAGGGGCCACGCTGGGATTCCTTGCCCTCCCTGCGCACAGGAGGCAAAAGCAGGGCAGACTGTGTTGAAATCCCACTTGGCCTTCAGGATCCGGGTGGCCTGGGAAGTGAATCCAGCATGGTGTAGTGGTTAGAGGGTAAGACTGGCACTGGGGAGACTGGGATCCAGATCCCATCCCTTCCAGCCGTGAAGCTTGCGATGTTCTGGTATTTCTTCCTATACACATAAGAACTTAAGGCTGTCGTCACATGGCCCTGATTGGAGGACTTGCAGTGCTTCAGTGCAGTCTTGGATTTGCATGATGGGTCCATAATTAAGCAGAAGGTGACAAGGGTGCTGAGGAGTTGCAATGTGTGGGAGGAGAGAGGTGCTGGAGATTACCATGGCGGGGTGGCTTGCGTGCAGGGAGGGGTTTGCACAAATGGAGGTTGGAGGAAGAGGAAGCATGGGGTGAAGTTGAAAACTGGGGTGCAAAGTGGGTTTGCAGAATCGAAAGGATTTCAAAACTAGGGTTGGGAAAGTGAGAAAGGGGTTTAAACCTTGCAGATTCTCAGGTGGTCTCTATGATCCTGCTCTCAATTGGTTGTTTAAACAGTTTGATTGTTTCTGTTTGAACTGCTTTGGAATACCAATTGCCGGAAGCCACAGGAGGGGAGAGTTGCTCTTGTTCTCGGATCGTGAGAACAGGATGTTGGACTACTTGGGCATTGGCTTGATCCAGAAGGCTCTTCTCATGTCCTGAGGTCCATCTTTCCTCCAAGGAGCTCAAGGGGGCACCCACAACTCTCCCCCTCTCCAGTTTGTCCTCACGACAACCCTGTGAGGTAGGTTAGGCTGAGAGACAGTGATTGGTCCAAGTTCACCTAGAGAGGTTCCTTTCTGAATGGGGGATTTGAACCATGGTGTGATGGCCTGGGAATCTGATTCAGAGGCTGAACCGGAGGAATCCCAGCCTGCACAGGAGTCCCCGCCTGCAGGGCCGGCTGAGCCGGGGCAGGGGCTTGAATCTGAAGGGCCTGCACCTGTGCCGGATCCTCAGGAGCAGACACCAGATGAATCCACTCTGGCTCCGGAGATGATTGAGGACCCATTGCCTGCAGGTGCTCCACTCTCAGGCCCGTCAGGGGAAGCTGAGGTTGCCTCTGGGTCCGGTAACCCTCCAGCCTCTCCTGAGCTGCAGAGGCTCAGGGCAGAGAGGCGGAGGGAACTAAGTTCCCGCAGGAGGAGTGCTCATCTCCAGGCCAGGAGAGGTGAGTCACCAGAGGATCGGGACCGCCCTAGGCCCCAGAGGAGATAAAGGCCAGTCAGCCCAGTCCCAGGTTGCGGGAGCAACATCGCTGGAAACCTGTTCCTGCCAGCACCCTGACCTGCTCTTCCGGAGTTCCTGACCACGCCCGGCTCCTTGCCTTGGACCCCGCTTCGTCCCTGACGGATAGCCTCCAGACCCTCGACCCAGGACTGGACTCAGACCATGCCGCACGGTAACACCCCCCCCCCCCCAGGGACCAGCACACATGGACTCCCACGTCCTGGCTTAACCACAAATGCTACACCGTGCTGTCTTGTTGACTGTTTTGATTTTGGCTCCTGGCTCCCCTGCAAACCTACCAGTAGGCTTAGCAAAGAAGAGGAGTAGCACAATGTACTTTAACAGCATCAATAAGGTCTTAGAAGCACCAGTGCTGGGCTGGTAGCAGCTGTGTGCCACGTTCCCACAGCACAGGCAGCCAAGGTCCTCAGGTTTCTGTTGCTATTGCAATTCCAATTGCAACTTGATCTTGGCAAATACTGCTAGATAATAACGGACTCT
This sequence comes from Podarcis tiliguerta, assembly GCF_965153285.1. NCBI lineage: Eukaryota > Metazoa > Chordata > Lepidosauria > Squamata > Lacertidae > Podarcis > Podarcis tiliguerta. The sequence continues at coordinate 7,012,113 of NC_139541.1, forward strand.
TTCCCTGTTTCCTTTTTCTTGACGCTGAGCAAAACAGCATGGACTAGATTTGCATGAACAAAACAGTGACACACCTTGACCACTCTCAGCAGGGAGTGTCAAGGGGCCTGATCCTGCCCTCTAGCACATTGGCCGCTTAAATAAAAGCACCTATCAAATAGTCCAAATTCTGGACAAATCCACGAGAAGAGAATTCAAGGCTGTGTCTTTCATGATTTTATTGGCTCCAGGGAGTTGGGCTAGATGGCCCTTTGGGTCCCTTTGAACTCCGCAGATCTATGATTGCACAAACACATTGGGCACCAGATTCGACACCTTGAGAATCAAGACTCATTTAAAGCAATCGCCAGAACCAGGCCCCATCCCCAAGTTTCTAGCTCTTGCAAAGATAGTTTCGAAATAGTGGGCAATCTGAGATTTCAGGCAGCTGAGCGGACAGAGCTTTGGTGGAACTGAGAAAATTGTGCAAATTGTGTGTTGTTGTTTGGCATTGTGTGAACTAACCACATCACATCCAACTTACCCCTCTAAGAGGGGATATCTTGGGAGGTAATCACCAGACAGAGAGAGCCTTTTCTGTTGTGGCTCCACCGTTTGAGGAATGCTCTCCCTAGCAAGGCCTACCTGGCACCAACACTGTAATCTTCTCAGCATGAGGTAAAGACTCTCCTTGCAGGCGCTGATGGCTGATTTTCTTGTATTCTGCTGGACTTTTAAAATTACGATTTGTGTGTGTGCTGCTGTTGGTTAGATGAACACTGTGGACTCAAACTGTATAGGATAATTTCTGTTGTTTCACTTCAAGCTTCATAGACTTTTTAGGTTGCTGTGTTTTTCCTGCTGCAAGCATGTTTTCAGTAGTAGGTGCTGAACAAAAGGTTGTTTGTGTGATATGCACGACATACAAGCCGCCAGGTGGGAAGCTTCATCAGTCCTAAGGACTAGGAGCTTGGACGTTAGAATGTTGATAGCCAGAAACTGGAAAGAAGCAAAGAGTTTAAATGTAGGGAAATGGTATTGTGTTATTTGGGAGATGGCACTTTCTGAAAAATTGATCCAAAAGCCTCTGGTTACCCTGGCGGACCTTTGCTCTGATTCAAAGGCACCTTTTTTAGTGTTTAGGTCCGTGGGCTCTTCCAGAGCATCTAGAAATTGGTCTGGAGGAGGGTTGTGGCTTTTAACACACACACACACACACACACACACACACACACGATGCTGTGAAATGGCAGTCCAGACGAGATCAATATGATCAGGTCTGCAAGGCCCCCTGGAGGGGATTGTTTTGTGTGTTTTTTTTCAGAAGAGGTTGACGTGATGCATATGCACTTATAAATATATTATTATTTGAGAGGGGATTCAGCCCAGACTCCAGACTCCGTCTTTTGTCTTTTTATTTTTTCTTCTTCTTTACATGGCGCCAGCATTCCGTGCAGTTGTGTTTTATGGCTGCCACTCTTGCTGAATTAACCCAAATAGCTGCAAGATTTAGTTGTCTGTTGGGATTCAGTTAGGAAAGAAAAGGTTTTTTTTTTTTAAAAAAAAAATATCCCATCAACCTGGGCGACATTCACCATTTAAAGAAGCGTGGTACGGCTTTAAATTGTCACGGCTTCCCCCAAAGAATTATGGGAGCTGTAGTTTCTTAAGCGTGTTGAGAGTTGTTTGGAGTCACGTCCCCCACATTCCCCTCACAGAGCTGCAGTTTATAGAGTTCCCCGTGGAGAGGGATTGATTGCTAAACTACTCTGGGAATTGTGACTGAGAGAGAAAATAAGGGGTCTCCACACTGACAAGCTGCTCTGGTACTGGTCCGGATCCTATGGAGAGTTTTACATAGCATTGAAGAGAGGGTTGTCGTTAATTCAATTTATATATTGCCCTTTATCGAAAGGGCAGTGACAACATTAGAAACACATTACAAAACACCAATGATAGAAGCATAATAAGAACATAGTAAAAAGTGCCATTTCTTTCATGGGGGGCGGGAAAAGGCTGCTCAGACTTCGGTGGGCAACAGCGTTCAAAAGCAGCTAGGCAACAGGCACGTTTTGCAACTGGTTATTGACCACTTGTGCCCAAGTCAAGATGCCCAGGTGCCAAGATGGTTCTTGACATCTTCACCATCTGGAGATGCCTGAAGATTATGACCTTTGAGCCGTTTTCCGTCAAAATGGCAACTAGGCGTTCCGTTTCGGTGACTGTAACCCTGGTTCAAGCAGGCATTTGGCGCCTAGCTTACATATCTGAGTTTCTAACACTCCTGGGCAACATTCTGTTGTGTAGGTGTGTTCTCCAGTAGGGCTGGAATAGATACTCGGCTTAAGAGGGTGGAGGAAGAATGTCTTCTGGGGCTTATAGGTTGTTCTGGAGAAGGGGACACCTGAACTGGAAGATGGGGCAGAGTGGTCTACTTTGGAGTAGAGGATAGATTTTTCCCCCTTCCCGCTCTCCAGCCTCCCTCCCTGCTTCTGGGAGTGCCAACAAATGCAAAAAACCATTCTTTGCAGTCATGAGGCACCTTATTCTTTTGAAAAAAGAGTAAGTTGAGCCTCTTGAACCCACCCCACCAGGGAGATTTCACCATACAGGGCCCAAATGCCTTTCCAAGCCTGACTTTGCAGCCATAAGGGCCGCAGGACCTCGATGTTTCATTTAAGGGGAAAATGAGGTTTTTAGGATCCTAAATGTTGTTTCGGATTCTGAATGGTGGCATTCTCATAGTCCCGAGAATGGTACCCCAGGCCTCACAACACTAGCTTGGTGCCGTAGACTGTGACGCTACATCTTAAACACACACACAGCACAACATTTGGCATGTTTGCTTAGAAGTAAACTCTCCTCCGAGGGATACGGGTGGCCCTGTGGTCTAAACCACTGAGCCTAGGACTTGCCAATCAGAAGGTCGGCGGTTCGAATCCCCGCGACGGGGTGAGCTCCCATTGCTCGGTCCCTGCTCCTGCCAACCCAGCAGTTCAAAAGCATGTCAAAGTGCAAGTAGATAGATAGGTACCACTCTGGCGGGAAGGTAAACGGTGCTTCCGTGCGCTGCTCTGGTTCACCAGAAGCGGCTTAGTCATGCTGGCCACATGACCCGGAGTACACCGGCTCCCTCGGCCAGTAAAGCGAGATGAGCGCCGCAACCCAGAGTCGGTCACGCCTGGACCTAATGGTCAGGGTTCCCTTTACCTTTTAAACCCCCCTCCGGTGTGTTCAGTATGCCTCAGATTGCAGCCTTAACTTGCTAATACAAACCACAAAACTTTTGCATTGCAAGGTCCTCGCCGCTTTTAAGGCTGTGCAAGTATTGCTGCTTTCTGTCTTTGAAAAATCATTTTTGTCTTAGGTCTTCTGGAGGGAAAAAGTGAAAATGTGCGTTAGCAGGCAAAAGGAGCTTACAGGAGCTCATGCTGGACTGAGCTGATGAAATTGTATCTGACTGGCTGGCGGGTAGCAAACTCTTTGCTCGGAGCCTAACAGGTGTGAAGGTGTTGCTGTTCTCTAGCCGCTCCGGAGGCTATAGCCCTCTGAGGCTTTCTTCCAAAGTGGCTTTCTCCTTTGAAAGCAAATCCGATGTCTCTGGGTCAGTGTAACCGAATTGTGTTGAGGACGAGCCTTGCAGATGAGGAGGAAAACGAGTGTGCGACTCAGGAGGGGAGGGGCCTTGGCGCAGTGGTTAGAGCCTCCGCTTTGCATGCGGAAGGTCCCAGGTTCATTCCCCAGCAGCATCTTCAGGCTAGGTTGGGAGACACTCCCTGCTTGAAACCCTGGGGAGCTGCCGATCAGTGCGGACAGTACTGAGTTGGATGAACCAACAGCATAAGGCGGCTTCCTGTTTGCAAAGGCTGCTTTGGGATGCAGCAACCAACACAGATCAGTTGTAGAGTTGGCGCTGACCTCAGGCTTGCATGGTCTTCGCTTCCCTTTCCAGGGGGTTTGGCCTACAGTTCTTAGCTGTCCCAACCTGCAGTTTGGAGGATTCTGAGAACTGTAGTCCAGAACCTCTGGAGGAAGGCTGACGGAAAACTTCTAGTCCTGGTTAGCAGCAAAATGCAGTTGGGTGCAGGAGTGCCGACTTGAATGAAATAGCGGAGCAGGTAAGCCCCGCCCCACATAATCATTCATAAGACACAGTTGTTGTTGTTGTTTAGTCGTTTAGTTGTGTCCGACTCTTCATGACCCCCTGGACCAGAGCACGCCAGGCCCTCCTGTCTTCCACTGCCTCCCACAGTTTGGTCAAACTCATGCTGGTAGCTTCAAGAACACTGTCCAACCATCTCGTCCTCTGTCGTCCCCTTCTCCTTGTGCCCTCCATCTTTCCCAGCATCAGGGCCTTTTCCAGGGAGTCTTCTCTTCTCATGAGGTGGCCAAAGTCTTGGAGCTTCAGCTTCAGGATCTGTCCTTCCAGTGAGCACTCAGGGCTGATTTCCTTCAGAATGGATAGGTTTGATCTTCTTGCAGTCCATGGGACTCTCAGGAGTCTCCTCCAGCACCAGAATTCAAAAGCACCAATTCTTCGGCGATCAGCCTTCTTTATGGTCCAGCTCTCACTTCCATCCATCACTACTGGGAAGACGCAGTGCATGCACACAATTTGAATGGCAATGCCCGTCAACTTGGGGGGACCCCCAGCCCCCTCAAATATTTCATGGTGGATCTTGGCACCTAGGATTTGGCTTTGTCTGGGCTTGGCATGGCCAGGTTCAGTAACAAGCCAAATAGTCCTAAGGAGAGCTGGTTGCAGGCCACCCAGATGGCAACCTCTGCTCCGCACTTGAAACAAGGAACCAGAATTGACAACTCCTAGAAGCTGTCAGCATGCAATGGTGGCCACACCCAGGTGAGGGGAGAGACTCCATCAGGCAAGGCCTCCTTCCACCTGCCTTGCTCTACCCTCTGCTTCTCAGTGTGTATTGTTTTATGTACTGTGGCTTGCATTGTTTTATTGATTATAGTTTAGATATTATTGTAACTGTTGAGTGGATTTCTGTTTAACTTCTATATGTTGATATTATTATTTTATACTATTCTAATGATTGTTGAATGTTACTTTTTTGATGGAGGTTGCCAATTTTAAAGTTATGTTTTATTATCACATTTTGCATTAGATTGTTATACGGTGTACATTTTTTGTTTCTTCAGTTTGTAAACCGCCTTGAGTATTGTAAGATAGAAAGGCGGTATACAAATTAAAAATGGTGATGATGATGAACTCCCTCGCCTCTCTTCAGTGTTTGAGGCCCCTTGGCCTCTTGTAATCTTCCAGCAAACGATAACAATTGCTGGGCGTCAGGGGAGGATTCGAACTGGGGCTCAGCTTCCTTTTTACAATCCCAGTCTAGTAGAGCTTCGGTGCCTGTCATGGAGGTGCCCCCCTCCTTCAGTCGGGGAAGATTCCTAGCTCAGTGGTAGAGCATCTGGGCCCAGCTTCACTCCCCAGTGTCATTTCCAGGTAGGGCCAGGATAGAAGCCTGCCAGAGATGCTGCCGGTCAGTTTAGTCCAGGGGTCAGCAAACTTTTTCAGCAGGGGGCCGGTCCACTGTCCCTGAGACCTTGTGGGGGGCCAGACTATATTTTGAAAAAAATAAGTAAATGAACGAATTCCTATGCCCCACAAATAACCCAGAGATGCATTTTAAATACAGTGCTACCTTGCTTCAGGTTACAGACTCTGCTAACCCAGAAATAGTACCTCAGGTTAAGAACTTTGCTTCAGGATGAGAACAGAAATCGCACGGCAACAGCAGGAGGCCCCATTAGCTAAAGCGGCACCTCAGGTTAAGAACAGTTTCAGGTTAAGAACGGACCTCCAGAATGAATTAAGTTCATAACCCGAGGTACCACTGTAAAAGGACACATTCTACTCATGTAAAAACATGCTGATTCCGCGGGCCGGATTTAGAAGGCAGTTGGGCCGGATCTGGCCTCTGGGCCTTAGTTTGCCTACCCATGGTTTAGACCAGCCTTTCTCAACCTTGGGTTGCCAGATGTTGTTGAACTACAACTCCCATCATCCCTAGCTAGCAAGGCCCAGAGCTCAGGGATGATGGGAGTTGTAGTCCAACAACATCTGGGGACCCAAGATTGAAAAACACTGGTTTAGACAGTACTGAGTTAGATGGACCCAATACCTGGATTGTTGACTTACAAGTTGCTACACAGGGCTGGATTTGTGCCCTGGCATTGTGCAGCAGCCCAGCACCAAGCCAAGGGAGGTGAGGGGTTCTATGAAGGATGGCAAATCTTGGGCTCTCCAGATAGTTCGGGGCTCCAGCTTCTGTTGTCCCTGACTGGGACAGATGGAGTCCAGAATCACCTGGAGGGCTGCAGGTTCCAGTGGCGTAGCGTGGGTTGTCAGCACCCGGGGCAAGGCAAGTAATTTGCACCCCCTAACCCGGGGCAAGGCAAGTAATTTGCACCCCCCGCTGCACTGTCCCTCCCCCAGATAGTCCCTCGCTCTCTCTCCGCACCGCACCGCACGCCTGGCACCCTCCCTCCACAGTGGGCGGCGACCCGGCGGCTCGGATCGGATTTGCACAGCCAGCACTGCAGTGAGAGAGAGAGAGTGAGCCAGGTAGGGGCAGAGAGCTGCGAGTGCGAGCGCGCCCCCCCCCAGATGTTGCGCCCGGTGCGGCCAGCCCCCCCTGCACCCCCCACGCTACGCCACTGGCAGGTTCCACATCCCTGGGTTAGATGCTAGGTCAAAGAGGTCTTCTCTTGGCAACCAGGTTGAGAGCTCTCCTCCCACCATTGCAGTTTCCAGCAACTGGTATTTTGAAGCATCGCTGCCTTTGACCATGGAGGCGGAGAACAGCCATCGTGGCTACTGGTGGCCTTCTCCTCCTCCCAGAATTTATCTGATCCTCTTAAAGCTGCCCAAGTTGGTGGCCCTCATCACCTTTTGTGGGAGTGAGTCCCATAGTTTATGCTCTCCATGACGAGCCCTTTTGCCTTGCAGGGCTCATCTTTGTCAGATGTCTGTGAGTTCTAGTGTTCCCACAGAGAATAAACTTTTCTCTGTGCCAGAGTTTGCCTCTGAATGTACCAGTTGCTACGGATCCCAACTGGGTGTTTATCATCCCCATCCCACTGCCCTGCTCCTGGACTTTCCAGAGGCACTGGGATTCTGGGCTGGCTAGAGCCCTTGGGCTCGGTCCGTCCGCCAGCTTCTCCGGAGCCGAGAACAGTGGCGGCGGCAAAGGAGGCAGCTTGCTGACGCCAGTAATGTATTCCCAGTCATGACACAACGTGGCAGCATGTCATGAACCTCTTTCCCCAGGGACCGATGGGCCTGTGATATTGGCTTTAACCCACAAAGTCTCCGGTTGGCGTGCAAATTCATCAGGCTTCCGATATTGCTCTTGGACCACTGAATAATTTACACATGCCACTGTCGGGCTGGGCCGGGTCATCGAAGTTCATGGGTTAATAACAGGGTGCGGTTTTTTTTCTTCTTCCTCTGGTGTGGTGTGTGTGTGTTTGTGTGTGTGTGTTGGCTGTCAGCAGCTGGCTTGATAACATATGAAAGAATCCTATTCTCTTGATTAGATTTTGAAATGGATCAATTTTTAATCAGCAGAACATCTGACCCACTCAATAAGAGTGTAGCATGGTGGCGGAAGGGTGGGGGTGGACGACGGAGACCGGTGGCGGCGGCGGGGGGGGGGGGGGAGGAGGAGAGAGGATTTTTGGCTTATTTACAGAGCGGTGGGTTTCTTCCTACGCAGTAGAGGCAAACGTTCGGGGCCGGAACCAGACCCCACCCTGAAAATAAAATTGACTGCAGGGCTTTAGAAAACAACAACAACAAATTCCTGACTCCCCAGTCGTCTGCGTTTGATCCATCTGTTAGAAAATCCATCGGTGCTGCTTAAGAGATAAGAGCGCCAACTAAATGTTTGAGTCCAGTTATCCATTCTTATTGACTCGCCAATTGGGAAATGCTGCTTAATGGATGAAGGGAGGGGGTGCCCCTAAGATGTCATCTAGCTAATGGGGCAAGCCTCTAGCGGGGCTCACCTTGGCATTCGCACCCTGAAGATTGAGCCTGAATCTTTGCAACCCTTGCCAGGTCTTTTTGTTGTCAAGTTTCCCAGACACGGCTTGGTCTGCCTCCGATCTCAAACATAAGGTCTAGAACCTTGAGATATATTTTTTTAAAAAAATGGACGACTGAAGATTCAGAGGTTTGCTTCTGGCACCGAAACAATGCCATATGTCATTATGGAAGACTCGTGTGTAGATCCCTTCAGGGCCCTGAATTCTCAAGTCCTGTTTCCAATACCCAATTCTCCTGAGGTGGACCGGCGGCCAGTGGGGGGGGGGGAGGTGTTGTTCTTATTTCTGGCATAAATTATTAACCTAATCGTAGCATAACTTAGTCCCATTTGCTCGCTCCTCAACGTTCTCCTCACCCAGCCTGTCAGTCCGACGCCACCCTTGAATTCAATTAAAGAGGAATATTTCAGCAATATGCATTCATCAGCAATATGGTGTTCCTTGTTTTGACAGCAAAAAGAAAGAGAGAAAGAAAGAGAGAGAGAGATTTTTGGGGTGGCTCTACTGTTTACCTCTTACTGGTTAACTGTGATGCGAGGGTAGCAAAACCTTCAAGGGATCTTCCACTTTTGAGATCCCTGGATTTGCCCTTACAGAGATGCTCTGCCCAGGCTCTTTGCGAAATTTTGTGCCTTCTTTGGCAGTGGGGGGGCGGGGGAGGCATGTGCAGAGCCAGAGACTTCAGGAGAATGGCATGTTTTGAGGAATGGGGAGACAGGGTTGATGGATTTGCTGGAAGCAACTGGAGGCATGGGGGTGGGGTGGCAGAACTGAAGATTCCTGCATAGACACCCCTCTCCCTGGTTTTCTTTTCAGGTGTGCTGAAGAGTGCCTGGACCCATTGGTGTGAAAGATGAGGGTTCAGGCAGGCAGGACTTGGGGGCTGTCGGCTTGCGGGGGTCCAGAAGCACGTGTGTGATATCAAACAGGCAAGGGTCAAGGATTTGACAGGGATGGGTGCTCGGGCAGCGCCCTCATGCCAGACGCCAATTGCTTGGCATGGGGCGTGAGCCTTAAGTGGCCTGGCAAGCAGGGTTGACCATCAGCTGGTGGACTCCTTAGTCCAGCTAGTATTGGAGCCTTGAGATTCACAATAAGGTTACCAGATTTTTTTCAATGAATCCGGATACATTTTTCAACTTCAATGGATTTTGTATGGGGACTGATTTGTAAATCTGGGGACTGTCCCCAGGAAATTGGGACATCTGGTAACCTTAATCCATGAGCACAAGACATCCATTTGGCCTAGCCTCTTCTTCTTCTTCTTCTTCTTCTTCTTCTTCCTCTTCCTCTTCCTCTTCCTCTTCCTCTTCCTCTTCTTCTTCTTCTGCCACCCATCTGACTGGGTTGCCCCAGCCACTCTGGGCAGCTCCCAACCAAATATTAAAAACACAATAAAACTTCAAACATTAAAAACTTCCCTGCGGGGGGTGGGGAAGAGATTTCCAGAAAGCAGCAGCTAGATTGGTGACTGGGAGTGGCTGCCGAGACCACATAACCCCGGTCCCGAAAGACCTACATTGGCTCCCAGTACGTTTCCAAGCACAATTCAAAGTGTTGGTGCTGACCTTGAAAGCCCTAAACGGCCTCGGCCCAGTATACCTGAAGGAGCAGTTCCAGCCCCATCGTTCTGCCCGGACACTGAGGTCCAGCTCCGAGGCCCTTCTGGCAGTTCCCTCACTGCGAGAAGTGAGGCTACAGGGAACCAGGCAGGGGGCCTTCTCGGTAGTGGCGCCTCCCATCAGATGTCAAGGCAATAAGCAACTACCTGACTATTAGAAGACATCTGAAGGCAGCCCTGTTTAGGAAAGTTCACTTTCAGCCTAACCTTGTGAGGATGAAATGGGGAGAGGTCTGTAGACTACCTTGAGCTCCTTGGTGGAAAGGCGAGATATGGATGGAATAAAATAAATTATCTGGAAGGTGGGGAGCAGGTTAGGGAGAGCGGCTTCCAATGGCTGAGCAGGAATGGCTAAATCTGAGCTGGAGTCTGTGGGTCACAAAGCAGGTTTTCAGCCAAATCCCCTTTCTCCACTCTGGAGCCAAAGCAGCAAAAGAATTCTCCGTGTGGGAAACACTTCCTCTAGAAAATAATACCAATAAAATAGCTTCTGTGGGCCAGTAGGTAAAGGTAAAGGGACCCCTGACCATTAGGTCCAGTCGTGGCTGACTCTGGGGTTGCGGCGCTCATCTTGCTTTACTGGCCGAGGGAGCCGGCGTACAGCTTCCGGGTCATGTGGTCAGCATGATTAAGCCGCTTCTGGTGAACCAGAGTAGCGCACGGAAATGCCGTTTACCTTCCCGCCAGAGCGGTACCTATTTATCTACTTGCACTTTGACGTGCTTTTGAACTGCTAGGTTGGCAGGAGCAGGGACCAAACAACAGGAACTCACCCCGCCGCGGGGATTCAAACCGCCGACCTTCTGTGGGCCAGTATGTTTCAGAAATGAACCCATTCAGTGCCATGCTGTGACATACCTCTTAGCTTTCCTGACTTCTGCTTGACCAGCCCATCTAGGTGACCAGCCTGCTTTGAGGAACACCTAGAGGTTGGGTTGGAAGGTGCCCCCCCTGCGCCCGCAGAATGTAGGTTTCCGCAGCACTGCTCTTATTTTGGGGGGGGGGTATTGATTTCACCCCTCCAAAACCATTTCCCAGCACTGCAAGGTGTGGTGCTTGAAAGCCTACAGCGCCTCGCATACCGAGCCTTTTGGGTCAGATCCGGTCCTGCTCTGAGGGTCACGAGAATGCGGGGAGAAGCAATCTGGAGATGCACTTTGAGTGTGTGCAGTCCTGGGGGCCTCGAGTGGGAGAGTGTCGGAGGGCGTGGGGCACTCGGGGAGAGCATTAGCAGCGATCAATTCCAGCTTCAAGATGCGCTCTGCGCTGAAAAGACACCCACTGCTCCGACTTTGAAGGCTCGCTGGGAACAGCCGCGCTTTTGAGGTTTGCTGCAGCCGCTTTGCAGAAATGCCCTCCCCTGGTTTTGTCAGAAGGAAGGGGGGGGGGGGAGAGAGAGACATAAGAGCAGAGGAAGCTGGCTTAGATGGATGCTGGGGTCCATCTACCTCAGTATTGTCCACACTGGCTGGCAGCAGCTTGCCAGGGTGTGGGTCAAGAAGCCTCTCCCATCCCTGCCTAGGGATGCCATTGGGTTTTGAACCTGGGTCCTTCTGCCAGGCAGTGCCCTTTCCCTGTGTGGCCTTCAGATGCCACAGGACTCCAGTTCCCATCATCCCTTGCTGTTGACCTTCCCAGCTGGGCCTGGTGGGATTTGGAGTCCAACAGGTCCCTAAGGTAAAGGGACACCTGACCGTTAGGTCCAGCCGTGGCCAACTCTGGGGTTGCAGCGCTCATCTCGCTTTACTGGCCGAGGGAGCCAGCGTACAGCTTCCGGGTCATGTGGCCAGCATGACTAAGCTGCTTCTGGTGAACCAGAGCAGCGCACGGAAACACCGTTTACCTTCCCACCGGAGTGGTACCTATTTATCTACTTGCACTTTGATGTGCTTTCAAACTGCTAGGTTGGCAGGAGCAGGGACCGAGCAACGGGAGCTCACCCCGTCGCGGGGATTTGAACCACTGACCTTCTGATCGGCAAGTCCTAGGCTCTGTGGTTTAACCCACAGCTCCACCCACGTCCCTAACAGGTCCCTTACTCCTAGTCTAAAGGAACAGGAAATTGGGCAGGCTACAGAGAACAGAATACCAGCGAGGGGAGTTGAGGAAAATATGGCGTGCATAGAGAGAAGGGGGGACTGATCTGTGTCCCAACAGCTTATAATAAATATTCTGGAGTGGAAGAAGAGGGGATTAAGCCTGGGGGGATGCATGCCATTGTGCCAAAGAACCCCCCCCTGCCCCCAGCAATTAAAGTAGCAGATTAAAACGACTGCAGCTCAAAACTTAAAAAGCCTGGAAGAATAAAAAGGAAGGCCAAAGCAGTAGCAAAGTTGGGGCCAGGTGAGTCTTTCTGGGGAAGTAGCTCCATCTGTGGGCCGCCACCACCACTGAAAAGGCCCTGCCTGCAGATGCTCTGCCACTGAGCTGCAGGCATTAAGTTGACATTTTTCACTTTTTCCTAGTCTAGAGTCATGGACTGGCTGGAAGCAGATGAGTGGTGGGGGACACTGGCCAGGGAACCCCAAAGGGAACCCGCAGGGGAGTAGTGGTGGGACAGTGGTGGCTCCTTATGGGGTCCTTGCCGCGGGATCACGTTCATGCAGTGCTTTACCAGCTGCACTGGCTCCCGGTGGAGTACAGGGTCAGGTTTAAGGTGCTGGTTTTGACCTTTAAAGCCCTATTCGGCCTAGGACCCTCGTACCTACGGGACTGCCTCTCCTGGTATGTCCCGGGGAGGACTTTAAGGTCCATAAATAACAACATTTTGGAGGTCCCGGGCCTCAAGGAGGTTAGATTGGCCTCAACTAGGGCCAGGGCCTTTTCAGTACTGGCCCTGACTTGGTGGAACACTCTGCCACAAGAGACTAGGGCCCTGCGGGACTTGATATCTTTCTGCAGGGCCTGCAAGACAGAGGTGTTCTGCCTGGCTTAGACTCTGACCCCTTATATGGGATTTGATATATAAATTTTCCCTTGGTTGTTTTTTTGTTGGCCCATGTGGGACCAGCATGGATAGCTGGCTCGTGTGAATATCTGATGTTTCCTCCCTTTGTGGTCTTGATTTATGGGCTACTACTAAAATGAGGCTGCATTTTAAGCCATATTTCAATTAACTAGTTTTTTTTTTGGGGGGGGGTTCCTATTACATTTTATTGTACAGTGGTACCTCAGGTTAAGAACTTAATTCATTCCGGAGGTCCGTTCTTAACCTGAAACTGTTCTTAACCTGAGGCACCACTTTAGCTAATGGGGCCTCTTGCTGCCGCCACGCCACCGGAGCACAATTTCTGTTCTCATCCTGAAGCAAAGTTCTTAACCTGAGGTACTATTTCTGGGTTAGTGGAGTCTGTAACCTGAAGCGTCTGTAACCTGAAGCGTCTGTAACCCGAGGTACCACTGTAATTTATATTTGGTGTTAGCCGCCCTGAGCCTGGCCCTGGCCGGGGAGGGCGGGGTATAAATAAAAAATAGTGATGATGAGTGGTCAGAGGGAGAAGGAGGAGCAGACTGGGAGGAGGAAGAGGAAGCAGAAGGGGTAACAGGGTTTAGTGAGCAGAAAGAGGCTGTGGCAGAGAGCATTCCAGAATCAGAGCCAGAGGCAGAGGCTGGAGAGGAGGGGGGGCAAGAAGCAGAGATAGAATCATAGAATCATAGAGTTTGAAGGCAGCCTTGTAATAATACAGTGGTACCTCAGGTTAAGTACTTAATTCGTTCTGGAGGTTAACCTGAAACTGTTCTTAACCTGAAGCACCACTTTAGCTAATGGGGCCTCCTGCTGCCGCCGCGCCACTGGTGCACGATTTCTGTTCTCATCCTGAAGCAAAGTTCTTAACCTGAGGTACTATTTCTGGGTTAGCGGAGTCTGTAACCTGAAGCGTATGTAACCTGAAGCGTATGTAACCCGAAGTATCACTGTAATAATAATAATAATAATAATAATAATAATTAATATTTGTACCCCGCCCATCTTAGAATCATAGAATCATAGAGTTGGAAGAGACTACAAGGGCCATCGAGTCCAACCCCCTGCCAAGCAGGAAACACCATCAGAGCACTCCTGACATATGGTTGTCAAGCCTCTGCTTAAAGACCTCCAAAGAAGGTGACTCCAACACCTTCCTTGGCAGCAAATTCCACTGTCAAACAGCTCTTACTGTCAGGAAGTTCTTCCTAATGTTTAGGTGGAATCTTCTTTCTTGTAGTTTGGATCCATTGCTCCGTGTCCGCTTCTCTGGAGCAGCAGAAAACAACCTTTCTCCCTCCTCTATGTGACATCCTTTTATATATTTGAACATGGCTATCATATCACCCCTTAACCTCCTCTTCTCCAGGCTAAACATGCCCAGCTCCCTTAGCCGTTCCTCATAAGGCATCGTTTCCAGGCCTTTGACCATTTTGGTTGCCCTCCTCTGGACACGTTCCAGTTTGTCAGTGTCCTTCTTGAACTGTGGTGCCCAGAGTCAGGTTGAGGAAGCAAGGTTATCTCCCTCTTAACTTCACTGACACCTTGTTGAGTTATTGCTTACCTGACCCCAGCCCTGACATCTACCGCCTTTGCATAGACTTGGACTCCCAGCAGGGCCAGGGTTCAGGAATGATGAGAATGGGAGTCCAGCAAGCCCAAAGTCCAAGATCACCCAATTAGACAAGTTCTTAGAGGATGCAACCACTAGTCCTGATGACTGTATCCTACCTCCAATTGCAGACTCTTTCTTCCGTAAATATATATAAAATATTGAGGCGCTTGCAACTGTCAGGGAGCTGGGAAGGAGGCTTGAGTGTTGTGCGTGTGGCCTTTCCTACTGCTGGTTTCGAACCTCTGAATGGAGACATTCCCCATTTTTACAGGCATCTCCCGTTCTTCTTGTGCACAGCGATGAATGCCTCTTTTAAGATGATGCGGAGGCAGATGCCTGCAGTGTTTTAGAAACAAGTGTCTTAGAAACAAAGAATGTGTTTTCCATTGCTGTGTAAATTGTGTGCAAATTTAAGCAAGGAGCTGGTCGGTGAACCAACTAAACCCCATGTTATTAATTGATTCCACAGTTATTTAATTGCAGAGTGGTCCTATTCAAGATGCTTTTAGTTCTCTCTCTCTCTCTCTCTCTCTCTCTCTCTCACACACACACACACACACACAGAGAGAGAGAGAGAGAGAGAGAGAGACTGTGTGTTAGTTGGGCAGTTGAATGGAACTGACTTTTTGCCTTTTGTGGAAAATATGAAGGCTCCAAGGAAACTGGCGGTCTAATTAAATCAGCAATTAGATGTATTTTAACGCTTACAGTTTTGGGGTGACGTGATTATCTAGCATTTTCTCCACCTGGAAACATTTGGGGCTGCTCCCTCTTTGCTTTGCATCCCAAAGACACAAGGGCTTTTTTGTTGCTTCCTCTTAAGACTTTTTCCACGTAAAGAACAAAGGCAAAACTTCTGTAGCCCTGAAACAGCTGTAGAGAAATCGTGCTGATGATGTTTTGTCAAAGCATATATCATAGAGTTGTAAGGGAGCCTGGAGATCATCTAGGGCAACCCCCTTTTCCAATGCAGAATCTGGAGTGTGAGATGCAATCATAACATTCCTGACAGATGACCCATCCAGTCTCTGCTTAAACACCTCACCGAAGGAGAGCCAACGATATTTTTCTATATTGAATAATAGAGTGCAATTGTGATGTTATTAATTAATTAATTCAACTTGTATATGTTTAAAAATAAAAATAAAAATTATTACCGTATTTTTCGCTCTACAACACGCACCCGACCATAACACGCACGTAGTTTTAGAGGAGGAAAATCCGTAGGCATTCCACCCATAGGCATTGCCTCCATAACACGCACAGACATTTCCCCTTATTTTCTAGGAGGGAAAAAGTGAGTGTTATGGTGCAAAAAATACGGTATTTCATTTTAAATTACCAGTGAATGAGAAATGATTTAAAATAGTGTGGCATAGCTGGTTGAGGGGAAAGGTTTTTGGAAGGCAGCCCCGAAAACTTTTATATTTTGGCCCCTTGTGGGTTGACCACAGATCCATGCGGTCCTCAGCCCAGAAATGGTTAACTGCCCCTGGTTTATGGATGAACCTCAGCAAGTCTGACTGAAGGACCAAGCTCACTTTCCCCTTCCCTCTCTGGCCAGGAGGAGGAGGAGGAGATTTGCTGAGATGGCTCCAGTTTCAAAGAACCCCTGGTCAGCATTCCGTACACACCAGGGAACCCTGGTTTAAAACAAACTTTGGCTTGTTTAATACACCAGCTTCGTAAACTGTGGTTTGACTCTGGCTTGTTTTGAAATTGACCAGGGTTTGCATTGGACTAGGATTCCCAGCTGATAGGTAACACTAGCACTAGATCTCTAGACCAGGGGTAGGCAACCTAAGGCCCGTGGGCTGGATGCGGCCCATTCACCTTCTCAATCCAGCCCACGGATGGTCCGGGAATCAGCATGTTTTTACATGAGTAGAATGTGTCCTTTTATTTAAAATGCATCTCTGGGGTATTTGTGGGGCCTGCCTGGTGTTTTTACATGAGTAGAATGTGTGCTTTTATTCAAAATGCATCTCTGGGTTATTTGTGGGGCATAGGAATTCGTTCTCCCCCCCTAAAAAAATATAGTCCCCCCCCCCAATGGTCTGAGGGACAGTGGACCGGCTCACGGCTGAAAAAGGTTGCTGACCCCTGCTTTATACAGTACAGTGGTACCTCTAGTTACAAACTTAATTTGTTTCGGAGGTCCGTTCTTAACCCAAAACTGTTCTTAACTAGAGGCGTGCTTTCGCTCATGGGGCCTCTTTCTGCCACTGCGCTGCCGGCACACAATTTCAGTTCTCATCATGGGGCAAAGTTCTCAACTCGAGGTAACTCTTCCAGGTTAGCGGAGTTTGTAACCTGAAGCGTTTGTAACCTGAGGTGTTTGTAACCCGAGGTACCACTGTATACAGAAGGACAGATCTCTCCCCGAGAGGCTTGCAATGTAAAATTGGACCCAGGGTGTGGGGACAGCAACAGAAAGGGCGTCAGGCTATATGTGATAGTTTCACTTGTATGATTACTGTTACCCATTAACCCTCCTTCCAAAATATTTGACATTTTAAAACTGGATGTGAGCTCGTTCCCTCCTGGGGATTTTGTGCTTGCTATAAGCCCCTTGATACTCCATGCATTTAGTCACCGTTAAAATGGAGAATGACTGGCCTGGCCAGAATTTGCAATCCATGCTATGTACATGTCGGACATATGTTTGCAGAGTTGGATAGATGGGGATGGAGTCTACTCGTTCTCCCCACCGACCTTTTCCCCTTGTGGTAACAAATGAACTCCTGTCCGGAGTTAACACAGAGCTTGGTGCTATTATAGCAGCATCAATGCAGAGTTTTAAGAAACATTCTGCAAGACAGAAGTACTCAAGTAATGACCGCCGTAATGGCTTATTATCCCCTCTCCCTCGTGTCAGCGGGAATGCAAGATATACCAGCTCCTGATTAAAAACATTAGTGACTTCAGGAGGTTAAATATGCATATTATATCATCCCTGGTGTTTTTATTTTCTCCAGAGCAATGGAGAGCCCGAGATTAAAAGAGAGCGCGTCTTGACAATAGTGGTACCGGTTCAAAATTGCAAAATAATTTTTTGCAATATATAATTTTGAAAGTAAGTGCTTGTTTTGATTCAAGTGATTGAGCGCCTGTGTAATTGAAATGTTGAGTTAGCTGTTTGAAGGTAGCTGTCTGACTGGGGTTATGAGGCTTGAACAGGCAACTGTGCAGCAAAGGTGGGGAACACATACCCCCCCCCCGGAATGTGGGCCTGGGGCTAGATCAGTGGCGTAGCGTGGGGGGTGCAGGGGGGGCCGGCCGCACCGGGCGCAACATCGGGGGGGCGCGCTCGCACTCGCAGCTCTCTGCCCCTACCTGGCTCACTCACTCTCTCTCACTGCAGTGCTGGCTGTGCGAATCCGAGCCGAGCCGCTGGGTCGCCGCCCACTGTGGAGGGGAGGGTGCCAGGCGTGCGGTGCGGTGCGGTGCGGAGAGAGAGCGAGGGACTATCTGGGGGAGGGACAGTGCAGCGGGGGGCGCAAATTACTTGCCTTGCCCCGGGTGCTGACAACCCACGCTACGCCACTGGGCTAGATATCATCAACCCTCTCGGTTGCCTCCCCGCCCTCCAACACCAGGTGCTCAGTGGAGATGGAAATATCTACCAGTCTTGGTTTCCTCAGCTTCGCATTTTCCCAACCTTAAATTTCCTTCATTTTGCAGCAATTTGTGATTGATGGATTTAAACTCCTCATGAAAATTCACCAGCATTTTAGTGCAAAGTTCTCCTGAAGCCACATTTTTATATGTGATCCTTACTAATGTACACATTTTTGCAAGCGGTTTTCCCTAATACTATGCTTTTTAAATGTTATGTTCCCTAATGTCTTCATTTCAATGCACACTTCCCCAGAATGTATGCCTTTCTGCAAACATTGTTAGGAGAAACCACATCGCAAAATTCAGGTAAGTGTGACTTGCGAAATATAGCTGCGTTTTGGTGTATGTATTGTTCTGGAAAGTGCAAAATGGATAGAATCGTCTTTAAATGTGAGCAGAGTTGGATTCCATCCCTAGTGGGAAGGGGAAAGAGCTTGCACACAGTATGGGACTGCATCTTCTTTCTGCGAGAAAATCCACCGCTGAAAATCAAAGCGGAAGGGAACATGCCTCACCCAGCTTGGTAAAGGTAAAGGGACCCCTGACCATTAGGTCCAGTCATGACCGACTCTGGGGTTGCGGCGCTCATCTCGATTTATTGGCCGAGGGAGCCGCCGTACAGCTTCCGGGTCGTGTGGCCAGCATGACCAAGCCGCTTCTGGCGAACCAGAGCAGCATACAGAAATGCCGTTTACCTTCCCGCTGGAGCGGTACCTATCTATCTACTTGCACTTTGACGGGCTTTCAAACTGCTAGGTTGCCAGGAGCAGGGACTGAGCAACGGGAGCTCACCCCGTAGCAGGGATCTGAACCGCCGACCTTCTGATCAGCAAGTCCTAGGCTCTGTGGTTTAACTCACAGCACCACCCGCATCCCTTTTCAAGCTAGTAGCTGGTTGCGAATCCTGTGGGTCAGTTTTGCTAATTTCGCCTATTTGACCATCTTTGTCTGCCACTCCTTCACAGTTGGTAATTCCTCTGTTTTCATTATAGTAAAGGTAAAGGGACCCCTGACCATTAAGTCCAGTCATGACCGACTCTGGGGTTGCAGCGCTCATCTCACTTTACTGGCCGAGGAAGCCGGCGTACAGCTTCTGGGTCATGTGGCCAGCATGACTAAGCCGCTTCTGGCAAACCAGAGCAGCGCACGGAAACGCCGTTTACCTTCCCGCTGGAGCGGTACCTATTTATCTACTTGCACTTTGACGTGCTTTCGAACTGCTAGGTTGGCAGGAGCTGGGACCGAGCAATGGGAGCTCACCCCGTCACGGGGATTCGAACCGCCGACCTTCTGATCAGCAAGTCCTAGGCTCTGCGGTTTAACCCACAGCGCCACCCGCGTCATCCAGCTTGGTATTCCTTGCAAATAAGCAGAAAGTTGTCCGTGCATCTTGCAGTTGCACACACAATTACATTTCTTGAAGTTTGAAGCTTTAAATGATTGTAAGAAAGTTCAGCTGCGTGTTGGCTTCATTTCCCCCCAAGATTCCTAAATTCTTTCCCCCTGTTGCACGTCCAGGACAAATCAAGGGTGGTGGGGAGCTTGCTGCACTTCTTCCAGGACCCTGGGTCCCAAACCAGTGATGTTCCAGATTTGACTTCCCACAGATCCTTGTGTGGATGTTTTTTTAAAATAATATTTATTAGAAGTTTTATAGTTACGGGGGGGGGGAAGTATAAGAAAAAAAGCAATAAAAAGTTAACAAACAATACATCGAGAATAGAAAGAAAAAACATCAAAACAACCCCCCCAAAAAACCCATTTAAAAACACATCCAATTTCCATATCTTTATCTTTCATTTACTTGTTTCCTCGACTTCCTCACACCTCCCTTTTTTGTATTCTAGTTCAAATTAGCTAATTCAGCAAATCCTTTCCCTCTTTCTCAATTTTTTGTTCTATAATTTGTCTTAACACAGTCTAACTTTAAATTTTCCACTTTAGCCCATTAACAATCAGTTTTTGCTTAATTCTTTATAACATTTCTGCTAAAACCATATAATTTCGTTCCAGTATTCTTCTAATATTCCTTAATTTTGCAGTATTTCTGTAAATATACTTTGAATTTTTTCCAATCTTCTTCCATCGACTCTTCTCCTTGGTCTTGGATTCTGCCAGTCATTTCTGCCATTTCCATATAGTCCATCAGCTTCATCTGCCATTCTTCCCGGGTGGGTAGATCTTGTGTCTTCCAATACTTTGCGATGAGTATTCTTGCTGCTGTTGTGGCATACATAAAAAAGGTTCTATCCTTCCTTGACACCAATTGGCCGACCATGCCCAGGAGAAAGGCCTCTGGTTTCTTCAAGAAGGTATATTTAAATACCTTTTTCATTTCATTATATATCATTTCCCAGAAGGTATTAATCCTTGGGCATGTCCACCAAAGGTGGAAGAAAGTACCTTCCGTCTCATTACATTTCCAACATTTATTATCGGGCAAATGATAAATTTTTGCCAGCTTGACTTGTGTGGATGTGAGGCACGACCCTACTCACTCTGTATATTCTGGGAGATTACCCGTTGGTGAAACATTTCCTTATGCATCCTGCGTGGAGGACAAAAGTTGGAAAGGGGGTGCATGTTTGGTGCTGGGTGGGGAGAAGTTTGTCCTTTTCCTGCCCGCCCCCCCAGGTGAAAAGGCCCTTTGAGACCACCTCCCTGTTTCTCACCGAAACGCCCTTCTGCCTGTCTGTATTCTCCCTTTTCTGCCATGTGACAGCCACTGTTACCGTATTTTTCACTCTATAAGACGCACCAGACCACAAGACGCACCTAGTTTTTGGAGGAGGAAAACAAGAAAAGAAATATTCTGAATCTCAGAAGCCCAAACAGCAAGAGGGATCGCTGTGCAGTGAAAGCAGCAATCCCTCTTGCTGTTCTGGCTTCTGGGATAGCTGCGCAGCCTGCATTCACTCCATAAGACGCACACACATTTCCCCTTACTTTTTAGGAGGGAAAAAGTGAGTCTTATAGAGCAAAAAATACGGCCATTCCAGCTTCTGGTGCATGCCCCATTCCGGAGGCTTTTATTTCTTTGCGGCTGAAAAGCATTGATGCTGTGTGCAGCGAGAGCCTTTTGTGTGGAACTTAGGTTCCTGAAAAATTTATTTACTGCTACTGTGATCTGCAGGAGTGAACTGATGTTTATCTCTAGTAGTTCTTGCCAGGGAGAAAGCGGGGGGGGGGGGGAGAAAGCGGGGAGCAATGAATTCCTCTCTCCCAACCCCTTGAGAGGCCTTTTAAATAAGCACCTAATAGTAGCCTCTGTGATGGCCGAGCGGCTGGCTTGATAGACAGCACACGGAGATATTATTAGCCATAAGCTCACTTCATCTTTCGCTCGCCTTTTCAGAGGATGCATTCTGTCTTTACGGCTGGTGCGTCCTAGACCCACCAAGTATTTGAAGCTAAGCAAAATTATACCGGCTGTTACCGCTCCTCGGTCGATAATACTGGGAAGCACGCACGGCTCTTGAACAGCTCTTTCCCAGCTCACCTCCTGACACGGAGCGGGTCCCATCTGTGCAGCCGCAGCTCAGAATTGAGCTGGTCAAAAGAAGCAACTCAGCTTCTTCCGAGAGGGCAAGGTCTCCGGCCAGACCCAGGGCAGGGCGCTGAGTCCCACTGAGTCCAGGTTTTTTAGTAATAAAAAAATAGCAAATCATTCTGTGTCAAGGACCACAAAACGTGCATCAAAAAGGAAAGGCTTGCTGTTGACATGCGAATGTGCGCATAGTGTGCTCTTTCCTTGGCTGTGCATGATTTGTGGTATGCCCCACAGAGAAACTTACGGTCTTCAAATAAAAACATCTCGAAGGTCCCAGGCCACAGAGAAGTTAGGCTGGCCTCAACTAGAGCCAGGGCTTTTTCGGCCGTGGCTCCGATCTGGTGGAATACTCTGTCACAAGAGACCAGGGCTCTGCGGGACTTGACATCTTTCCACAGGGCCTGCAAGACAGAGCTGTTCCACCAGGCCTTTGGCCAGGGCACAGCCTGACTCCCTCCCTCGGCAATCTTCGCGGAGCTCTGGCCCAATGGTTGCCAGTGGCTTGAATTAATTAATTTTATAATGAATGATTTTAGAGTGTTGTTTGTGATGTACTTTTGTACTGCTTTATTGTTGTTAGCCGCCCTGAGCCCGGCTTCGGCTGGGGAGGGCAGGATATAAATAAAATTTATTATTATTATTAATATTATTGTTCAAAGACCGCAAGCAGAGTGGTCCGTCTATTCCAATATAGTCGTACCGCGGAAGTTGAACGGAAGTCCGTTCGACTTCCAAAACGTTCAGAAACCAAGGAGCAGCTTCCGATTGGCTGCAGGAAGCCATCGCAACCCCCGGAACCCGCGTTGGACGTTTGAGTTCCAAAAAACGTTTGCAAACCGGAACACTCACTTCTGGGTTTGCGGCATTCGAGAGCCAAAACGTTCGACTCACAAGGTGTTTGACTTCCGAGGTACGACTGTACCTGGATTCCAATTTGGCCACCCAGATGCCACAGCCCTCTCCTTTAGCCATGGGATGAGGCACAAGGAATTGAGTGGAGGCATAGATGCCTTTCTGCTGATCATAAGGACTAGAAACTTTGTTTTTGTAACTGAAAGCTGGGCTTGTCAGGATGCTGATTTGTCTATTAGATGTGGAATACTTATGAAGCTGCTTTATCCTACCAGAGGGGTGAGAGGCCCCAAGCCCTGAGGCAAAATGGTCTGGCCCTCATAAGTCCCCTCACCTGCCTTGTTTTGCATCCTGTGTATTTTTCCCTGGCTGCAATGTGTCTCTGAACTCACTGTGAATGCCTCTTCCTCACCTGACTGGAGGATGGGCAGCTGTGTGTGTAGAAACTGGTATAAGGGGAAATGCTTGCTTAGCCCATGTCTGCCTCTGGCCCTGCCCAGAGAGGCACGTAGGGCTGGGGCGGAAAAAGACTCCCTACCCCATGATGCCTAATAATAATAATAATATTTTTTTATTTATACCCTGCCCATCTGTCTGGGTTTCCAGCATAATATTAAAATACAATAATTCATCAACTATTAAAAGCTTCACTAAACAGGGCTGCCTTCAGATGTCTTCTAAAAGTCAGTTTATTTCTTTGACATCTGATGGGAGGGCCAAATATATGTAATAAATGTTCATAAATGTACCAAGCAAACACGTACATAAATATATAAACCACATGTCTGAAACCCCACACGTTTATTACACCACCCAGTTGCAGGCCACCAGACGAGCTTGCTGGATCAGGCCCAGTGGCCTACCTAGTTCAGCCTCCTGTTCTCACAGTGATCCACCAGATGCCCAACCAAAGAAAAAACCCGCCAGCAGGACACAAGAGCCCTCTCCCCTCCTGCGCCCTCCAGCAGCTGGTATTCAGAAGCATTGCTGCCCCCTGACTGTGGAGACAAGAGAATAGCCTCCATGAATTTGCCCAGTCTTCTTTTAAAGCCATCCAAGTTGGTGGCCTTCACTGCTTCCTGTAGCTGGGAGTTCCACAGTTCAACTATACACTGCATGATTAAGCATTCTCTTTTAACTGAGAGCCAGTGTGGCGTAGTGGTTAAGAGCGGTAGTCTCCTAATCTGGGGAACCGGGTTCACTTCCCCGCTCCTCCACATGCAGCTGCTGGGTGACCTTGGGCTAGTCACACTTCTTTGAAGTCTCTCAGCCCCACTCACCTCACAGAGTGTTTGTTGTGGGGGAGGAAGGGAAAGGAGAATGTGAGCCGCTTTGAGACTCCTTAAAGGGAGTGAAAGGCGGGATATCAAATCCAAACTCTTCTTCTTCTTCCAAACTTTCATGAATCCTCCAACATTCAGCTCACTGGGCACCCACAAGTTAAAGCATTATGACAGAGGGACAAAAACGGTTCTCTACCCTCTTTCTCCATGCCCGGCATAATGTTTTAAACTGCTATCGTCTTGCATCCTTTCTTCAGAGGGAGTCACTCCATCCCTATGATAATTTTGGTCACCCTTTTTTCCTGAAACTTTTCCCGCTTTGCAAGATCTTCAGTTGCAGCACCAAGCAGCAGCCTGTTGAATTTTGCAAGAAGCTGCTAGATGCCTCGGAGGGAGGAGGCAGGGCCCAGGCCTGCGTTTTCCGCTAGCTCCATTGATTTTGAGCCGGCGCTGCTGCCTCCTTCTGGGTCAGAGGGCAGGACTTGGCCCCAGGACGGCAGCCTGTGCTGGAGGCTGGGAGGAAAGTACGAACCGCTGATGGGCTGAGGTGGAATTCCTTGATTTCTTCACAAAGGCCCTTCACTCCTCTGTTCGCTGGGCTGGATGGAAAAATGGTTCTTGGGTCACTTTTTTGTCAAGCCTGCTTTCCTTCCTCCTCAAATAATCTGAGACAGGAAGAAAGGCTCCTTTCCCGCCCCCCCAAAGTTAGGAGGGGGCATTGATAAACAGTTGAAGCAAACAAGAGGCTTGCTAAATGGCCACAGCCCCCCCTCACTTTGCTCTTCCAAGCATCTCGTGTAGCAGATTTTGCAAAATTGGAGATGTTGAGGCGCTGCATGTCAACGGGTCCTAAATAGGTTAACAGTGAGGAAGTGGATTCTCCCCCTCCCCCTTGTTGTGAGGGCGCCTTTGGGGGGTCTTGGAGAATGCAGCTTTTAAGATGCAAAATCGGGCTTGTCTTTCATTAGTCTCACCCCAGGGGCTCCTCAAGCTGCAGAAAGGAAAAGGGAAGAAAAGATCTCGAATTGGAGTCCTCGCAGGGCCCTTTGCTCTGTGGCGCTTCTGGCAGGCCGCCGGGTAGAACATCGCATCCGCTTTGCCCCTCGCCAAAGCTGGGACTCCTTTGCGGGGGGGCAGGGGGTGTGTTAATAGTCCAGATTCATTACCAGGGAAGTGATGGATTCATTGCCCTGGTGTGCGTTTTGCACGATCGGGAAACGAGCTTGTATTTGATTCGTTCGCCGTAGCTCTGTTTGCGCTGGAAATCTTCCCTGGATAGCGTTGTGAGTAGCGTTTGCAAACCCTCTCCTTTTGGGCTCTTTCTGTGCAATGTTGACTCTGCGAGGAATAGTTTTTTGGTAAGGTGAATTACCTGACAGATGCACTGCTCTGTGATTTTCTCCCTATGCCTCCGTAGAATCACGCCGTGCATGAGAATTGAAACAGTAATTGAATCATCTGAAATGTGCAAATGCGCTCTGATACATGCCTTAACGTAAAAGTATGAAAATCGTTTTTTTAAAACAATTGAAACAATATGGGTGCACACACACACACACACACACACACACACGGGCTAACTCTAGGAATGCTGCCCTCTGGAGTTGCAGGGGTTAGGGGAGCCCTGGGCGAGTGACCCATAGTGGAAGTCCCCATAATGAAGAGGGGCAGAGCATGAAGGGATTTCATCACGCCGCACCTGGACACTGGTGCTCTTTGCCCATGTAGGAATGATATGATACAATATGATAATCTTTATTGTCATTGTCCCATACAGAACAATGAAATTGAAAAATGTACATCAGACATTCAAAACCAACAAGCCTGCTATCCCTGCCTGTTTACCCCCCTAAAAACTCTGATACCCCATAATTAAATACAATATACTCCCATAGAGACTACCTTACACTGCGTTTAAAACCAAAATCGCATTTGGATAGGAACTGTTTCTCAGATGGCTAGTCCTAGTCTTCATAACCCTGTACCTTCTTGCAGAAGGCAGAAGCTGAAAGAGATCATTTCCGGGGTGCGCACTATCCTGCGCTATCTCTGCAGCTTTCTTATGGCACCTGGAAGCATAGGTTTGATCCAAGGTGGGAAGAGTGCACCCAATTATTCTGTCTGATGATTTCTTCCCCCACACTTGTCATCCTTTGGGGAGTGGGCCTTGTGGAACTGAAGAAAAGAAAGGTGAGCTCCCCCTCCCCAAATTTTATATGCACAACGGTCCTGCGAGGTGGGTTAGTGTGGGAAAGAGCATCGCTGACCCACAGTTACCCATGCAGACACTGATTTCTGAGGCTCATGAGGGATTCGAACCTGTGTTTCCTAGCCTGAGAGTCCAACTGCTCTGTAATCCTGGGTTTCCCTGAATGCGTTGAAGCAGCCTGGACCCGCCCCTGCCCTGGTTTTTATTTTGGGGGTGCACAAACCACCTGCTTGGAAACATAGAAGCTCTGGATGTTGAGCTTCAGCGATTTCTGAGGCTGCTATGTATTTCTTTCTTTTATTGCTAGCGCTGTGCTCTTTTTCTCTCCACCCGCCCAGCCCGCCTGCCTTGCTCCCCAACGACTTTCATTCCCGCTCTTGAGTGTCAAAAGAGATTACCGCAATGTTAGGTGCTGCAAAGTTCACATTATCAGCGGAGACCTTAAAACAAGTGAGT
The DNA here is from genome assembly GCF_965153285.1 of Podarcis tiliguerta. Taxonomy (NCBI): domain Eukaryota; kingdom Metazoa; phylum Chordata; class Lepidosauria; order Squamata; family Lacertidae; genus Podarcis; species Podarcis tiliguerta. Next base: position 7,038,343 of record NC_139541.1, read on the forward strand.
TGTTTAGCTAGGCTGGTTTCGAGGTTTGTCGTTTGGGTTTGGGAGAGGAGGCAGGTGGGGAGAGGGAGGTGTGGGGGTTTTTTTTGTTCATTTTGCTCCCCCTCCAAAGGAGCTCTAACATGTTTGCAAAATGCAAATGTCTGTTGTGGGGAGGGCATCGCTCTGAGCGTGTCCCCAAGAGATGCCATCAAGGCACAAAACCCTCTCCTTCCCTCTAAAACTTCAATGCATTAGCTCCTCAGTTTGCATGCTGTGATGGTGGCAAAGTTAAGAGCCCCCCTCCCATCTTCCATCCATTGATTGCAATTAGTGCAAAGGATTAAGGGGTGGTTGACTAGCTGAGTGAGACCAGGGCAGTGGCAACTGGTGGTGGCCACAGACCCAGACCCCATGTTCTCTGCTTCATCGATTTGTTGTTTAGGTTTTGCCTAACTTTTCCCCTCTGAAAAGATTCTCTTTGGAAGTTCTCTTCTCTCAGTTGTAACTTTTTCCGTGGGGAATTTCTTCTGCCTAGCCTCCAGGTTGCCTTCCAGATGCCAGATGGAGCCATTGCCTTGAGCCTAGCAGCGCTGTCTCCATGCAAAATATCCTTCCTCCTCAGCTTTCAAAATTCGCTAGGTGCCAGGTGCATTTTGCGACCAAGTGAAGATGCCCGGGCACCAGGGTGGAACTGGAGGTGCCTGACTGGGGATCCTCTGATCTGGACTGTTTTCACACCCCAGCAACATGTTCTGTAGAATTCCATCCATTATATTTTACCTGCACAATCAGAATGAACTTCAGGAACCAAAAAGTTGTAATGAAAAATATGACTTTTGAGCTGTCTGGCCCAAAAATGGCAACTAGGCATTCCAATTAGGCGACTGTAATCATGGATGCGGGTGGCGCTGTGGGTTAAACCACAGAGCCTAGGACTTGCTGATCAGAAGGTTGGCGGTTCGAATCCCCACGATAGGGTGAGCTCCTGTTGCTCGGTCCCTGCTCCTGCCAACCTAGCAGTTTGAAAGCACATCAAAGTGCAAGTAGATAAATAGGCACCGCTCCGGCGAGAAGGTAAACGGCGTTTCCGTGCGCTGCTCTGGTTCACCAGAAGCGGTTTAGTCATGCTGGCCACATGACCCGAAAGCTGTACGCCGGCTCCCTTCGGCCAGTAAAGCGAGATGAGCGCCGCAACCCCAGAGTCGGCCATGACTGGACCTAAAAGGTCAGGGGTCCCTTTACCTTTACCTATGGACTCGTTACCTGCCATTTTGTGAACTGCCCCAGGATCTTCAGTATGCACATTTTATAAACAGCAGCAATCTTTTCCCACAATCCACCTGGGAGCAATGCTTTATGACAGGACAGCATCATTTCACAGTGGACTTCTAAGGAAATAAAATGGTGGCTGCTGGAAGAAAGCCCTGTGACTAGCCAAACAAGGGAGCAATGTTGGCCGCCTCCTTGCCGCCTTCTTCTTCTTCTTCTTCTTCTTCTTCTTCTTCTTCTTCTATTTTCACTTATAGACCACTTACTACCTAAAGATTTCAGAACAGTTTACAGTGGATAAATACATCAGCATATGTGCCCAGTAATTAAAACCACGTCAGATGATTCATATAACAAAACAGATAAACAATAATTCATAGAATCGTAGAGTTGGATTGGTCATCTAGTCCAACCCCCTGTATTGCAGGAATGACAGATGGCCATCCAACCTTTGCTTCATTGTATCCATGAACAAACAAAATCCCTCACTGCGAGAAGCAAAGCTACAGGGAACCAGGCAGAGGGCCTTCTCGGTGGTGGCGCCCTCCCTGTGGAACGTCCTCCCATCAGATGTCTTCTAAAAGTCAGACAGTTGTTTATTTCTTTGACATCTGAAGGCAGTCCTGTTTAGGGAAGCTTTTCATGTTTGAAGTTTTATTCTCTTTTTTAATGCTCTGTTGAAAGCCGTCCAGAGTGGCTGGGGAAACCCAGCCAGATGGGCAGGGTACAAATAATAAATTGTTATTACAGGGGAATTTTATTTAAAATTGCAACCAACACATCTGTACAATCGCTCACCTAATCTCACCCATGGTCTTCACAACATCTGAAGTCTTTGGGGCCTCATTTCAGAGCTGTGTCTTGTGGCAGCCTTTTGGCTGTGTTAGAACTGGCATATCGGCTCCAATTTGTGACCAATCCTTTTTGTGACCTCTGACCTTGGCCTTCAGCCACCCTCAATAGCTCTTGGCCTTGCTTCTCCTCCCGCCCCTTGGAAGCAGCTCCACTCCTGCCCCCCCCCGACATCTAACTGGATGTCACCACTGGTCCCACCACCATGTCTCTCTGTGCCGTGAGAGCAACCTTTTAATTACACTTTATGATCATTGCTGGCAGCTGCCAGTCATCTTTTGACAAGTCCGCAAAGGGGTGCTGTCAGCTGGGATCAAAGCAGCTCCGTTTACACGGTGGCATATCGGTGGGCCAACACTGTGTGTGTTTTCCTGAAAATACCGTATTTTTCGCTGTATAAGACGCACCAGACCGCACGTACCTAGTTTTTGGAGGAGGAAAACAAGAAAAAAAAAATTCTGAATCTGAGAAGCCAGAAAAGCAAGAGGGATCGCTGTGCAGCGAAAGCAGCGACCCCTCTTGCTGTTCTGGCTTTTGGGATAGCTGCGCAGCCTGCATTCGCTCAATAAGACGCACACACATTTCCCCTAACTTTTTAGGAGGGAAAAAGTGAGTCTTATAGAGCAAAAAATATGGTAATCCTTTCTTTTTTGAAAACGAGATTTTTCAAGGAAGCGGTGAACACTGATTCAATTTGTCTCTGGTGAGACACCTCCAGCAGCAAAAGCACTCTGTGTTTAATGCTGTGCATGGATGACTTTTGACCCTTCTAGGCGCTGGTTCTCCTTGCGGGGAACCCAAGCTTCACGTGCGCTGCATGAGCATTGTTTGTGCTGGATTCCACGGGGCTTCACCCACCTCTGCTTGTGGGGAGGAGTTCCCAGGTGGCGCATTGGGTTCTGCCACTTCCGAAATGCATTTATGAACGCCTCTGCCTGAAAAATTGCTTCCCGTGTGCAGTTGAGAATATGAGATGTGGATTTGAAGTTGGCAGCAGTGGGGTGTTAACATATTAAAGATAAAGGGAAAGGGAATGTAAACTCTTTTTTATATATATAATATTTATTGCTTTTTGAACAATTTAAACATATCAAAACCAAACAAAAACAAAAAAAGAAAAAAACAATACAATACAATACAATACCATATAAAGACACTACATAACACTAAACACATTAAACTAACAAAACCGAACAAAACAATTTAAAACACTCAACCAATTTCAATATCATATCTTTCATTCACTTATTTCACCGACCTCCTCACACCTCCCTTTTTGTATTCCACTTCTGTCAAATGTTTCAGCAATTCCTTTCCATCTTCCTCTGTTATCTGTCGTATAATTATCTTAACACATTCTAACCTTATTTTACTTTTAAAATTCCATTAATCTATTTATACTTAAATCCTTATAACATTTCTACTAAAGCCATATAACTTCATTCCAACATTTTAACATTCATTAATTTTGCAGTATTTCTGTAAATAATCTTTAAACTTTTTCCAGTCTTCTTCCACCAACTCTTTTCCCTGGACTCGGATTCTGCCAGTCATTTCCGCCAGTTCCATGTAGTCCATCAGCTTCATCTGGCAAAAGGGAATGTAAACTCTCCTAAGCAAAGAAACTTGCTAACGCAAGTTAAAGGTAAAGGGCCCAGTCGTGGCCGACTCTGGGGTTGCAGCGCTCATCTCGCTTTACTGGCCAAGGGAGCCGGCGTACAGCTTCTGGGTCATGTGGCCAGCATGACTAAGCCGCTTCTGGCAAACCAGAGCAGCGCACGTAAACGCCGTTTACCTTCCCGCCGGAGTGGTACCTCTTTATCTACTTGCACTTTGTGCTTTCAAACTGCTATGTTGGCAGGACCAGGGACCGAGCAACGGGAGCCAGCCACGACTGGACCTAATGGTCAGGGGTCCCTCCTGCTTCAAGGGCACCTCGTTCCTGGTATCATCAGTTGTACCTGGGGCAAATGAGGTATGGTTTGCCCTGGCCCTTTCCCCTTCATCGGCTTGATCTTGCAGCATGAACTTCGTCCAACGCGGGTGTCTGTCTGCTGATGTACAGCGACCCCAGAAAATGGTCCGTGACCTTTGGTTGAGGACGAGGCCCTGGCCAGAGGCTAATTGCGGCTTAGTAATTGAGGAGTGTTAGTCAATAAGCCAATGAATCAAATTGTCCGCCTATAGGATAGGTCTTTGATCTGAACAAAGAGGAGAACGCCTGGATGGCTGGGAAAGTCCTTGAGAGGAATTTTGTTGTCGGGGAAAACGATGGACTCCCCAACCCAACCCAACCCGGCCTTTTGTGTGTGGGGTGTGTGTGTGTGAAAAGGCTTTTTGCCCTAATTTTTTTGTTCTATAACTATTAGCTCAGCATTTTAAGATCTGCAAGGGAGAGGGTCTCACTCTTGATCCCACCAGTGCGCATCATCTGTTCCGCAGGGATGCAGGCTAGATCCTATTCTGTGGCAGCCACACCCACCGACCCCCTATGGACCTCCCTCCCCATGGAGGTGCATTGACATATTTTTGCCCACAGTTAAAAACCCATTTTTCCAAGCCTTTAGGGAGCGGGCGATTGGGAATACTGTTTCTGCCTTTGCTTGCTGGAAGGCGGTTGGAGGATGGATGGCGGCTAACAGATTGAGGTTGAATCCTGACAAGACAGAAGTACTGTTTTTGGGGGACAGGAGGCGGGCAAGTGTGGAGGACTCCCTGGTCCTGAATGGGGTAACTGTGCACCTGAAGGACCAGGTGTGCAGCCTGGGAGTCATTCTGGACTCACAGCTGTCCATGGAGGCACAGGTCAAATCTGTGTCCGGGGCAGCTGTTTACCAGCTCCATCTGGTACGCAGGCTGAGACCCTACCTGCCTGCAGACTGTCTGGCCAGAGTGGTGCATGCTCTAGTTATCTCCCGCTTAGACTACTGCAATGCGCTCTATGTGGGGCTACCTTTGAAGGTGACCCAGAAACTGCAATTAATCCAGACTGCGGCAGCTAGACTGGTGACTGGGAGTGGCTGCCAAGACCATATAACACCGATCTTGAAAGACCTACACTGGCTCCCAGTACGTTTCTGAGCACAATTCAAAGTGTTGGTGCTGACCTTTAAAGCCCTAAATGACCCCGGCCCAGTATACCTGAAGGAGTGTCTCCACCTCCATCGTTCTGCCCAGACACTGAGGTCCAGCGCCAAGGGCCTTCTGGCGGATCCCTCGCTGCAAGAAGCCAAGTTACAGGGAACCAGGCAGAGGGCCTTCTTGGTAGTGGCGCCCTCCCTGTGGAACGCCCTCCCACCAGATGTCAAAGAGGAAAAATAACTACCAACTTTTAGAAGACATCTGAAGGCAGCCCTGTTTAGGGAAGCTTTTAATATTTAATAGGTTATTGTATTATAGTGTTCTGTTGGAAGCCGCCCAGAGTTTGGGAAACCCTTGGGAAACCCAGCCAGATGGGCGGGGTATAAATAAATTATTTCTTTATTTCTTTATTTCTTTCTTTATTTATTTCTGTTTATTACCATTTTTACATGAGTCTTTGACTGTCTTATCTTGAGTTGGAGTGCCTCCCCAGGGGAAGGAGGGGGTAAAAATATAACAAATGAAGAAGCTCAAATGTTTCAGGGGGAGGGGAGCTGTCCTGGTCTCCTCTCCCTTGTCTTGGAGCATTGCAGGGCTGAGGTGAATGTGGCCTGGTATTTCCCAAGCATTCGGAAACTGGCAAGCCCCAGTTTGGTGTGTTCTGTATCTTTGTGTGGAAAATTCCTCCCTGTCTTTTCTAAGTGCCCCATAGAAAGAAGCCACATTGGGGGGGGGCTGTGCAGAGTCCTGAAGCAAGCAAGGCCTTCTTCCAGGTGTTCCCATTGTTGTCTGAGGGGCAAAGGTAGATGGTAATGGGAGGCAGGGCCTTTTCGGTGGTGGTGGCCCATTTCTGGAGCTCCTTCCCCAGAAAGACTCACCTGGCCCCTACTATGCTCCCTCTTGGGCCATCCTTTTTATTCTTCCAGGCCTTTTAAGTTGTGAGCTGCAGTCATTGTACAGTGGTACCTCAGGTTACATACACTTCAGGTTACATACGCTTCAGGTTACACACTCCACTAAGCCAGAAATAGTGCTTCAGGTTAAGAACTTTGCTTCAGGATGAGAACAGAAATTGTGCTCTGGCGCCACGGCGGCAGCAGGAGGCCCCATTGGCTAAAGTGGTGCTTCAGGTTAAGAACAGTTTCAGGTGAAGTACGGACCTCTGGAACGAATTAAGTACTTAACCTGAGGTACCACTGTATAACTCTCGTCAGCATGTGCTGGCTGAGCCTGATGGGAGTTGTAGTCCAGCTCCGATCTAGAAGGCAGCAGCTTGAGGAAGAATGGATTATGGAGCAGGCATTCAATTTTTCCCAGCTTCAGTACAGAACAAAGAGAACTCCAGGACAACTTTGCTAAAGATCCTCTGGCTTGGAACGGGTTATATTTCATTCGTGTTTAAATTCATGTTTTCCGTGGTTGTGTTGTCTTGAGGAGAGTTTAATTGGTGGCAAATACGTTAAATTTAAAAAGGAAAAGGAAAGTCACATTACTCCCCCCCCCCTTTTTCTATTTTGGGGGCTGAGATCACTTGCAAATTCCGTCTGAGCAGCTGCAGCGGTGTCACAATGGCAAACTGAGCAGATTAGGTTAATGAAGTAATTGGGTTTATTTGAAGGAAATATTGTTTCAGCCATATGCCAAAAGTTGCAGACTTTGAAAACTGTACAACTTGGTGTGGGTTTTTTTTAACTGCTAAAAAAAAAAGTCTCATTTTGCAACCTCTTCTTATCGTTCTCTTTATTTTGGCCAACTTCCTTGTACTGTTGATTTAAATATGTTAAGACTGTTAACCAGTTTAAAGGATTTTTAGGCGGATTGGTTATCTGCCTTTTAATGGATGGATAGGTTTTCAATTGAAATCAATTGGCATATTGCAAAATAAAAAATAAAAATGTGTAGCTCAGTGATAAAGCGTTTGTATGCAGAAGAAAGATCCCAGGTTCAGTCCCCATAAATTATACCTATAAATTGCTGGGTACAGTTTATTGCCTGAAGCCACTGCCACCTGAATCCACTGCCAGTCAGTGTAGGCCGCATTGCCTAGACCAGTGGTTCTCAAAGGGTGTGGGCAGCAGAGGGACAGCAAGGACAATCAAAGAAACATTTAAGCATTTCAGTGTAGTATAGTATGGAATTTATATTGCAGAATATAGACAGATATCTTTTCAAAACGAGAGCAAGATTTTGCATTGATAAGGAGATGAGAGTTTGTTTGTCTCCTAAATCAGACCTAATACGAATGAGATTTCCCAGCAAAAGCAAGTTCACACCTCTCATTGAGTTTGTATATATACATATATATAAGAGGCTTGTTTCTAATGATATTTTGGGAGTGATTCATGTTCTTATGCAACTGCTTTGTTTTATACTTCCTGGATGTCCCATGAACATATCATAAAGTAGTTGTCTTGGAAGATGTTTATCACCCCAGATATGGGGTGATGTCTATTACTTGCTTAGTTATTTTACATATTTCTCATATGGCTGTTGTCCAGAATAGTTGGATTTTGGGACACTCCCACCACATGTGGAGGTATGTGCCTGTGGAGGTGAACCCTCTCCAGCATTTGGGTGAGGTTCCTGGGCGTATTAGCGCTAGTTTTCTTGGTGTTAGGTACCACCAGTAGGTGAGTTTCAGAGTGAGTTCTTTTCTTGTCCTTAATACGGATTTAAAGGGGGGTTTAGACCATATTCTGGTCCATTGAGTGGGGTTAATCTCATAGCCTATGTCATTCTCCCATTCTTTTTTGATTGCGTCTAGGGGGTTTGTGGGATTTTGTAGTAGTATTTTGTATATTGCGGATACCATCTCTTTACCGTTTCCCTTTGTTGTTAGGAGGAGGTTTTCGAAGGTTGTCAGGGGCCTAGTTGCTGCTGATTTTACTGTTGGGTTGTTTATGAAGTAGTTGTGTTCTCGCTAGAAATCAAGCTCTGCGATTAGTATTTCCCTTTTTGTTTTCCAATGTATTTCTTACCAATGAAAAAAATTAGTGTGGCGAGAGCAAATTTTTATTCTGAAAGTGTGGCTCAGAGGAAAAAAGTTTGAAAACCACTGTGCTAGATAGATGCAGGGTTTGACTCAGTGTAAGGGTCAAAGAATAGGATCATTGACTATTAGAGGGGACCCCATGGGTAATGTAGTCCAACCCTTGAAAGATAGTGGTGTCTTTGTGCTGAATTTGAAGTACAGTGGTGCCTCGCAAGACGAAAAGAATCCGTTCCGCGAGTCTTTTCGTCTTGCGGTTTTTTCGTCTTGCGAAGCAAGCCCATTAGCGGATTAGCGCTATTAGCGCTATTGGCAGTTTAAGGGCTATTAACGCCTATTAAAGGCTTAAGGGATTAGCGGTTTAGCTGCTAAAATGCTTTTAGCAGCTTAGCACTTCAGAAAAAGGGGTTTTGGAGCAAAAAAAAACCCTCAAAAATTTTCGCCAATTTTCGTCTTGCGAAGCAAGCCCATAGGGAAATTCATCTTGCGAAGCGCCTCTGCAAACGGAAAACCCTTTCATCTTGCGGGTTTTCAGTCTTGCGAGGCATTCCACTGTTCATTAAGGATTTAGGATAATTCACCTCAAAAATTTTAAAAAGCCAGATGACTAAGTGGAAGGAATTCCAAATAAGGCTTCCTTCCGTTCAGGACAGATAAAAGAAAGTACTTTTCATGCAGCGCATGGAAAAACCATGCTAAATATCTTCATAGAAGCTTACGAAAACCTTGGCCTATCACTCAACATTGGAAAAAACCAAAGTGCTGCACCAATAAGCCTAGGGCTTGCCAATCAGAAGGTCGGCGGTTCGAATCCCCGTGACGGGGTGAGTTCCCATTGCTCGGTCCCTGCTCCTGCCAACCTAGCAGTTCGAAAGCACGTCAAAGTTCAAGTAGATAAATAGGTACCACTCCGGCAGGAAGGTAAACGGTATTTCCATGCGCTGCTCTGGTTTGCCAGAGGTGGCTTAGTCATGCTGGCCACATGACCTGGAAGCTGTACGCCGGCTCCCTCGGCCAGTAAAGCGAGATGAGCGCCGCAACCCCAGAGTCATCCACGACTGGACCTAATCGTCAGGGGTCCCGTTACCTTTTAACCCCTCTTCAGCACCACAAATCCAACTCAATGGTATAACATTGGAAAATGTTGATAACGTCTCCTACCTGGGCAGTTATCTTTCCACAAGGGCCGACATTGTTGCCGAAATCCAGCATCGCCTGAGCTCTGTGAGTGCAGCTTTCTCCTGACTGAAGTGCAGAGTGTTTGAGGACCGGGACATTAGCAGGGAAACCATGATGCTTGTTTACAAAGCTATTGTACTACCAACCTTACTGTATGCTTGTGAAACGTGGGCAACATATAAACACTATCTCCCACTCCTCGAAAGATTCCATCAACGGTGTCTACAATAAATTTTACACGTCATTTGGGAAGACAGACGAACTAATAACAGTGTACTGGAAGAAGCAAAGATTACCAGCGTTGAAGCAATGATTTTTCAACATCAGCTTCGTTGGATTGGTCATGTTGTGTGGATGCCGGATTATCGCCTTCCAAAGCAACTATTCTATTCTGAACTTAAAAATGGAAAGCGTAATGCTGGTGGCCAACAAAAGAGGTTTAAAGACTGTCTTAAGGCAAGTTTTTAAAAACACCAACAATGGAGAAACACTTGCCTGCGAGCGCTCCAACTGGAGAATAGCCTTTACCAAAGGTGTCATGGGCTTTGAAGAGACTCGAACTCAGGACGCAAGGGAGAAACGTGCTAGGAGGAAGGCACGCTTGGCAAACCCTCACCATGATCAACTCCTGCCCGGAAACCTATGTCCCTACTGTGGAAGGCCATGTGGATCCAGAATTGGCCTCCGCAGTCACTTACGGACTCATTGTTAAAACCGTGTTTATGGAAGACAATCTTACTTGGCTACGAGCGATCTCCAAAGAAGAGTTGAACTATGGAACAGGAGGCAGTGAAGCCTTTAAAAGGAAGCCTTTTAAAAAGGATTGGACAGACTAATGGAGGAGAGGCCTGTCAGTGACTACTAGCCACGATAACTGGGGCAGCAAAATTCGTTTGGTCCTTGCAAATCCAGAGGAGGGCAACCAAAATGGTCAAAGGCCTGGAAACGATGCCTTATGAGGAACGGCTAAGGGAGCTGGGCATGTTTAGCCTGGAGAAGAGGAGGTTAAGGGGTGATACGATAACCATGTTCAAATATATAAAAGGATGTCACATAGAGGAGGGAGAAAGGTTGTTTTCTGCTGCTCCAGAGAAGCGGACACGGAGCAATGGATCCAAACTACAAGAAAGAAGATTCCACCTAAACATTAGGAAGAACTTCCTGACAGTAAGAGCTGTTCGCCAGTGGAATTTGCTGCCAAGGAGTGTGGTGGAGTCTCCTTCTTTGGAGGTCTTTAAGCAGAGGCTTGACAACCATATGTCAGGAATGCTCTGATGGTGTTTCCTGCCTGGCAGGGGGTTGGACTCGATGGCCCTTGTGGTCTCTTCCAACTCTATGATTCTATGATTCTATGAAATAGGTAAAATGTGGGGACTTAACATGTTTACACTGAGTGGTGCTTGATTCTGTTCGATTTTTAAAATTGCTACAGTGGTACCTTGGGTTAAGAACTTAATTCGTTCTGGAGGTCTGTTCTCAACCTGAAACTGTTCTTAACCTGAGGTACCACTTTAGCTAATAGGGCCTCCCGCTGCTGCCGCACGATTTCTGTTCTCATCCTGAAGCAAAGTTCTTAACCCGAGGTACTATTTCTGGGTTAGTGGAGTCTGTAACCTGAAGCGTCTGTAACCTGAAGCATCTTTAACCTGAGGTACCACTGTCTTTTAAGTTAGAAAGTCGGAAGGTGGCTGTCTATAGAATGCTGGGAAGATGCTTGCAGAGGGGGAGGAAGGAGAGAGAGAGAAAGGACGAGGGGCTAACGTGACTGCGATGAAATGGATGTGCCTGTGTGTTTTATCGCTGCATTATAGTTTAAAGGGACGTGGAAATAAAATCTCATAAATCATCGTCCGGTCTCTCAACAAGCACGAGAGAACCTGGCATCAGCCTTAATCTCTTTGCAGCCAGATAGAATGGCTCTGCACCCTTTCAGAGCCTGAAAAGTTTGTGTGTGAAGAGGATTAACCCCTTCCATGGATCCCCCCCCCATATTGCAACGGGATAGCCTGTCTACTCCAGGGGTCAGCAACCTTTTTGAGCCGTGGGCCGGTCCACCGTCCCTCAGACCATGTGGTGGGCCGGACTATATTTTGAAAAAATAATAATGAACGAATTCCTATGCCCCACAAATAACCCAGAGATGCATTTTCAATAAAAACACACGTTCTACTCATGTAAAAACACCAGGCAGGTCCCACAAATAACCCAGAGATGCATTTTAAATAAAAGGACACATTCTACTCATGTAAAAACATGCCGATTCCCGGACTGTCTATGGGCCGGATTGAGAAGGCGATTGGGCCGCATCCAGCCCCCAGGTCTTAGGTTGTCTACCCCTGGTCTACTCCCCTTCTGAAAACTTTGAAGGGTTCAAAGAACAGGCGAAGCAGCTTGTTCCTCCATTTTTTGAAAGCTACATTTGAAAGGGGGTTGCGTGTGCAGGTTTGGTGCAATTCTGCTGGAGGGGAGAGCGTTGGGGTTCGGTGCCAAACTCATGAGAATCTTAGCTTTCCAAAAGCAAGTTTATGAACCATATGAAATGAGGTTCAAAACTGTCCAGGCAATGCCTGATGAAATTTCAGAGCGACTCCAGTTTATATTATTTATTTCATAAAATTTATATACCGCTTGATCGTAAAAAACAACAACACACACAATCCAAGGCAGTTTACGAACAATGAAATTATCAGTAAAAACAAGAGCAAGTATTTGAAATAACGAGAAAATGATTAAAATCAGCTATGAGCTAAAACCAGATTAAAACACATATCAACATTCCACATACATTTATGTAGGCTTGCCTAAACAGAAATGTTTTGCACAGGTCCGCCTGGTCTCTGTAGGCAGTGTGGTTACTGCCACACTAAAATAGATTGATTTTTTTACAAGTGCGGAGTCAGTATTATGTGGCACCTGCTTGTTCTCCTTCCCCACAGAAACATGTGATTTGAAATAGTCACAACTGCATAAACAACCATGCAAAGCAAGATTATTTCCATAATCTGCGCCGCTTTTCCAAGCGCGGAAACCGGCATGTTTGGGATTTTTGTGGGGAAGTTCTGGCAGTTGGGTTAGCCCAAGGTGCAACTCCTTGAAGAAACACACTTCTTGAAGATTGCAAGTTAAAGGAACTCTTGATGCTCAGGAAATTGTTGGACTCCCAATCCCATGAGTCCCAACCTGCATGGCCAATGGCCAGGGGTGAAGGGAATTGTAGTCCAGCAACATCTGCAGGGCCACAGGTTCCCTGGAGTACAGCCTCCAGTACTCAGATATACTGGCCCTGAACGTGGAAGTTCCACTTAGCCATTACTGCTGAGAGCCACTGATTGACCCGTCTCTTCTCCATAAATTTTCCCCTTCAAAGTAGAGAGTAAGGAAACCTGTGTGTGTGGTCCCGGGAGCTAACTGAGAGGCGAGGTCTGAGTCCAGTCCGAGGTTGATGGTGCAATATGAAGGCAGTCCATAGAAGTTGAGGCTGGGTGCAGGGCAGGGAGTCGGGTGAGGTCAGGAGCAGGTCAGGGATCAGGCAGGAACAGGCAACCAACAACGTTGCTCCCGCAACTTGGGACTGGGGCTGGCCGGCTTTTATCTGCCCCAAGGCCTAGGGTGGCCCCGATCCTCTGGTGACTCGCCTCTCCTGGCCTGGAGGCGAGCACTCCTCCTGCGGGAACTTAGTTCCCTCCGCCTCTCTGCCCTGAGGCTCTGCAGCTCAGGAGAGGCTGGAGGGTTACCGGACCCAGAGGCAACCTCCTCTTCCTCTGACGAGACTGAGAGTGGAGCACCTGCAGGCAATGGGTCCTCCATCACCTCAGGAGCCAGAGCAGACTCAGCTGGTGCCTGCACCTGAGGACCCTTCAGGCTCATGCCCCAGCCCCGGCTCAGCTGGTTCTGGAGGCGGGGCATCCTGTGCAGGCTGGGATCCCTCAGGTTCAGCATCTGAGTCCAAATCCCAGGCTGTCACACTATGGCTTTCCAGGCTTTTGGACTCCCACTCCCATCAGCCCCAGCCAGCCTAGCCAAGGATGATGGGATTTGGAGTCCATTACCATCTGGATGGTTCCACGTCCCCATCCACCCCCACCCCCCGGGTTAGGGTGTAGCCACCAGGTGACATAAGGAGCTGCTTTGCACCAAGTAAGAACATGGGTCCATCCACCTCAGTGCTGTCTACACGGACTGGCAGCAGCCCTCCAGGGTTCCAAGAAGGGGACAGTCCCAGCCCTAGTTGCAGATGCTGGGATTTGAAACTGGAACCTCCAGCATTCAACACAACTGCTCTGCCGCTAAGTGACGGCCCTCCCCCCTGTTTTATGGTGTTTTGTGGGGTGGGGTCCTTGATAACCCTCTCCTCCGCTATGAATTTACCCAATCCCTTTTCAAATCCATCCAAGTTGGTGACCCTTGTTGCCTCCTGTGGGAGTGAGTTCCATAGTTTAACTCTGCCCTATGTGAAGAAGGAGGGACACGGGTGGCGCTGTGGGTAAAAGTCTCAGCGCCTAGGACTTGCCGATCGAAAGGTCGGCGGTTCGAATCCCCGTGGCGAGGTGCGCTCCCGTTGTTCGGTCCCAGCGCCTGCCAACCTAGCAGTTCAAAAGCACTCCTGGGTGCAAGTAGATAAATAGGGACCGCTTACTAGCAGGAAGGTAAACGGCGTTTCCGTGTGCTGTGCTGGCTCGCCAGATGCGGCTTTGTCACGCTGGCCATGTGACCTGGAAGTGTTTGTGGACAGCGCTGGCTCCCGGCCTCTTAAGTGAGATGGGCACACAATCCTAGAGTCTGTCAAGACTGGCCCATACGGGCAGGGGTACCTTTACCTTTTATGTGAAGAAGGACTTGAATACCGAATCACCCAACATCCGCACTTCATTTTCATATGGCGCAATTAAATCCTGTAACGATTTACAGGCGTCTTTCAGCCTGCTTAATCGGAGGAGACTTGGTGCTTTCGCTGTTTATTAACCTGTGCTGAAAACCGAGATTCCGTTTCCCCCTCCTTCCTCGTGGGGGGCGGGGGGGGGCGGAGGAGAGACCCAGCTTTGGCATTCATTAAAACTGAGAGAATTCTGTAACGACAATTGAAAACCACATGGTATTTGGCGCATGAAATGATCTTTGTTCAGTTTGCCATGATAGCTGAGAAAAATGAGGAGTGGACTGGGTGGGAATCTGATCTGCCAGTTCAAAGGGGTAGGTGTTTTATGTACCATACAGTGGAGCCCCACCCCCTAATAATCAGCTAAATTGGGGGGGGGCAGCATTCATTCATTCACAGTATCTGGACAAAGAAAACCCTTATTTTGGAGAAGGGGCACTCAGGTGTGAGGGAGAAGTTTCGCTTCATTCATCGAAATCTTTGTGGCTGAAATGAGTATAATCTTTGGGAATATTCTAGGAACAATAAGCAGTGGTTCTGTGGCTGTGGTTTTCAATATTTGGGGGGGGGGGCAATCAAAAGTTTCTCCCCCCTCTCAAAATATTAGAACTCAGCAGGGTCCCTGCTGGAAGATTCAAGACAGGCAAAAGTCAGTAGGCCCACACACAACGCATAGTTGAAACCGTGGAAATAACTCCAAGCAGGGTAGTCGCTGCCCTGAACCTGGATAGCTTTAAAGACTAGTTTCTAGCAACGATAGCTATGGCCTTCTCCATTAGCGGCGGTGTTGTTTCCAGTTGTTGTTACCAGAACTGGTGTTCAAAGCGGGGAGAGCAGTGTTACCTTCGTGTCCCGTTTGCAAGCTTCCCATAGACCTCTGGTTGGCCGCTGTGAGGGGATTGGGACATGGGTGGCGCTGTGGTCTAAACCACTGAGCCTCTTGGGCTAATAATAATAATACAGTGGTACCTTGGGTTGCAGATGCTTCAGGTTACAGACTCCACTAACCCAGAAATAGTACCTCAGGGTAAGAGCTTTGCTTCAGGGTGAGAACAGAAATCACACGGCAGCAGCAGGAGGCCCCATTAGCTAAAGTGGTACTTCAGGTTAAGAACCTTTTCAAGTTAAGAACGGACCTCCGGAACGAATTAAGTTCTTAACCTGAGGCACCACTGTAACAACAACAGCAACAACAACAATAATAATTTATTATTTATACCTCGCCCATCTGGCTGGGTTTCCCCAGCCACTCTGGACTGCTTTCAACAGAGCATTAAAAACAGAATAAAACTTCAAACATGAAAAGCTTCCGTAAACAGGACTGCCTTCAGATGTCTTCTAAAAGTCAGACAGTTGTTTATTTCTTTGACATCTGCTGGGAGGGCGTTCCACAGGGCAGGCGCCACTACCGAGAAGGCCCTCTGCCTGGTTCCCTGTAACTTGGCTTCTTGCAGGGAGGAAACTGCCAGAAGGCCCTCGGCGCTGGACCTCAGCGTCCGGGCAGAACGATGGGGGTGGAGATGCTCCTTCAGGTATACTGGGCCAAGACCATTTAGGGCTTTAAAGGTCAGCACCAACACTTTGAATTGTGCTTGGAAACGTACTGGGAGCCGATGTAGGTCTTTCTTGACTGGAGTTATGTGGTCTCAGCGGCTTACCATCAGATGGTCGATGGTTCGAATCTGTGCAATAAGGCAGAGTATAAATAAAAATAAATATACTATTAAAGCCTAGATTTTTATGGGAATGAAATGTGTGTTTGAAGAGAATGTCTTCTTTTGTTTTGAGATGTGTGTCTTGCAGAGGGTGCCATTTTGGAAGAGATATTCCCTTTCTAAATGGGGGTTGGAGTGTAGCAATCTCTGGAGGGCCCCATCCTGGCTATTCTGAGAACAGAGATGTCTCTTCAAAGGGGTTTCCTGTCACCTGCACTTACTGCATTAAAAAGAGAATGAGAAGAATCCGTTTCTAGGTTCAACTGGGAACACCTATTTTAGTCTATTAAACGGTTCTTAAGTGATTAATCAGACTGATGAACTTACAGAACTTCAGAGTTCTATTTTTAGCTTAGTACCAGAAACGTGCAAGATTTGGAGCACAATGAAGGAAGAGCCGTTCCCCCCCCCCCTTCCAGGAATGTTCACAATTGTTGGGCAGGACTTGTCGGCTCTCCTTGAAAAGGAGAAAAAAACCAAATCAAAATCAAAATACTGCACTGAAGTCATTCTGAGCCGAGGAAAGCTTTGATTTTCAAACTTGGGTGCACTAATTGCTTTGAATTGATGCAAATTGAGCCTATTACTATTACCTTCCAGATTAAGCAAATACGTGTTTACTACAAAGCAGCTTCAAGAGTTGAGCCAAAAATGTACCAAATTGATGATTAAGTTGCGGAATCCACTCCCACGAGATGTGATTGTGGCCCATAGTTTTGATTGCTCTTATTTATTTTTTAGAAAGAGCAAACAAATGCAGGGAGAATAGTACAGTGGTGCCCCGCAAGACGAATGCCTCGCAAGACGGAAAACCCGCTAGACGAAAGGGTTTTCCATTTTGGAGGTGCTTCGCAAAACGAATTTGCTATGGGCTTGCTTCGCAAGACGAAAATGTCTTGCGAGTTCCTGCGGGTTTTTTTTCCTTCCCTCCCCCTTTTTCTCAAGCCGCTTATCAGCTGATCCACTAAACCGCTAATAGCGCTAATCCGCTAAGCCGCTAATGGGCTTGCTTCGCAAGACGAAAAAAACTGCAAGACGAAGAGACGCGCGGAACGGATTCTTTTCGTCTTGCGAGGCACCACTGTACTGGATTAGCCAAGACCATTAGCCACAATTGTTGGTTTGAGCCTCCCTATTCATAGGCAGTCTATCTGTAATACCAAGTTACTGCAACAGGCAAATCTTGCATCCCCTGTTTGTGAGCCTCCCAGAGGCGCCTGTTCAGTTGTACTTCGCTTCGGAGCCCTGGACAAAGAACAACACTGGCTCCAGTATCTCCCTTCTTAACATTTCCTGAGATTCCCGATTTGCAAAGCTTCAGGAGCTGTGCTGCTTTTGGCATGACAGAACATCACAGGAGGTGTATTCCAGGACACTTTTGACCATCCCAGGCAGGCAGCGGTCCTGCGTGCCTTTGGGAAGGATCAAGGCAGCCTCTGTCCTCCTCCTTGCGACTGGATAGCGATAAAGGGTGGCTGCCGCCAGGGACGTCAGAATCCAATATCCTCCTGGTCTGCCGCCTCCTCTTGCAGAGAGAGGCTGCGCAGGGATGGGTTTCGTCGGAGCATCTGGAATTAATGAGCCGGGCCGGTGCAGAAATCAATGCCTCCTGCTTTAATTGCGCCATGTCGAAGCTTTGTCTTTTTATTTTGAGTTATGTAGTTACAGCAGGAGACGTCTCTTTAAACCGCTCAGCTCTTGGTCTCCTCGGGGGGGGGGGGAGTCTAGAGGAGGGGCTTTCTTCTCTTAGTGCCGTGGTTGCTGAACTTCTGGGAACCGAAGCCCAACTCTGTACACACTTACACCATTTTGGAGGCACCCACAAAAGGCTTCATTGACTTATTAATGCCAGAATGCCTATGTTATCAGTGACCACTCTTAATTACATCCTTGTATTTCCTGCATTTCATTTCCCTCCTGTCCTGAACCTTGAGGTCTCCCTTCATCTTACGACAGGTGATGGCCCAAGCAAAAGGTCCCAGGCTGGCAGGATCAGAACATTGGAGAGGAACTAGAATGTGGGTTTCAGGACCATGGACAGTTACCCAGTAGCTGAGGCAGAGTGTTCACGTTGTTTCAGCAGTGCCTTAGAGCAACCAGCTGCCTGAACTAGCTTGAACTAGTTATTACCGTATTTTTCGCTCTATAAGACGCACCTTTCCCTTCCTAAAAAGTGAGGGGAAATGTGTGTGTGTCTTATGGAGCAAATGCAGGCTGCGAAGCTAAGCCTCCACAGGGCAGTGGGGAACCTTCATCCTGCTGCCCTCAGAGGCTTTGTGTGGCTATCCCTGGCTTTTGCAGGAGGTGGGGGAAGGGACAGAGTGCGTCCCCCAACTCCCAGAAAAGCCCCCACCGGCTCTTGCAGGAGGTAGGGGGAAAGCCAGGAGGCTTGCGTTCGCTGAAGCCAGGAGGGCAAGGGGGATTGGTGCGCACCGATCCTGCTTGCTCTCCTGGCTTCAGGGATAACCCCGCAAAGCCTCCTGAGCAAAGATGGAGGAGCACTCACTCTTTGCTCAGGAGGCTTTGCGTTGCTTTCTTATTTCTTGTTTTCCTCCCCTAAAAACTAGGTGCGTCTTATTGTCCGGTGCGTCTAATAGAGCGAAAAATATGGTAATTGGCTACGGGCCTGGCCACTGAATGCAGCATCTGGCTAGTGAAAATCTGCCCTCGTCTGCCATAGTCAGCTCTTTCTAAGGGTTTAAAGTCGAGGGAGGATCTCCTCAGGGCTCTCCTGATCCTCTAAGGGATCTGTGGAGTTCAGAAGCTGGCATTGCTCTTCCTAAGGGCAGCTGTTGGTAACAAAGGTCCGTATAGTTAAAGCTATGGTTTTCCCCAGTAGTGATGTATGGAAGTGAGAGCCTCCTGTAGGACCCTCGTACCTACGGGACCGCCTCTCCTGGTATGCCCCACAGAGAGCCTCAAGGTCCATAAATAGCAACACCCTAGAGGTCCAGGGCCCTAAGGAAGTTAGATTAGCCTCAACCAGAGCCAGGGCCTTTTCAACACTGGCTCCGGCCTGGTGGAACGCTCTGCCTCATGAGACCAGGGCCCTGCAGGATCTGATTTCTTTCCGCAGGGCCTGTAAGACAGAGTTGTTCCGCCTGGCCTTTGGCTTGGAGCCAATTTGATTCCCTCCCTCTCTTTCTTTTTTCTTTTCCTTCTCCTCCTGCGATGAGGCTACATTTTAATATTTTAATGTTTCAATATTTTAATGTTGTATTTTAATTTTGTTTTTAAGTTGTAATCATTCAACTTGTTTTTATTATTGCTTGTAAGCCGCCCTGAGCCCGGCCTTGGCTGGGGAGGGCGGGGTATAAATAATAATAATAATTATTATTATTACCATGAAATCTGTGCTGCTGGGGCTGATTCACTGATGGGTAGCATAATGTGTGGGTGAGACAAACCCTTGACCAGAAGCTCGATCGGAAACCCCAAGTTGGCCGGAGATCTCAATGCCGTGTGTGAACTCTGTTGCAAACCTGGGTTTGTTGCCATCTAGCATGTGGAAAGCGCCCTGGTCAAAATGCTAAACCCTGACTCAGTTTGTATGTAAGGACCCAGTAGTCTGAATGTCCATGAAAGCCTGCCAAGCAAAGAAGTTTACTTGGGAGCAAGTTTCATTGATTTCACATGAAATCACTTCCAAGTAGATACGCTGAACGTCACAGCCATAACACCCCAATTTCATGTTTAATTAATTTCAGTACAACTTTGGTCCTATTCTGGCCGGGGGATTTTAGTTACAGGCTGTAAGGATCAAGATGTTATTAATACAGTCTGAAAGTAAACAGGGTGTGGATATTTTTAGCAAATTGTTCTTTATGGTATTGATTTACATGTAATGTAGTACTTGCATGAACAGTGGTTATAAATCTGCAAGCATTCATCATCTGAAATAGCTATGAACTTAGTCAATTTTTTTTATTTATTAGATGCAATGATGGCGTTTTGTATCTGGATTTCTAAACCTACGCATCCTCAAAGCTCTGGGGAGGTGAGGGTTTATAAAAACAACACACGCACACACACAGAGAGAGCAATCTAATTAAATCATAGCTGGACATGGAGGCCTCACCCCCATTAAAAAGTTTTTATTCTGACCACCCAAGGCCAGATCAGTGTGAAAAGGAACGGAACTTTTATAGCATTTGCAAACTTGGGCGAGTCTCCAAGGGAAATGAGTTCCATAGCTGTCAACCAGCTCATGAGAACATTTCTTTGTGCTTTGTAGGTCCCAGGGCAATCCCAGAGTTGATGGGCTTTGCCATTCAAATGGTGTTCATGTGCTGTGTCTTGAGATGGATTAAGTGGGGTGCTGGTCAGGGAGCAACGTCTAGAGGGTAACAGATTCCCCATCCTTGCTCATGAATGTGCTGCCGGTGCATTGTCAGTGCAGAGTGAGGGCGAGCACTTTGTCCCCTTTCTGTAGCACTAACACACACACACACCGATTTAAAAAGGAAAGTGCTTTTCACAGCCGACAACAAAATCAGCAAAAATGCCATGAGTGAGGTGGCAACTGCTTAGTTGGGTAGGTTCCTGGTTATATAAAAAGGCTCAAGGCTACAGACCACAAACTACCTTATTTTTCGCCCTATAGGACGCACTTTTCCCCCTCCAAAAATGAAGGGGAAATGTGTGTGCGTCCTATGGGGCGAATGCAGGCTTCAGGAAGCTGTCCGCAAGCCTTGGGAGCCCCCGGGAGTTCCCTGAGCACTGAGCTCAGCGCGCCCCAGGCTTCGGGCTTCGCACAGCTCTCCGCAAGCCATGGGAGCCCGGCACGACTTCGCGCTGGGCTCCCACAGCTTGCGGAGAGCTGCCTGCATCCCTGCGGATAGCAGCCTGTTCTGGGGCCTGGGGTGGAAATAATCCCCCCCCCTTTATTCCCCACCCCAAAAAAACCCTAGGTGCACCCTTTGGGCCGGTGCGCCCTATGGGGCGAAAAATACAGTAACCAAATCTGGTTAGCCTGTTCAGAGGGGTTGCAAATAACGTGGTGGGTTTTGAATACGATTTCAGGGCAACAAAAAGGTTGCCACCCAGTTGCACACAAGGTGGTGTCTAAACCTCTTTGTTTTTCCCATGGGCATGTATAAAACTTTGGGGCCTGTAGTTTGCAGAGAGTGTGTGATGTGCTTGAGTTCTAATTTTAGCAGTTTAAAAGAAGATTACAGGCTGCTCACTTGGGACTTTTTCTAAAAAAGCTTTTTACAATAACAAGTGAAAGCTCCAATGCCTTTAATCCTGAACTTTAATTTAAAATTAAAGAAATCTTTTCAACTTGGCGTTCTTTCCCTCTTTGCTCTTGCATTTTTTCCACGAGATCGAAGCTTTTTTTTTTTTTAACAATTGCTTACAGAGCAAAAGATGTGCTAAGCCATTTAAATTTCTTATGAAGATAATATATTTATTGAATGGGAAGGAGAATCCAATGGGTGCCTGAGGGGTGTAGCAGTTTGTGGGAGTGGTGGCGGTGGGGATATGAGGGGAAGTGTGAAAAGTGTGAAATGTTAAATAAAAAGGGAGAAGGGGTGCAAGAAATTCTCATTGCCCAGTAGCCCCTGCCACCAAAACAAAGAACGGTTCTGGTGCCCAGGATTCTGAAAGAGGCAAGAGTCAGATTTATCTTCTTCTAATATGTGCTGCTGTTTGAATGTTTCTGCACACCTGGCAGACTGTTTCAGAGACACATTTCTCTTAGAAAAGGAAAGGTGTCAGAGGGACAAGAAAATCACAAAAGCCACAGGAAAAGTGGATACAGATATGCTTGCGGCCTTCTCATGCCCATCATACTGTAACTTTTTTTTAAAATAATATTTATTACTTTTTGAACAATTTACACACTACAAAACCAAATAAAAACAGAAAAAAAGAAAGAACAATACAATATAAAAACACTACATAACACTAGACACATTAAACTAACAAAACCAAACAAAAACAATTTAAAACACTCAAACAATTTCAATATCATATCTTTCATTCACTTATTTCACCGACCTCCTCACACCTCCCTTTTTGTGTTCCACTTCCGTCAAATGTTTCAGCAATTCCTTTCCATCTTCCTCTGTTATCTGTCCTATAATTATCCTAGCACATTCTAACCTTATTTTACCTTTAAAATTCCATTAGTCTATTTATACTTAAATCCTTATAACATTTCTACTAAAGCCATATAACTTCATTCCAACAATCTTTTAACATTCATTAATTTTACAATATTTCTGTAAATAATCTTTAAAGTTATTCCAGTCTTCTTCCACCGACTCCTCTCCCTGGTCTCGGATTCTACCAGTCATTTCCGCCAGTTCCATGTAGTCCATCATACTGTAACTTGAGGTCACCTGTTGAATGTGATTTGCCAGTCAGAACGTACTTCTTCACACAATGCATGTAAAATCTCCAGAACTCAGTGGTGCAAGATGCTGTAATGACTTTGAGCTAAAAAGATGATGGCAACAGATCCATGGAAGGGAGAGCAGGTCTATCTGGCTGTTAGCCTCAAGGGCTGAATGGAGGAAACATCTCAATGTATAGGTAGAAGGTCAAGGTACCCCAGACAGTTAGGTCCAACTCTGGGGTTGCGGTGCTCATCTCGCTTTACTGGCCGAGTGAGCCGGCGTACAGCTTCTGGGTCATGTGGCCAGCAGAACTAAGCTGCTTTCTGGTGAAACCAGAGCAGCACACAGAAACACCGTTTACCTTCCCACCGGAGTGGTACCTATTTATCTACTTTGACGTGCTTTCGAACTGCTAGGTTGGCAGGAGCTGGGACCGAGCGACGGGAGCTCACCCCGTCACGGGGATTCGAACCGCCGACCTTCTTATCGGCATGTCCTAGGCTCTGTGGTTTAACCCACAGTGCCACCCGCGTCCCTCAATTATGGAATAGGACCTCCCTAATTGCACCAGAGAAATGTTGGGAGATACGAGTGTGGTAGGAATTTTGTGGTCTTAGATATATGGTAATGTTCATAACTGCACATACATAGATCAACACAGGAAGACCAACCTGGAACCATTTTGATTCCTAAACTGACCAAATCCTTTCTCTGCAAGGTTAAACTGGAAAAGCCTCCCCATTGTCTCTTTCCTCACAAGATATGTCTGTTTGAATAAGGTGTGAGCCTGTGACCTGGCCCAGGAAATAAGTATTTTAACACTACAAAAGAATGGCCAGGCACCCCAGGCAATCCAATCAAGTAACTTGCCAGACAAGAGATAAACTGTGACAAGGAGAAAAACAACATTTAAATTTCTGATGTAGGTGGGATGTATCTGAGGGGTGGTCTTAGGTTACACCCCTTCTGTGATGTATGCATAATGTTTCTGGGGGTGGTCTTGATCTACAGGATGGGAATTTCAAAAGTCTTTATAAGCCCTTGCACAGCAATTTTGGGGGCCCTCTTCCTCTCCTGCGTGTGAGGGAGCACCCTGTTGCAACAGATCAATAAAGATCAAGCTTACTAGCTGCTTTGCTTCTCAGTATTCTCTGGTTGGCCTCTGTTATTTTCTCCTACCAATTGGGAACCTATGTAAGGACTCTATATGGGCTCTTGGATACCCCATAAGGGAGAAAGGGCATATTTTTATTTACAACACGAGACAGTGCGCATGCGTGTATGTGCATAAGTCAGTCAGGGAGGGGGGGTTTGAACAAGGGCGAGCACGGCCTGCCCTCCCACCACTTCCACATCAAGCTTTGTAAAATGAAACGTTTGTGCGCTCCTGACAAAGAGGGCATGGGCTTGCGGGGGGGGGGGGTCGGGATAAAGAGGTGGATCAAAGGCCCTTCGCCGTGATGCAGAGATAAAAGGCGCCTCCTGTTCAGCCTCCCTTTAACTGTTGGCAAGCAAGCGGGGTCACAGTGCTCTCCCTCCTCAGCCTTGCGGGGCCCCCCCTCAAAGTTATGGAAAGCCGGAGATAATTAATGATGTTGAAAGAAGATGATTCCGTTGGCGTCTGGGAGGCTAGGTCCCGCGTCTGCACTCTTCTGGAAAAGAAACAAGCTGGGGAATCAGGGAGGTGGGGGGTGGCGGCCGCTGAGAATGGAGGGAGCTTGCAATTTAACTGAGCAATAAATAATATCCACAGATAAAGAGAGCATTAAAAAAAAAATCAGGCAGACTTTTGCTGTTATCTGATAGCAGCTGAAAGTGCAACTGGTCTGGTGCAGACAGACTGTTCTGCAGCGAAATTTGCCCCATACTTCCTTGTAAACAGAGCCCCATAAACTACGTCGATGGTTTTCATCACTCTTCTGCCCCCTCCCCTCTAGCCACCTTTGCCTGTAACGTAAGGAAAATTCTTGACCTGGTCTCAGGTTCACATATTATGCTATGAAAATGCCATGTTGCGAACCGTCCTGGGGTCTCTGGATGAAGGACAGCATACTAATTTAATTAACAACAACAACAACAACAGGGAGCATCTCTTTTATTTGGGGAGGGGTTGCAATAATTTAATTGCGGTTGGGAGGAGTTAGGGTGGCCCGTAATGGAAATCCACAGACCCCCACCTTTTCACTCCTCTCATTTTTTTAAAAAAACAACAACGCCCTCACCTCTAGCTTTCCAACAAATGCTGCTAAGGGGACTGTCATAATAAATACCATATTTTTCGCTCTATAAGACGCACCTAGTTTTAGAGGTGGAGAATAAGAAAAAAAATATTCTCCGCCTCTCCAGCAAAGCGGGAGGAGAAATGGAAGGGGCTCCGTTACTCCTGCGCCCGCTTCGCTCAGGAGTCTTTGCTTGCTATCCCTGAAGCCAGGAGAGCAAGAGGGGTCGGTGCGCAGCTCTCCTGGCTTCAGGGATAGCTGCGCAGCCTGCATTCGCTCTGTAAGACTCACACACATTTCCCCTTACTTTTTAGGAGGGGAAAAGTGCATCTTATAGAGCGAAAAATACAGTAATAACTAGTTCGAGCTAGTTCAGGCAGCTGGCTGCTCTAAGGCACTGCTGAAACAACGTGGACACTCTGCCTCAGCTACTGTGTAACTGTCCATCAGTCCATCAGTACATCAGTCCTGGCCACCAAGGAGTGGGCCTTTACGGTGCACATGTCCCAAGCATTCCTAAGGTGTGCACCGAAAAGGCAAGCAGAAAGAGGCCCTTGGATTGAAGATCACCACCATCTGATTCGGGGGTGGGGCTAGATGACCCTTTAGGTCCCTTCTGACACTACAATTCTAGGAAATTGTGCCCCAAGTGGCTCACAGCCGGGGAGAATTAGCTGTGGGGTCTCAGAGCGGGTGATCTTCATAAAAGGGGAGGGGGAGGGAAGAGAAGGGAAATAAAAGATCAGGCTGGATTCAAATTAAAGGCCAGGCGGAATAGCTCTGTCTTACAGGCCCGACGGAAGGAGGTTAAATCCTGCAGGGCCCTAGTCTCATGGGATAGAGCATTCCACCATGTCGGAGCCATCACTGAAAAGGCCCTGGCCCTGGTGGAGGATAGTCTGACTTCCTTGGGCCCGGGACCTCTAAACTATGGTTATTCATGGACCTTAAGGTCCTCTGTGGGGCAGACCAGGAGAGGTGGTCCCGTAGATACAAGGGCCCTAAGCCACAAAGGGCTTTTAAGGTTGAACATGGCTAGAAAACTGGAACAGAGAACAGGAAATGAGGCAGTGGGGGCAAAGGGAGGGAGATGCATAACCAACGTCTACATTCCTCCATTGATGTTGGTTCTGCAGGTATTTTGGAGGGAAAGTCTGGTCTCTCGCTTGGATAGCTGTGACAAACGCCCTGCTTTCTAAAGATCCCTTTTAAGAAAACGGGAAGGAGCGTGTGATACTTTTCATTCTTCCCCACCCCAGTATTCAGCCTTCTCCATGTGCCCCATGCTTTTGCCAACGAAGCTTATAGATGGGCTTTTTCTAGAGCCCGCTTTGAGACAATGCCCTCAGCAGTGCTGTACGGCAAATTCACGCGGGTACCAATGCATGCGCGTCTCTGCCCTTGTATGTCTAATAAGGTAGAATCTGTCACACACATCCTTCTATTTTGCAAATTTTATAGTGAAGAACGAGTTCAACTTATTTTGCCGCTTTTATCAAAATTTACACCCCTACAATATTAATTTGGAATCCTCCCCCGAAATTTTACGAAAATACCTTCTGGAAGATTCCTCATGCTTAATATCTTACGAGGTGGCCAAATTTTGCACTTTAGTAATCAGGAAGCGTAAATCTCCTCTGTTGAATGGCACAATGCGAAGTTCCCTTGTGTAATCCTTTTTTTTCTTTTCTTTCTCTTTTCTGATGTCATTGTTGAATTCTTCTTGTCTGATTTTGTGGTGTTTAGTGTTACTGGCTTTTGCCGCAATAAAACTTGAACTTGAAGCTTTTGCCAACCTGATGCTCTCTAGATGCTTCCTTGGCCAACTGATGGCTCCTAGCCATGATGGCTGTGCACTTTCTCCATGGTCAGATTCAGCAATGCTTCTGAACCCCAGTCGCTGGAAGCCACAGGAGGGGAGAGGGCTTTTGTGCTCTGATTGCAGGACAGCCATCTGGTTGGCCACCGTGAGAACTAGGGTGAGATGGGCTGTGGCCCTGATCCAGGAGGCTGCTGTTCTGTACTTAACCGTCCGTGTGCTACTTAAAGCTCCAACCCTAGCTAGCTCACCTGATACCGTATTTTTCGCTCCATAAGACGCACCTGACCATAAGATGCACCTAGTTTTTAGAGGAGAAAAACAAGAAAAATAGTATTCCGAACGAAACAGTGGATGTATGATTTTTGTGGTTCATGACATGTGATTTGACGGGGAGTTTGGGGTAGCCCAATGCAAAAATCCCGAGGATCCATGTGGATCCGTGCTTTGTAACCATGTTTTTGCGCCATCCACGAAACAGTGGATGTGTGGGGGTTTTGGTGAAGGCTGTAGCCATGGACATGCTATGTGATCTAATGGTGAATTTGGGGTGACCCAATGCAAAAATCCCCCCCCCTCCAGGCAGCCTCCTTTATCTCTAGCGTCCCTTATCTCCCTCCCCGATTGCTTGCCGATCAGCTGCTTCCTTTCAACACCCCCTTCCCTCTTGCCTGCCTTAGCGTCTTTTCCTTAGCTGGAGCAGTTTTTTTGCTCCTCCTTTTCTTCTAATTTCTCTCCTCATTGCTTGTTTTAGTATTCCTGTCTCCTCTCCTTGCAAGTTCACTGTCTTTACCTCCTCCCTCCCAGGCAGCCTCCTTTATCTCTAGCATCCCTTATCTCCCTCCGATCGCTTGCCGATCAGCTGCTTCAACACCCCCTTCCCTCTTTCTAAAAAAGAAAAAAGCATGATCTGCTTTTTGCCCCTGGGCAATTCGGCAGCAGGGACCACGCATTTGCTCCATAAGACGCACAGATATTTCCCCTTCCTTTTTAGGAGGAAAAAAGTGTGTCTTATAGAGCGAAAAATACGGTATATTGTCCTGGGAAGTCTTGGAAACTCCCAGTTACCTTCGGCTTTCCAAGAAGGTTGGGAGGGCTGAGGTGAGGTGAGGTGAGAGAAGGAAACCATCTAAGGTGGGAAAGGGACTGTTGGGGCTCAGGAAGTCTGGAAGAGACAGCCGATCATCAGGAGCGCACGAGAGAAGCCCTGGCCACGTTGCCATTTTGCAAGGCCCCAGTGCTGCCTGGATTTCTGTCCGCTGCCTCTGCATTAATCTTCTGCGAGAGCAGTATATCTGTGAATAATTAAGCGCGACCCGAGCTTTCTAATGAGGCTGTTTTTAAGAGATGTGTTCTGCATTCTTGATCTGCCCTGGCCTCTTCCCGATGATTGGGAGGTGCCCATTAACCATACGTGTGTGTGTGTGTGTGTGTGTGTGTGTGTGTTTAAATCTGTCTGTGTTAATAATCGATAGTTGCCCGAGCTGTTTATGCATCTCTTTTATCAATGCACAGGCAGCAGGGAATCAAGATGTGAGCGGATAAGGCCAATACACTGAACGCGGTTTAAAAACTGGGATGAAATAATGACTAGGATTTCAGTCATCGGAGGAAATGCTCAAGTAGATTTAAGGACTGACCGTGGTACCAAATGGGGATCCCACGGGGAAACAAGGGTGGGTGGACTTCAGGTTTGCAGCATTTGCGCTGGTGTTTACTAGATCTTTGAGATCTGCCAGCTGGAGTCAGGTG
This sequence comes from Podarcis tiliguerta, assembly GCF_965153285.1. Lineage (NCBI taxonomy): Eukaryota > Metazoa > Chordata > Lepidosauria > Squamata > Lacertidae > Podarcis > Podarcis tiliguerta. The sequence continues at coordinate 7,066,417 of NC_139541.1, forward strand.
GAAAAGCCATATAGTTTTGAAGAATTTGTTTTGAGTACTGGAAATTGTTTTGAGTACTGGAAAAGAACAGAGCTCACGGTCCTTCCACGCAGAAGCCTAGGGATTGCCGATCAGAAGGTCGGCAGTTCAAATCCCTGCAACGGGGTGAGCTCCCATTGCTCGGTCCCTGCTCCTGCCAACCTAGCAGTTCGAAAGCACGTCAAAGTGCAAGTAGATAAATAGGTACTGCTCCAGCGGGAAGGTAAACAGTGTTTCCGTGAGCTGCTCTGGTTCACCAGAAGCGGCTTAGTGATGCTGGCCACATGACCCAGAAGCTGTATGCCGGCTCCCTTGGCCAGTAAAGCGAGATGAGCGCCACAACCCCAGAGTCGGCCACGACTGGACCTAACAGTCAGGGGTCTTCGTTTCAGCACAGTAATTTAGAAAGGTGGTCATCTTGTTGCTTCTATTGCTTTTAAAAACCGAAGTGAGACATCCCTGCTGATCTACTGCAACTGATTCTCGGATCTACCAGTAGATCCAGATCTATCTTCTGTCCACTCTAGACTGAGACCCATGTCAGCTGGTCCACATTGGCTGTCTCTGCCCTGCCCCAAGTTCCTGTGCTTTGTTGAAGGTCCCAGCTTCAGTTCCTGGCACCTCCATGTTTATCATCATCCTCTTCATCATTTTATTTGTTGTTTTTTTAAATAACTTTTTATTCAAAATTAAAGCAAAACATATTATCCAGAAACATATCATCCTTATTCCCCCCCATTTTTCCTCCCTCCCCCTCCCTCCCCCCTCAGAACCCCACCACCACCACCCAACTTCCCTCAGTTCCAGTCTTTGATTTCTCTAAAAATGCTGTTTTCTGCATGTTACACAGTTGTATAAATCCTCAAACTATTTAGCTGATTATTATCAATAAAACTTTTGTGAATGTTTATTCAAAACCAGCCAAGGAGTCCAGTTCGCTTTGTTGCGTCTTCAAATACTTTGTAAAGGGTTCCCATTCATCTTTAAAGTCACAGTTATCCTTGTCCTGTAGCTTGTGTGTCAGTTTTGCCAGCTCTGCAGAGTCCATCAATTTTTCTTGCCATGATTCTTTAGTTGGTGTTTCTTCAGTCTTCCATCCTTGTGCTATTAAAACTCTTGCGGCCATTGTCGCGTACATGAAGATGTTTTTCAGCTTTTTTGGCAGATCTTTCCCTACGATCCCTAATAAAAATGCTTCAGGTTTTTAAACAAATGTTAAATGGAACATTTTCTTCAATTCGTTGTATATCATTTCCCAATTTTTTTTAAAATTACGTTAGAATCCCACCACATATGATAAAATGTCCCCTCCTTTTCCTTACACTTCAACATATATTAAGCATTTTCATTTCATTTATTTTATTAGTATGCCACCTTTCCATAGTTCAAACCATGTGCCAGGCAGCTTACAACATGAAAAGATGTGCGTAATCATAACAAAAGTAGTCATACACAATAAATAAAGCCCACCAGAAAGTACACAGCCAAATTGAACAATTTCCTTGTAAATAATGAATCATAATAATATATAAAAATAAAGATAAAAAATAATATCAATACTGTAGTAGCAACAAAAACCCCTAAATCAGCCTTTCTCAACCTGTGGGCCCCCAGATGTTGTTAGACTACAACTCCCATCACCCCTAGCTAGCAAGGCCAGAGCTCAGGGATGATGGGAGCTGTAGTCCAACAACATCTGGGGACCCACAGGTCGAGAACCGCTGCCCTAAATGATACCCCTTAAATGAGTCCATTCAGCAGCCTCATCTTTTGCAGCTGGAGTCAGTCAAGGCACCACTGTTTACAGCTCAGGACCCCAATGTCTTTGAGAATGCTTCTCCTGATAGGAACATACATGGACCCTTAGGGCTTTCTTTGAGGCCCCTTTCCCGGTCCTTCCTCTGAGAGAAGCTTGGAAAGTTGTGACAGGGCAGAGCAGGGGAGGAGGAAGGGGGGTGCGGTAGGTGTGGGCTGCCCCGGGTGTCCCACGGAGGGCAGGTGGCAAAATGCCGGGTGGCACTCACCATGGGGCGTGCAGCGCACCTGAGCCACACGTTTCTTCTGAGAGAGACACCTTCTGGGTGGCTTAGGCACTCACAGGCTCTGCGCTGCCCAAACAGTCCCCCAGCTCCCTCCCCCCCAAGCTGTAGGGCGGCTGAGTGGGAGGAGGCAGACAGACTCTAGAGGCTCCACGGTGCGCCCGTCCCCTATGGGCACGCTGCCCCAAGCGCCTGAGTGGCTTCCTCCGTCGCTGGGGGAGAGTAGGGCCATTTTAGTTGTGGCTCCTCATCTGTGCGATGCTCTTTCCTTTGAGGGCCTCCTGGAGCCTTTGTTGAAGAAGAAGAAGAAGAAGAAGAAGAAGAAGAAGAAGAAGAAGAAGAGGAGTTTGGATTTGATATCCCGCCTTTCACTCCCCTTCAGGAGTCTCAAAGCGGCTAACATTCTCCTTTCCCTTCCTCCCCCACAACAAACACTCTGTGGGGTGAGTGGGGCTGAGAGACTTCAGAGAAGTGTGACTGGCCCAAGGTCACCCAGCAGCTGCATGTGGAGGAGCGGAGACGCGAACCCGGTTCCCCAGATAACGAGACTACCGCTCTTAACCACTACACCACACTGGCATCTTTTTGATGCCAAGTAAAAGATCTGCCTTTCCCCTCAGCTTTTGATAGACTGAGACAATGCTGTTTGTACTAGTCTGCCGCCAAAACTTCCTGCGTGCATGTGTGCGTACCTTTAATGAATGGTCAGTGTTTTGCGTGGTGATGATGATGTTTTAAATGGCTCAGTGTTGTAAACATAATGTTGTACATCATTTGCAGGCCTTTGGGTAAGAATTGCGTTGAAGGATTTGGGAACAGAAGAGGGGGCCCTTTCAGTGGTGTGCCCCCTCTCAGTTTTGGAACTTTATTTGAAGTGAGATTGAGCAAGCCCCACCTTTTCTATATATATCTACTTTAATGGGCCCTAAAGACTGACTTGGTTCTCTTGGGTTTGGAAGCCCAACCCAGGTGGGTTGTTTTTCTGTTTAGCATGCTGGTCCAATATCTTTTCAGGGTGGAATTGGATATCTGTTAACTGTTTAAATGGTTTTATTATTGGAATTTATATCTCTCTATTTGTATACGATTGTAAAGCGTGTTTGGGAGATGGTTTTGCCCGGAAAGCAGTCCAGACACCGATTAAATAAATAAATGATGGGAAAGACACCCCCCACCCCTGCCACTTCCCACCCTCATTTTCTCTCTCTCTCTGCCTGAGATCTTTGAGAGCGGCTGCCAATCAGAGTTGACCACATTGGGCTAACAAACTGGACAAATGGTCTGATTTGATGTGAAGAACCAGCACCAGCACAAGTGGCTGGGGGTGGGAACTGTTGCACAATAAAAAGGTAAAGGACCCCTGACCGTTAGGTCCAGTCGCGGACGACTCTGGGGTTGTGGCGCTCATCTCGCTTTACTGGCCAAGGGAGCTAGTGTACAGCTTCTGGGTCATGTGGCCAGCATGACTAAGCCGCTTCTGGCAAACCAGAGCAGCGCACGGAAACGCCGTTTACCTTCCCGCCAGATTGGTACCTATTTATTTACTTGCACTGCATGCTTTTGAACTGCTAGGTTGGCAGGAGCTGGGACCGAACAACAGGAGCTCGCCCCGTTGTGGGGATTCGAACTGCCGACCTTCTGATCAGCAAGCCCAGGGCTCTGTGGTTTAGACCACAGCACCACCTGTGTCCCTAGCGCAATACCCTTTAAAAAAACAAAACAAAACCATGCCCCCCCTTTCTCCATCTCTTCTGTGTGTGAAAGTATTAAAAAGCCATTTTGGTTTAGAAACCCCTAATTTCATTCTGGTTAGCTTTTAATTTGATGGCACTTTAAAAAATTCATTTTCCTACTAAACTTAATCTTTCATGGTGTAATTTGATATAGTCTTTGGCCATAATGTTTAATGTCCCGCCGATAAATGCTATGGGCTGCTTTGGAATGATTTAGGGAGTCCTGACAGATGAGAGGTGGGGGGAACCCATCTTGCTCTTGGGGCTTGGCTTGGCTTTGATCTCTTAACCGAGCACAATTCTCCATGGCTGTCTTCCACCGCAGGGAACAGGGGCTTTTGTAGAGGAGGCACGGGGAACCTGCTGCCCTGGCTCTCACCGGAGGATGGAGAACTCACGAGTACGGTTTCTGCCCAAATCTGCAACGCTCAAATCAGTGCAGTACCTGGGCAAAATAGAGATCAGAGGCACGACGGGTGCTCTGCATAGCTAAGCAAGCTAAGAGTTAATCCTGTTAGGTGGGAATGCAGATTGAGCAAGCCTCTTGCTTGGACTGGGCAAGCAAACGAGAACTCTTTCCGGAGAGCTGGACCTGAGGAGTCTGCTTGCTTCAAGGTCTCCGAGAGCCAGTGTGGTGTAGTGGTTAAGAGAGATAGACTCGTAATCTGGGGAACCAGGTTCGCGTCTCCACTCCTCCACATGCAGCTGCTGGGTGACCTTGGGCCAGTCACACTTCTTTGAAGTCTCTCAGCCCCACTCACCTCACAGAGTGTTTGTTGTGGGGGAGGAAGGGAAAGGAGAATGTGAGCCGCTTTGAGACTCCTTCGGGTAGTGATAAAGCAGGATATCAAATCCAAACTCTTCTTCTTCCATGACCCAGGTGATGGAGGAGGAGACAGCAGCAGCTCTCAACCAGGCTCCTCCTGAGAGGGTGGACTGGTAGCTCCCAGGGTGGTGCTGGCATGGGAGCCAGGAGTAAAGTAGGTGCAGAGAGCCTGGGTGACATATGAGAGGTCATGGTGGAGCTGCACTGGGACCCTCCCTGGTGTCTGACTCGTTGCTTGTGACTCCGTCCTGGGGTGGCTCCTGTCTTGAGACTTAAGGTAGCCAGTTCCAATCCACTGGGCCCCTTCCCAGGGTCTTCAGCAGGCAGCTCCTCCAACTTCTTGCCCCCTTGTCCAGGTCCAGCCAGCCCCTCCATGATGTCTCCTCAGGGCTCCTGAAACCTGGTGTCTCTTACTTGCTGCTGGACTACAATTCCCATCAGCCCTGACCAGTGTCCATCCAGGCTGAGGCTGATGGGAGCTGTAGTCCAACAGCATCTGGAGTCTAAATAATATTCATTCATTCATTCATTCATTCATTCATTCATACTCCGCCCATCTGACTGGGTTTCCCCAGCCACTCTGGGTGGCTCCCAATCAAATATTAAAAATACAATACAGTGGTACCTCGGGTTACAGACACTTCAGGTTACAGACTCTGCTAACCCAGAAATACTACCTCGGGTTAAGAACTTTGCTTCAGGATGAGAACAGAAATCGTGCGGCGGCAGCAGGAGGCCCCATTAGCTAAAGTGGTGCTTCAGGTTAAGGACAGTTTCAGGTTAGGAACGGACCTCCAGAACGAATTAAGTTCTTAACCCGAGGTACCACTGTATAGCATTAAACATAAAAACTTCCCTAAACAGGGCTATCTTCAGATGTCTTTTTAAAGTAGGATAGTTGGTTATTTCCTTGACATCTGATTCCACAGGGCAGGTGCCACTACCAAGGAGGCCCTCTGCCTGGTTCCCTGTAACCTCACTTCTCACAGGGAGGGAACCGCCAGAAGGCCATCTGAGTTGGACCTCAGCATCCGGGCAGAACGATGGGGGTGGAGACGCTCCTTCAGGTATACAGGGCCGAGGCCGTTTAGGGCTTTCAAGGTCAGCACCAACACTTTGAATTGTGTTCGGAAACGTACTGGGAGGCAATGCAGGTCTCTCAGGACCAGTGTTATGTGGTCCCAGCAGCCACTCCCAGTCACCAGTCTAGCTGCCGCTTTCTGGATTAATTGCAGTTTCCGAGTCACCTTCCAAGGTACCCCCACGTAGAGCGCATGGCAGTAGTCCAAGCGGGAGATAACCAGAGCATGCACCACTCTGGAGAGACAGTCTGCAGACAGGTGGGGTCTCAGCCTGCGTACCAGATGGAACTGGAGACAGTTGCCCTGGACACAGAATTAACCTGTACCTCAATGGTGTGATGGCCTGGGAATCCGATTCAGAGGCTGAACCAGAGGAATCCCAGCCTGCACAGGAGTCCCCGCCTCCAGGGCTGCCTGAACTGGGGCAGGGCCTTGATTCTGAAGCGCCTGCACCTGTGCCGGATCCTCAGGAGCAGGCACCAGGTGATTCCACTCTGGCTCCGGAGGTGATTGAGGACACAGTGCCTACAGGTGCACCTCTCCCAGCCCTGTCAGGGGAAGGTAAGTCTCCCCCTGGGTCCAGTAACCCTCCAGCCTCTCCTGAGCTGCAGAGGCTCAGGGCAGAGAGGCGGAGGGAACTGGTTTCTCCCAGGAGGAGTGCTCGCCTTAAGGCCAGGAGAGGCAGGTCTCCTAGGGGCTGGGGCCGCCCCTGGCCTCAGAGAAGATAAAGGCCAGTCAACCCGGTCCCAGGTGGCGGGAGCAACGTCGTTGAAGAGCTGTTTCAGCCAGCACCCAGTCCTGTTCCTCCAGAGTTCCTGTCCTTGCCCGGCTCCCCGCTTTGGACCCCGCTTCGCCCGTGGAGGACAGTCTGCCGACCCTCGACTCAGGTCCTGAACCTTGCCCCATGGTAACCTCCCCCCGGGACCAGCACACATGGGCAGTTGTGGGTCCAAAATGACTCCCAGGCTGCACACCTGGTCCTTCAGGAGCACAATTACCCCATTCAGTCTAAAGCCTCTTTTGTTTGACCCAATAAACTATTATTATTATTTTTAATGTCGGCGGGTTTCAAATAAAGGTCACCAACTGGTGACCCCTATCCAAATCCAGGCCTTGAACAGAACCAACTTCCTCCTTTCTTTTGCTTTTATTTGCTTCCTCGGTGGAAAAGGTGGTGTGTCTTCTGTGTTCAGCTGGGCCTGCTTCTGCCTGGTGTGTGGCATGAAGATGGCGTTGTTTCTATCAAGTCTGTGCTGGAAGTGTGTTGCCCTTGGGGCTCTGGGTATAGTGCCTCACTCGGCTTCCTGACTGACCCTTTTGGCATGCCTTGAGCCTTTCCTTTAATGTCAGCTGGTGTCAAATAGGGCTGCTGAACTGCCAAAATGCTGCAGATGGTTTTGAAGGAGTCCTTTGTGGAGTGTCTGTCTGGGTGCTGCTCCTTGCATCTGCAAAAGGAGACAGGAGTCGTCACACCTTTTAAGCGAGATCTAGGGAACACCTACGTACTCTAACAGTACGTTTCTGAGCACAATTCAAAGTGTTGGTGCTGACCTTTAAAGCCCTAAATGGCCTTGGCCCAGTATACCTGAAGGAGCGTCTCCACCCCCATCCTTCAGCCCGGACACTGAGGTCCAGCTCTGAGGGCCTTCTGGCAGTTTCCTCCCTGCGAGAAGTGAGGTTGCAAGGAACTGGGCAGAGGGCCTTCTCGGTAGTGGCACCTGCCCTGTGGAACGCCCTCCCTTCAGATGTCAAAGAAATAAACAACTTCCAGACTTTTAGAAGACATCTGAAGGCAGCCCTGTTTAGGGAAGCTTTTAATGTTTGACGGTCTACTGTATTTTAATATTTCGTTGGAAGCCGCCCAGAGTAGCTAAAGAAACCCAGCCAAATGGGTAGGGTATAAATAATAAATTATTGTTATACTAAATGTAAATGTTTTCAAAGCAGTTTTAACTTTCTGCACTTCCCATGAAGCATTTCCTCGGGGCTTGTGCATTTTTTGTAAGAGGGCTGGGAATATTTTGCTCAAGACACCCCCTCATCCCAGCATTGCTTCTCCACAGGGTGTCCCAAGTTTTGGAGCTGTGTGAACTTGGCCAGTCCTTGAAACTGTAGTGTAAACATCTTGTAATGGGGGTGGGGGGATCTTTATTGGGGGTCATATACTGGAACGACGAGCTGGCAGGGCTCCCAGGGAACTCTGGGAATTGTAGTTCTGTGGGGGAATGGGAAGTCTCCTAACACCTACCAGCATCCTTAACAAACTACAACTCCCATAATTCTTTTAGGGGAAGCCATGACTGTTTAAACTGGTGTGATGTAGCTCTGTGAGGAAAGTTAATTAGGCTATCTTTCTTGCACTAAAAGTAAACTTTTGGGGGCTGGTTCAGCTGCCCAAAGTCAGAAAATGGCAAAGTCTAATGCTCTCAGTGCAATGTTTGTATATATTATTTAACAGAAGTCCAAATGGGAGGAATTCGCATCATTTCTCTAAGTGACAACCTGCTTTCTAAAAGGGGACAAATAAAAAAAGGTGGAGAGAAGGCAGGATTGCTTTTGCATTCTAGACATAGTAAAAAAGAAAAAAAAGAAAAAAGACACCTTTTTCTGGGTTTTAAATCAAGCTATAAAGTTACAGTGCAGTTGCATAAAACACTCTTCCAATTTAATCCATCTATCTAGTGTTCCATCTAATTACTACATTAGAAAAGGCTTCAGAGCATGTATTGAACATTATAAATGGGAATAAAATGATTCTGGTAATGGCTTAATAAAGCAGGTGAGCTCTGTCTCTGTCTGCTTACATACTTGGGTTGGGGCCAGATTGATTTATCAGGAGCGGGGTTGGGAGGGGAGACAGAGCCCCCACCTCTCCAGGTCTTCAGAGTTGGGAAAAGCATCTCTCATTTAGAAGGCTATGGCTTTTATTTTTCCTTTTTGGCTTTTTTTATTTTGCTTTTCGCAAGAGACGGGCGTCATCGACTTCTTCCTTTCTCTGAGCACTGGACTTCTCAAGAGCTGCCTCCAGCAGTGATGGGAAGCCTTGTGTGCCCCCCCCACCCCCAGTTGTTGCTAGACTCCCACTCCCATCAGCTCCAGCCAGCCTGACCAACGACCAGAATGGGGTGGGAGATGATGGGCGCTGATGGCAGCATCAGGAAGGCCACAGATTCCCCGTTCCTGTGCTCAGCCTGCCCTGCTGCTGCCCACACACAGTCTGTCTAGGTCAGGGGTCTGCAACCCGCGGCTCCGGAGCCGCATGTGGCTCTTTTACACCTTTGCCACGGCTCCGGGGTGGATACTAGCGAGGGGAGGAGGCGCATTGTACGCCCCGACACTCCCCACTGTGGCAGGAGCTGTACTGGCTGTGACGTCGCATGGGGGCGGTGCGTGCATTAGTCACATACCGTCTCGACGTCACCTTCCTGCCCGCTGCATTGTAAGGGACATGTATGCTGGTCATTGCATTGAAAGGGGGCACGTACGCTGGTCACTGTTTTGAAGGGGAGTGAAGAACACACACACACAAAAAGGTAACTTGTTAATTTAAAGTTTATTTCTATGAGGAGGAGTAATTCTGAGGGGTCAAACAAAGAAATAATAATAAAAAGTGACAAAAAAGTTATTTTTATAATGACGAGTTGTTTTTTCTTCGGAAACGGGTCCAAGTGGCTCTTTTTGTCTTAAAGGTTGCAGACCCCTGGTCTAGGTGAACCTAGCCCTCTCTGTATGGCAGCAGCTTCCGAATGTTGCGCAGAGAGGTGTCACCTGAACTGATGAGAGTTGAACCTGCAACCTTCTGCCTGCCTAGCACCTGTCCAGTCACCAGTGGAATGAAAATATAGATTATTGAACCTGAACAGTTTCTTTTTGCCTCCACCACCCTTGTTCGTTTCATCAGAACCTGCTTAGCCTTGGAGGGCTGGAGGGAGGGAGAGAGGAGTGGTTCCAGAGACGAGAAACTTAAGGATTGTGACTAGATGGGAGATTTATTTCATTGTTGTTTAGTTGTTTAGTCGTGTCCGCCTCTTCGTGACCCCATGGACCAGAGCACGCCAGGCACTCCTGTCTTCCACTGCCTCCCACAGTTTGGTCAAACTCATGCTGGTAGCTTTGAGAACACTGTCTAATCATCTCGTCCTCTGTCGGGGAAGCGAACCCAGTTCACCAGAATATGAGTCCACCGCTCTTATCCACTACACCACACTGGCCTTCTCATGTGCCACCCCCACCCCGCCAGACACCTGAAGGAGATGGAACAGCCAAGAGGGCGCCCTCTGCAGATCTTAGCACCTGGGTGGGTGGGAAGGAGAGAGGGATGTCTTTCAGGTACTGGGGACCAAAACCATTTAGGGCTCTTGACACTGGACTCTGTTGAGAATGGCTTCTCCGTGTAAACCAAGAAGTGACATCTCCAGACAATGGAAGAGCTCTTATTCTCTCTGTGGCTGTGATCTCCTGGGTGAAACGGACGCTGTTAGGCAGTTGAATGCGCAGGCATACTCTGTCCGTTTCCCTGCCACCCTTCCTCACAGCCCTGGGCACTGACAACCCACGCTACACCACTGCTCATGGCTACCCTCTGCTTGCTTGCCAAGCCAAGAGCTAGTGAGTGAGCGGGCAGCAGTATCCGCTGCTCCTTCTCACTACCACCACCATTGACTGGGCCATTGTGAGAGGCAGTGGAACAATTAAGGTCCTCAGCAAATGCCTGGGTGTGCTCACTTCAGCACTGGCCCTGCTGAGCTGTGGTCCCTGATTTTTTTTGTTTTCCCTCTCCCCTTCCAGTTGCGTCCCCATTTTCGTCTGTTTTCATGTCGGGTGAATTGCAAACGACAATTTTTTATATAAAGGTAAAGGGTAAAGGGACCCCTGACGATTAGGTCCAGTCGTGGCCAACTCTGGGGTTCCGGCGCTCATCTCGCTTTATTGGCCGAGGGAGCCGGCGTACAGCTTCCGGGTCATGTGGCCAACATGACTATGCTGCTTCTGGCGAACCAGAGCAGTGCACGGAAACGCCATTTACCTTCCCGCTGGAGTGGTACCTATTTATCTACTTGCACTTTGATGTGCTTTCAAACTGCTAGGATGGCAGGAGCTGGGACCGAGCAACGGGAGCTCACCCCATTTGAACCGCCGACCTTCTGATTGGCAAGTCCTAGGCTCTGTGGTTTAATAAAAGTGGCTTAATAAAAACTAATGCATTCGTTTGCATTATATTTACAATGACATTATACTGTACGTAACCACTTTTCTGCCAACGCACTCGAGGCGGTACGTAAAATGTTGTTGTAAACACATCATCAGTATGATAAACGCAAATTGAGATTCCCAGGTTGAAATGAAAGCTGAGGAGGAGGAATTTGAACTTCTGGCTACATCCCCCCCCCCCCCGAGGCCAGCTTAGCTCTCCCACAACCCCACACACAACTGCAGCCTTCCGTGGTTATTTTGAAATAATGTTTGATGGCGAATGGGGCTCAAGGAGGGCCCCTTGCATATTTACAGCCCCTGGACCTATAATTTCTTCCTTGCAGCAAACTAAATGTGCAGGTGTCAAAAGGTTAAGTTTCAGCGCGCCAATCAGGTGCCCATCTTTCATGGCGGCCTGCCATTTTCGCTAGGCGTCTTCTGCGTTGTCATGGATACTGAAGCATGGGACCCCTGAGATCAGAGCCTTGGAATTAATGGCAGCCCCGTCTAAAGGATTCCTGTCTGGGCTGAGTTGATGGATTACATTGATGCGCCATTTGTCATACTGTAATTGTTGTGGCAAATGTAATACCCACCAGTATAAACATTGGGCTGCTTTGCTAATAAAACCCAGGATGGGAAGACAGAGGGTGATGCACTGTTACATTCACTTAAAGAGACAATGTTTCTTTCTGTTTCGGGCTCGCTCCTTCTTTCTGAAAACCCCACGGATCCCCATCATTTTTATTGATGAGGTGAAACGTGAGGCCACTTTGTGAGGTGCCTGTTTGAAGCCAGGCCTGCCTGGGCTTCGGCGCTGGTCTCCCGAGAATGACAGGGGCGCCTCCAGATATTTGCAACCCGTCGATGGGTGTCCGGCATCATATGTGCCATCCCTCCATCTCGTTTCTGTGCAGCTTTAATTTATTTTTTTATTACATTAATGTTGTTGTTGTTTAGTCGTTTCGTTCTGTCCGACTCTTCATGACCCCATGGACCAGAGCACACCAGGCACTCCTGTCTTCCACTGCCTCCCGCAGTTGGGTCAAACTCATGCTGGTAGCTTCGAGAACACTGTCCCACCACCTCGTCCTCTGTCGTCCCTTTCTCCTTGTGCCCTCCATCTTTCCCAGCATCAGGGTCTTTTCCAGGGAGTCTTCTCTTCTCATGAGGTGGCCAAAGTCTTGGAGCCTCAGCTTCAGGATCTGTCCTTCCAGTGAGCACTCAGGGCTGATTTCCTTCAGAATGGAGAGGTTTGATCTTCTTGCAGTCCATGGGACTCTCAAGAGTCTCCTCCAGCACCATAATTCAAAAGCATCAATATCCCACCCTTTCTCCCAGAGTTGTCCAGGGCGACCAACAGCAAGCGTTGACACAATGAAAACACATCTAAGAACAAATCCAAAGCATCACATCGAAATAAAGTTCCTTTGCTCTGGCAAAAGTGCATTGCATGGCCAGTGCCCCCTTGGGCATGGGATTCCATTCAGAGGCCTCTGTGGCTGTTTGACAGCCAATAAATTTTTTAAAAATGCTTTCCAGATACCATCTTGTAGCCATAACTTGGTGACAGGAAGCTGTTTGGTCCAGTTGGCTGATAAGCTAATTTTGCGGCTGTGGGACCTTAGCATACCTTGAACTAGGGCTCTGTGCTGCTTGCCTCACCCACCTCCTGAGCTTAGGTGGGGCAGGCAAAGAAAGACAAAATAATAACAACAGTAGCAAATAATAATTTATATTGCCTCATCTGACTGCGTTGCCTCAGCCACTCCTGGGCACCTCGATTGTCAGAGAACGCCCTTCTCCAGGTTCCATTTTCATGAGAAGTATCTTATATGTGTACAAAAGAGGAGGCCTTTTCTGTGGTGGCCCCTCTGACTGTGGAAGTATGGCTGCCATGACACTGCATTCCTTCCAGCTCAGTGTTAAAACCTTTTTTATTTGCCCAGGCATTTCAGTTTGGTATTTTGGGGCTGGGTGAGTGGTTTGTTCTTTAGTGATTTGTATTTGTAATTTAAGGGTGGGGTTTTTTTTGTTTTTTTGTACCATCCAGAAATCCATTTTTAGGTGAAGGGCAGTTTTATAAGTTTTTTTAAAAATGAATAAATATTGATGAAGGGTCTTGTGGCTGTCTTAGCGTGGCCCAACCCAGCTTTATTAGGTTCCCAACTCATCAGTTGTGCAGCCTGAAACAGAATGAGGCCCCTCAGCTTTTGTGCTGAGAAATATTTGTTGGTCTCTGTTGCTGCATCTGAAATCTATTACTATTATTAATGATCATGCTAATTCCATTCCTATACCGCTTAATATATTTTAAAAATCCAAGTGATTTACAAAACACTAAAGCCAATAACAGGCAACTTAAGCAACAGTCGATTTTATAAAAATAAGCAGTTACATATAAAAATGTTTTTTAAAATACAGAATTGTTAAAACAATACACCAGGCTCCCAGAAACTGCTGACAGCACCCTCTAAAATGGTTTCCCAAGCTTGGATGTCCAGCTGTTTTTGGACTACAATTCCCATCATCCCTGACCACTAGTCCTGCTAGCTAGGGATGATGGGAGTTGTAGTCCAAAACCAGCTGGAGGCCCAAGTTTGGGAAACCCTGCTCTAAAATATACAACCAATGTTACTGCCCAAAGGTTGCCGATGAGGGAGGGCAGGATGAATTACCGTATTTTTTGCTCTATAAGACTCACTTTTCCCCTCCTAAAAAGTAAGGGAAAATCTGTGTGCGTCTTATGGAGCAAATGCAGGCTGCGCATCTATCCCAGCAAGAGGGATCACTGCTTTCACTGCACAGCGATCCCTCTTGCTGTTTTGGCTTCTGAGATTCAGAATATTTTTTTCCTTGTTTTCCTCCTCCAAAAACTAGGTGCGTCTTGTGGTCTGGTGCGTCTTATAGAGCAAAAAATACAGTAATTTAGTAGCTCCTCCTTACAACAACCAGAAATCTATAGTTAGTGGCTGAGTTTAGGCTTAAATATATAAAGCACTGTTGGTGTCTCACATGTGTGTGTGTGTTTGGCGAAAATGCCAGCAAGACAGCTTCATAAAACCCACAGATTTATGGTGCCTTGATTGACTGCCGGTTTATTGTTCGTTCCTCATTATATTAATGTGATGAGATTCCCTGCTGCTTTCCTGTGCCATTATTTATGGCGGTGGAATTGTTCCTTCGACTTTCACCCATTGTTCCAGGACAGCCTTGCTCCTTTTGAAGGAAACACCGTTGGTGCGTCCTCGGCTATTGAGAATCGACATAGGAATATGGGGAGCTGCCTTACTTAAAACCGAGTCTAGACTGTTGGTCTGCCCACTGACCATTAGCAATGGTCCTCCAGGTGTCTTTCAGACAAGGGTTGCACTTGGGTTGCAGGCAAGACAGATAAACAGTAAACAGCCCTTCCCAATGCTCATCGTTCTTTAAATTCATGGAATCTTTATCCTAGGGATGTTTTTGAGATTGGGGGTGGGTGGGCCGGATAGACAACTGGTTAAAGAACAGGAAGAAGAGAGCAGGAATCAGTGGACAACTGTCCCAATGGAGGGAAATTAGCATTGCGGGTTCGCCTGGAACTGGAGCTCAGTGTTGTTCTTCAAGATCTGGAGTCACTGAGGTGAACAGTAGGACTGGGCAATATATTGCCCAAAACTGGTTTGAAGTTCATATTGTGGCATTGTTGTTGTTTAGTCGTTTAGTCGTGTCCGACTCTTCGTGACCCCCTGGACCAGAGCACGCCAGGCACTCCTGTCTTCCACTGCCTCAAATCCAAAGGCTGATTGCCGAAGAATTGATGCTTTTGAATTAGGGTGCTGGAGGAGACTCTTGAGAGTCCCATGGACTGCAAGAAGATCAAACATATCCATTCTTAAGGAAATCAGCCCCGAGTGCTCACTGGAAGGACAGATCCTGAGGCTGAGGCTCCAGTACTTTGGCCACCTCATGAGAAGAGAATACTCCCTGGAAAAGACCCTGATGTTGGGAAAGATGGAGGGCACAAGGAGAAGGGGACGACAGAGGACGAGATGGTGGGACAGTGTTCTCGAAGCTACCAGCATGAGTTTGACCAAACTGCGGGAGGCAGTGGAAGACAGGAGTGTCTGGCGTGCTCTGGTCCATGGGGTCACAAAGAGTCGGACACGACTCAACGACTAAACAACAACAACATTGTGATACTGTCAGTTTTAACCAAAAGTGATTGTGCCCCTTTGGGTGCATTAAGAAACTCAGGGCACAGATGTGTTTTGGTTTCCCCCTCCCCTCTTGAAAGAGACATGCAATTCTTTTAATTCCCTCTCTTTAAGCTCATGGCTAACCCAAGTGGGGGCTCTGAGGGGGGCAGGAATGCAGGAGGGGCAGAGAGCAAGTCGGAGGAGAGGGAGAAAAAGATAAACACCCTCTCCGTGTTTGCAGTCATCTGTAATTTTTATCTCTTGACCTTTTAAGCATAAGCAGCAGTAAAATGAAGAACTATGGTTGTCATTTAACACCCTGCCTGTATTAACTGGCTTCTACCCATGAGCCGTGGTTTTAAATTGGTTAATGCAGGCGACTTGCCGCGGCTAATAATAATTCAGATTACTACTGTCAGCCATTCCGGTTTCATGGGTAATTTAGTAGTTGAATAATTTTATATATATATATATATAAATTCATCCGTTCCTGTGCGCTGTTATGAATCAGTAGATGGTTTACCATTGGCAGCGGTAACTGTAAGAAGATTTAAATTGCTACTGAAAAGGATTTGAGTGAAGGTAATGTTTTATAATGTTCTAAGCCATATGCAGTACTTTCAGGCCTCATCGGTTTTACATTGATTCCTAGCGAAGTGTTTAATTGCATCATGAATGCAATATAATTCAGTTCTTTTGGCTAATATGGTATATATCTCAAAGTGATATACAGCACCGGCAGAGGAAATTCAGAATTTCCTTGGGATTCTGGCGCCTGGGCAGGGGTGGCCGTGGCTGCAACTCATAGGCTCAAGGTTCTGTTCAGGAGGGGAATTTCATAGACACTGGGTGTGCAAATCACATGTGCCGGACTTCCCCAGTGGGATGCCCTCCAGGTGTATTGGACTACAACTCCCATCTCTCTTCTCTCCACTTCCACCCCGTCCCAGGGTAGGAGTATTACTGGGGTGGTGAATTTTAAGGATGGGTACACCCACAGTTTCCCAAACTTGAGTCTCCAGCTGTTTTTTGGGCTGCAGTTCCCATCATCGCTGACCACTGGTCCTGCTAGCTAGGGGTGATAGGAGTTGTAGTCCCAAAACAGCTGGAGACCCAAGTTTCGGAAACCGGGGATGTACCGAACTACAGTCATACCTCGGGTTGTGATCGTGATCCATGTGGCAGGCATGTTCGCAACCCGCAGCGCTGCGTCTGCGCATGCACATGACGTCATTTTGTGCTTCTGCACATGTGCGAGCACCAAAACCTGGAAGTAACCCATTCCGGAACTTCCAGGTTTGGCGTGGTCCGCAACCCGAAAACGCGCAACCCGCAGCGTTCATAACCTGAGGTATGATGGTACAGAGCAGAATCGAAGCACTTTTCGCCTTTGTAGCCATTGTAACTTAAAGGTAAAGGTAAAGGTAAAGGTACCCCTGCCCGTACGGGCCAGTCTTGACAGACCCTAGGGTTGTGCGCCCATCTCACTCAAGAGGCCGGGGGCCAGAGCTGTCCGGAGACACTTCCGGGTCACGTGGCCAGCGTGACACCGCTGCTCTGGCGAGCCAGAGCCGCACACAGAAACGCCGTTTACCTTCCCGCTAGTAAGCGGTCCCTATTTATCTACTTGCACCCGGGGGTGCTTTCGAACTGCTAGGTTGGCAGGCGCAGGGACGAACGACGGGAGCGCACCCTGCCGCGGGGATTCGAACCGCCGACCTTTCGATCGGCAAGCCCTAGGCGCTGAGGCTTTTACCCACAGCGCCACCTGCGTCCCCTCTTTGTAACTTACATCTTTAAAAATACTCAGCATTAAGTGTAAGAGTGTTTCCAAGCACTTTAGCACTTAAGTACTTTGGTACTAAGTAGTAGACAGTTTCTCAGTCAGCTTTACAAATCCATGTGAGGCAGGCTATAGCATTACTATCCACATATTTCATTCAAAATTTTGAGGTTGAGGAATTTCACCCTGTTTACTTGACTAGGCAGGGTGGTCTCTGGGTTGGGGTTGGCATCGTCTCCCCCCCCCCCCCCGGTTTGTTATGCTGGGGGACTTTAACATTAACGCTGAGCCTCCTTTGTCACGAGTGGCTCAGGATTTCTGTCCAAAGTAAATTTCCAGCCATGCTGGAAGGCACATTTTGGGCACATTTTTCTGTGCTCGACTGGATGATGTGATCCTAGAGTGGAGGAACTTTCTATCATTCTGTGGTCATGGTCAGCTCACTACTTGGTGGTGTTTAGACTTGCTACATCTCAGAGCCTCTGCAGGATGAAGAACCATTATGATGGTCCACCCCAGGTGGTGCTTGGTGAGTTTCTTGTTGCCTCAACTTGCGATTCTGTTGAAGCCCTGGTGGATCTCTGGAATGGACGGTGGGCTCGATCACTCCTGAGCGTCCCCTCTCACAAAGTAGAGTCAAATCAGCCCCCTAGTTCTCTGGGGAGCTGGTGGTGACAGAACACATGAGAACAGTGACTAGGGTGATATTGGCAGAAAACTTGGGAATCAGACTGAACAGAGTCTGAGTCTTTTTGAAGTCCTATTCTGTGACAGTGTGGGCAGCAAAAAACTCTTTTTTCTCTGCCTCCACTGCGCCAGCAAGGAACAATCCAACAGAGCTGTTTTGAGTGGTCAAGGGTCTTTTACACTCTGGCCCACGTGGAGAGAATTTAAGACCACTCAACAACCCACTGTGAATAATTTGCTCAGCACTTCGCTCACAAAATCACTCAGATCCGTTCTGACTTGGATGCTACAGTTGATACAGATCTGGTAGATTTGGCCTCTGCTTGCCCAGTGGGACGCTGGTGGCACTGTGGTCTAAACCACAGAGCCTAGGGCTTGCCGATTGGAAGGTTGGCGGTTCGAATCCCTGCGACGGGGTGAGCTCCCATTGCTCGGTCCCTGCTCCTGCCAACCTAGCAGTTCAAAAGCACGTCAAAGTGCAAGTAGATAAATAGGTACCACTCCGGTGGGAAGGGAAACAGCGTTTCCGTGCACTGCTCTGGTTTCGCCAGAAGCGGCTTAGTCATGCTGGTCACATGACCAAGAAAAACTGTCTGCGGATAAACACCGGTTCCCTCGGCCAGTAAAGCGAGATGAGCGCCGCAACTGCGAGGAGTCGGCCCAACAGGGCCAAGGCAGGAAACCAGGCAAGGTGAGGCACAGGATCACAGGCAGGTTCTGGCAAACATCAGCGTTGCTCCCGCAACCTGGGGCGGGGTCCAGCAGCCTTTTATCTCTGTCGGGGTAACAGCCAGTCCTGATTCCCCAGTGACTCACCTCCCTGTCTCGCCCAAAGGCGAGCACTCCTCCTGCGATTACTCAGGTCTCTACTTCTCTCAGACCTCAGTCTCTGTAGCTCAGGAGATGTCGGTGGGCTATTAGACCCAGAGGCTGCCTCAGCCTCTCCTGACCCAACTGGTAGTGGAGCAGCTGTAGGTGATGGCCCAGCTGAAGGCAACGAGGTCATCCCCGCATCTGGAGCCAGGGCAGACTCAGGCCTCTGACTCGGCCCAGCTGGTGCTTGTTGCAGGGGAAACTGTGCGGACTGGGGCTCTTCAGAATCAGGTTCAGACTAGGTTCAGATGCTGCCTGGGGCAAAGGATTCAGTGTGGACTGAGACTCCTCTGGCTCCGAGTCCCAGGCCATCACTCTTGGTTCTGGTGGACCTCTTGGCGGCTGTTGATACCATCGACTATGGTATCCTCCTGGGCCACCTTGCCAGGGTGGGACTTGGAGGCATTGTGCTACAGTGGCCCTTCCTTGACAACAAATTTTTGTTGACCAGTGTAATCTATAGTTTAACTATAGTTCATATTATGTGCAACCCAGGTCAATGAAGGAGCTGGGCCTGAAAGATGCAGTCTTGCCCCCATTGACTGTGGAATGGTTTTTGGGTAGGACTGTGCCAAACCTCCTCCAATTTTGATGTTCGCTTCAAAAGTCGCACATTCAGCGGATGACCAGAGAAATATTCAGCTGAGCATGCCCTTTCATTTCTCCTTGCCTCCTGCTCCATGGATCTGTTTTTTCCATCATCTTCTCTGTCCTCACCGTCCTTGGCCTCGTTCGCCCACACTTGTCATTTTTAATCCGATTTGGCTGTGGCACCCTGTGTGACTTTCCAAGCACCCATGACGTCGGCGTGTTGTGTGCATCATTGTGATTTTGATGGCAAAATGGTGCCGCCGCAGCTATGATTAATGGGCAGTGTGGGCAAAGGAGGGTAAGTCAGTGAGGACAAGGGAGGCAGAGGACAGTAGGGAACAGGGGACCAATGGGCTCGCAGCGTGTGCCCCCAATTTTTGGCATTGGAAGGGGCTTTTCAATATGAAACTAAGCAGTGTCTTCCATTGGTATTGATTGATTATATAATCCCATAATATGGTACGTGATGAGACCACTACTTTCTAGAAGTTAAAGAGCTCTGGGTCTGGTCAGTGAATAACCGCCTTGGGAACCAAATGTGTGTTGCTTTGGAAGAGTGTTGTTGTTTAGTCGTTCAGTCGTGTCCGACTCTTCGTGACCCCATGGACCAGAGCACGCCAGGCACTCCTGTTTTCCACTGCCTCCCGCAGTTTGGTCAAACTCATGCTGGTAGCTTCGAGAACACTGTCCAACCATCTCGTCCTCCGTCGTCCCCTTCTCCTTGTGCCCTCCATCTTTCCCAACATCAGGGTCTTTTCCAGGGAGTCTTCTCTTCTCATGAGGTGGCCAAAGTATTGGAGCCTCAGCTTCACGATCTGTTCTTCCAGTGAGCACTCAGGGCTGCTTTCCATCAGAATGGAGAGGTTTGATCTTCTTGCAGTCCATGGGACTCTTCAAGAGTCTCCTCCAGCACCAGAATTCAAAAGCATCAATTCTTCGGCGATCAGCCTTCTTTATGGTCCAGCTCTCACTTCCATACATCACTACTGGGAAAACCAGGGCTTTAACTATACGGAACTTTGTTGGCAAGGTGGAAGAGTATTGGGATATAAATATAAGGGGGATGGATGGATGGATGGATGGATGGATGGATGGATGGAATGTGAATAAGTAATCAGTAGAGCTCCAGGAGCTTGAGGTGTTGCATTGGTCCTGCCTCTCCCAATTTTATCCTTACCACAAGCCTGAGAGATAGTGACTGGCCCAAGGTCACCCTGAGCCAGGTTTTGAACCCAGGTCTCTCAGGTCCCAAGCTTCCAATTGTTGTTGTTGTTTAGTCATTTAGTTGTGTCCGACTCTTCGTGACCCCATGGACCAGAGCACACCAGGCACTCCTGTGTTCCACTGCCTCCCGCAGTTCGGTCAAACTCATGCTGGTAGCTTCGAGAACACTGTCCCACCATCTCATCCTCTTTCGTCCCCTTCTCCTTGTGCTCTCCATCTTTCCCAACATCAGGGTCTTTTCCAGGGAGTCTTCTCTTCTCACGAGGTGGCCAAAGTATTGGAACCTCAGCTTCAGGATCTGTCCTTCCAGTGAGCTCCCAATGTAAGATTCCAACTCCTACCATCTTTTTCAGGGTCCCTGCTCAGAGAGCTTCCTCCTCCTGAGATGAGGCGGTTGGTGAGAAGAGACAGGGTCTTTGGAGTTGTGGCACCTCATTTCTGGAACTCCATCCCTTTAACTGCCCATCAGCTTCCCTCTCTGGTGATATTTAGGAAACAACATTTTTTTAAGGATAGGAAACGCTGCTTTCTGCCCAGCCCCAATGCTTTCAGTGGCATTTGACAAGCGCCGTTCAAATAGATCTGACAGCTGCTTTCATCTGTTTGTTTTGTAGCAGTGGCCTAATTTGTTTAACTACTAGTCATCTTGAGAATGCTTGTGATTGATAAGGAAGGGTACCAGCCTTTTAAACGAATTAATTAATTAATTGCTGACAAGCTGCGCAAACCATTGCTCATTTTTCGGCGCGGGGTGGGGGGCTTGTGCTGGAAATATTCATGTTTAATTTGCTCACGCCTGTCATTTGGTTTCTGGGATCCCTCCAACTCCTAGCCCTAACCCATGAGCCAAGATGTTGCCTCTGTGACTTCACATTGGTTTTTTTGAGCCCAGTTTGTTTACCTGTGATATGGAGCAAAGAGAATGCTACAAACCATGTTCTCTGAGGCCAGGTGTTTTCCAGGAAAGCCTGCTCATCAGCCCATTGTTTGGATAGCCCCATTGATTAGCAGTCTCTTAAGCTTCGCCCCCGAAGATCATGGCCACTGGGCCCATCACCTCCTGGCAAATAGAAGGGGAAGAAATGGAGGCAGTGAGAGATTTTACTTTCTTGGGCTCCATGATCACAGCAGATGGTGACAGCAGCCACGAAATTAAAAGATGCCCATTCTTGGGAGGAAAGCAATGACAAACCTAGACAGCATCTTAAAAAGCAGAGACATCACCTTGCCAACAAAGGTCCGTATAGTAAAAGCTATGGTTTTCCCAGTAATGATGTATGGAAGTGAGAGCTGGACCATAAAGAAGGCTGATCGCCGAAGAATGGATGCTTTTGGATTATGGTGCTGGAGGAGACTCTTGAGAGTCCCATGGACTGCAAGAAGATCAAACCTATCCATTCTTAAGGAAATCAGCCCTGAGTGCTCACTGGAAGGACAGATCGTGAAGCTGAGGCTCCAATACTTTGTCCACCTCGTGAGAAGAGAAGACTCCCTGGAAAAGACCCTGATGTTGGGAAAGATGGAGGGCACAAGGAGAAGGGGACGACAGAGGACGAGATGGTTGGACAGTGTTCTCGAAGCTACCAGCATGAGTTGGACCAAACTGCGGGAGGCAGTGGAAGACAGGAGTGCCTGGCGTGCTCTGGTCCATGGGGTCACGAAGAGTCGAACACAACTAAACGACTAAACAACAACAACAAAGCTTTGCCCCTGCAGGCGAGTGGGGTGGGGTCTCCCCATTATGCTGCTTAATGTGACTTCAGAGTTGCTAATGGGACTATGCTTTTATATCATGTTAGGGAACACGGATATTAATTCAATACAAAACCCTAATTCAGTAGAACTAAACTCTGCCCCCTTCCTTTTTTGCTGAGAACAGAAAACTACTTAACGTCAATCTCCTAAATTCTTAGCGTGGAATAAATACATAACTGTGGATTACTTTCTGTTTTTCTGTGGCAGCCCCAACTCAAAAGAAGATCTTTGGAAGCAGAAGTAGACCCACTGAAATTAATAGACCCCAAGTTAGTCATTTTCATTCATTTCAATGTTGTCTATTTTTAATAGAGCTAATATTGGCTACAACCTGCTGTGTAGCCTCCCCAGCCTTGATATTCCTTTGAACAATTAATCTGAATTTCTCTTCAACTGACCAGCGGTCTGGCTCAGTAGAGGCAGCTTCCTATGTACCTAAAACCAGTCGGTAGAGCAGGAGACTCTTAATCTCAGGATCATAGGTTCATGCCCCATGTTAGGCAAAAGATTTATGCATTTTGGGGTTGGACAAATGGCCCTTGTGGTCCCTTCCAACTCGAGGATTCTAATGATATTTTCAGTTGCCTAAGTTAGGTGGAGCAGGCAAATGTGCAACATTTCTACAGGTTGCAGAATTCAGCACTCGATTTATACAGGCATTGATTTCACAAGTTGCAGAAATCAGCTGTCAGTTTTGTGCAGGTTGCAGAATTCAGTTATCAACGTACACTGATGCTAGTTAGTACAGGTTGCAGAATGTAGCTGTCACTGTATACCAACTGTTGGTAGTACAGGTTTTTGGTCGCCTTGGTGCAGAATCACCTGCTTTCTTTTATAAAGTGGGGCACGCACATAGTCCGGTTATCAGAGCATTTATTACTGCTAGATGTGGCTCTAAAAGTAGAAATAGGAGGAAGAGGGGGTGCAGAAGGGAGCTGGTCCAAAACTGCTGCTTATGATCTATCTCAGGGGTGGCCAACTCCCCAGAGACTGTGATCTACTCACAGATTTAAAGACTGGCAGTGATCTACCCTCTTTTTTGGGGTTCAGGTCAAAGTTGTTGAACCTTTTTTTAGGAAGGAGGAAGGCCCATTTTTGGGGGTGCAGGGCAAAAATACTGAGCTTTTTTAGGGGAGCCAAACTTGTTGAGCTTCTTTAGGGGGAGCCAGTGATCTACCGCACAGACGTGCAGTGATCTACCGGTGGATCACGATCTACCTGTTGGACATGCCTGATCTAATCACTGTTCAGCTTTGTCATTTTCTTTCTTCACCCAGCAGATAATTTAACACATGAGGTTCACGTGATGTGGTGATGGAATCTGGCTCAGGTAGCTTCAAAAGGGGGATTATTCGTGGAGGATGATAGGTCTATAATGGCTTATGATGACTCAATGGAACCTCTGTATTTGGCCACTGTAGGAAGCGAGTACTGTGTCCAGTTCTGGGCACCACAGTTCAAGAAGGACACTGACAAACTGGAACGTGTCCAGAGGAGGGCAACCAAAATGGTCAAAGGCCTGGAAACGATGCCTTATGAGGAACGGCTAAGGGAGCTGGACATGTTTAGCCTGGAGAAGAGGAGGTTAAGGGGTGATATGATAGCCATGTTCAAATATATAAAAGGATGTCACATAGAGGAGGGAGAAAGGTTGTTTTCTGCTGCTCCAGAGAAGCGGACACGGAGCAATGGATCCAAACTACAAGAAAGAAGATTCCACCTAAACATTAGGAAGAACTTCCTGACAGTAAGAGCTGTTTGACAGTGGCATTTGCTGCCAAGGAGTGTGGTGGAGTCTCCTTCTTTGGAGGTCTTTAAGCAGAGGCTTGACAACCATATGTCAGGAGTGCTCTGATGGTGTTTCCTGCTTGGCAGGGGGTTGGACTCGATGGCCCTTGGGGTCTCTTCCAACTCTATGATTCTATGATTCTATGGTATGATGGAGAGGAGGACCTTGGGCCTCATCCAGCAGGGTTGTCCTGAGGTTCCCATTCTGTAAGGGAGGGATGTGGTGCAGGCTCCAGGGTTTTGTGGTCAAGGCACCCAGAAGCTGTTTACTAATCAAAAATTCTCTGGCATTGGGGTGATCTCCTGTCTTTAGAAGGTTTTTGGTCCGGTTCTTGAAAAGGTTTTCATTCTATTCATTCACAGATTGTGTATTCTATGAACATGCTGTAATGACTGAGGTTACAAACTACATAAGAGTGAAATTAAGAGATCAGACGCGTAACAGACTTGCAAAGAACTGGAGTTCATTCATTTACTTGTTGGAACAGTACTCATGCAAGCGTTATTATTCCAAGTATTTTGCGTCCTGCTTTTCATCGGAACAGATCGCAAAGCGGTTTAGAAAGGAAGTAGAACAAAATTAAATACAGTATATAAAACATCGAAATCCATAAAATAAGATTCTGTTTGCTCAATACCCATGCAAATGCCGCACTCTATAGGCACACCCATGCCTCAGTAAACCTAAACGTATCAACCCACAAAGACACTCTTCCTCAATCTCAACCATTATTGATCTCAACCACTTCAGTGTAAAGTCTATGCTTTAACATTGGCAGTCTTGAGGCTATGAGGCTAAAAGCAAATTTAATTTGTGGGGCTCCGCCAACCCAAAAGAAAACCTAAGTAGAACAGTAGAGTCAGGTGATGATAAGCACATCTTTTATCAGTTTTAGGATTAGATAATTCTGTAATATTTGCTGTAGTAGCGCAACTGGGATCTGAAATATATAGTCTTTTAATCTTAATAACTCGGTATAAATATGAAATGGAGTATTCTGTATAATACAGTGGTGCCCTGCAAGATGAATGCCTCGCAAGACGGAAAACCCGCTAGATGAAAGGGTTTTCCGTTTTTCAATGCACTTCGCAGGACGAATTTGCTATGGGCTTGCTTCGCAAGACGAAAATGTCTTGCGATTCCTGAGGGGTTTTTTTCCACTCCCCACCCCCTTTTTCTAAGGCACTAAGCTGCTAATAGCCTTTTAGCAGCTAATCCGCTAATCCCTTAAGCCTTTAATAGCCACTAATAGCCGCTAAACCGCTAATAGCGCTAATCCGCTAATGGGCTTGCTTTGCAAGACGAAAAAACCGCTAGACGAAGAGACTCACGGAACGGATTCTTTTCGTCTTGCGAGGCACCACTGTATTTCATTTTAAAATAAATAAATAAATAAATAAATAAATGAAGCATACCAAAAAATATAATGTCATGGCACTTCATAGATTCAAATGGGAGGCCCCTGCGTGACTTTCTGAGGACCGACTTACCAAGTTAGGCTAAGGTTACCAGACGTCCCCGTTTCCCAGGGACAGCCCCCAGATTTACAAATCAGTCCCCATACAAAATCCATCGAAGTTGAAAAGTGTCCCCAGATTCATTGAAAAAAAATCTGGTAACCTTAAGTTAGGCCCCAGCCTGAGCGACCCTCCCTCCCTGGGGGGGGTGGGGAGGGTAGACACCAGTGTGTTCACCTCCCTCTTGGGAAGCGCTCAGGTATTTTTAGCAAGGCGCGACCTTCGCCCACTTGGGTTTTGCAGCGACTCTCTCCCAAGATGGCAAAGAGCGAGTCATCTCGCATTAGCCGTCCCCTGTCAGGGCACGTCATATTAGTCCTGCATCGTATTAGTTTTTGTCGGCACTAATGTGATCCGAAAGTTGCTAATCTGACAAGACTCCTGCATTGTATCAGTGAAAACAAATATTAATTCGATAGGATGGAAAATTGCTAATAAGAAGCCGAGTCGCTAATGTGACGTGATGGATCTCCGGGAGAGAGAGACGGCTCCTCGCTGTCCTGTGTTTTTGTGAGAGTACCTTCAACTGAGGCTCAAAGGCAAGAGGACAATGTCTAAAGTTGGGCCTTTGTGGTAAAGTTGCCTTCAGTCCCTTGGGAACGCCTCTTGTGTGGGAAGAAGAAGAAGAAGAAAAGTTTGGATTTGATAATCCAAGGAGTCTCAAAGCGGCTAACATTCTCCTTTCCCTTCCCACAACAAACACTCTGTGAGGTGAGTGGGGCTGAGAGACTTCAGAGAGGTGTGACTAGCCCAAGGTCACCCAGCAGCTGAATGTGGAGGAGCAGGGAATCGAACCCGGTTCACCAGATTACGAGACTACCGCTCTTAACCACTGCACCACAAAGCCCTGCTTTGTTTGGGTAGAGGAAGGGGGAGGTAGTGGGGGTCCTCCAGATATTGCTTCCACATCTTGCACCATCGCTGACCATTGGCCACCCTGGATGGGACTAATGGGAGTTGGAGTCCCTCAACATCTGGAGCTGGGTTGGCTCAGGATGTTCTTGTTGCCAGAGGAGGAAGACAAGATGGCGCCCCTCATGCCGTGTACCAGACTGGCAGCTGAACCTGAGTTCAGTTCTACTCCTCCTCCTCCCCGCCTGACCGCTTCCCCCAAGGCATTTCCACAGGTCTCATGAGTCTGGGTTGCAAATTCTGCTTTCCAGGTCAATTCTTTGGCCATCACTCGTAGCAGAGTAAGATTGTCTGCCATAAACACAGTTTTAACAGTGAGTCCGTAAGTGACTTTGGAGGCCAATTCTGGATCCACACATCCTTCCACAGTGGGGACGTAGGTTTCCGGGTAGGACTTGATCATGGTGTGGATTTGCCAAGCGTGCCTTCCTCCTAGCACATTTCTCCCTTGCGTTCTGAGTCTGAGCGTCTTCAAAGCCCATGACACCTTTGGTAAAAGCTGTTCTCGCAGGCCAGTGTTGCCCAGTTGTCGGTGTTTTATCCTACTTTTTTTTTAGATTTGCCTTGAGAGAATCTTTAAACCTCTTTTATTGGCCACCAGCATTACACTTTCCATTTTTAAGTTCGGAATAGAGTAGTTGCTTTGGAAGACGATAATTAGGCATCCGCACAACATGACCAGTCCAACGAAGTTGATGTTAAAGAATCATGGCTTCGACACTGATTGCCAGGTCTAATGATACGGCAAGGTCCTGGTCCACAGGATCCTGGTTGGCCGCTGCGAGAACAGGGTCGTTGGTCTGATTCTGCAGTCCTTTTCTTAACATTCTTATGCATGGATGTTGAATTTGGTCAATGCTCTTGGGCTGCTCCACCACAGTGCATGAAATTCTAGGGAAGAGTGGGTGGAGGTGGAGGTTTTCAAAAGCTGGCTTTTAAATTTGGCTTTCCAGCACAGAACGTGGCCCCTCTGTTCTTTTTTAAATACACAAGAGCAAGTTTCTAGTGCTCATTATTAGTACAGAGGAACAGCTGTGGGGACTGGGGAAGAGTTCATCTGTCCATGGCCCAGTGGAAGAAATTTACTGTCGACTGATAGACTTGGCCTCTTCTGTACCAACACATTCTTGGAATTACAGGTGTGTTTTTATTATTTTTTAAAAAGAAGAAATATGGAAAATATCAATTTCTGTCTTGAAGAGGCATAGTTTGTGAATTGGAACTGAAGAAAAATAAGCATTAAACAATTACGGGAATTTAGGTTTGTTTAAAATACCAGCAGGGTTGGAGGAGCAAGCCCCCTATTAGCTTGTGGAGAACTATTGGACTGTTTAGCACCACGCTGCTTCTTGGCAAAGCCTGGGATCCGGGCTGAGCCCAGGCGGTGGCAGCCCCAGGATGTGATTGATTGGAGGGGAATCTGGAGCAGCAGCAGCACAATTGCGTCACCATGGCAGGGCTGCTCATCTCTCCCCCCCCCCCCCTCACCATTTGTCTGTATGAAGATTGCTTTGCTTAACATTGCTGTACTGGGTTTCATTTGCTGTTTCTTGCCAGGGTTTATTGCTATTTGTGATATATCCGGGAGTAATTTATTGCCTTCAGATCTCCTCGCCCACCTCTCCCCAATCTCTAGGCTCCAGAGCAGGGGTAGGCAACCTAAGACCCAGGAGCTGGATGCGGCCCAATCGCCTTCTCAATCCTTCCCACAGACTGTCTGGGAATCAGCATGTTTTTACATGAGTAAATTGTGCCGCCACTGCACAATTTCTGTTCTCATCCTGAAGCAAAGTTCTTAACCCGAGGTACTATTTCTGGGTTAGCAGAGTCTGTAACCTGAAGCGTCTGTAACCTGAAGTGTCTGTAACCCAAGGTACCACTGTAAAAGCACACATTCTACTCATGTAAAAACACCAGGCAGGCCCCACAAATAACCCAGAGATGCGTTTTAAATAAAAGGACACATTCTACTCATGTAAAAACACACTGATTCCCGGACTGTCCGTGGGCCGGATTTAGGTGGTGATTGGGCCGGATCTGGACCCCAGGCCTTAGTTTGCCTACCCACGCTCTATATCTTTCAAAATCTTCAACACCTCTATCATGCCCCTCTTTTACACACCTTCCTCCCCCCCAAACTTAAAACGCCCCCTTTGTTCTCTAAGGTTTGCTTGTAGGAGACTCCACTCTGGCTCCTTGGTCATTCTGGCTGGGCCTTTTCCGATTCCACAATATCCTTTCCACGGTGTGGTACAGAACAGCACACCTTCTTTCAAGTGCAGCCCCCGCTTCTGCCCCCCATGCCCATCATGTCAGCTCCAAATAAAAGGTCAAGTCGTGGGGAAGAGAATTGGCTACCACAATTCCTGTCTCCCCGCCCCCTGGCAAATTCTTGGCTGCCATTAGCCAGCGAGTTAAGATGTAATCTAAATCGTCTCTGCTCCCCGGCTTCAAAAATGCACAGAAACTCGCAAGATACCTTGCGGGGAGAATTGTACGTCTTAGAACAGGTCTATAATGCAATCAATTCTGTATATCCCAAGTGAAACAGCAACATTTATTTAACGTCTTTTATGGAGCAGCTGAGTTTTATCACAAATCACATTCCATTTCCATTCACCAGGGACCCCTTGAAGGCTAAAACGCACTTACTTTTCTCCAAGGAAATTTACCAATTCCTCAATAAAGGCCCATTTGCCTCTCTATGTAAAATTGACACATTTATTGAATATTAAGCATTTGTTGGGTTCTTCCCTGTTCTTTCTCAGCTTTATTGGGCTGCCCTTAAAAGTCATTAGGGGGAGGATATATCAAAGTTGTAAAGGTCTATTTATTGTATGGCAAAGGAACAGCATCGAACCTGCTCCTCCTCCCTCCGCCCAATTTGTTTGCAAATGGTTTCTGTGTGTCCTTGCTTTACTCTCTCGCCTATTTCAGAGAGCTCCATCAAGCCAGACCTTTCATACCAACACTTGGTTTCCTTGCACCATCTTTCCCTCAGGTGGGGGATCTAGGAGCTTGTTTTTATATTTTTATGAATGGATTTTAAATATTTGTGAATGGCTCTGTTGTCGTTGGTGCCCAGTGGCCTGAGCAAAATAAGAATGCAATGGGTAGAGCCAGTGTGGTGTAGTGGTTAAGAGCGGTAGACTCGTAATCTGGTGAACCGGGTTCGATTCCCCGCTCCTCCACATGCAGCTGCTGGGTGACCTTGGGCTAGTCACACTTCTTTGAAGTCTCTCAGCCTCACTCACCTCACAGAGTGTTTGTTGTGGGGGAGGAAGGGAAAGGAGAATGTTAGCCGCTTTGAGACTCCTGAAGGGGAGTGAAAGGCGGGATATCAAATCCAAACTCTTCTTCTTCTTCTGCATTACCCCAACTTTTGAACTTGGCAAGGTTGGGTGGGCAAATGAAGCTGCCTTCTCCTCCGTCAGGTCTTTGGCACATCTTAGCCAGGATCGTCTACACTTGAGTTGGTCAACCTGGTGCTCATCAGATGTTCTGGTCGTGCCTGACTTCTGGCCACGCTGATTGGGCCTGATGAGTTATAGGCCAAATTCACACCATTCCTTGAAAGCTTCAGTTATACTACTTTGAGCAGCCATGGCTTTTCCTCCAGAGAATCATGGGAGCTGCAGTTTTTTAAGGGCGCGGAGAGTTGTTAAAAAGGGAAAGGACCCCTGACAGTTAAGTCCGGTCGCGAACGACTCTGGTGTTGCGGCGCTCATCTCGCTTTACTGGCCAAGGGAGCCGGCATTTGTCCGCAGACAGTTTTTCCGGGTCATGTGGCCGGCATGACTAAGCCGCTTCTGGCGAACCAGAGGAGCGCACGAAAACACCGTTTACCTTCCCGCTGGAGCAGTACCTATTTATCTACTTGCACTTTGACGTGCTTTCGAACTGCTAGGTTGGCAGGAGCAGGGACCGAGCAACGGGAGCTCACCCCGTCGCGGGGATTCGAACCGCCGACCTTCTGATCGGCAAGTCCTAGGCTCTGTGGGTTAACCCACAGCGCCACCCGGGGACCTGGAAGACCGGGCTTCAAATCCCCACTTGGCCACGAAGCCGACTGGGTGACCTGGGGGACTAGCTGCTCTCAGCCTATCCTGCCTCACAGGGTTTTTGTGAAGATTGAATAAGGAGGAAGCCATGTAGGCGCGCTTGAAAGCTCCTTGGGGGGAAAGTTGGGATATAAACAATAAATGGATTGTTGAACCCTTGTCCAACCACAGGGCCGGCATCCCAGACCAGCCTGCCTTGCTCCGCAGTGCCTTCGTCCTCCCAGTTAATCCAGTCCCCATTTTAAAGGTGCGGGAAAGTGCTTTGAAATGCTTAGAGGGGATAAACAGCTTTTAATGAAGTTACAGTGCTACATAATGTGTATCATAAAATTGCCTTCATACTGCATGGTCCCAGGATGGTTTTTACTATCGACTGAGCGCGAGCTGCCGTTCTCTCTCTTTCTGTTGCAGCTGAAGCGAGGGGCGGGGTGGAAGAGGAGAGTGGCTGGAAAAATGGGGGATGTATTGAAATTACTTAATAGAAATAACTGGCGGACACTCCCTCTGCTCCCTGCCTTTTTTTGGGGGGGGGGAGATGCGATTGGGAGCTGCCTTAAGGGGCTGCTAGGCTGTCAGAGCCGGTTTGCGACTCCCGGAGAACATGGCGAGTTTCATTGCAGCAAAACAGATGTTCACCTTGTTTCTCGATCGGCTGCTAGATGAGAAATTTATTGCTCTTGCGCCAGGCTGGGAGCTCCTGTGCTGCGGAGTCTATTAGGCGAAAGTTGGGGGGGGGGGGAGAGAAAGAGCTGGCAACCCGCCAGGCTGGCCCTGTTTTGATGGAAGCCAGAGGAGGCCACACCAGGCTCAGAGGCGCCAGCCGTAATGCACCGGCCAGACGATTCTGATTGGGCGATCGATTGGGCTCTGATTTGATTTATTGATCGATAGCCTCAGAAAAAAAAAAAATTGGCGTCTCAGAAAGCTTGGGCTAATCTTTAACTGCTGCAAACATCTTCGGGGGCAGAGGAGAGAGGGTGCATGTATGTGCCTAGGGGTGTGTGTGTATTTGTGTGTATAACACCTACACACACATGTATGTAATGTGTGTCTCGGGAGAGGGAGCAGGCCGTAGGCTGGCCGAGAATTTCAAAACTGATAAAGGAATTTATGGAAGGCATTTGGGCTTATCTTAATCACACAGCGGGGGCCGGATGGCAAGTCTCTTCTCTCCCCCCCCCACTCCCATCTTTCTGCGAGCCAGCAGACAATCGCCCGGCACAGAGAGCTGGGGTAGATCTATAAATTGATGGGATTCAAAGCCTGCAGCATCGATTACCATTATGGCAAAAAGAGAGGAAGGGGGAGGAAAAAAATCAGTGGCGTGCGGAATGGCTGATTATTTTTAGACAAAGATTTTGCCCCTCTCAGCAGCAATTTTTTGCTGATCCCGTCACTTGCGTCAGATGTCTGCTGTTGATTGCAATTAGATGCTTTAGACACCCCCCCTTGCCCCCACTTCTGGGGGGGGGGAGCGTTCCCTCCCCACCCTGCACTCTTTCTGCTTATTAAATCTCCTCTTTTGTTTCTCTGCTCTCTGAGCCTCTTTCCCCGAAACTTTGCAGCTGGCTGGCTGGTAGGATTGTGTTACCCAGAAAAAAAAGAGGCCCCCTCCTATCTGGGGTTAGGGGTACTTGTGTTGCAGATCGTTGGATTATAGTTGGTATGGTTCAGGTAATCAAAAATACAGAACTTTTGCACAAACAGCCCTTTTAAAAAAAATCCCACTGTTCTCCTGGACCAGTCTTTGCCAACCTGGTTCTTCCAGGTGCTGAGAACCACTGCTGTCTGGGGCTAAAGGTAAAGGGACCCCTGACCGTTAGGTCCAGTCGCAGCCGACTCTGGGGTTGCGGTGCTCATCTCGCTTTATTGGCCGAGGGAGCCGGCGTACAGCTTCCGGGTCATGTGGCCAGCATGATTAAGCCGCTTCTGGCGAACCAGAGCAGCACACGGAAACGCCGTTTACCTTCCCGCCGGAGCGATACCTATTTATCTACTTGCACTTTGAGGTGCTTTCGAACTGCTAGGTTGGCAGGAGCAGGGACCGAGCAACGGGAGCGCACCCCGTCGCGGGGATTCGAACCGCTGACCTTCTGATCGGCAAGTCCTAGGCTCTGTAGTTTAACCCACAGCGCCACCCGCGTCTGGGGCTAAATAGCACTGCAATTCAGAGCCTCTGGAGGGCAGCAGGTTAGCCAGAAGCTGTCCTGTGCGCTTCAGAATTTGGAAATCCACTATGCAGGATTTCCCCCCATGGCCGCCACCAGCACGGACCCTTGGGGATCGGAACAAAGGTCTGGGATAAAAGGATCCTTGCTGTTGGGGGTGAGAATCCTGCTCCAAGCGATTTCTGGCAATGGATCCTGTGATCAGCGTCTTATTGCTTCCACAACCATGAGCCTATTTATTAGGCTCGTTAGTTGCTTGCTACAACAGAGGTCTCCCAGTGACTTGCAATGTATTTAAAAACATAAACATATTATAATGTTAGCATTCATTTATAAAAAAGTCATGAAAATATCCAGAACAGCCCCAACACTCGCAAGAGCCGCAGGAAACTTTGGCAACACACTAACAGAAAAACCACCACCACCATCCTAGTCTTATCGAAACCCTGGGGGCAAAAATACGTTTTTACCTGGAACTGAAAATAAGTCAGCAAAGGCAGATCTCTTTAGAGTTTCACAGGTGTGGAGCCACTCCTGAAAAGGCCCCGTCTCCCTTGTCACCATCTTCTGAGTCTACCTTCAGGAAGGGAGCCAGAGAAGGGCCTCAGGTGAGAATCGTAAGGAGTGGGTAGGTTCGTATTGGGAGAGGCATCCCAGAATGTCACACTACCGCTCCCATTAAAAAGGGACGCTTTGAGGGAAAGGACTTTCAAATTATGTACAGCTGCCCATTTGTTGCGAGTAAAATGGAGGATAAAACTTCATTCCCATGGATTTACTCCTTTAGGAGCATAAGAAGCTTCTACTGAGTCAGAGCAGTGGTCCATCTAACTGACTGGCAGCTGCGCCCCTTCATGAGTGTTATGTCCATTTCCCTTTATCTCAGTTTTTCACTTTTCAGTTCATGTTGTGTGTGTGTGTTTCAAAAAAGCCCTTATGAAATTTTTTTAGTGTGTATTTGTTATGGTAAAATCTGGGTGCGAGGCTGCTCTGCCACCCAGCTCGTCGGACTAAGTCCGCGGGTCCCTGCGGAGGAAAATGAGCTCAGCCGGAGACAGGAGCAAACTGCAGGAGATCCAAGTTTATTGAGCAACAGGTTCAAGGCGAGATTGAACCGCGAGAAAGGGGTGACATGAACTTTTGAAACTTCCCTCCATGTCCCAGAATACAGTGCAAAATACATCCCAGTTACATCATGAATACATTAAGAAGAGGTTGAGTTACACAGGATTAACATATGGAGGAGGGAGGGGGAATATGCAGAGCTGGAGATATGCGCAGATAAGCACATCCTGAGTACCGGTGATGAGAAGACAATGGTCCATGTATGCATAGTCTGCCACCTGGCATTGCCCGTGGGAAGGCTTGGCAGAGTGATTTGACAGGATTAGGGTCTTGACACCTTGCTTGAGGGATTATGGAGGACAGGGGAGGTGTCATGGAGTCCTAGAGAAATTGAGCAAATTGGCACGTTGATTTTCTATGAATTTTATAGATTTTAGTCCCTTTTGACATTGACAATTGGAAATAAATGGATATATTGTAGCGAAGAAGGAGGTGAAGAAGACATGCCCCCCCTTCCGTATCAGTATTCTATCTAATATTTTTGCAAGCAGTTTTGCATAACATCATGAATTTTTGTTTGTTATTTTCACTAATAATACAGTCGTATCTTAGATCCCAAATGCCTTGGTACTTAGATGTTTTGGCTCCCGAATGCCAGAAACCTGGAAGTGAGTGTTCTGGTTTGCAAATGTTCTTTTGGAATCTGAACGTCTGGAGGCATTTCCGAGGCTTCTGATTGCCTGCAGGAGCTTCCTGCAGCCAATCGGAAGCCCCGCCTTGGTTTCTGAAGGTTTTGGAAGTCGAATGGACTTCTGGAATGGATTCCGTTTCACTTCCGAGGTACGGCTGTATATGGATTTCTATGCACAGCTTCCTCCCCACCACCAAATGTGTACTTTTTGTGTACAGTGGAACCTCGTGTTACGGACGGGATCCGTTCCGGAGTCCCATCTGTAACATAGAACTGATGCAAGCCGAAGTGCCGCGTCTGCGCACGTGCGCGACACGATTTAGCACTTCTTCTTTTTTTACGTTTATCAACTTTTATTATGTCATCTCTTACCTGTGTTTTCTTTTTTTATATAATATGTTTTTTTATTAAGACTTTTGCATAGAAAAAAGAGGAAAAAAAGAATACAAAAATACAAAGACAAAAAGAAAAACAAATAAAAACAATTCCATTTTCATAGTATTTCTTACATTTGCTTATTTCCCAGACTTCCCCACAGCTTCCCTCACTGTATTCCAATCCAAATATTTAATCAGCAAATCCCTTCCCTCTATCTTATCCTAATCTTTATCTTAGTATATTAAACCTTTAATTCTTCATCTTTTAACCTTCGAATTTTCCATACCCCTTCGCCACCTTATTACTAATAACCTTTTAACCTCCATCCAATGTCATTCTAACATTCATTGATCTTATAATATTTCTGTAAATAGTCTTTAAATTTCTTCCTATCTTCCTCCACCGTCTCTTCTTCCTGGTCTCTGATTCTGCCAGTCATTTTTGCCAATTCCATGTAGTCCATCACCTTCATCTGCCATTCTTCCAGAGTGGGTAGTTCTTGTGTCTTCCAATACTTCGCGATAAGTGTTCTTGCTGCTGTTGTGGCATACATAAAAAAGGTTCTATCCTTCTTTAACACCAATTGGCCAACCATGCCCAGGATAAAGGCCTCTGGTTTCTTCGGAAAAGTATATTTAAACACCTTTTTCATTCCATTATAGATCATTTCCCAGAAGGTCTTAATCCTTGGGCGATTTAGCACTTCTGCATATGCGTGAGCGGCGAAACCCGGAAGTAACCCGTTCTGGCACTTCTGGGTGGCCGCGGGACGCAACACAAAAACGCGTAACCTGGAGCAGATGCAACATGAGGTTTGACTGTATACAGTTTTTGTTTGGAGAGCTGCATATAAAAATTTGGAAATTCCAAAAGATAGCTGTGTTTCATTCAGTTCATGTATTGGCTTCAGGAAATGTAAATAAGATAGGTTTGGCTCAAAATCCTACCCGAACAGAAGCTCTCCTCCATTCCCGTCTACTGATAATAAATTGCATGTGGCCAGTTTACACGGCAGTCTGAGTGGAATAAAAATAATGTTGTTGTTGTTGTTGTTTAGTCGTTCAGTCGTATCCGACTCTTCGTGACCCCATGGACCAGAGCACGCCAGGCACTCCTGTCTTCCACTGCCACCCGCAGTTTGGTCAGATTCATGTTTGTAGCTTCGAGAACACTGTCTAACCATCTCGTCCTCTATCGTCCCCTTCTCCTTGTGCCCTCCATCTTTCCCAACATCAGGGTCTTTTCCAGTGAGTCTTCTCTTCTCATGAGGTGGCCAAAGTATTGGAGCCTCAGCTTCACGATCTGTCCTTCCAGTGAGCACTCAGGACTGATTTCCTGAATGGATGCGTTTGATCTTCTTGCAGTCCATGGGACTCTCAAGAGTCTCCTCCAGCACCATAATTCAAAAGCATCAATTCTTCAGCGATCAGCCTTCTTTATGGTCCAGCTCTCACTTCCATACATCACTACTGGGAAAACCATAGCTTTTACTATACGGACCTTTGTTGGCAAGGTGATGTCTCTACTTTTTAAAATGCTGTCTAGGTTTGTCATTGCTTTCCTCCCAAGAAGCAGGCGTCTCTTAATTTCGTGGCTGCTGTCACCATCTGCAGTGATCATAAAAATAATAGAATCATAGAATTCTAGAGGAGGAAGGAACCCTGAGTGATCTAGTCCAACCTCCTGCAATGTAGGAATCTCAACTGAAGTTTCTAAGACAGATGGCTGTCCAATTTCTGCTTTTAAAACTCCAATGAAGGGGAGTCCACAACCTCCCAAGGGAGTCCGTTCCACTGTCAAACAGCACTTACTCTCAGAAAGTTTTACCAAATATTTAGTTGGAATCTCCTTTCTTGCAACATGAAACTAGCTCCCCAACGCTGCAGGGAGCTATCGCAGCTTGTAGCCACAAACTTGTTCTGTGTACCAGAACTGAATAACGATGTCACAAAAAGCTGGGATAGCTCAGTTGGTAGAGCAGAAGGCTCTTAATCTCAGGGTCGTGGGTTCAAGCCTGATGTTGGTCAAAATATTCCTGCATTGCAGGGGGTTGGACTAGATGACCCTTGTGTTCCCCTTCCAACTCTACAAATCTATGATTTCCTTTTTAAAAAATTGCATGCAAAAAGCCACTCCTTGTTACCTCTCCAGGTTTCTTCATTTCTGCAGTCTAGGGTGGAGAGGGTCCTTTTGATGCTGCCATTGTAGCAGTAGTAGTAGTACAGTGGTACCTCTGGTTACATACGCTTCAGGTTACATACGCTTTAGGTTACAGGCTCCGCTTACCCAAAAATAGTGCTTCAGGTTGAGAACTTTGCTTCAGGATGAGAACAGAAATTGTGCTCCGGCGGTGCAGCGGCAGCAGGAGGCCCCATTAGCTAAAGTGGTGCTTCAGGTTAAGAACAGTTTCAGGTTAAGAATGGACCTCCAGAACGAATTAAGTTCTTAACACAAGGTACTACTGTAATAATAATAAAAATTATACCCTGCCCATCTGGCTGGGTTTCCCCAGCCACTCTGGACGGCTCCCAACAGAATATTGATAATAATAGTTTTAAAAAGCAATGAAACATCAAACATTAAAAACCTCCCTAAGCTACACTGCCTTCAGGTGTCTTCTAAAAGTCAGATAGTTGTTTATGCCCTTGATATCTGACGGGAGGGCGTTCCACAGGGCGGGTGCCACCACCGAGAAGGCCCTCTGTCTGGTTCCCTGTAACCTCACTTCTCACAGTGAGGGAACTGCCAGAAGGCCCTCGGTGCTGGACCTCTGTGTCCGGGCTGAACAATGGGGGTGGAGACGCTCCTTCAGGTATGCTGGTCCAAGAGTCAGAATCATTAGAAGATAACATCAGAAGGTAAGAAGAGCGTGGCTGGATCAGGCCCATTTGCCCAGCATCCTGTTCTCGCAGCGGCCAATCAGATGCCTCAATGGCGAACCCGCAAGCAGGATGAAACACAAGAGACCCCTCCCCTCCTGTAGTTTCCAGGAAATGCTATTCAGAAGCCATTTGACCATGGAAGCAAAGCCATTGTGGCTATTAGAAGAAGAGATCGGATTTGATATCCCGCTTTATCACTCCCTTTCAGGAGTCTCAAAGCGGCTAACAATCTCCTTTCCCTTCCTCCCCCACAATAAACACTCTGTGAGGTGAGTGGGGCTGAGAGACTTCAAAGAAGTGTGACTAGCCCAAGGTCACCCAGCAGCTGCATGTGGAGAAGCGGGGAAGCGAACCTGGTTCACCAGATAACGAGTCTACCACTCTTAACCACTACACCACACTAGCCATCGTTAGCCCTCTCCATCCTCCATGAATTTGCCTAATCCTCTTACAAAGTCATCCAATTGGTGGCTGCCGCTGGCTCCTGCAGGAGCGAGTTCCACAGTTTAACAGCTACACGAAGGAGCCGTTTCTTTTAATGGAAACAGACGGATGGAGATGCTATCCAGCTTTCTGCCGATGACCTCAGCCGGTGCTGTTGAAAGCTCTCAGCGCCCGCTGGAAAACTCTCTGGCGGTTGCTGTTTTTCTTTCTTTTGGAAATCTAATATATTGATTAGCTTTCTTCAGTACAGCATCAATAAAAGTGTATAATGGCATGGCTGGGCCCTGTGGCGTCTTCCTCCTGCTGGTCTGAAAGCACCTCTATCCTCTCCTGCCTGCCTGCCCTCCAACCGGCAGACAGGAAGCCAATGTCAGCTCTTACCTTGATGGCTGGGCATGGCTCCTCCTGGTCTGGCGGGTCTTGGCAACCCCATCAGCAGGACGGGTAGCAAAACTTGACTTGAGGGTTGGTGGGGGTTGGCAGCCGGCAGCCCCTGTGCTGAATCCGGCCAGCTGAGCAATCTCCTGCTTCCATGGGTGCCAAGCCAGAGGGAAGATGGCCTGTGGCCTCGCCAGCGGTGCTCTTTGTGGGCAGAGAAACTGCTTCCTTTCCCATCAATATGACCCTACACAAAAAACCATTGCCAGCAAAGGCTGCATTCTCCCAGAGGCTGGTAACCCTTTCTATAGGGACATGGGTGGCGCTATGGGTTAAACCACAGAGCCTAGGACTTGCCGATCAGAAGGTCGGCGGTTCGAATCCCCGCGACGGGGTGAGCTCCCGTTGCTCGGTCCCAGCTCCTGTCAACCTAGCAGTTCGAAAGCACGTCAAAGTGCAAGTAGATAAATAGGTACCGCTCCGGCGGGAAGGTAAATGGCATTTCCGTGTGCTGCTCTGGTTCACCAGAAGCGGCTTAGTCATGCTGGCCACATGACCCAGAAGCTGTACGCCGGCTCTCTTGGCCAATAAAGCGAGATGAGCACTGCAACCCAGAGTCGGCCACGACTGGACCTAATGGTCAGGGGTCCCTTTACCTTTTAACCCTTTCTAAGGAGTGGGCCTCCTGCTTTTCTTCTTACACCCTTCACATCTTCCAGTAGACCTGGTGAAACGATGACATCTTTTGCACTAAGGGCAGCTTTGCCAACAGTAATAACAGTAATTTATATTCTTATCTCTCCGATCCTGCATGCTGAACATCAGGGTAGTTAGATCCTGGTGCCTGCCGTCCAAAGAAAGAGTTCAAACAGCCTGCGAAAATTCCATGGGTTTCAGGCCAGTCATGAGCAAAATGTTGTTTTTGCTAGTCTGATCACAAGCGTCTTTGCCTAAATTGGGAGTTAACTATCAACCAACAAAGCTACAGCAGAAGCCTGCTACATGTTCAAATTCTGTTTCCTTTTGAGTGTTGTTGCATATGCTGCTTTCAGAAATAGCCTTTTTGTAGCCATTCAAGGCAGCTTGCTGAGTTGCCCTTTCTCCACCGGCATTTGTTGGTTTTCACCAGCCCTGTCTCAAATTAGGCCTGTCAGAGCATCTTGCGTCTTTAATAGGGGGCATTTTTTGTCCATCTCAGTCACAAAGCCATAGGTTAGGTTGCCAGAAATCATAAAGGGGCGGGGGGGAGAGAGACTTAACAACAACAGTTTGGGAGTCCTTTTAATTTAATTTGGCCTTAACGTTTTAGTATGATTATTATTTATTAAATTTGTATACAGTGGTACCTCAGGTTACATACGCTTCAGGTTACAGACTCTGCTAACCTAGAAATAGTGCTTCAGGTTAAGAACTTTGCTTCAGGATAAAAACGGAAATCGTGCTCCGGCGGCGCGGCGGCAGCAGGAGGCCCCATTAGCTAAAGTGGTGCTTCAGGTTAAGAACAGTTTCAGGTTAAGAACGGACCGCCGGAACGAATTAAGTACTTAACCTGAGGTACCACTGTGCTGCCCTTCATGCATGGATCTCAGGCCAGTTCATAGTATAAGAAGGCAAGACAAAAACACAAAATACATGATAAAAATAACACCCCTCCCCACAGCCCCCTCCCACAAACACATCTCAAATCATAGAATCCTAGAGTTGGAAGAGACCACAAGGGCCATCGAGTCCAACCCCTTGCCAAGCAGGAAACACCATCAGAGCACTCCTGACATATAGTTGTCAAGCCTCTGCTTAAAGACCTCCAAAGAAGGAGACTCCACCACACTCCTTGGCAGCAAATTCCACTGTCGAACAGCTCTTACTGTCAGGAAGTTCTTCCTAATGTTTAGGTGGAATCTTCTTTCTTGTAGTTTGGACCCATTGCTCCGTGTCCGCTTCTCTGGAGCAGCAGAAAACAACCTTTCTCCCTCCTCTATGTGACATCCTTTTATATATTTGAACATGGCTATCATATCACCCCTTAACCTCCTCTTCTCCAGGCTAAACATGCCCAGGGTCTAGGATGTTAATCAGCCAAAGCTTAACTTCTGCTCAGCTGTGAGGACTAGACACATGAGCTGTTGGTTTCCCCCCAAACCAAAGGTGCTGTTTTCCGAAATGTAAGCAGTAATTTCCCTCTTCCCAACCTAAGGACTGTCTCCACTGCTTGTCACTAATTAGGGCCGCCATATTTTGAAGAGCAAAAATGAGGGCACATTTGCCAACTTCTACTTTTGACTGCGGATCGCTATGGAGACTCCTCTACCCAGGACAAAGAGGACGTGTCCTGGAAAAAGAGGACATATGGCAACACTTCCCTTCGTAACTCCTCTCCAGGAAAAAATATTCTTCCTCCTCCTGCCCCCCCCCCAAACAGTGGAGCATCTTCCTTTTAACTAGTTTCTGACAGATTTATTTCTTGCACAGCTTGACGGATGGAGGATTGTGGTGAGATGTTTTCAGAGTGAGAGAACAATTTTGCCATAATTAGAAATTGGTTGGGTTAACACGCCCTCCCCCCCCCCCTCTGCAAAATCTTTAAATGCAGCAGCAAAGCTGGGTAAGGAATGTCTCTCTGCCACACAATTGGTTATTAGCACTTGATCAGTTTTCTTGGTGGATGGCTTGCCGCTGGTGCGTGAAGCTTGTGCAATAATAGGCCTCTTGATTAACGGATTTGCATATCTTTTGAGGACCCAGAATCTGCATTCTCTCTCCTCCGCTGCCATTGTCACAGACCCTATACATCTGCAGGAGAGAAATGCACAATGCAAGCTTGGTTCTCCTGCCACTGGGGTGAGGGAAAGCATCGGCTCCCAAGAGCCAGCAAAATAGATAGGGATGCAGGGAGGTGGAATGTGTCAGACCCGGGGAGCAGCAGAGCTGCGGGACAGAAGATTTCAGCTGCCAGGTAAAGTGGAGGCATTTGCCTGCGGTAGAATAGCATGCAATGGAATGAGACCCATAATTCACAGGGAGGTCCCAGCTGTGCCCGGCGCAATGTTGATTGCCCTTTCTACTCGGTTCAATCCATTTAGCGAAGATGCCCCCACTGAGCCAGGGAGGTCCTTCTGGTGTTCGACGTGGGTCACTGGAACGGATGGTTGTTTCGTAATTTGATGCCTCGAGTCCCCAGGTGATGGAGCCTGGAAATGAGAAGAACCTGGAGGTCTCAAGGAGCGGGGCAACGGCCCCACTCCCAATCAGGCCAGCACAAAAAGGTCTTTTCCACCCTAGGGTGTGTGGCTTTTTGGTTGGGCTGCTTGCCAGTGTGGTGTAGTGGTTAAGAACGGTGGACTCGTAATCTGGTGAACCGGGTTCGATTCCCCGCTCCTCCACCTGCAGCTGCTGGGTGACCTTGGGCCAGTCACACTTCCCTGAAGTCTCTCAGCCCCACTCACCTCACAGAGTGTTTGTTGTGGGGGAGGGAGGGAAAGGAGAATGTTAGCCACTTTGAGCTTCCTTCGGGTAGTGATAAAGTGGGATATCAAATCCAAATGCCTCTTCTTCTTCTTCCTCTTCTTCTTCTTCTTCTTCTTCTTCTTCTTCTTCTTCTTCTTCTGGTTCTAGGCTGGGGCATTGCTGTGGGGTGCCCAGACCCTGGTGTGGTGTTTTGCATTGGCCCCACGTTAAAATGAAAAAAAGAAGAAGCTCAAACTCTTCTCTCTGAATTTGCGTCTATCTTTCTGTCTGTCTATCTGGAGCTGCAAATATTTCTTCAAATCTGGCTCATGGGCTTGTTTCTGTTCCTCCCATCTCCCATCTCTTAAGTCTCTCTTTTACAGATAAAGTTGATAAAACTAGGAAGCTCAGTATTTCTCCTTCTCTCTTAAAACCGAGACAAACCATTCTGGCTTGATGCCTGTCCTGGAAAATGGAAACGCCACACCTTGATTAGAATTTGGAGGGGCTGACGTTGGACCTGATCAAAGTTGATGGGCATAGCCATTCACATGGTGTGTGTACCGTGTCTTGTGATCAATCATGCAGGGCTTTCCTGTGTGTCCCCCCCCCCCCAATATTTTATTCAAGTTGGCAACCCCTGCCTTCCCACCACGCTTGAGCCACACCATATTAACAGTCCAGATGAGAGCAGATGAAACATGACGGCCTCTTTTGAGCTGGACAGGTTTTCTGTTTACCTCCGGCAGAGCCAAGAACAATGGGTGTCTGTTGGGGAGCGAACAATGTGATGTGGCTCTGCTTTAATTTGCTCAGTGGGTTGGGCGCCTTGTCCTGATTGCTGGCTCCTGGCCTTGATGGGGATCAAAGAGGGAAATGATGGAGCCGGTGGGCGGGCGGGTGTGAGAGACAGAGCGTTCACATGCACAGACCGCAAACCCCACTTATTGTCAAGTTGTCTGGGCTTAGTGAATAGCCCTGGGTATGGATTGCTAACTTATAAATCAGAATGGCCGTTGCCACTGCGGGGCTCCCTTCTGGTTTAGGAACTTAATAATACAGTGGTGCCTCGCAAGACGAAAAGAATCCGTTCCGTGAGTCTCTTCGTCTAGCGGTTTTTTCGTCTTGCGAAGCAAGCCCATTAGCGGATTAGCGGATTAGCGCTATTAGCGGTTTAGCGGCTATTAGCGGCTATTAAAGGCTTAAGGGATTAGCGGATTAGCTGCTAAAAGGCTATTAGCAGTTTAGTGCCTTAGAAAAAGGGGGTGGGGAGCGGGGAAAAAAACCCAGGAATCGCAAGACATTTTCGTCTTGCGAAGCAAGCCCATAGGAAATTCGTCCTGTGAAGCACCTCCAAAACGGAAAACCCTTTCGTCTAGCGGGTTTTCCGTCTTGCAAGGCATTCGTCTTGCGGGGCACCACTGTACTGATAGCTACAGACGTTTTGATGCATATACAAAGCAAGATTCTGACTCCAGGTAACTTCTCAGTTAGATTACTGAAACGGGTTATACATGGGGCTGCCTCTGAAGACAGTTCGGAAACTTCAGCTGGTGCAGAATTCGGCAGCCAGGTTGCTCCCTGGGACAAGACACTTTGAGCATATTACACCAAAACCGGCCTGACTGCACTGGCTACCAATTAGCTTCCGGGCCCAATTCAGAGTGCTGGTTTGGGCAGTGGTACAGTGGTACCTCAGGTTACAGACACTTCAGGTTACAGACGCTTCAGGTTACAGACTCCACCAACCCAGAAATAGTACCTCGGGTTAAGAACTTTGCTTCCCGATGAGAACAGAAATCGCGCGGCAGCGGTGGCTACAGCGGGAGGCCCCATTAGCTAAAGTGGTGCTTCAGGTCAAGAACAGTTTCAGGTTAAGAACAGACCTCCGGAACGAATTAAGTTCTTAACCCGAGGTACCACTGTACTCTCCCCAGGGAGGCTCGGGTAGAAATCACATATTGAACAGATGGAAAGCCCTTTAATCTGAGCAGGCTGAGAGCAAAAAAGTAAGGTTACCGTAACTTCAGTCATAGAGTTTCAGTATGCTGTTGACAACGTAGTGTGTTCCCACTCAGAGGATTGGCCTATCACTCAACATCCAAGAAACCAAAGTGCTGCACCAACAAGTACAAAACAACCCCTCTGCAGTGCCACAAATCCAACTCAGTGGTGTAATGTTGGAAAATGTCGATCACTTCTCCTACCTGAGCAGTGGTCCTTCCACAAGGGCCAACACTGATGCCGAAATGCAGCATCGCCTGAGCTCTGCGAGTGTGCCTTTCTCCCAGTTGAAATGCAGAGTGTTTGAGGACCGGGACATTTGCAGGGAAACCAAAATGCTAGTTTACAAAGCTATTGTACTGCCAATGTTACTGTATGCTTGTGAAACACGGACCACTTATAAACGCCATCTCTGACTCCTTGAAAGATTCCATCAATGGTGTCTCCGGAAAATTTTGCACATCAACTAATGCCAGTGTTCTGGAAGAAGCAAAGATCACCAGTGTTGAAGCAATGATTCTTCAACATCAACTTCGTTGGACTGGTCATGTTGTGCGGATGCCTGATGATTGTCTTCCAAAGCAACCACTCTATTCCGAACTTAAAAATGGAAAGCGTAATGCTGGTGGTCAACAAAAGAGGTTTAAAGACTCTTGTCAAGGCATATCTTTAAAAACGTAGTAATAAACACCGACAACTGGGAAACACTGGCTAGGGAGTGAGAGGCAGCAAACACCAACCATTA
Source organism: Podarcis tiliguerta (assembly GCF_965153285.1). Classification (NCBI taxonomy): domain Eukaryota; kingdom Metazoa; phylum Chordata; class Lepidosauria; order Squamata; family Lacertidae; genus Podarcis; species Podarcis tiliguerta. The sequence continues at coordinate 7,110,880 of NC_139541.1, forward strand.
GGACTCCTAGGAGTGCTGCCACCACCAAGGCCATGGTGTCAACGTAACATTGCGTAGGCCAGGTGGAGAGGTACTTTGTGCGACACTCCCCACTCCCAGTCCCCAACCGGTCAAGCTGCCCAAGGCTGGTTGAAGTTGGAGCTCAGCCACAGCCCAAGAATCACACGCTCCCCATTCCCTGACACAGATGGATAAAATGGTTAAAGAAGCAATTAAGATTGGATGCCCTGTTTCCGACAAGCAGGACTGGAGATTAATTCTTTTCCTTTCTCTTTGCCGCACAGTTTGGAAGTTACTTGCTTGAGGGTACAGTGGTGCCTCGCAAGACGAAATTAATTCGTTCTGCGAGTTTTTTCGTTATGCGAATTTTTTCGTCTTGCGAAGCACCAATGTGTATTGACGGTTTCCCATAGGGATGCATTGGCGGTTTAAAAAAAAAAAGGCGCAAGACATTTCGTCTTGAGAAGCAAGCCCATAGGGAAATCCGTCTTGCAAAGCAACTCAGAAAACGAAAAACTCTTTCGTCTTGCGAGTTTTTCGTCTTCCGAGGCATTCGTCTTGCGGGGTACCACTGTATCTCCGAGTCAGGCATCAGTGACTGTTAAGATCACTTAACAACAAACAAAGAGGCGCAAGGCATATTTTGCCTCAGAGGATGCCACGTTGCGCCTGATTTGGCATCACTCCCAACGCCCACCTCTGCCAGTCTTGGGTACGGGTTGCCTGGGTTCTGTTCCATCCTCCTGAGCTCTCACCAGTGTTTCCTGCTGAGGAGAACAGGTCATAAAGTCTAATAAATACAACAGCCCTTTAAGGTAGAGCAAGCTAATACTATCTTCATTTTGGAGAATGTCGGGGGGGGGGGCTGTTGGGAGCAAGAGTGAGTGTCTTGTCCAAGAGGCAAGGAGGAGAAGATGAGAGGGCTTTTACACTCAGGTCGTACTTGCTTATGGGCTGTCCATTGGGGCAGCTGTTAAAAACAGTGGTCTAGACTAGGTGGGCCCCTGTTGGGCTGGGCTGGAAAGCTCCTCTTATGCTGCTTGTTGAGTTTATGTTGAAGCCGAGATTTGAGCCCCTTTGTTACAGCTCTCCGTGTGCACAGGGATTGGTCGCGGCTATTGTGTGACAGGATAGATCCTTTGCACATGCTCAGAGGCACTCTCATCTTGCAACTCTGCCATGCGTTCCAGAGCCGAACCTTGCTATGCTTGTGCCCCCGAAATGCCTGTGCTTGCGCCTCGCCGAGGAGTCTGCGGGCCGCGCAGCACAGCCCTTTGGAGACAATTCCCTTCTTTCTCAATCGCCTGTGATCTTCCCCTAATCTAAAATGGAATCTCTGGCTGGGGAGCTTTATCAAAACAGTTGTAATGGGATCTCAAGAAGGACAGTGATTTTCACAAGCATGTTAGATGTTCGTTCCAGGGAAAGATATGAAAGCTGTGGGGGTTTTTCCGCGGGGGGGTGAGAAACGAACACGGTCAGGAAACGAGTGATGCTATCGAGCATATTACACAAGTCACAGCTGTGTGTGTTGATCAGCTTGGAGAGGAAGGCCAAAGATTCAGGCCCGTAACTTTATTCATCCAGCCCAGTGGCTTTCTCGGCCCCCAATGCCACGCTGATAAGACCCAGGGCTTTGGTAGGTAGGCACAGCAAATGGCCTATGTAAAGGTAAAGGGACCCCTGACCATTAGGTCCGGTCATGACCGACTCTGGGGTTGTGGTGTTCATCTCGCTTTATTGTCTGAGGGAGCCAGAGTACAGCTTCTGGGTCATGTGGCCAGCATGACTAAGCCGCTTCTGGCGAACCAGAGCAGCACATGGAAACGCTGTTTATCTTCTTGCCGGAGTGGTACCTATTTATTTACTTGCACTTTGATGTGCTTTTGAACTGCTAGGTTGGCAGGAGCAGGGACCGAGCAACCGGAGCTCACCCCGTCATGGGTATTCGAACCGCCGACCTTCTGATTGGCAAGTCCTAGGCTCTGTGGTGTAACCCACAGTGCCAGCCGTGTCCTTATACATAAATCCGGCACTGCCAAGAGTTGAACAAGAGGGGTGCAGTGTAACCACCTGCCTCTGGGCTGGGCTGACGGTTAGCATACCCTGAAGGGGTGCAACGGCCAACCTCTTCCTGGGTTTGGAAACTTTTAATGGCCTGGTGACTTTGCCGCCTCACACGCTTGTCTGAATCAAGGCAGCTGAAGCTGTGAGGCTGCCCGCTGCACCCCAGCCTTGACCACCGCAAAACCCAGAGCTAAAAACAAAACAAACCCCAAATCAAGCCATTCACGGGTCGTGCTGCAAGGCCATTAAAAAACCTGCTGACTCCCGCTTTCTTACTCCTTGTCTCAGTCTGTATACACAGGGGGGGATTTGGTTTTTATCTGCTTTTTCTCCAATATTTTTTTTATATCTAACAGTGAAATATTTATACGGCCCAATAAAAGGCGGAAAGCTTGCAGTCTCTCTCAAATTCATTGGAGACCGAGAGGAGCTTCCTAGTACGAATTTAACACCCAGCCGTGACCCCTGGTAATTGACTCCATACATCTTTAGCATCAAGAATTTACATAATACGCAAGGAAATGATTGATAGCTCCTGGAAGCCAGCCTGTCTGCCGAGAGGCCATGTGCACCGCCATCCGTCTTGCACGCTGCGACCTGTCTCACCCTGCCCTGCATCGCAAACATGGCCGTGACACCGGGACTCTCCTTGTCACCTCCCCCCACCCTGTCGACCACCACAATCAGTGGCGTAGCGTGGGGGTGCAGGGGGGGCCGGCCGCACCGGGCGCAACATCTGGGGGGGGGGGGCGCTCGCACTCGCAGCTCTCTGCCCCTACCTGGCTCACTCACTCTCTCTCACTGCAGTGCTAGCTGTGCGAATCCGATCCGAGCCGCCTGGTCGCCCCCCACTGTGGAGGGGAGGGTGCCAGGCGTGTGGTGTGGTGCGGAGAGAGAGCGAGGGACTATCTGGGGGAGGGACAGTGCAGTGGGGGGGGCGCAAATTACTTGCCTTGCCCCGGGTGCTGACAACCCACGCTACGCCACTGACCACAATCCAGGGAAGGCAATTCCTTTTTAAATAACAGGAGGTCTCTCTTCAGCAGCACCTGTGGCAGCAAAAGGGTGCATCAAACTCGGGTATGGCTCAAGGACCAATGGTCACAAATTGAGGTGCAGGATTCTGGACTAGGTTTTTTCTGTTAGGCCAGCGAGGCCCTCACACAAGGTGGTCACTTCAGGTGACGTGGTTTGGACGTTGTTTTAGGGGCTGCTGGGAGAGGAGGCAAACTCAGTTCAGCTCAGAGCGCAAAACAGGTTTTCTGAAGGAGCGTCTGCAGTCCCATCGTTCTGCCCGGACACTGGTGTCCAGCTCCGAGGGCCTTCTGGCGGTCCCTCCCTGTGAGACGTGAGGTTGCAGGGAACCAGGCAAAGAGCCTTCTCGGTAGTGGCGCCCATCCTGTGGAATGCCCTCCCTTCAGATGTCAAGGAAAAAAACAACGATCTGACTTTTAGAAGACATCTGAAGGAAGCCCTCTTTAGGGAAGTTTTCAATGTTTGATGCTTTATCGTGTTTTTAATATTTTGTTGGGAGCCGTCCAGAGTGGTTGGGGAGACCCAGCCAGATGGGCAGGGTATAAATTATAAATTAGTAATAGTGGTGGTAATATTCTCCCACACAAGCCTGCTTTGTTAATTTTTGCTGCTTTTATTTATTTTTAATTTTTTTTAATTAATTTTACTTATAATCACAATACATAACATTGTATCCTCTTACTAAAACTCTTGTCTCAACCGAGCCTAAACAGCTTCCCTCCCTCCTGCCTAATGGTTTACAAAATAAAATTTTGCATTTTTGCATTTCGCTTCCTTTTCTATTCTTGTTATATCATGACTTAAAATATTAAATTACTCAACCCAAATAGGTAACTAATTTATCTTACAAATCTTCAGATAACCCTGCTAATGATGTTAATTGCTTACAGTTGTCTTTCAAATATAATATAAATTTGTTCCAGTTTTTTTGGAATACTTGATCTCGCTGGTTCAGGATTCTTCCTGTCAGTTTTGTCAGTTCTGCAAAGTCCATCATCTTCATCTGCCATTCTTCTTTTGTTGGTATCGTACTGTAGTTGTTGCATATAAGAACAATTTTTTATCTTGTCTCGGTATCTCTGTACCCACTATACTCAGTAAGAAAGCTGCTGGTTTTTTTAACAAAAGTGTTTTAAAACATTTTCTTTAACTCAATATATATCATCTCCCAGAAAGCTTTTACCTCTTTACATGTCCACCACATGCGGAAAAAAGTACCCTCCTTTTCCTTACATTTCCAACCATCATTTTTTGTTCTGTACATTTTAGCCAATTTAACTGGTGTTAAATACCACCTATACATCATTTTCATGACATTTTCTTTAAGAAGAAATATAAGAACCAAATTTTAAAATAGAGTAGACCGTCAAACATTAAAAGCTTCCCTAAACAGGGCTGCCTTCAGATGTCTTCTAAAAGTTTGGTAGTTGTTGTTCTCGTTGACATCTGGTGGGAGGGCGTTCCACAGGGCGGGCGCCACCACCGAGAAGGCCCTCTTCCTGGTTCCCTGTAACTTGGCTTCTCGCAGTGAGTGAACCGCCAGAAGAAGAAGAGTTTGGATTTGATATCCCGCTTTATCACTACCCGAAGGAGTCTCAAAGCGGCTAACATTCTCCTTTCCCTTCCTCCCCCACAACAAACACTCTGTGAGGTGAGTGGGACTGAGAGACTTCAGAGAAGTGTGATTGGCCCAAGGTGCATGTGGAGGAGCAGGGAAGCGAACCCGGTTCACCAGATTATGAGTCTACCTCTCTTAACCACTACACCACACTGGCCCTTGGCGCTGGACCTCAGTTAGAACGATGGGGGTGGAGATGCTCCTTCAGGTATACTGGGCCGAGGCCATTTAGGGCTTTAAAGGTCAGCACCAACACTTTGAATTGTGCTTGGAAATGTAGATGGGCCTTTGGCCTGATCCACGTTATCGGCTGTCAGGGGTTTGCCCCCACAAGCAGGCGGGCCACTGCGCCCTGCACCAGCCTCAGAGGAACCGTAGTCCTTCTCCATCCAGCCTTTGTGATTTAAATCAACATTTTAAAAAGAAAGAAAAGAATAAGTAGCACAGCAACGAAGGCGGGGAAGGACTTTGATGAAAAGCACCCCTTAAAATATGCAACATCATGGCAGCCGAGGGCTATCCTTTTGAGTGCTGTCCCTGATCTTCCTGGACTTTCTTTTCTAATCGTGTCTTTCTCTGCGTTCTAAAAAGAAGAATCTAACATTCCATATTTCCTTAATGGGTTTCACACGTGCCGGTCTGTCCCCCTCCAAAGCCAGCATGATATGAATCCATAATTCTTTAATGAAACATTTCCCTCCGCTTCCAAGTGAGCTGTGCTTGATTTACAGAGCTGTACACAAAAGGTCAGTTTACTCAATCCTGGCGCTTTCATCACCCCTGCCCCAAATTCAGCTGGAATTAAAAAGCCATCTAGATCTTTTGAAACCTTATTTATGAACACTTGAAAGCATAAGTAAGTCATCGTTTGGGTGCCTTCTTCCTGTTCTGATATATATCAGCTGGTGATGGCACGGACTTGGAGCTTAAAAACAACAACAACTATATCACACAATGCAATATGGTGCTCTTCTACTATTTTGACACTCTTGCTGTGTTTTTCTTACAGTTACCAAAGAAAAAAAGGGAAGGGGTTATTAAGAATATTGATCAGCCAAGTGCTCTGTTAATTTGAACCCCCATCTGTATTTGTTTACATAGAAATCTCTCTGATCTAGATTTTATTTTTATTTTATTTTTTGGCTGCTTAATATATTCTCCTCTGTTCAAAATATTCAGCCCTGCTGGAGTTGGCTGGCACTGTCTTAAAAGGCCTGGACCACAGGCTATATGTGTGTGCTTAAGGACTACAAAGGGACACGGGTAGCGCTGTGGTCTAAACCACTGAGCCTCTTGCACTTGCCGACCAGAAGGTCGGTGGTTCAAATCCCTGTGATGGGGTGAGCTCCCGTTGCTCAATCCCAGCTCCTGTCAGTTTGAACTCCTAGCAGTTCGAAAGCACGTCAAAAAGTGCAAGTAGATAAATAGGTACCGCTCCAGCAGGAAGGTAAACGGAGTTTCCGTGCACTGCTCTGGTTCGCCAGAAGCAGCTTAGTCATGACCCAGAAAAACTGTCTGCGGACAAACGCTGGCTCCCTCGGCCTGTAAAATGAGATGAGCGCCACAACCCCAGAGTCGTTCACGACTGGAATTAACAGTCAGGGGTCCTTTGCCTTTACTTTTTCTAAGGACTGCAAGACTTTCCCCTGCCTATCTGGGGAAAAGGCTCCCATCCAACTTCGGCAGACATAGGAAGACCCTGTTGCATCAGGCCAAAGGGGGCTCAACTCTTGACTGCCTCCTGGCTAGTAGTCATCAATAGCCCTCTTCTCCATGAATTTGTCTAATTCTCATCTCAAGCCAAATTGGTGGCCATCACTGCCTCCTGTGGCAGGGAATTCCATAGTTTTAAGCCTGCACTGTTCAAAGAAGTACTTCCTTTTCTCTGTCCTGAACCTTCCAGCCTTCAGCTTCATTGACTGCCCACAAGTTGAAGAAGAAGAGTTTGGATTTGATATCCCGCCTTTCACTCCCTTTAAGGAGTCTCAAAGCGGCTAACATTCTCCTTTCCCTTCCTCCCCCACAACAAACACTCTGTGAGGTGAGTGGGGCTGAGAGACTTCAGAGAAGTGTGACTGGCCCAAGGTCACCCAGCAGCTGCATGTGGAGGAGCGGGGAATCGAACCCGGTTCACCAGATTACGAGTCCACCGCTCTTAACCACTACACCACACTGGCTCTGTAGTGTTAGGAGAGAGAATTTTCTACCTCCACTTTCTCCATGCCTTGCATGATTTAATAAACTTTCACCCTGTCACTTCTTACTTTTCTCTGTGCTAAAAAGCCCCAAATGCTGTATCCCATCTTCACAGGAGACTCGCTCCATCCCAATGATCACTGTGGCTGGCTGCCCATTTCTGAACCTTTCCCAAATCTGCAACATCCTTATTGAGGTGAGGCAAGGCAGGACATGTGTCGTAGGTCACCTAGTGAACAGCTGTTCCCAGCCCCATCTCCCACCTACGGCATCAGAAACAGGGAACGATGGAGCACTACTGGCCCATATCTCTCCCCTTTGACAGGCAGGCACATGCGACCCGCAGCTTGACCGTCACGGTTCCCAGTGGATGTGACCACAACACCCTCAATCATTGGAAAATGAGTCGATGTCTTGCTAGAGGAGACCTAGAACACGTGGCCATTTATTTCCCAAGCTAGTGAAAAGGGCCTACAAAATATGCTATCCTCTGCATCCCGAAATATCTGGATGTGGCATGCCTTGTCCTTGCAGTAAAGGTAAGGGTAAAGGGACCCCTGACCATTATGTCCAGTTGTGGGGTTGCGGCACTCATCTCGCTTTATTGGCCGAGGGAGCCGGCGTACAGCTTCCGGGTCATGTGGCCAGCATGACTAAGCCGCTTCTGGCGAACCAGAGCAGCGCACGGAAACACCGTTTACCTTCCCGCCGGAGCGGTACCTATTTATCTACTTGCACTTTGATGTGCTTTCGAACTGCTAGGTTGGCAGGAGCAGGGACCAAGCAACAGGAGCTCATCCTGTTGCGGGGATTCGAACCGCCGACCTTCTGATTGGCAACTCCTAGGCTCTGTGGTTTTAACCCACAGCGCCACCCGCGTCCCTGTCCCCGCTGTACTTTGGCCAATTAAGAAGCTTATAGGGATCAGGCACAAGCTCAGGTATATTTGCAATATGTATAAATATTTGCTTCCCCCCCAATGCCCAGGGGCACAGGTTTTGTGATCTTATTCAACCTGGGTCTCCACTGATGCGTCTTTCAATAAACTGAAATCCTTTTCCACCCACTGTCCCCTCAGTTGACTTAAGGGACCCTCTAGGGGCCACAAGACCATGTGCACTTATGGATACTTTAGCCAGAGAAGACGATGTTGTGGATGGATGTGAATTCCATACACCCCTGACCAAATAACATAGGAGGAATGAATATTGCAAATACATGAATACTTAACCTGGTAGCTGGCGAGATTTGCGTTTGTGTGTGTTATGATTATATTTAATTGTCTACTTATATTTTGTTATACGTGTAAGAAAACCAATAACAGTTACTTGAAAGGAATACCAGGAGTAAGTCAACCCACATTTAGCTCAGCCTCAAATATCTCATAGAATCATAGAATCATAGAGTTGGAAGAGACCACAAGGGCCATCGAGTCCAACCCCCTGCCAAGCAGGAAACACCATCAGAGCACTCCTGACATATGGTTGTCAAGCCTCTGCTTAAAGACCTCCAAAGAAGGAGACTCCACCACACTCCTTGGCAGCAAATTCCACGGTCGAACAGCTCTTACTGTCAGGAAGTTCTTCCTAATGTTTAGGTGGAATCTTCTTTCTTGTAGTTTGGATCCATTGCTCCGTGTCCGCTTCTCTGGAGCAGCAGAAAACAACCTTTCTCCCTCCTCTATGTGACATCCTTTTATATATTTGAACATGGCTATCATATCACCCCTTAACCTCCTCTTCTCCAGGCTAAACATGCCCAGCTCCCTTAGCCGTTCCTCATAAGGCATCGTTTCCAGGCCTTTGACCATTTTGGTTGCCCTCCTCTGGACACGTTCCAGTTTGTCAGTGTCCTTCTTGAACTGTGGGGCCCAGAACTGGACACAGTACTCCAGGTGAGGTCTGACCAGAGCAGAATACAGTGGCACTATTACTTCCCTTGATCTAGATGCTATACTCCTATTGATGCAGCCCAGAATTGCATTGGCTTTTATCTCCTTTGAGAAAGACTGTGTTCATAGCATGGAGATCACTTTGGGGGGGTGTAGGCCATTGTGGTGTTTATGCATGTTTCTGGGGTTGTTTTTTCCTACTCTGAGCCAACTTGAGGTTTCTTTAAACATGAAAGGTGGGGTGTTCATTTCTTGGGGAGGGTGTTAATAAATGGGTGACTGTATGCAACAGAAGCTTCACCCCCTCTCTGCAATTGCCCCTGGCTTCTGGGTAAGGGGGGGCAAATGACTGTGGCCGAAGGAGACTGGGTGCCTCTGTCTCCTAAATTCAAAATGTGCCATTGTTGGATGTTCCACCGCCAGTTAGTGCAAAAGCCTCGTAAACTGACAGTTTCCATCTTTTTGCCTTTCGAGTCAGTTGTGCGAAAGGGCTCGCTTCAGAAAATGCTGTGCATTATATTCAAAGGGTAAAATGCCGCGACTCATTCCTCTCTCTCTCTCTCTCTCTCTCTCTCTGTTCTGTTTTGGTTTTGTTTTGTTCCAGAAGGAGCTTAATTCTGTTGCTTCCGAACTGGCGGCACGGCAGGAAGAAAGCGAGCATTCTCATAAACATTTAATTGAACTCAGCCGGGAATTTAAGAAAAATGTACCTGAGGTACAGTATATTTGCTATTATAGAATTAACTCAGCGGGTTGTTGGATTTCCCTCCCCTCTCCCATTCAAACAGCTCTCTCTCTCTCTCTCTCTCTCTCTCTCTCTGTGTGTGTGTGTGTGTCTGTGTGAAAGAGAGATTTATATATTTATTTACAAACTTGAGTGACCAACAAGAGAAGGATAAGGTAAGTAAAGGTAAAGGTAAAGGTACCCCTACCCGTACGGGCCAGTCTTGACAGACTCTAGGGTTGTGCGCCCATCTCACTTAAGAGGCCAGGGGCCAGCGCTGTCCGGAGACACTACCGGGTCATGTGGCCAGCGTGACATCGCTGCTCTGGTGAGCCAGAGCCGCACACGGAAACGCCGTTTACCTTCCCGCTAGTAAGCGGTCCCTATTTATCTACTTGCACCCGAGAGTGCTTTCGAACTGCTAGGTTGGCAGGCGCTGGGACCGAGCAACGGGAGCGCACCCTGCCGCGGGGATTCGAACCGCCGACCTTTCAATCGGCAAGCCCTAGGTGCTGAGGCTTTTACCCACAGCGCCACCCGCGTCCCACAAGGATAAGGTAATCAGCCCCAAATTATGGCCTCAAATGCCCAACTATAGCATATTACAACACAATCTGCTGGTGCAATTGCAGCTAAGGAGCCCATGGTCCTGATCCTGAGATGCACTGAGCGGCACTTGTGGGAGAGGGAGGACCATAGATAGGGCCTCTGAGGCCTATCAGCACAGCTGGCCCTGCCAACAGGCAGGGGGGCGGGCAGCTGCCTCGGATGGAGGATGCAAGTGTGTGGGGCAGAGGATGCTCAAAGCTGGCCTGCTTCCTTTGGTTACAGCAGAGAATTCTGCCCCACCGCCCTGGTCAAAGCTAGATGTTAGTCCTCTTGGTTTCCATGCATGTCGTTTACGTCATACTGTGTTTTTCGCTCTATAAGATGCACCAGACCACAAGACGCACCTAGTTTTTGGAGGAGGAAAACAAGAAAAAAAATATTCTGAATCTCAGAAGCCAGAACAGCAAGAGGGATCACTGTGCAGTGAAAGCAGCAATCCCTCTTGCTGTTCTGGCTTCTGGGATAGCTGCGCAGCCTGCATTCGCTCCATAAGACGCACACACATTTCCCCTTACTTTTTAGGAGGGAAAAAGTGAGCCTTATAGAGCAAAAAATACGGTACCTCAAAGGGGTTCACCCAGCAATAAAACGATCCGTTAAAATGGTTAGAATGATCAGTCAGGCAATAATTAAATCATCCCAGTGCCGGATTTATGTAGAAGCTAAACAAGCTATAGCTTAGGGCCCCACTCTCTTCGGGGCCCCCAAAATATTTAAGGGGGGGGGACTGGATGTACATTTCCAAAATATACGATAAAAAACAAATAAAACAAAACCTACGTACAGCAACAGTGGCAAATGGCTTTAGATACCTATTAGGTCCATAAATTACTGTATAGCATATATTCAACACAAAAAACAGCTGCAGTTTGTTGTTGACAAAGGACAGCTGGACATATAAAGGGCCCCATTACCTTCAGTAGCCGAGGGCCTCATCAAACCTACCGCATTTTTCGCTCTATAAGACGCACTTTTCCCCCTCCAAAAATTAAGGGGAAATGTGTTTGCGTCTTATGGAGTGAGTGCAGGCTTCATGGCTTCAGCGAAAGCAACGCAAAGCCTCCAGAGCTCAGCGGGAGCAAGAGGGGTCGGTGCGCACCGATCCCTCTTGCTCTCCTGGCTTTGCTTTGCTGGAGAGGCGCTGCACAGCTTTCCCTCTATGGAAGGGGCTCCGTTTCTCCTGCCACTTCGCTGAAGGGGCGCTGCGCAGAGAGGGAGAGAATAATTTTTTTCTTGTTCTCCCCCTGTAAAACTAGGTGCGTCTTATGGTCGGGTGCATCCTATAGAGCGAGAAATATGGTAAATCCGGCCCTGAATCAACCATAAGCTAAAAGCACATCAAAACACACATCGACATTCTACAGGCCTGTCTAAACCAAGAATGTTTTTAGCAGGGGTCGAAAAGAGTACAGCAAAGGCGCCTGACTGATGTCAATAGGCAGGGAGTTCCAACGTGCGGGTGCTGCCAGACTAAAATATCCGTTTCTTACAAATGCGGAACGGGTAGTATGTGGCAGCTGTGGCAGGTCCAGTTCCACAAATCAAAGCGGCCAAGTGGGTATTTACGCAGTGAGGCGATCATGCAGCTAAATTGGCCCCAAGTAGTAGCTTGACGCTACTTGACGTGGGTGGCGCTGTGGGTTAAACCACAGAGCCTAGGTGTTTGCCAATCAGAAGGTCGGTGGTTCGAATCCCCGCGACAGGGTGAGCTCCCATTGCTCGGTCCCTGCTCCTGCCAACCTAGCAGTTCGAAAGCACGTCAAAGTGCAAGTAGATCAATAGGTACCGCTCCGGCGGGAAGGTAAACGGCGTTTCCATGCGCTGCTCTGGTTCTGGTTGGCTTAGTCACGCTGACCACATGACCCGGAAGCTGTATGCCAGCTCCCTCGGCCAATAAAGCGAGATGAGTGCCGCAACCCCAGAGTCGGCCACGACTGGACCTAATGGTCAGTGGTCCCTTTACCCTTACCTTTTTAATAGCTTGAGCTTGAACTTGACCCAGCAGCAAATTGAAAGCCAGTGCAGGTCTCAGGCGTTGTAAGCTGATGGGGTCTCACTCCTGTCAGCAATTAGGCTGCAGCATTCTGCACTAACTGCATGCCATCATGTCTTGGCTTGTGCCCTCGCCTGTCAGAATGATGGGGCGCCCAGCGCCTTGGCACACAATGTCCCTTCTTTCAGAACTGTGCTCTCCCCAACCCTGTCAAGTTATTTTATATAACAAGAAAAACTGTTCCAAGGCCTTGTTGCAGAAATCCTGGCACCCGCCTCTCGGAGCAGATGGAACACCACTTTGTTGCTGTTTTTGTTGCCGCTGCTGCTCTTTTCCTCTCCCCAAAATAAATGTTGTTTTAGTCAGTTTGACAGTTGGGGGCTTCCCCCGCCTTCCCTCCCCTCCCAACACTGCCTCATGCCAGCTTCTACAATTATGTTCCTAGCTTGTATCTAAATTAAGAAGACTTGGGGTGGAGGGTTTGCAGCACCTTATATTATACTAAGGTATTAATTGGGGGGGTGAGGCAATTAAGTAGAGAGCCGAAATCCACAGACCCTGTCCCATGAAAGGCAGTGTAGCATAATGGTTAGAGTGCTGGACCAGGGAGAAACAGAGGTGGGGGACTCCTTTTTTATTTTTTATAAATAATTTTTATTAATTTACAACCAAAACAAAACATACATTGTTTTCACATCCCAATTTCCCCCAAGTCTTTCTTTTCTGGACTTCCTTCAGCTTTTCCGTAAATCTTTCGTAGTCATTATTAATTTACGCATTTCTTTTGTTTATATTGTCATTGTTTAAACCTTCCCCCCCCCCTTCTATTCCCTTTTAACAATACCTCTTACATTTTCACAGTGCTTCTTTAAATCCCTCTAGCGTTATTTGGCCCTCACTTATACTCTCCAGATATTCAACAAATTTTCCCCAGTCCTCTGTGAACTTTTGGTCTCTTAAGTATCTAATCTTCCCAGTCATCTTATCCAACTCAGCATAACCTAACAGCTTCTGAGGTGGGGGACTCCTTGAGCCAGCCCTCCCCCCCCCCCCAATACACAGAGCAAATATTTCTGGGCCCAACCATACTGGCTCCAGTAGCAAAATGGGGGTGAGGGCAATAGAGTAGACCTGGTACCGGAATGGACTTAGCTTATTGCCTTGTTGTGAGTGCAAATTGCTCCTTCCTCGGATGTTAGATGAATCATTTTATGAGCAATTGTGTCTAAATTGAGGAGAGGGGCTGAGTGTACCTGGGTGTGTACATGAGAGAGTGTGGATCAGTATGTGAGTGGGTACCCCCATTTTTGCCTGCATTCCCCACTGGTCAAGGATGAAACTGGCCAAAAAACATCACCATCTCCACCACACCAGCCTAAAAATGGGCCTTTGTTTCTCCTTTAAGTATTATTGTTCTTATCCTCGGTATGCAAATGTAATCAGCTAATTAGTCGATTTGAAACCTGCTCAATTAATCAAAACCAAGGCTTCTTTAATTAGCTGACAGCCCAGCTTCATATGAGGAACCAGTGCCGATTCTGAGGGCTGGATTAACAGAGAGCCCCATTGCCAGACTCGGGTCTAATTGCGGGCTTCCGCCATTTTCTCTCTTCCAGGAGGTCCGCGACATGGTGGCTCCTGTCTTGAAGAGCTTCCAGGCAGAGGTAAGAAGCCGTCTGTGCCCAAGGTACTTCTTAGCCAATGTGAGCTGCCTGTAAGCCGCTGGGGGGACACAAAGTAGAAGCAGGGCCTAAGAGAAAAACGAACCACACACAGCAGCGTCAGCAGTGGGTTCAAAGTCCAAAGATGGCGCCAGGCTTTCGGTGTCAACTCAAGTGGTAGCCAACATGGTGCCCTTCCAGATGTTATTGGTTGTAGTGGTTAGAGTGTCAGACTTCGACCTCGGAGAGAGCAGGGTTCGAATCCCCATTTGGCCATGGAGCTCACTGGGTGTCACCTTGGGCCAGTCACTGCCTCTCAGCCAAACCCTACCTCACAAGGTTGTTGTGGAGATTAGATGGGGATGGGGAGACAACTATGTACACCAAAAGGTGGGGTGTTAATGCAATCAGTCACTCAATCAATCAATAAATCAGCTCTACCTCTCATTTAAATCGGAACCAATGAAGGTGGTGAATGTCCTGCGGGTGTCTGGAGGCCATTAGAGGATGGATGGTGGTCAATGGATTGAGGTTGAATCTTGACAAGATAGAAGTACTGTTTCTAGGCGACAGGGGGCAGGCAGGTGGGGGGGATTCCCTGGTTCCGAATGGGGTAACTGTGCCCATAAAAGACCAGGTGCACAGCCTGAGAGTCATTTAAAGCCCTAAATGACCTTGGCTCTATATACCTGAAGGAGTGTCTCCACTTCCGTCATCCAGAGGTCCATCTCCAAGGGCCTTCTGGCGCTTCCCTCACAGAGAGAGCTCTCACACTCAGATGAGATTACCTCTTTGCTGCTGCGGTAGAAGCCAATACAGTGGTACCTCTGGTTACAGACGCTTCAGGTTACAGACTCTGCTAACCCAGAAATAGTACCTTGGGTTAAGAACTTTGCTTCAGGATGAGAACAGAAATCGCATGGCGGCAGCAGCAGGAGGCCCCATTAGCTAAAGTGGTGCTTCAGGTTAAGAACAGTTTCAGGTTAAAAACGGACCTCCGGACCCCACCCCCATCCATCTTCCCTCTCTCCACCCCCCCTTTCTTTTTCTTCTCCCCCTAATGCCTCAACAAATGAAATGGATTTGTAAAAATGTTACATGGGGGGGGGGGAAATACGAGCATTACACTTACTTCTGTAAAACAAGAAAATCCATAATAAAATATCAAGATGGGGGGGGGGGGACATGGACCTCCAGAACGAATTAAGTTCTTAACCCGAGGTACCACTGTACCACACGATCATGTGAATTTACTTCCTCCATTAAATTCCCTGCACAAGAGATGGATTTGATGATGGATTCACTGACTGGGTGTTTTTTTCCCACCACCCCTTGATAATCTTTATTATTATTGCCCGTAGGTCTCAGGGCAGGTTACGACCAGTTAAAATTCAGAAATTCAGTTAAAACATACTACATTCACATGAGCAGGGTGGGTCCTGAAACACACATCAGAGGTGACAAAGGCCAGGGCCAAGAGAAGTGTCTTCAGCATTCGCAAAAAAGCTGTATAGTGAGGGGCTGCCACAGAGAAGGCCCTCACCCAGGCCACCCTCCGAAACCGCTGAGGGAAGTGGAACTACAGAGAGGGCCCCCAGCAGGTCTGTTGTTTTTGATGGCTTCCTTCCTTAACTCTATCCATCAAGGCTTTTTTTGCTGTGGGGAATAAGATCTATTCCAGCTTTCGGTGGAGCCATGGCTCTGAGAGATTTAAATGCTTCCGAGGTGGTGAAGGCAGGTGTTGGAGAAATATCACACTTTGGAGCGTTCCTAAAATCTTCATTATTCTCTTGCCGTGGGGGGGGGGGAGTGGAGAGGAGCTGAGAAACAGTTCCCCCGTCTGCGCGGCTTCTACCCCGCTTAGCTCGAAACCCCCAGAGAGACTCCGCGCTCAGCAACAGCACATTAGAGACTGTCATCTTGCGAGCTTCGCCTTACTTTTAAATCTGTCTCTTTGGAACGACATAACGGCACAAGGAGAAATATTAAAGTAAACAATAACTGGATTTACACAAATGTGGGCTGATTTCCATATTTTTCATCACTTCGTTTTATTACCCAGTTTTTACTGATATGCTTATTTATTTATAGGGCAATCCGGTATTGATTCATTCCGAAACGCTCGGCGTAAACACATAAAAGAGTATGATAACAATAGGAATGTATTTCTGGTTGTTTTAAATACTGCCTGTTTCCCCAGCAGATGTCATTAGATCCTCTGGGAGGGGGGGGGGGTGGGACGAAGGGGGTGGGGCGCTGGCACAGAGAAGGGAACAGGGCCGGGCTATCCATGAGGCACGGTGAGGCAGCTGCCTCAGAGCTCTTTAACCAGCCAGCTAGTTTGAAGGGATGTGGGTGGCGCTGTGGGTTAAACCACAGAGCCTAGGACTTGCCGATCACAAGGTCAGCGGTTCGAATCCCCACGACGGGGTGAGCTCCCGTTGCTCGGTCCCTGCTCCTGCCAACCTAGCAGTTCGAAAGCACATCAAAGTGCAAGTAGATAAATAGGTACCACTCCGGCGGGAAGGTAAACGGCGTTTCCGTGCGCTGCTCTGGTTCGCCAGAAGCGGATTAGTCATGCTGGCCACATGACCTGGAAGCTGTACGCCGGCTCCCTCGGCCAAGAAACCGAGATGAGCGCCACAACCCCAGAGTCGGCCACAACTGGACCTAATGGCCAGGGGTCCCTTTACCTTTACCTTTACTATCTTCACAGCAATGCTTCTGAACACCAGTTCCTGGAAACCACAGGGCTCTTGTGCCCAGATCCTGCTTGCTGTTTTCCTTTTGGGGCATCTGGCCGCTGTGAGAACAAGATGCTAGGCTAGAGGGGCCACTGGCCTGATCCAGTCGTAGGGCTCTTCTTGTGTTCTTCCAGTGCCCCATGGCCCTTCTTTTCCATGGAAGCAGACTGGAGAAGTCTAGCTCAGTGGTCTAGCTGGTAAGGTCCCAGTATCTGGGATGTGATGAGCCTCCAGACTCTGGGCACACCCAGCGCATAGCTGTCAACGTTTCCCTTTTTTTAAAAGGCAAATTCCCTTATTCCGAATAGGATTCCACGCAAGAAAAGGGAAAAGTTGACAGCTATGAACCAGCGGTTCTTGTGGGGAGGGATAAGAGGCACCCTCCTTTCGGAGGAGAGGGAACTAGCTTCTCTCTTCTCCCCCCCCCCCAACCTGATTCAATAAATAAAAACCTGCCTTTAATTTTCCATTACTGGGAAGACAAAAGGCCTGCCCGCGACAGTGGTGGAGTGGCGACAGCTTGAAATGGCCAAAGTTTTGAGTCTCCTTGCAGACAGCGAAAAGAGCAGAGCCAGAACCCCGCTAATTACAAAAGTTGCTGTATGAAAGATAATTCAAAGCAATAATTTAGCAAACATAATCAAGTAGCACAGATGGGGATTCTGATGAATAGTTTGCAACATGCAATTAGCAGCTCTTGCAGTTACATATCATTAACCCTCAGAGCACAAAAATTATTTTCTCATTATTAGATGAAAAGGTAAAATTAAGCTGACTAGACAGTTAAGGAACAAACTACAATTAATTACCTTCATTTATTACAGTCATTATTTGAAACTTTATCCCCCCCCCACCTTCTCCTCCTCCTCCTCCTTCGGCTGGATGCGTGAAAACATCTAAATTAAAAGTTTTAGTACATTAAAATAAAGGTAACATAGTCTACATGCCTGAGCATCCAAAATAGTGGTGGAAGGAAAGCAAAGAGATGACTACAGTGTCCTAGTTGTCACTGATGGGGCTTCCAAACAACAACAACAACAATTTATTATTTGTACCCCAGCCATCTGGCTGGGTTTCCCCAGCCACTCTGGGCGGCTTCCAACAAAGATGAAAAATACACTAAAATGTCACATACTAAAAACTTCCCTGAACAGGGCTGCCTTCAGATGTCTTCTGAATGTCAGGTAGTTGTTTATCGCTTTGACATCTGATGGGAGGGCGTTCCACAGGGCGGGTGCCACTACCGAGAAGGCCCTCTGCCTGGTTCCCTGTAACTTGGCCTCTCGCAGTGAGGGAACCGCCAGAAGGCCCTCAAAGCTGGACCTCAGTGTCCGGGCAGAACGATGGGGGTGGAGACGCTCCTTCAGATATACTGGACCAAGGCCAGCCAAAGGCTACAGGTTAAAGAATCTGGATTATTTCACAAGGCTGTCGCCACCGCAGGAACAGAAACTGACATTCAGACAGGAGAGGCTATTCAAGGGGCAATTAAGAGGTTATATATCACTTATACTCAACCTGTATTCATCGGGAAGCAACAAAACGGATAGAACTGGCAAACAGGAACCTTTTAATTAAAAGCACAGGAGCCGCAAAAAACCTCAATAGTGCTTTGCCTGTCCATACGAATAGGAGGGGTGCTGCTGGAGCTGGAGGTGCTGTAGTTATGTTTTATCACTCCCCAAATCACCAGATCCAAACTGGAAAAAATAGGAGAGAACCAAAGAAAGCAGTGGAATGTATTTATTTGAAAGTAACATTTGAGAAGGGACGCGGGTGGCGCTGTGGGTTACACCACAGAGACTAGGACTTGCTGATCAGAAGGTCGGCAGTTCGAATCCCCTCGACGGGGTGAGCTCCCATTGCTCGGTCCCTGCTCCTGCCAACCTAGCAGTTCGAAAGCACATCAAAGTGCAAGTAGATAACTAGGTACCACTCCGGCGGAGAAGGTAAACGGCGTTTCCGTGCGCTGCTCTGGTTCGCCAGAAGCGGCTTTGTCATGCTGGCCACATGACCCGGAAGCTGTACGGGGCTCCCTCGGCCAAGAAACCGAGATGAGCGCCGCAACCCCAGAGTCGGTCACGACTGGACCTAATGGTCAGGCGTCCTTTTACCTTTATCTTTAACATTTGAGTGTTAGATAGAAAAGTGAACAAAGCCCACTGGGCCCCTTCATAGGGTTGTCAGTGGGCAGCTCCTTGAATACCCCCACTTTCCACGGAGGCGCAGGTTACAGCAACAACCAAGGCGACATTTTTCCACCTTCGCCGCATCAAGCGGCCCGACCTGGCCACAGTGATCCATGCGACGGTCACCTCCAGGCTTGACTACTGTAATTTGCTCTACGTGGGGCTGCCCTTGAAGCTGTCCCAGAAACTCCAGCGGGTGCAGAATGCTGCAGCGAGGCTCCTCACGGGGTCTCTGCCATGGGAGCATATTCACCCAGTGCTTTTCAAGCTGCACTGGCTCCCGGTGGAGTACAGGGTCAGATTTAAGGTGCTGGTTTTGACCTTTAAAGCCCTTTGCAGCCTAGGACCCTCGTACCTACGGGACCGCCTCTCCCAGTATGCCCCACGGAGGACCTTAAGGTCCGTAAATAGCAACACCTTAGAGGTCCCGGGCCCTAAGGAAGTCAGATTAGCCTTGACTAGAGCCAGGGCCTTTTCAACACTGGCTCCGGCCTGGTGGAACTCTCTGCCTCATGAGACCAGGGCCCTGCAGGATCCAATTTCTTTCCACAAGGCCTGTAAGACAGAGTTGTTCCTCCTGGCCTTTGGCTTGGAGTCAATTTGATTCCCTCCCCCTCTTTCTTTTTTCCTTTCTCCTCCTGTGATGAGGCTGAATTTTAATGTTTAAATGTTGTATTTTAATCTTGTTTTTAAGTTGTATTCATTCAACTTGTTTTTATTATTGGTTGTTAGCTGCCCTGAGCCCGGCCTTGGCTGGGGGAGGGTGGGGTATAAATAAAAATTATTATTATTATTATTATTATTATTATTATTATTATTATTATCATCATCATCATCATCATCATCATCATCTTCATCATCCTGGTCCAACCAGCTCCTCCATAAGACTCATAACACTAACCCAAACAGGAAGCCTTTCATAGCCCTTCCTGTCCAAGAGTGGACCATGGCCAGTCTGGGTGGGCAGGGCCAAGTTAAAGCCTGATAATGCTTCACTATCTGGGCAGATGCTCCAGAGTGGGTGGTTCCCAGTCCTTGCCTGGCATTCTCCTGAGAGCAGGCTCTGCAGCAGATAATCTTAGAAGTTCTTTGCTGCACTGCGAAGCTACAATTGGAAAGATGAGTAGGCATATCCTCTTTAGGTAAAGGTAAAGGGACCCCTGACCATTAGGTCCAGTCATGACCAACTCTGGGGTTGCAGCACTCATCTTGCCAGAATACAGCTTCCGGGTCATGTGGCCAGCATGACTAAGCCGGTTCTGGCGAACCAGAGCAGCGCACGGAAACGCCGTTTACCTTCCCGCTGGAGCGGTACCTATTTATCTACTTGCACTTTGACATGCTTTCAAACTGCTAGGTGGGCAGGAGCAGAGACCGAGCAACGGGCGCTCACCCCATCGCAGGGATTTGAACTGCCAACCTTCTAATCGGCAAGTCCTAGGCTCTGTGGTTTAACCCACAGCGCCACCCGCGTCCCATATCCTCTTTAAAAAGGAAATAAAAAGCAGATCTCGCCCTGTTTATATATAAGGTTGTCCCTGTTTGCGTGATATGCGCTGTGCACTTTGTTAATTAAAGGAATACACAGCATGGGTCACCTTCCCAAAGCAAATGATAATCTGCCACAGGTTTCCCCTGCTCTTCTGCCTCTACCTCATCTGTGCCTCAGTTTCTCCACTCGGCCGGCCAAAGCTCCATTCTCTCCCCACCCCACCTGCTTTGAAGGCACAAAACAGTTCAGAGTTCAGGGAGCAACACACCACCATAGAATCATAGAATCATAGAGTTGGAAGAGACCACAAGGGCCAACCCCCTGCCAAGCAGGAAACACCATCAGAGCACTCCTGACATATGGTTGTCAAGCCTCTGCTTAAAGACCTCCAAAGAAGGAGACTCCACCACACTCCTTGGCAGCAAATTCCACTGTCAAACAGCTCGTACTGTCAGGAAGTTCTTCCTAATGTTTAGGTGGAATCTTCTTTCTTGTAGTTTGGATCCATTGCTCCGTGTCCGCTTCTCTGGAGCAGCAGAAAACAACCTTTCTCCCTCCTCTGTGTGACATCCTTTTATATATTTGAACATGGCTATCATATCCCCCCTTAACCTCCTCTTCTCCAGGCTAAACATGCCCAGCTCCCTTAGCCGTTCCTCCTAAGGCATCGTTTCCAGGCCTTTGACCATTTTGGTTGCCCTCCTCTGGACACGTTCCAGTTTGTCAGTGTCCTTCTTGAACTGTGGTGCCCAGAACTGGACACAGTACTCCAGGTGAGGTCTGACCAGAGCAGAATACAGTGGCACTATAACTTCCCTTGATCTAGATACTATACTCCTCCTGACCTTTTCTCACTCTGGCACTTAAAATCAATCTCCTGCTCCCAGCCCTGGTTGGAGTTTTCACTCAGGGCCTTTTCAGGCTGAGCATCAGTGCAGGCTGGTTGTCCACCCTGCCACAACTGTCCCTCTTAAAATATGATTGGCAAATGTATTTGCAAGTGCCTCGCTTTCTCCTTTCCCCCCAACGCTTGGTGTTTCCAAAGTTTTTTTAATGGGGTGGAGGGCTGCAGAAAACACTCTTTTATTACTTCTGTTAGGGCAGCCTAAGAATTGCATTGGCCGGTTTTGCTGCTGCATCACACTGCTGGCTCGCAACCAGCTTCTGATTGACTCAGATCTTGAGAGCTTCTATTCACGTGTGCTTCTGCCAAGCCGTTCTCTCCCTCCACCCCAAGAGGAGGTTTATTCTCGGTTCCCAGGCTTTGCCCGGGCCTCCACAGCCTTCATACACAAGCTGGCAACTGCTGCCTCCTTGAACTCAGCCAGGATCCCTGTCAAGCGGTGGAAACGAGATTGTGTGGGTGTCCCTGTGTGTGGCGTGACAGGCAAAGGACTCCTTGAGAAAGTTGTAATGAGATTACCGTCCTTTGGCTTCTAATATCAGGAACTTTGCCAGAGCTCCATTGTGCCTGTCAGGAAGTATTATGAGGAAATAAAGGGCTCGCAGCAATTTTATTTCATTCAGCATCATCATCTTGGCAAAGTAAATGATTTAAAGCCGACCCTCCCCCCCCTCTTTGTTTTCCTCCTCAGTTAAGCGGTCTTTTTCAGCAGATCTTTGTTATATATCCCATTAGGAATAACATCATGCAAAGGATAATACTGGTTCATGTATATTTCTTCTTTTAACAACAGAATGATGATGATGATGATGATGTTGAATTTGAACAACACACAGTCTTATCTTGAACTAGAATTCCCATGTTTTAGAATCAACTGTTTGATGTAAGCTGGAGTGGGGTTCAGTTTTGTTCTGGCCTTGTGAGATTTTGGGGGGTCTCCTCAGAAAGGCTCACACACCTCAGCTGATCTCTGTCCTGCCTTCTCCCGGCTGCCAGGCTGACACTCGCTGAAGGGACAGAAGTTTAGAAAATTATGCAAGCCCTGCAGAGAAAGTGGAGAGAGAACGTTTTCTCCCTCTCTCCTAACACTAGAATTGTGAGCATCCAGTGAAGCTGGAAGGTTGGAAGATTCAGGTCAGAGAAAGAAAGGACTTCTTCACGCACACATCGTTAAACTGTGGAACTCACTCCCACTGGCGGCAGTAAGGGCCACCAACTTGGATGGCTTCAAAAGAGGATCAGAGTTCATGTACACGGTCAAAACACTTGAGTTGAGAAGCGGGGCAGGGAGAATTCCAAGGGCCAAGCAGGGAAGCCCATTTGGCCCCCAGGCCTGACCCGAGGGTCTGAGGAGACTAATTTGGGCGAAGGCATTCCTTACTAGTTATTGCAGCGCCATCTTGTGTACGTATTGGACTAACATAAATATAAAGGGACCCCTGACCATTAGGTCCAGTTGTGACCGACTCTGGGGTTGCGGCGCTCATCTCGCTTTATTGGCCGAGGGAGCTGGCGTACAGCTTCCGGATCATGTGGCCAGCATAACTAAGCCACTTCTGGCGAACCAGAGCAGTGCACGGAAACGCTGGTTTACCTTCCCGCTGGAGCGGTACCTATTTATCTACTTGCACTTTGATGTGCTTTCAAACCGCTAGGTGGGCAGGAGCAAGGACCGAGCAACGGGAGCTCACCCCATCGTGGGGATTTGAACCACCGACCTTCAGACCGGCAAGTCCTAGGCTCTGTTTAAACCACAGCGCCACCCGCATGAGCCACCTTAAAATCTCTCTGCTCCAAAGAGCTTTGCTCTTGTCGTCTGCCACGGTTTGGGGTTTTATTGTGATGGCTGGAAGGAAGATGCTTTGAGACGTTTTGTAAAGCAAGCCATTGGGCGGCTAAAACTAAACCAACCTCCACCCCCCGAAAAAGCCACCAATTGGGGGAGGGGGCAGAAAGAGGCATTAAACAGATCCCTTTGCCCCCTCCTTCTTCACACTCACAGGGAAATGGCCTCCCATTTTTTTACAAAGGCAGGAGGTCTCTATCTTTCCCTCTCCTGGCAGACCCTGTCTTAGCATTTACATCCTTTCCCATTTTAGCTCCCAGTTCCTGAGTTTGGAAAAAGGGTATCAACTCAGGCAGTGGGGGGGGGGAGCAGGGCAATAGCTGCAGTAACACAACGGTTTATTCCATTTTCCTGCCATGGCCCCATTTGCTAATTTCTACATTATATCTGAAGAAGATCAAACCTCTCCATTCTGAAGGAAATCAGCCCTGAGTGCTCACTGGAAGGACAGATCCTGAAGCTGAGGCTGAAGCAGAGACATCACCTTGCTGACAAAGGTCCGTATAATTAAAGGTATGGTTTTCCCAGTAGTGATGTATGGAAGTGAGAGCTGGACCATAAAGAAGGCTGATCACCGAAGAATTGATGCTTTTGGATTATGGTGCTGGAGGAAACTCTTGAGAGTCCCATGGACTGCAAGAAGATCAAACACATCCATTCTGAAGGAAATCAGCCCTGAGTGCTCACTGGAAGGACAGATCCTGAAGCTGAGGCTCCAATACTTTGGCCACCTCATGAGAAGAGAAGACTCACTGGAAAAGACCCTGATGTTGGGAAAGATGGAGGGCCCAAGGAGAAGGGGACGACAGAGGACGAGATGGTTGGACAGTGTTCTCAAAGCTACCAGCATGAGTTTGACCAAACTGCGGGAGGCAGTGGAAGACAGGAGTGCCTGGCGTGCTCTGGTCCAGGGGGTCACAAAGAGTCGGACATGACTAAACGACTAAACAACAACGTTATATCTGAATGTAAAAGCTATTGTAGACCCCTTAACCTGGAAAATCACGGGATTACAGCAATGAAATTTTTGGGGATTAAACCAGCATGCCGTTCTTTCCTGCTCTTTTCACGGGGGAATTGGGGAAAGGACAAAAGTGTGTCTGTGTGGAAACGGCATCCGGTGATTTTTGTGGTTGTGAATCCCCTGGTGTGAATGACTTTTCCTGTGGCATGCCAGTATTTTGGTAAAAAAAACCTACACTTCCGTCATGCAAATCGAATTAGAAAATGGGCCAGAAGCACTAGCATGATAAGCAGGAAAACTAACGAAACATTGTCAACATCTGAACGCACCCAGTGTCATCGTGGTCTGACCTGCTCCCTCCCAGGGCTCCAGCTCACCAGCCCTTCCCTCCTCCAGGATACTCCCTTGCATTTCTCCTCCTCAAAGCTTTTCCATTCTGCTATTCCTCCAACAAACTCTCGGCATGATGTGCCCACTAAGCCTGCTCAGTCATAGTTCGACAGATTCCTCCCCCCATTCTGCTCTCCCACAAAGAAATATTTTGTTGTGCTTCTGCAAACTTCAGGGATTCCCCCAACTCTGCTGATTCCGCCCTCTTGTGCACAGGTGATGCTGTATGGCTGCATAAAGCTCCACACTGGGAGGATGAGTTTGCTGTTAGCCTAATAGAGGCAGTATGGTGTACTGGTTAGAGCATCAGACAAGGACCTGGAAGAACAGTGTTCAGAACCGCAGTTGACCATGAAGCTCGCTGAGTGGTGGTGGCCTTGGGCAGGTCACTGTCTCTCAGCCTAACCTACCTCAAAGGGTTGCTGTGAGGATTCAAGGAGGAGGGTCACAACCATGTCCATCACCTTGAGTTCGTTGGAGAAAAAGGTGGGGTGGAAATGCAATAAACAATAAATAAATATAGCAGTGGTGGGATGCCTATGGCCCTCCAGATGCTCCTGGACTAATAATAATAATAATAATAATAATAATAATAATAATAATAATACAGTGCCTCGCAAGATGAAATTAATTCGTTCTGCAAGTCTCTTTGTCTAGCGGTTTTTTCGTCTTGCGAAGCAACCCTATTAGCGGATTAGCGCTATTAGCGGTTTAGCGGCTATTAGCAGCTATTAAAGGCTTAAGGGATTAGCGGATTAGCTGCTAAAAGGCTATTAGCAGTTTAGCAGCTTAGAAAAGGCGGGGGGCAAAAAAAATCTCAAGACTCGCAAGACATTTTCGTCTTGCGAAGCAAGCCCATAGGGAAATTTGTCCTGCGAAGCGCATCGAAAAACGGAAAACCCTTTCGTCTAGCAAGTTTTCCGTCTTGCGAGGCATTCGTCTTGCGGGGTACCACTGTAATAATAATAATAATAATAAATTTTATTTATATCCTGCCCTCCCCAGCCGAAGCCAGGCTCAGGGCGGCTAACAACAATCAAATAATCAAATAATCCAACATTCTAAAAACATTTCATTATAAAAATTAATTAAAATCAAATTAATGGCAACCGTTAAGCAAAATTCTGTGCAGGTTGCCAGAGGAGGGAGTCAGGCTGGGCCCTGACCAAAGGCCTGGTGGAACAACTCTGTCTTGCAGGCCTTGCGGAAAGATGTCAGGTCCTGCAGGGCCCTAGTCTCTTGTGACAGAGCGTTCCACCAGATTGGAGCCGCAGCCGAAAAAGCCCTGGCTCTGGTTGAGGCCAGCCTAACCTCTCTGAGGCCTGGGACCTTCAGGATGTTTTTGTTTGAAGACCGTAAGGTCCTCTGTGGGGCGTACCAGGAGAGGCGGTCCCGTAGGTACGAGACTACAGTTCCCATCAGCCTCAGCCAGTGTGGCCAGCGGTCAAGAGCGATGGGAACTGGTGTCCAACAACACTGGGATGGCCTCATGTTCCCTATACAGTATATATCGTGGAAAGTGGTTTGCCTGTTTGCTTGTCCGTCCTCTATAAATTGGGCTGCCTCTTGAGATACTGTTGCCAAACTTGTTCCTGAGGTGAGGGTGGCAGTTTTTGTCAATGTTGGGACACCGGCAACCATTTTGAATCAAGGTGGCGGACCCAAACGTCACTCTGGTGTGACTTTGCCCAATTTCTGACACAGACTCAGCCGCCTCTGCAGATATTTCATGGTCTCCAGACTTGGCACAAGGGTTCTTGAGTTGGCAACGGCTGTGTTTGTTGATGTTTGGGTGCTGGGCACCATTTTGAATCAAGATGGCACACCAAAAAAAAATACTTTGGGGTGACTTCACCCGATTTTGGGTGTGACGGGTGCAAACTCACAAATCATCTATCCATTTTAAAAGTACATATATATTTTGGGAAGGGGGACAGTTTCCAAATTCCCTGGCAGCACTGGGTATCCCCCACGCATAACTTATAAGCAACCTATCTGCCTTATAGAGAGCCAGGCAGCTGTCTTCTCCATTGAGTGGAGCTGTCCGTGGTTTCAGGAAGAGTTTCTTTCCACCATCTCCTACCTGATATTTTTAAATAGGCATGTCAAGGATTGGACGGGGGGGGGGGGAACGACAGAACCCTGGTTTGTCATGCAGCCTCCAGCTAGCCCTGTCCCTGTCTGCCATTGAAGCAGAAGGTGCTGCAAAATGCTTTCTTTCTTTCTTTCTTTCTTTCTTTCTTTCTTTCTTTCCTTCTGTTTTTAGTTATACTTTTCAAGTTTATACATTTCATTAGTTTTACAATCAATTTATCATTTCAAAGTTTGACTTCCTTCCCCCTTCTTTCTGCGGTTCCTTAAATTTATTTTTTAATATCTTCTGCATGTCCAAATTCATTTAATTTGCTCGCTTAATGATCTACTTTAAATATATACTCATATGAAACTGCAGGTTATTACAATAATCCTGCTAATGCTTTTATCTGTTTGCAGTTTATCTGTAAATATTCAATAAACCATTTCCATTCTTCTATAAAAAAATTGTTATCTTGGTTTCTTATTCTTCCGGTAAGTTTCACCGTTTCTGCAGAGTCCGTAAGTTTTTGTATCCATTCTTCCTTTTGTTGGGACTTCTGCTTCTTTCCGCTTTGGGGCAAGTAGCATTCTTGCTGCTGTAGTAGCACACATAAATTTCTGTTCAATTTAGGTAGTTCTGTTCCTATACTTCCCAAAAGAAAAGCTTCTGGGGTTTTTTTAAATTTTATTTTACAAAATCATTTCCCAGTAAGCTTTAACCTTACTACAAGACCACCACATATGATAAAAAGAACCTTCTTTCTCTTTACATTTCCAACACTTGTTGATTTAGATTTATACATTTCTGCCAGTTTACTTGGTGTTAGATACCAATGAATAATAATAATAATAATAATAATAATAATAATAATAATAATAATAATAATAATTTATTTATACCCCACCCATCTGGCTGGGCTTCCCCAGCCACTCTGGGCAGCTTCCAGAAAAATATTAAAATACTGTAATACATCAAACATTAAAAGCTTCCCTAAACAGGGCTGCCTTCAGATGTCTTCTAAAAGTCTGGTAGTTGTTGTTCTCATTGACATCTGGTGGGAGGGCGTTCCACAGGGCTGGTGCCACCACCGAGAAGGCCCTCTGCCTGGTTCCCTGTAGCTTTGCTTCTCACAATGAGGGAACTACCAGAAGGCCCTCGGAGCTGGACCTCAGTGTCTGGGTAGAACGATGGGGGTGGAGACGCTCCTTCAGATATACTCATTTTCATGTAATTTTCTCTTAAACCATGGCATGCTGTAAACTTTATATCCGTATTCCACACTTGTTCCCGTGTTTCCATATCTATATTATGACTGATATAAGGCACATGCTTTCTGTTGCTAGACTGTGACCCCTTTCTCAACAACTGGCGCTTATAATTCCAATAAAAAAATGAAATGAACAAAAAAATGGCCTACCTTTTCTCTCAGCCCTGTCCACATCACCACCAGCGACAGACAGGGAACCCCTGGCCCTCTACATGTTGCTGGACCCCAGGTCTCATCACCCCCAGCCTGCATGCCGAAGGTCCTGAGTTCAAGTCCTGGCATCTCCAGAAAGAACTTGGAAAGATCCCGGCCTGAAAGCCTGGACAGCTGCTGCTGCCAGTCCGTGTAGGCAATATGGAGCCAGGTGGACTGATGGTCAGACTCAGCACAAGGCAGCTTCCTCTGTTCCAGTTATGGGAGCTGGAATTGAACAACATGTGCAAGGCCACAGGCTCCCTATCCCTGTCATAAGCTTTCTGGAGTCACCTTGGATAACAGGACTTTAAAAGATATATATATATATATATATTAGGGGGCTTTGTCTTCATTTTTTATTTTATTTATTGAGTGACAATTTAAATTAAAATATAATTGCCACCAGTCCTTGTGTTTTTTTTTTTTGGGGGGGGGGCAGACCTGAAGCAAGTTTGATGCAGCCTAAATCCTCCTCCAGTCGCAATTAGTCCTGCCAATTCTTACGCTTTTTATCTGTTTGTGTTTAACCATTCCTTGATCTGGGGGGAAATATCAACAGACAGAGAAAGGAAGTGGAGGGCAGGAGAGAGAGAAAGAGAGAGAGAGCGTGCAAACCCCCTCGCCCCCCCTTTTAACCCATCAATTACAATAATATTTTTGCTTCCAAATGTTGCTTTCTAAAAAAGAAAAGAAAAAAAATCAGAAAGTTGGCTTGATAAGGTATAATCATAGCACAGAGGCCAGCCTGACAGTAGTAATTAATTAGGCCATTATGCATTCTACGGTGATAATTGCTTTGCTGGAAAGTCACCAGCCATGGAAGGGACCCGGCGCAGAAATGTAATTCATCAATCTCGCGTCGTTGCGGAGCGCGGCTGTGTTTTCTCTCACCTTGAGTTGGTGCGCATGGCGGGGAGGGGGGGGGGAGTTAATGATACATTGATGTATAAAAGTGTGAGGGGGCTGAGGGGGTTTGGCTGAGCGGGGTTTCGTGGGGGGTGGGGAGGGGAGGATATGGAAGGTAGGGGAAGAGCTATAGCTCAGGAGTAGAACACCCCCCCTCCTTGCATGCAGAAAGCCCCAGGTCCAATACCCCCCCCCCTTGGCATCTCCAGGGGGGGCTGGAGAAGACTCTCCGTCTGAAATCCTGGACAGGCACTGCTGCCAGTCAGTGTACACAACATAGGTGTATATCAGGGGTTGGCAATCTAAGGCCCGGGGTCCGGGTGCGACCCAATCGCCTTCTCAATCTGGCCGTTGGACGGTCCGGGAATCAGCGTGTTTTTACATGAGTAGAATGTGTCCTTTTATTTAAAATGCATCTCTGGGTTATTTGTGGGGCCTGCCTGGTGTTTTTACATGAGTAGAATGTGTGCTTTTATTTACAATTTGTCCCTGGGTTATTTGTGGGGCATAGGAATTTGTTCATTTCCCCCCAAAAAAATAGTCCGACCCCTGCTGAGGGACTGTGGACCAGCCCCCTGCTGAAAAAGGTTGCTGACCCCTGGTGTAGATGGACCTAACAGTCTGGCTCAGTGCAAGGCCATGTCAGATGGACTGTGTATGGTCAGTTAGGTACAACCAGTTCCCTTTCCTTTGTCCATTATGGCTCAGGGAGGAACTGGCCACTGCAGGGAGGGTTCGGGAGGATTCCCTTCCTGGCAGGTGACGTGGGTGGCGCTGTGGGTAAAAGCCTCAGCACCTAGGACTTGCCGATCGAAAGGTCGGCGGTTCGAATCCCCGCGGCGGGGTGCGCTCCTGTCGTTCGGTCCCAGCGCCTGCCAACCTAGCAGTTTGAAAGCACCCCCGGTTGCAAGTAGATAAATAGGGACCGCTTACTAGCGGGAAGGTAAACGGTGTTCCGTGTGCTGCGCTGGCTCGCCAGATGCGGCTTTGTCACGCTGGCCACGTGACCCGGAAGTGTCTTCGGACAGCGCTGGCTCTTGGCCTTTAGAGTGAGATGAGCGCACAACCCTAGAGTCTGGCAAGACTGGCCCGTACGGGCAGGGGTACCTTTACCTTTACCTATCTGGGGATGGTGAACGCAGCCCAAGTTCCAGAGCTGTAAAGCAGAGGCTGCTCTGCACTTTCTCTTGGGGAAAAGTTTGTTAACCTGGGCCATTGGTTATATAGAACCAAACAGGACCCTATTAGGAATATAGGAAACTGCCTTATACTTAAACAGACCTTTGGTCTCTCCATCTCGGTATTGTCTGCACTGCCATGACTCTCCAGGGTTTCTGGCAGCGAATAGTCCCAGATCCATTGTGATGGCCTGGGATTCAGACTCGGATGCTGAACCTGAGGGATCCCAGCCTGCACAGGATTCCCCGCCTCCAGAACCAGCTAAGCCAGGGCTGGGGCTTGAGCCTGAATGGTCCTCCCCTGTGCTGGATCCTCAGGTGCAGGCATCAGCTGAGTCTGCTCTGGCTCCTGAGGTGATGGAGGACCCATTGCCTGCAGGTGCTCCACTCTCAGCCCCGTCAGAGGAAGCTGAGGTTGCCTCTGGGTCCGGTAACCCTCCAGCCTCTCCTGAGCTGCAGAGGCTCAGGGCAGAGAGGCGGAGGGAACTAAGTTCTTGCAGGAGGAGTGCTTGCCTCCAGGGCAGGAGAGGCGAGTCACCAGAGGATCGGGCCCGCCCTATGCCTCGGGGCAGATAAAAGCCGGCCAGCCCCAGTCCCAAGTTGCGGGAGCAACATTGTTGGTTGCTAGTTCCTGCCTGAATTCTGTCCTGCTTTTTTGCCTGAGCTCCTGCCCTGGTTCCCTGCTTGCAAGCCTGTCCCTGACTTCACCCGACTCCCTGCCCTGCACCCAGCTTCAGCTACTACGGACTGCCTCCACGTTGCACCTTTGACCACGGACCGGACTTGGACCTTGCCTCTTGGGTAACCCATGGGACCAGCACTCCCACCTGGAGATGCTCGCAGGGACTGAACCAGGGATTGTCTATGTGCAAGGCAGGCAGTCTGCCAGAGAGCCCTTCCCCTGGTGGAGAGCCAGTGTGGTGTAGTGGTTAAGAGCGGTAGTCACGTAATCTGGGGAACCGGGTTTGCGTCTCCGCTCCTCCACATGCGGCTGCTGGGTGACCTTGGGCCAGTCACACTTCTTTGAAGTCTCTCAGCCCCACTCACCTCACAGAGTGTTTGTTGTGGGGGAGGAAAGGAAAGGAGAATGTTAGCCGCTTTGAGACTCCTGAAGGGGAGTGAAAGGCGGGATATCAAATCCAAACTCTTCTTCTTCTTCTTCTGGTGCTTCAAGACCTGCCTGGGCACTGTACCCTTCCAACAGTTTGACTTCACCCCGCAAGGCACAGCCCGCCATTTTTCCCCAGGACAAATGGATGCTTGCCAGCCTAGACTGATGAGCTGTGTCACCCCCTCTGGCCATTGCAGGAGCGGCCCTACAGCCCAGTAGAATATCAGGTTCATAACTCCTTTAGTTTAAGGGCTTCCCTGGTGGCAAAGGGAGTAAAGCGCTTAAGCTCTCCTACCTGACAGTCCCGGGTTCTAATCCCCACATGAATGTCACAAGGTTTAATTGTGGTTCATTTTTCAATGTCAAGACTTGCTTTGGAACATGGGAAGTAGCTCAACGGAGAGAAAAGTGCCTCTGGTGCTGTGCACGCCCTCCTGTTCCTGACTCCCCTTTAGTTCTGCATTCTGCAGGATGAGACCTGGTAGCTTGGTTGCTGTGCAAATGAGAGAGGCAGGGGAAAGAGGGGTGGGAGTATCTCTAGATGGGGAAAAGGCGGTTTCTGCGCTGCAGTCTGTTCTTTTTGCCCCATACTAGTCAACAGAACTGTGAAATTGACTACACCAGTGAAATTGACTGTACCAAAGGCCATTTGTGGTCTAGTTTCTTTCTCTCTTAAGAGAGATGGAAGGTTGTTTTTTCCAACGGTTTTCAGTTGTGTAGGTGTATGTTTGAGTGAGTGAGTGAGTGAGTGAGTGAGTGAGTGCATTGGTGTGATGACAGTTGTGGCATAGAGCCGTTTTAAGGTTACCAGATTTTTTTCAAAGAATCCGGGGACACTTTTTTTTTTTTGAAAAGAGAAAAAAAAAGTTATGTTTTTTTAAAAAAATTAAGAAGTAATCTCTTCTGTGGTCTCCTTTGTTGCGCAGCCTTCCTCTGGGTCCCGGCCTGCTCTCTTGGAGTGCTAGCCACCATGGAGTAGGCTCAAGTTGGGCCTGGGGTCAGCCACGTGTCCTTGCCCTCCCAGTGCTCTTCTACCTCTCCCCCCAGCGGCGGCAGCAGCACGGCAAGGTCGGGGCTCCCCTCTTTTCTCTCCTTCCTCTTCCTCTCTCTTCCTTCTCCTTCTCCTCTCCTCCTCCTCCCTGCATCAGCTCCAGGTTTTGCCTGTCCCCAGAGCACCGCTGGGCAGTCAGCCAGGTGTTTTCACTCCATCTTGATTTGGGTCGTGTGGGGGGCATCAGCGGTTCCCCCAGTTGACGTGCCGGGCGTCCCCGGTTCCCCCTGGGCAGTAGCAGCGGCAGCAATCTCAGCAGCCCGGAGCCAGCCTGATAGCGCTGTTGGCTCTGGCTGGCTTCAGGAGCTGCTTGCTGCCGTGGTGCCCGCCATTTTGTCTCGCCAGAAGTCCCCATATGATGTGTCCTGTGCCGTTGAACCAATCACACAACATTCACCCCCTACTAATAAATCTACAACACTTAAAATATAAATCCGGGGACATTCCGGGGATGGATTTTGTCTGGGGACAGATTTGTAAATCCAGGGACTGTCCCCAAGAAACGGGGATGTCTGGTAACCATGTGGGAGCCATGGCATCCGAAATAGCTGTAAAAGGACACCTGGGGGATTCCCTTTGTGGAGAAAGCGTCACCTGGCTTCACCATAGAAAACTCAGGCCCACAGATGTATGGGTGCTCATGACCCATGTGCAAAAGCTGAAGGTACCACAGTCAACTTCATATGAACAAAATAGCTGGGAGGGAGCAGCAAGCTTTTTTTGGTTCATTAATCACTGAATGCCAGATTACAGTGTGACATTTAACTTAAAAAGAAAAAAACTTTTTGAGGAGAGTGAGGTAAGAAAGCACCCAGGTAAAATACCAGCCTGCAATTCATCAGGTCACATTGCAGAAAATGTAGCATTTAAACCCGATGATGGAAGCAGGCACGAGAAGTGCCGCAAGGCAGGCAAATCTTTGATCCCGTCAAAGCTGCCCGAACTCCCAGGAATGTCCCTTTCTCACAGGAGGGTGAATTTCAGAATTTCAGAATTTCAGAGAGCCAGTGTGGTGTAGTGGTTAAGAGCGATAGACTCGCAATCTGGCGAACCGGGTTCGCTCCCCCGCTCCTCCACATGCAGCTGCTGGGTGACCTTGGGCCAGTCACACTTCTCTGAAGTCTCTCAGCCCCACTCACCTCACAGGGTGTTTGTTGTGGGGGAGGAAGGGAAAGGAGAATGTTAGCCGCTTTGAGACTCCTTCGGGTAGTGATAAGGCAGGATATCAAATCCAAACTCTTCTTCTTCTTCTTCTTCAGTTAGGGGCAACTGCAGATTGACAAGTGGGGTTATGGCTGTCAGAGGAAAAAGAGGAGAGGGGGGCTCTTGCACCCTTAAAACCTGAGGGGGTTTCCGAAAGCGAAGCTTCTCATACAGAGAAAGAGCCCCTTGTACATTTTCTTCTACATCTGGCCACCCTAAATTACCTGAGGTCAGGAAAAGGCTTGAAAACCACCTCTTGCAGATTTTGCAGCTCGGGTTCTTTGCGCTGAACAAGTGGATGGGCTAAATGGGCCTACCAGACCCACCCTCAAAATCTAGCTTCTCTTTTTTAAAAAAATAATATTTATTAAAATTTAATAGTTACAGGGGGGAAAAGAAGTAAAAAAAAAGACAATACAGAATTTAACAAGCAATACATCAAAAATAACAAAAAAAGGAAAAATCATATATATATAAAAAAACAGATAAAACAATACATCTAAACAACAAGAAAAGCAAAACAAATTTAAAAACACATCCAATGTTTCCATATCTTTACCTTTCATTTACTAGTTTCGTCGACCTCCTCACACCTCTCTTTTTTGTATTCTAGTTCAATTAGCTATTTCAGCAAATCCTTTCCATCTTTCTCAATTTTTTGCTCTATAATTTATCCTAACACAGTTTAACTTTAAATTTTCCACTTTAGCGCATTAACAATTAATTTTTGTATAATTCTTAATAACACTTCTGCTAAAACCATATAACTTCATTCCAATATTCTTCTAACATTCATTAATTTTGCAATATTTCTGTAAATATACTTTGAATTTTTTCCATCTGCCATTCTTCCCGGGTGGGTAGATCTTGTGTCTTCCAATACTTTGCGATAAGTATTCTTTCTGCTGTTGTGGCGTACATAAAAAAAGTTCTATCCTTCTTTAGCTTCTCTAAGCAGTGGGGTGCGAACGGTTTTTTTTATTTTCTGGGCTCAGTGAACTGTATGTGGATGGGGCCTTGGCAAATAAACTTGGCAGGTTTATTTCACAAACACAACATTGTGTAGCACACCCAGTTGACCTGGACTCAAAGTGTGTGTGGGGGGGTGAGTTAATTTTGCCTCTTTTTCAGACGAGAGATGGGGAAAGGGGTAGGAGATTCAGGGCTTGCTGCAAAAGACCCAGGGCTTATGCCCCCTGGGTATACCCTGCCCCTCAGCATTGGCACCATGCATTGCTGAGCGCTGAGGTGCAGCTGTCACGATCCTCAGTTCAAGGTCACCTTTAGAGTAAGGTTACAAAAAAAAATTCAATGAATCCGGGGACACTTTTATTTTATTTTCTTTCTTTTTTTTGAATATTTATTGAATTTTAAATATTTATTTATTTATTGAATTTATTTATTTGTTGAATTTATTGAATATTTATTGAATTTTAAATGCAAATCTCATTCATCATGTTATTTACAATTATTCTCCCTCTGCTCCTCTGGACTTCCCTCAACTCCCCCTCTGCCGAGTTACAGTGGTGCCTTGCAAGACGAAATTAATTCGTTCTGCGAGTTTTTTCGTTGTACGAGTTTTTTCGTCTTGCAAAGCACCACTGCATTTAAACACTGACAATGGCGGGGAGGGGGGGGGGAGAAGCAGGACAGCTGCTGCAGCCGGTACCTCAGACTCACCCGCGCGTTGTGGCCACCGTGCGACGTGGCTGCTGGAGGGCGGTGGGGCTCAGGAGCGCGACTCCAGGGAGAGAGAGGCGCTGGCGGCAACGGCTCTCTGAGGGGAGCGCACGAGGGGGGTGGGCAGCGGCGCGAGGCACTAACCGTCAGCCGGAAGGTGGGAGGGAGCCGGAGGAGCAGGGAAGCGAGCGTGCGTGCGTGCAGTGACCGTCGCCATGACACGAGAGGCAGGGCCGTTTCGTCTAGCGAAGCAAGCCCTTAGGGAAATCCGTCTTGCGAAGCACCTCAGAAAACGAAAAACCCTTTCATCCTGCGAGTTTTTCGTCTTCTGAGGCATTCGTCTTGCGGGGTACCACTGTATTTAGTTTTATTTATCGTATCCTGCTTTTCCTACACAAAAAATAAAATCCCTTATCATTTCTCTGAAATATCTGTTACTCAAATGAAATTTTGAAAGTTCATTCAAATCCTGCCAGTGAATCCTGTCCATTCTGTTGTTTCTGCAAATCAACTGTAAATGGTTCCCAGGCTCTTTCAAGGTTAATCCGGGGACACTTTTCAACTTCCTACTAAATAGATGGATTTTGTCAGGGGATTGATTTGTAAATCCAGGGACTGTCTCCGGGAAACGGGGACGTCTGCTAACCTTACTTTAGAATTTTGTTTGCCTTAGTCCAGAGAAGGGCCAGATCCAGGAATGGATGCCTTTGATGGGTGGCGGCCGGGCCAGGCACATCCCAGTCACCTGACATCACATAGCATGATTCAGATTGAAAGCTATGGTTGCAGAAGGAAGAATTGAGAGCACAATCTAAGGACGCCTCCAATAGAGTATGAATTTGGCACTAATTTGAATTGGAGACTTTCCTTGAAGCTGTATAAAGGTAAAGGGACCCCTGACCATTAGGTCCAGTTGTGGCCGACTCTGGGGTTGCGGCGCTCATCTTGCTTTATTGGCCAAGGGAGCCAGTGTACAGCTTCCGGGTCATGTGGCCAGCATGACTAAGCCGCTTCTGGCAAACCAGAGCAGCGCACGGAAACGCCATTTACCTTCCCGCTGGAGCGGTACCTATTGATCTACTTGCACTTTGATGTGCTTTCGAACTGCTAGGTTGGCAGGAGCTGGGACCGAGCAACGGGAGCTCACCCTGTCGCGGAGATTCGAACCGCCGACCTTCTGATCGGCAAGTCCTAGGCTCTGTGGTTTAGCCCACAACGCCACTCGTGTCCCATCTTGAAGCTGTGTAGGGTACCAGTAAAAAGGCCTTGGGGGAAATAGTGGGTGTTTCTGATTCTGATTTGGTGCCATGGTTTCACTGTCTAGCACCCGATGTTATATGATATCAGGGGAAGGATAGCTGTGCATGGCTTTGTAAGGACGGCCTCACAGGCCAAATGCCAAGTCCTGGTGGACCCCACTAGATCTTTGAGCCTAAAGTTCCTGGCCAGTGCTTAGCATATCTTCTGTGAGACTACATTTCCCATAACGCTCCATATCTCCAAAATGTGCATTATCTTAGCCTTGTCTGTGCCGTAGTAACCGTGCTGCATCTCTTTAGAACAGCACCTGGGTCACTTTACAGTGGTACCTCAGGTTACATATGCTTCAGGTTACAGACTCCACTAACCCAGAAATAGTACCTCGGGTTAAGAACTTTGCTTCAGGGTGAGAACAGAAATTGTGCTCCAGCGG
This sequence comes from Podarcis tiliguerta, assembly GCF_965153285.1. Taxonomy (NCBI): domain Eukaryota; kingdom Metazoa; phylum Chordata; class Lepidosauria; order Squamata; family Lacertidae; genus Podarcis; species Podarcis tiliguerta. The sequence goes on from NC_139541.1 coordinate 7,147,564, forward strand.
CACGGCGGCAGCAGGAGGCCCCATTAGCTAAAGTGTTGTTTCAGGTTAAGAACTGTTTCAGGTTAAGAATGGACCTCCAGAATGAATTACCGTATTTTTCGCACCATAGGACGCACCGGACAATAGGACACACTTAGAGGGGGGAGAACAAGAAGAAAAAAATCTCCCCCTCTCTGCCCAGCGCCCCTCCAGCGAAGCGGCAGGAGGTGCTGCGCAGAGGGGGAGAACTTTGTCCCTCTTGTTTTCCCGCTCTAAAACAAGGTGCCGTTTAAGGTGCGTTCAGGCAGCTACCTTGGAAGCCTGGAGAGCGAGAGGGGTCGGGAGCAGCGGAAAGGCGCAGCGGAGAGGCTCCTGCCATAGCCGTGCGTCACCTCTCCAGCCGGGAGAGGGTCGCGGGGCTATGGCGTCTTCTCTCCATAGGATGCACACACATTTCCCCTTCATTTTTGAAGGGGAAACCGTGCGTCCTATAGAGCGAAAAATACGGTAAGTACTTGACCTGAGGTACCACTATATTACATGTAAGGAAGTAATCTTGGGAAGGGCTACTTGCACACCTAAATCCCTGGTTGCTTTGTTTCATACGCACACTTGAACCAGGATTGTGGTTTTTAATAAAATGCCTTGAGGGCAATATCTTTGTCTGTGGAAACTGATGAAAACACACTTTGCAAAGATCCCGTTCCCTCCGGAAGCATTTGGGGGACGGGAGAAGGGAGAAAGCAGGGCTGTGTACTAGGGCGCTAAAAAAAGACCCTGCCTTACGCAACATTGACAATAGGGAAGGGGGGGTGAATTTGAGGGGGGGGTAGAGCTGATCTTTGTGCTCCAGTGCCCAGGAGCAGCAGCAATGGAGAGAAGGCCGTTTGCTCAGGTGGCTGGCGAATTACAAATGACTGGTACAGCTTCTGTTCTGAATGACAAGCAATTTAAATTCAGTCTTGTGTGGAAGGTTTGCAAGCTTTTTTGAGCAGAAAAAAAGGGAAGGAAGAAAAAACACATCTCTCCTCTGCCCCCCCCCCTCTTTTTTTAGATTTAATAGATTGGCTTAGCAGCTACGGCACCAGGACAGACTTCATTTGATAATTATCAAAACGGCCACTTGGGATTGGTGGCAACCATTTGCTAATAACATTGCTGCAGGGTTCAAATGGTGGCAGAATCTTTGGGGAATTTCCGCTCTGTGTGTGTGTGTAGCTTAAAATGCAACAGGGCTTCTGGGATAGGATCTGAGCTAGGCAGGAATAACCGTTTCTACCCAAGATGGAGAAGCTTATTCTAATACGTGTGTTGCAGTCTGTTTTCTAGCTTCTCGCAATGCACCAATTTTGCCTTTTACAAAAACGCTTGTCTTGGCATCAGGCTAAATGGAACCTCCAAGCCCAGAGACAGTGGGCTGCAGAATACCAGCTGCTGTGTATGTGTGTGCATGAAAGGGATTTCTGGAGGCATCCAGCTGACCACAGAGGGAATCAGAATGCGGGACTAGATGGACCCTTAGTGAGGTCCAGCAGGTCTTATGAGCTTGAGGCAAGTCAAAAATAAGAAGAATAAATTAATAAAGCATTTCTAGAATAATAGGGTGCCATCAGTGTGCACTAAAGGGATAGTTCTCTGCCCTGAGGAGTTAACAGTCTTAAAATTTGGTGCCAAGGAAACAAAGAAGAAGAAGGGGAGGCAACATTACCATCCACCCTAGAACATCATCTTAAGTCGATGACTTTTTTTTTCAGCAGTAGATGTTAAGCCAATCCATTAAATCTGATGGAAGGGAGGAGAGAAAAGATAAGCGTTTTTCAGCACTCTCCAGCAACTGGTACTCAGACGCATTGCTGCCTCCGTCTATGGAGACCATTGTGGCTACGGGCCACTGATAGCCCTCTTATCTTATCTGTGAATTTGTCCAGTCCTCTCTTTTTAAAGCCATCTAGGTTGGTGGCCACCAATTCCTCCTGTGAGAGTAAATTCCGTAGTTTATGTGTTGCATGAAAACGTAATTCCTTTTATTTGTCCAACACTGAGTTTCATTGGCTGTCCGTGAGTTCTAGTGTTGCAAGAGAGGAAGGAAAACTTTGCTGTCTCCACTTTCTCCATGTCAGGCATCATTTTAATAATAATAATAATAATAATAATAATTTATTGTTTATACCCCGCCCATCTGGGCGGCTTCCAAAGAAAAATATTAAAATACTGTAATACATCAAACATTAAAAGCTTCCCTAAACAGGGCTGCCTTCAGATGTCTTCTAAAAGTCTGGTAGTTGTTGTTCTCTTTGACATCTGGTGGGAGGGCGTTCCACAGGGTGGGTGCCACTACCGAGAAGGCCCTCTGTCTGGTTCCCTGTAACTTGGCTTCTCACAGTGAGGGAACTGCCAGAAGGCTCTCGGTGCTGGACCTCAGTGTCCGGGTAGAATGATGGGGGTGGAGACGCTCCTTCAGGTATACAGGACCAAGGTCATTTAGGGCTTTAAAGGTCAGCACCAACACTTTGAATTGTGCTCGGAAACGTACTGGGAGCCAATGTAGGTCTTTCAAGACCGGTGTATATGGTCTCAGCGGCCACTCCCAGTCACCAGTCTAGCTGCCGCATTCTGGATTAGTTGTAGTTTCTGGGTCACCATCAAAGGTAGCCCCACGTAGAGCGCATTGCAGTAGTCCAAGCAGGAGATAACCAGAGCATGCACCACTCTGCCGAGGCAGGTAAGGTCTCAGCCTATGTACCAGATGGAGCTGGTAAACAGCTGCCCTGGACACAGATTTGACCTGTGCCTCCATGGATAGCTGTGAGTCCAAAATGACTCCCAGGCTTCGCACCTGGTCCTTCAGGGGCACAGTTACCCCATTCAGGACCAGGGAATCCTCTACACCTGCCTGCCTCCTGTCCCCCAAAAACAGTACTTCTGTCTTGTCAGGATTCAACCTCAATCTGTTAGCCACCATCCATCCTCCAACCGCCTCCAGACACTCACACAGGACCTTCACCGCCTTCACTGGTTCTGATTTAAAAGAGAGGTAGAGCTCGTTTATAAACTTATATCATGAATGTGAAGACTGGCTCCGGTGGATCGAGCAGACAAGACCATGATTAGTGGGTCCAATGTGATTATTTTCATTTGGCCAAACAAGCAGAGCTGGACTCTGTGGCTGTTTTTTTCTTTCTTTCCGGTCAGGCCCAAAACTGCAACACAGACGGCTGGTCTTTGCACCCCAGGTCTCTTTCAGAAGGTAAAGTGGTTGTGAAGAGCGATGAGGTGTAGCTTAAGTATGTGTTTCAGGGCATTCGCAAGACCCATCCCTGAGCAAAAGCGAGTTTGACTAAATAAATGTAAGAATGAATCAAATAATCAAAAAAGTGCTTTTGAAGTGATGGTTGCAGGGTCTGGTGAGAGGCTGTCCTTGAGGTCCTGAGCTGAATAAAGATAAATAGGTCAATACAGGCATGGTTGTTTAGTCGTTTAGTCGTGTCCAACTCTTCATGACCCCCTGGACCAGAGCACGCCAGGCACTCCTGTCTTCCACTGCCTCCCGCAGCTTGGTCAAACTCATGTTCGTAGCTTCGAGAACACTGTCCAACCACCTCGTCCTCTGTCGTCCCCTTCTCCTTGTGGCCTTCATCTTTCCCAACATCAGGGTCTTTTCCAGGGAGTCTTCTCTTCTCATGAGGTGGCCAAAGTACTGGAGCCTCAGCTTCAGGATCTGTCCTTCCAGTGAGCGCTCAGGGCTGATTTCCTTAAGAATGGAGAGGTTTGATCTTCTTGCATTCCATGGGACTCTCAAGAGTCTCCTCCAGCACCATAATCCAAAAGCATCAATTCTTCGGCGATCAGCCTTCTTTATGGTCCAGCTCTCACTTCCATACATCACTACTGGGAAAACCATACCTTTAATTATACAGACCTTTGTCAGCAAGGTGATGTCTCTGCTTTTTAAGATGCTGCAAAACAGGCATACCTGAGTTTATTGAACTTTGCCCCATTAAGTCTCCCTGGCTTGTCACAATGCATTAGGATTCATAGACCCACACTGCAGTGCACTGAACTACCCTGCTCAGCGGTGTTCTTTTAAACAGCAGCAGCTGGAGCTGCTACTCTATTTTAACACCGCTGCAAAGAACGCTGTAGACAGACGAAAAGCCAAGGGAAGTGGTACGATTTCCAAAGTATCGAAAAACGGCGGTTACGGGCTAGGGAAGGTAAGGTAAAGGGACCCCTGACCATTAGGTCTAGTCGTGACCGACTCTGGGGTTGGGGCGCTCATCTCGCTTTACTGGCCGAGGGAGAAGAAGAAGAAGAAGAGTTTGGACTTGATATCCCGCCTTTCACTCCCTTTTTAAGGAGTCTCAAAGCGGCTAACATTCTCCTTTCCCTTCCTCCCCCACAACAAACACTCTGTGAGGTGAGTGGGGCTGAGAGACTTCAGAGAAGTGTGACTGGCCCAAGGTCACCCAGCAGCTGCATGTGGAGGAGCGGGGAATAAACCCAGTTCACCAGATTACGAGACTACCGCTCTTAACCACTACACCACACTGGCCGGCGTACAGCTTCTGGGTCATGTGGCCAGCATGACTAAGCCGCTTCTGGCGAACCAGAAATGCCGTTGACCTTCCCGCCGGAGCAGTACCTATTTATCTACTTGCACTTTGACGTGCTTTTGAACTGCTAGGTTGGCAGGAGCTGGGACCGAGCAATGGGAGCTCACCCCGTCGCGGGGATTCGAACCGCCGATCCTTCTGATCAGCAAGCCCTAGGCTCTGTGGTTTAACCCACAGCGCCACCCACATCCCTCCAGGGAAATAGTTGTACCATATGATTAATCCGGCGCTGCCATTGGCAAGGCTCAGCTCGGATCTGCAAGGAGCACATCTCACAGCTGCCCCACCTTCTCAGAGTCTCATTTTAGCATTTCTAACAAGCAATAAATTGGACAACTTGACAAGTATATAAACACCCGAGGTCTTTTTTGGGGAAAGCGGGCATTTGTCTTTTCGCTGTGTCTTGCTGCACTCGCTGGTTTGATGCTGAGCCTTCCCCAACCATGTGAGAATTGAAGGATGACAGGTGACGTTTCTCTGACTTCAGCAAAAAAGAAGAAGGGGGATGCTGTGCTGTGGGAGTTTGGTGGCAAATCCATCATGGCTGACACAAAGTTTGACCAAAGTTGGGAGGAAAGTTTTAATTACAGCTGGAGCCACATGGAGCTGCGAAAATTCCCTAGGTTTTGCAGAGCGGTGCCGCAGATTTAACTGGAGTAAATAATTCATAAATGAGGAGTGGTGATGTTGTGGTTGCATTCGTGCCGTTCAGTTCTTAGCAGGGGTGCAAAAATGTTTTGCAAAAGTTAAGAGCCTGGGAGAGATTTACCATATTTTTTGCTCTATAAGACTCACTTTTTTCCCTCCTAAAAAGTAAGGGGGGATGTGTGTGGTGTAGTGGTTGAGAGTGGTAGTCTTGTAATCTGGGGAACCGGGTTCGCGTCTCCGCTCCTCCACATGCAGCTGCTGGGTGACCTTGGGCCAGTCACACTTCTCTGAAGTCTCTCAGCCCCACTCACCTCACAGAGTGCTTGTTGTGGGAAAGGAAGGGAAAGGAGAATGTTAGCCGCTTTGAGACTCCTTAAAGGGAGTGAAAGGTGGGATATCAAATCCAAACTCTTCTTCTTCTTATGGAGCGAATGCAGGCTGCGCAGCTATCCCAGAAGCCAGAACAGGAAGAGGGATTGCTGCTTTCGCTGCGTAGCAATCCGTCTTCCTGTTCTGGCTTCTGGGATTCAGAATATTTTTTTTCTTGTTTTCCTCCTCCAAAAACTAGGTGTGTCTTGTGGTCTGGTGCGTCTTATAGAGCGAAAAGTACAGTACTTGGAGAGCGGGAGATTGGGCCATGTAAGTGAGAGGAGGGATCCTGGTTCCCCCATCCATGCCCACCTCCTTTCCAAGCAGTGCCAAGATGCCCAGGAAGTTCTCCCTCGTGGATTTTTAAGATCAGTGATGTCAGCATTGACTGGCAGCAGCTGTCTCGGATTTCACACAAGGACGCCGTGACCCCACTGTCAGCGGAGTAAAGTGGGGCCACACTGAGCCACCTGCCCTCCCATGAAAGGGGGAGCCTGGCTGGCCAATGTGGCCCTTGGCGGGTGGAGAGGAGCACTGGGCTGGGCCAGGCTGGGGTCACCTGGTTCGCACCCCCTCAAAAATTGTGCACCCAGGGACCTGACTACGCCCCCGTGCAGACCTGAGTCTTTGGTTTTTTTTAGTGAAAAATCACTGTGACATCTCACTAGCATGACAAATAATTTTTATTACGCCTCATTCTCTCTGGAGACAATTTGAATCCAGGAGCGCGGAGATGTATTCAATCTGTACATTTAGGAAGTGAAGTACAGAAATGAAAGTTTGTGACTTTTTAATGTCCCAACACTCTCCTTGAAGACATCAGTTGTTCTGGCTAGTTGAGGAAGAACTGAAGTGGGACTTATCTCCCCACAAACATATTTGAACGAAGAGGCGGAATTTGATTTTTTATTTAAGCCATGGCATTAAATTATAATTTTCACCTACTCAAGGCACATTAAAGTTTTATGATGGCGTGACATTACAGGAGCGTCAACGGTTTTGCCTGAGGCATCGGGCACGGTTTCGAATGCTGCTGGTCTGGGCGGTGGAAGCAGCAACATTTATACCTTCTCTGGTTTTACATGTTATCCGGGTGGTACTTGGGGAGGAAAAATGAAGCTCTGGGTAGCTGTGGCCATCTTCCAATCTTTTTCTTTTTACCCTTCTTGAAGTGTTTGCAGGAGTCTCTAACCCAAAGCATTCAGAATTGACTAGGAAGAACTTCCTGACAGTAAGAGCTGTTCGACAGTGGAATTTGCTCCCAAGGAGTGTGGTGGAGTCTCCTTCTTTGGAAGTCTTTAAGCAGAGGCTTGACATATAACACCGGTCTTGAAAGACCTACATTGGCTCCCAGTACGTTTCCGAGCACAATTCAAAGTGTTGGTGCTGACCTTTAAAGCCCTAAACGGCCTCGGTCCAGTATACCTGAAGGAGCTTCTCCACCCCCATCGTTCTACCCGGACACTGAGGTCCAGCACCGAGAGCCTTCTGGCGGTTCCCTCACTGCGAGAAGCCAAGTTACAGGGAACCAGGCAGAGGGCCTTCTCGGTAGTGGCGCCCTCCCTGTGGAACGCCCTCCCACCAGATGTCAAAGAGAACAACAACTACCAGACTTTTAGAAGACATCTGAAGGCAGCCTTGTTTAGGGAAGCTTTTAATGTTTGATGTATCACAGTATTTTAATATTCTTTTGGAAGCCGCCCAGAGTGGCGGGGGAAACCCAGCCAGATGGGCGGGGTATAAATAATAAATTATTATTATTATTATTATTATTATTATTATTATTACCATATGTCAGGAGTGCTCTGATGGTGTTTCCTGCTTGGCAGGGGGTTGGACTCGATGGCCCTTGTGGTCTCTTCCAACTCTTATGATTCTATGATTCTATGACTACTGACCACATACGCCTCGATTCATGACTGACAAAAGAAATATTTCCCCCCACAAACAATACATGACTGGTGGAATTCACCTGCCACTAAATGTAGCATGAATAATGAAGGGTCTCTCGGTGGCTATTAGCCAATGACCCCATTTTCTGAGGCAGTCTGTGGAGGCAGGGGGTGTTAAAAGACCAGGTGAGGGTTGTTGAAACCCTTCAGTGAGGGCTTCCCAGAGACATCTGGTTGGGAGGGTGCCATAATAATAATAATAATAATAATAATAATAATAATAATAATAATAATAATTAATTATTATTTATTCATTCGTTCATTCCCCACCCATCTGGCTGGGCTACCCCAGCCACTCTGGGAGGCTTCCAGCAAAATATAAAAATACCGTAATACATCAAACATTAAAAGCTTCCCTAAACAGGGCTGCCTTCAGATGTCTTCTAAAAGTCTGGTAATTGTTGTTCTCTTTGACATCTGGTGGGAGAGCGTTCCACAGGGCAGGTGCCACTACCGAGAAGGCCCTCTGCCTGCTTCCCTGTAACTTTGGCTTCTCGCAATGAGGGAACCGCAAGAAGGCCCTTCGCGCTGGACCGCAGTGTCCGGGCAGAACGATGGGGGTGGAGACGCTCCTTCAGTTATACTGGACCGAGGCTGTTTAGGACTTTAAAGGTCAGCACCAACACTTTGAATTGTGCTCGGAAAAGTACTGGGAGCCAATGTAGGTCTTTCAAGACCAGTGTTATGTGGTCTCGGCGGCCGCTCCCAGTCACCAGTCTAGCTGCCACATTCTGGATTAGTTGTAGTTTCTGGGTCACCTTCAAAGGTAGCCCCATGTAGAGCGCAGGCCAGATGGACTTCTGATCTTACCCAGCTGGGCTTTTCTTACTTTCTCATGTCCTCTAAGACCAGGAGCAGTAGCCAACATGGAGCCCTACACGTATAGTTGACTCCCACTCCCATCAGCCCCAGCTAGCCTGGCTCAGGGTCAAGGATGATGGAAGTTGTAGCCCACCAACATCTGAAAACACTGTGTTGGCTACCCTGCTGTATACCAAGGATTTCCAACTGTTTTGTGTTCAGTGAACCGCTTCCACATTGACTGATTTGCTGAGGATCACTGTTGGGCATATCCCATGGAGCCTCCTCAATCCACAGAGGACTCCATGATGTGGAACGGCTGAACAACTGCCCAGCCTCTGCCTCCTCCCAAAAGGAAAACTACCCAACCTGGTGATAACGGACTAAATGATGCAGAGAAGATAGAAAAAGAGGTGGTCCTACTCTACTCTAAATGTATTCTGATCTCCAGGGCCTGGTGGACTGCGTCCAACAGTACCAAAGAAACTTTCAGGTGTAATTTCAGAGCCTTTGAGAATTCTTGGAGCTGTGTAGCATTCAGAACTGGGCTTCTGTTCCTTTCAGAGCACCCAAGGAAGGCAGAAGTTCCTCAGGTGCACTTTGCCTAGTGTTGCCATGACGAGGGGGACAGTTTTGTTTATTATAAAATAAAAGCGCAGCTCGTCCGTGTGCAAGGCAAGAAAGCCCAGCGCTTTCACGTGGCAAGCTGGAAGGAAGGACTCTGGCTGACGGAAGCGTAGTTCAAGTAAAAATGACGTTTGCTGGAGCTTAAAGTCCATTTTAAAGGAGTGTCTCCACCCCCATCGTTCTACCTGGACACTGAGGTCCAGAGCCGAGGGCCTTCCAGTGGTTCCCTCACTGCGAGAAGCCAAGTTACAGGGAACCAGGCAGAGGGCCTTCTCAGTAGTGGCACCTGCCCTGTGGAACGCCGTCCCACCAGATGTCAACGAGAACAACAACTACCAGACTTTTAGAAGACATCTGAAGGCAGCCCTGTTTAGGGAAGCTTTTAATGTTTGATGGATTACTGTATTTTGTTGGAAGCTGCCCAGAGTGGCTGGGGAAGCCCAGCCAGATGGGCGGGGTTTAATAAATTATTATTATTATTATTATTATTATTATTATTATTATTATTATTATTAATTTCTATGCAGGATATTTGGCTAGGGACTGAAACACACCTCAGCCTTGTATCTGAACAGCAATTTTAATAGTGGGCTACACTGCACGGTGTCATCAGCCACATTCCCCACAACCTGCAATATGTGGGGGGTTCATATCGGGGAATTGGCATTGCTGAGCAATTCTTTAAAAGATGTTCTTTTCTATTAAATAAATAAATATCACTCTGACATAAAACCCGTGTTAGAAAGGCCACAAGCTGCTGCCTTTTCCTGCTCCCTTTTGTGCCGATGTATCCAACATTTAAGGGACGCGGGTGGCGCTGTGGGTTAAAACCTCAGCACCTAGGACTTGCCGATCGAAAGGTCGGCGGTTCGAATCCCCGCGGCGGGGTGCGCTCCCGTTGTTTGGTCCAACCTAGCAGTTCGAAAGCACTCTCGGGTGCAAGTAGATAAATAGGGACCGCTTACTAGCGGGAAGGTAAACGGCGTTCCGTGTGCTGCGCTGGCTCGCCAGATGTAGCTTGTCACGCTGGCCACGTGACCCGGAAGTGTCTGCGGACAGCGCTGGCTCCTGGCCTTTAGAGTGAGATGAGCACACAACCATAGAGTCTGGCAAGACTGGCCCGTACGGGCAGGGGTACCTTTACCTTTACCTTTTATCCAACATTTCTCAGATGAAAATGTTCCTATTTTCATTTGAGGAGTGTTGGAGGGATGGACTCTGCACCTGGAGAAGTCAGCCTACTTCGAAGCTGTTGAATGGACAGAATAGAACATGCGTTTTCGAGGTGGGGGGCCCTTGTACAGTGATGGTGGACTCAGGGGCAAACGAAGGCATCGTGACACCTGGGATGGCCGTCGTTACAAAGGGCGCGTGTGCGGCATTGCTACATACGACGCATGCGCTGTACGTAGTGACACCGCACATGCACTGTACATAGCGGTTTGCCGCCAGTGCCGTACGGACGGTGCCGGGATACCCTGCTGGATCCCACCGCCGTCCGTACAATGCTCGAGTCGCGCCAGCAGCAAACCACTATGTACAGCGCATGTGTGCCATCGCTATGTACAGCGCATGTGTGCAACGCAAACAGAGCAGTTTGCCACCGGCACCAGGATCTTCTGCTGCAGTTGTGAACAGAGGATCCTCCACATGCGGCTGCAGCGGCGTGATGGCTGGTCGTGCCACCGTGAGCCCCCGCAAGGTGCCTTCTTGTCACGCACACCCCCCGACATGGCATCCGGGGCGCACCCTCCCCATTGTGACGCCACTGGGTGGACTGTTCCAATGCCACTGATGGGATGTAGCGCTGAATATGAATGGACGCCCGTTTGTTTTTTTTTACTTCTTCCTCTCACATCCGGCTATCAGAGGGGGGTTGAAGAGGGGGCCAGCCTGCCTGCCTGGCACCTAATTAGAGGAGATTAATTATTTCTTGGGTCTTCCTGCCAGTTTGAATGGCAGTTTGGGGGAAGGGATTTGATGCGCAGCACACACACGGAGAGTGAGATTTTGCTGACCATCTGGATTACAGAGAAGAGGGAAGGGGGGGGGCTGAAGGAATCTTCTATCCAGCGCCAGCCCCCAGGCCCTCCCCTCCAGTACATTAACAACAAAGAGAAGACATGGGTTGAAATCAAGCTGGGTTATCTTTGTTGAGCTGCAAAAGCAGCTTCGCCATATAGAGCAGGCCATTTCTATTCAATTGTGAAGCCCAAATTTGGAAGGGGAAAAAACAAGCAACTGTCAGGTTTGCGTGTGTGTATTTTAAATTTGTAATACTAGAAAATCCTGAAATGGGATTAAAAACTCAACCAAGATTTTGGCTTTTTCTTCAAAAGCGATGGCTCCTTGTTTCTTCCTTTTTGTCATCATCATGTTGTTAAAGTTGATCTCTGTAAAAAGTTAGGTATAACAAATTTATAACCCGCTTTTTAAACGAGATGATCTTCACAAAGCAGCATGCAAGCACCAAGACAAGTACAATCCAAAGACATTAAAACTGTCATCGTTTGTAAAAATATAAAAAGCCGGCCTGTCGCTGAAAAGAGATGGTTGCAGAGTTGGCATTCAGTTTTTGAGGTCAGCCGGTGGAGAAAGGAATAGCAATCATCTTGGGTCACCCAAAGATTCTGTCTCTCACAACAGGCAAAAGATGCCTGAGGGATCGTTTTATTGTTGGGTGAACCCCTTTGAGGTACCGTATTTTTTGCTGTATAAGGCTCACTTTTTCCCTCCTAAAAAGTAAGGGGAAATGTGTGTGCGTCTTATGGAGCGAATGCAGGCTGCGCAGCTATTCCAGAAGCCAGAACAGCAAGAGGGATTGCTGCTTTCACTGCGCAGCGATCCCTCTTGCTGTTCTGGCTTCTGAGATTCAGAATATATTTTTTTCTTGTTTTCCTCCTCCAAAAACTAGGTGCGTCTTGTGGTCTGGTGCGTCTTATAGAGCAAAAAATACGGTGATTATTATTATTTTAAAAAACCAAACCCAGGTATTTCAGTGGCCCCCATCTGTGGAATGCTCTTCCAAAGGAAGTTCGACTGGTGCCTTCATTATACACCTTTAGGCACCAGGCAAAAACGTTCCTTTTTAACCAGGCATTTGCTTGATTTGATTGACATCCTATGTCCTTAAAAATAATAATAATTTGGGGGTTGGGGTTGCGTGGTGGCTGTTTTTATTTTGATTGTGGATTTTGTGTTTTAGATTTTGATTTTATTCTGTTAACTGCCCTGAGACCTGCAGGTATAGGGCATTATGATGATGATGATGATGATGATTAAATTAAAAAATCTGCCCAGATGGGCACACCGTCCCCCCAAAAGAGGACATGTCCAGCAAAACCCAGACGTATGGCAACCCTACTTTGAGGCTGCATCCACACCATATATTTAAAGCACTAGGATCCCACTTTAAATTATTGTGCCTTTCCTCCAAAGAATCCTGGGAGCGTTTGTTAAGGGTGCTGAGCATTTTTAGAAGCCCCTCATATTCCCCTTGCAGAGCTACAATGTACAGCAGTGTTTTCCAACCTTGGGTCCCAGCTGTTTTTAGACTACAACTCCCATCATCCCTGGCCACTGGTCCTGCTAGCTAGGGATGATGGGAGTTGCAGTCCAAAAACAGCTGGAAACCCAAGGCTGGGAAACACTGATGTACAGAATTCCCTGTGAAGAGGGACTGATTGTTACACCACTCTGGGAGGGGGCAACAGGGGGGTCTCCTAACAACTGGTTAACTACAATAACATTATCTCTCTTTTTGCAGTGTATACAAATTTTTGTTGCTGTTCTTTTTTGTCTTGTCTTACTCTGTGCACTTGCAATTCTGTATTCTTTATCTTTCAATGAAGAATATAAAATGATAATAATTTATTATTTCTATGCCGCCCATCTGACTGGGCTGCCCCAGCCACACTGTGCAGCTCCCAATAAAAAATATACAGTAAAAGCACAATGCACCCTAAAAACTTCCTTGAACAGGGCTGCCTTCAAATAAAAACAAACAAACTACAGTTCCCAAGATTCTTTGGGGAAGCCAGTGCTTTTTTTCGGGGGGGGGGGGGTACGCAGAGGTACGCATACCCCTAAACATTTTGTGAATGTAAGTTTGGCCTCATTGAGGGGCATTAAAGTGGTACCTCGGGTTACATACGCTTCAAGTTACAGACTCCTCTAACCCAGAAATAGTACCTCGGGTTAAGAACTTTGCTTCAGGATGAGAACAGAAATCGTGCTCCGGTGGCGCCGCAGCAGCAGGAGGCCCCATTAGCTAAAGTGGTGCTTCAGGTTAAGAACAGTTTCAGGTTAAGAACAGACCTCTGGAACGAATTAAGTTCTTAACCCGAGGTACCACTGTATTTCAATATGAGTAGGAAAATGAGAGTACCCCCTCAAGTTTTTTCTTTTTCTTTTTTGAAAAAAAAAAGCACTGCCATAACTGTTCAAGATGTTCTCTTGGTGCTTTAAATGTATGGTGTGTAGATGCACCCATAAACTGGTGTAAAACCAACTGATATTTTATTGTAAGCCTAGAAGAAGGGTTGCCTATTCCTGGAAACAGGGCCTAGTCCTAGTTTTGGCCTTCGTCTAGGACATGGGGGCCAGGGGCCAGATGCGGCCCAATCGCCTTCTCAATCTGGCCCATGTACATGGGAATCAGCGTGTTTTTACATGAGTAGAATGTCTCCTTTTATTTAAAATGCATCTCTGGGTTATTTGTGGGGCCTGCCTGGTGTTTTCACATGAATAGAATGCATGTTTTTATTTAAAATGCATCTCTGGGTTATTTGTGGGGCATAGGAATTCATTCATTTCCCCCCCAAAATATAGTCCGGCCCCCCACAAGGTCTGAGTGACGGTGGACCGGCCCCCTGCTGAAAAAGTCTGCTGACTCCTGTTCTAGGAGCTCAGGGAGGCAGAAATTGTTCGTCCCCTCTTTTTAAAAAAAAAAAAATATTTATTACTTTTTGAACAATTTAAACACTACAAAACAAAACAAAAACAAAAAAGAACAATACAATACAAAGACACTAAATAACACTAACACATTAAACTAACACAACCAAACAAAAACAGTTTAAAACACTCAAACAATTTCAATATCTTGTCTCTCATTCACTTATTTCACCGACCTCCTCGCACCTCCCTTTTTGTATTCCACTTCTATCAATTATTTCAGCAATTCCTTTCCATCTTCCTCTGTTAGAAATTGTTCGTCCCCTCATCCCTCCCGCATTTTATCCATTTTAGGGACAAAACAAGAATTTAAACCTCGTGCTCCCTGGTCCTCTTCTGACACTCTGACCACCACACCTCACTGCAAGACTGAGGAAACAGGGCATTCGTTAAATAATAAATTTAATTCCTTAATTTATTATGTTCTTTTACCACCTTCAGGGGGGTTCTGCCTCAGGCACCCAAGCTGTCTTGGACTGTCCGATTCGCAATGTCTTCACCTGAGAGCACAACTTTGCGGGAGAAAACCGCATTTCCCTTGATGGTTCCTGCGTGGTTTTTGTTACTCTTATTTTTATCTTCTCCTCAGGTGGTTGCTCTTAGTAAAAGAAGCAAAGAAGCAGAAGCAGCGTTCCTGAGTGTTTACAAGCAACTGATTGAAGCTCCAGGTATGGTTCGCCTCGGCTCCTTTCACGGAATTGCTTCTAAAAGGGCAGAATTGTTGTTCTGAGCGCCTAGTTATGATTATCCAGAAGCCTTTGCTCACAGGAGCATCCTCAGGACTCCTTCGCTGTGGAAAAGGTGCCAGCTAACAAGATGCCTAGGCCTCTTTTTATATTAGCGGTGTCATGAAAATGATAACCACAAAAACAGGCCTTTTTATTCCTTGCAGTGTCATCAGAGCTGCTTGCTGGGGGTGTTCCAGATTTCCTCAGCACCCGGAGTCGATTTGGATCTCTCCGATTTTATTTTTGAAAGGTCTTAGTCCTTGTGATGGTGGACATTTGCTAAGTTCTAACTTAGTCCTTATTTGAAGGCATGTTTTGTTACGTCACAGTAGACCCCTCCTGGGTGAATGTGAATTGGGAATGCCAGTTCTAAGATGCTGTCTGGCTGTTGTTTCTGTAAGTCAGGCATAGGCAAACCTGGCCCTCCAGATGTTTTGGGACTACAACTCCCATCATCCCTAGCTAACAGGACCAGTGGACAGGGATGATGGGAGTTGTAGTCCCAAAACATCTGGAGGGCCGAATTTGCCTATACCTGCTGTAAGTACATATATTATTGTGATGATATTCTACAATACATATTAAAATTAATATTACATAGTACTATCAAATATTGCACAGGGGTTATGTTAGGGGGGTGGTGTGTCGATGCAAAAGCACGCACAGTGGTACCTCGGGTTACAGACGCTTCAGGTTACAGACGCTTCAGGTTACAGATCTTGCTAACCCAGAAATAGTACCTTGGGTTAAGAACTTTGCTTCAGGATGAGAACAGAAATCATGCAGCAGCTGCATGGCGGCAGTGGAAGGCCCCATTAGCTAAAGTGGTGCTTCAGGTTAAGAACAGTTTCAGGCTGGCAGATGAAGCTGATGGACTATATGGAAATGGTGGAAATGACTGGCAGAATCCGAGACCATGGAGAAGAGTTGATGGAAGAAGATTGGAAAAAAATTAAAGTATATTTACAGAAATATTGTAAAATTAATGAATGTTAGAAGAATACTGGAATGAAGTTACATGGTTTTAGCAGAAGTGTTATTAAGAATTATATAAAAAATGATTGTTAATGGATTGTTAAAGTTAAACTGTGTTAAGATAAATTATAGAACAAAAATTGAAAAAGAGGGAAACGATTTGCTGAACCAGCTAATTTGAACTAGAATACAAAAAAGGGAGGCGCAAGGAAGTCGAGGAAACAAGCAAATGAAAGACAAAGATATGAAATTTGGATGTGTTTTGAAATGTTTTTGTTTTTTTTTTGTTTTGTTGTACTGCTTTTTCTTTCTATTTTTGATGTATTGTTTGTTAAATTTTTTACTGGTTTTTTTATTTTATTTTTTACCCTTTTTCGTTCTGTAACTATTAAACATCTAATAAATATTACTAAAAAAAAAAAAAAAGAACAGTTTAAGGTTAAGAACGGACCTCCGGAACGAATTAAGTATTTAACCCGAGGTACCACTGTATACTCAAACCACCCCGTGTGACCGTCCTTCCAGAGCCAGTGCACAAGATGAGCTATGCTCCCTCCCAAAGCAAAACAGAGAACTTTTAAGCTTTCTGCCTTGCTTGCCATGCTCCGGAAGGCTTGCAAGATATCGCGAGTCCCTCTGAGTTCCTGCAAGATCTCAGGAGAGCATCCCAGAGCCCAATAAGCAAGGTGGGAAGCGCAAAAGCTGTTTCCATTCCAGGAAAACCCTGCACAAAATTAACTTTTAAGCTTGCCACCTTGAGTGCAATTAATTTGCGCGGTTGCAGCCAGCCAGCATTCAGCCACACAAGGTCGAAATTTTGCAGCTTAATCATGCATAAGATACGATCGGACTGTATCATATATATTATATAATAAGTATATTATATATTCATATTATACAATGATAGGCCAGGTTCAGCTAACTAGTCGTGGCAGCAGAAGCACGCACAAAAGACTTCTACTAATGCAACAGGGATTTTCCCCCCTCCTCCCCCCTCCAAAAGTAAAATTGGCTTGGCTTAGAGGTGCCGGGAAAACCCCTGGAGGAGGAAGTAGATCATTCCATTGGGTTAGCAGAAATGCTTGGGCTGATGGAGGAATCATCTTAGCGCTGTGCTGAATTTCTCCCAATAATAGTAATAATAATAATGTTGCCTGACTAATCAGTGACACGTGTTTTTGTCCCATTAAAGTTGGCAGACCTAACTGATAGGTGGTCACTGAAACGGTCTTTTCCTGGTGTGGACATTTGGATCATACAGTGCAAAGTTTTTCCGGAGCGGTTTTATCACTGAGCATCCGTCTCTCCACCTGCCCCTCCGGCATTTCTGACTTCATTTTCCCCGCTGCGTCGGGTCTCGCCTATCGCTCCCTGCATGGCAGGAAGGGCTCGCGGTGAGCTGGTGTCCCCTGTGTTCTTTTTGAAGAGGTAGCAGAACAGACAAGAGGAAACATCTTTTGCTATCGCTGTATTTCAGTGCCTGAGCCAAATCTGTCTTGACAATAAAAAAGGAATACATTTGCTCTCGCCTTGTAATAACGCTGCCGTGATCCGCGCTTGTCTCTTTGACAGCAAGTTAACTAAGATGACTGAACTCCCTTCACAGCAAAGGGGCAGACAATGGAATTTAGATTTGATGGGTTCGAGCGTGGGTTGGAAGTGTTGCGATGCATATGGCCATACCTCTCAGGTATTCCTTGTTGTGAATAGCATCCGTGTGCGTTTGACAAAAGGATTATGGAGCTGTAAAGCAGGAGCAGTCTTTTTTTTTTTTTTTTTTTTTCTCATTCATAAATACTTTATTTTTTTCATTGCAAAATCATGACAAAAATTACGAACTTTGAATCCAAAAAAATATTATACAAACAAACAAAACGGAACATACAAAAAAAAACCAGAAAAAAGGGGAACAAAACAAAACCAAACAAAAACGAAAAAGCACACATTTACAAGAAAAAAAAACAAAAACATATCATTACATACATTTACACATATTGACTTCCTTTCTTTGTTCTAAAACCTCAGTAAATTTACTCTTACTGTATTGTTGTGTCTGGTTAAATTACTGTCATCTTTATACTATACATATACATATACATATACATATACATATACATATACATATATATATATGTATATATATACACCATTTTTTTCCCCCTTTAACCCTGTAAAGCATCATTCATTACATACCAATACACTTACTCCAGAACAATGTTTTTTCATATACTCTTTTGCACAACCCCATTCTTTTAATAATTTCTGGTCCGATTGTCCCCTTATAAATGCTGTGAGTCTTGCCAGATTTATGTATTCACAAAATTTAATTTGCCAATCTTTCACTGATGGAATTTTCCTCCCTTTCCAGTTTTTTGCTATAAGCATCCTGGCAGCTGTTGTTGCATAAAGGAATACTTTCCTTTGATTTTCGGGAATATCGTTTGTAATTAATCCTAAAAGGAATGCCTCTGGTTTTTTACTGAAAGATATTTTAAACATCTTTTTGAGTTCTTCGTAAATTTCGTTCCAGAATTGTTTAATAGGTCGGCATTCCCACCACATGTGAAACATTGTTCCTGTTTCGTTTTTACATCTCCAACAGGTATTCGAATTTAGTTTATAAATTTTAGCCAGTTTTACCGGAGTTAAGTACCATTGGTACACCATTTTCATAAAGTTTTCTCTTATTGTGTAACATGCTGTGAACTTAATATCATATTTCCATAATTTCTCCCACTGTTCTAGCCGAATCGCATATCCTATATCACATGCCCATTTGATCATAACTTCTTTTACTTCTTCATCCTTTAATTCCCATTCTAATAAAAAATTATACATTTTGGATATATTTTTTTTGGAGTTTTGTAATAATACTTTTTGTAAATTTGATTCATCTTTCTCAAATCCTATTATTTTATCCTGATTGAATATTTGTGCAATTTGGTGATATTGAAACCATGTAGTACAGTATTGGGTCACCTCTTCATATGGTCTTAATTTTATTTGACCCTGTTCTTCCTTTAGGAGTTGCTGGTATGTCGCCATTTTCCCTATAGTATTTTTCTTTTTAACAGATGTTACTTCTAATGGTGAGACCCACCATGGGGTTTTCGGTTCTAACAACCTTTTATATCTCATCCAGACCTTGTACAATGCATTTCTAATTACGTGGTTTAGGAAATCTTTATGTACTGCCACTTTGTTATAAATTAGATATGCATGCCAACCATATCTATTGTTCCATCCCTCCAAATCCAAAATGTCACTGTTATCCAATTTGATCCAATCCTTGATCCAAGTAAAGCATGCCGCATCGTGATATAGTCTCAGGTCTGGGAGTCCAAAACCTCCCCTATCTTTTATGTCGGTTAGTAATTTGTATTTGATCCGTGGCTTTTTGCCTTGCCATATAAACTTTGTTAGGTCCGTTTTCCATTTTTTGAAACAATCATCTTTACCTATTATGGGAATCATTTGAAAAAGGAACAAGAACTTTGGTAAAATATTCATTTTAATAGCCGAAATTCTACCCCAGAGTGTTAAATTCAATCTTGTCCAAGTTTCCATTTCTCTTTTTGTTTCTTCCCAGTTTTTTTTATAATTATCTTCAAACAAATTTATATTTTTCATTGTTATTTGTATCCCTAGATATTTCACTTTTTTTACAATTTGTAATCCAAATTTTTCTACCAGTTCCTTTTTCTCTTGATCTCCCATGTTTTTTACCATTAGTTTCGTTTTTTCTTTATTCAAAGCAAAACCTGAGACCCTTCCAAAGTTTCCCATTTTTTCTAGAGCCTTTGCTATGCTTTCCTTTGGGTTTTCCACCATTAAGACTAAATCATCTGCAAATGTCCTTATTTTGTATATTTTCTCTCCTAGGGATATTCCATTTATTTCTTGATCCAGTCTGATTTCTTGATTTAATATTTCCAAAACCAAAATGAATAATAACGGTGAGAGTGGGCACCCTTGTCTGGTGCCCTTCTGTATTTTAAAATAATCAGTTGTGTCATTATTTATTATTATATTTGCTTCTTGTTGTTCATAAATTGCTTTTAGCCCTCTTGTAATTTGGTCCCCCATGTCCATCTGGTCTAATAATATTTTTAGAAATTTCCATGATACTTTATCAAACGCCTTTTCCGCGTCCACAAAGACAAAGGCTACCTTCTTACTCGGTTTCATGTCTAAATACTCGATCATATCAATCACTGTTCTTATATTATCACTCATTTTCCTGCCTGGCAAGAACCCTGCCTGCAGGAGCAGTCTTTATCCACCTCTCCTTTACAACTTGCAAGCCCAGATTTTGGAATTTGAAATCCGGAGGGGAAACAACTTCCTAGTCCTCATGGCTGTGAAGATTAGCTTTCAGACAGGTGAGCTATACCTGCATGAATGTCAGAAGTCAGTGAGGGGTCTGATCAGAGGTTCCATTGTTTGAAGCTAAGGGTGGAGCTCTGGTTCTCTGCCAATGTTGATTAAAATATTTTTCATTCCTTCTTTTAATGGTTTCACTGCAATCCGATTCCTATATGCTTCTACACTCAGAAGTACCGTATTTTTTGCTCTATAAGACTCACTTTTCCCCTCCTAAAAAGCAAGGGGAAATGTGTGTGTGTCTTATGGAGCGAATGCAGGCTGCGCAGCTATCCCAGAAGCCAGAACAGCAAGAGAGATTGCTGCTTTCACTGCGCAGTGATCCCTCTTGCTGTTCTGGCTTCTGAGATTCAGAATATTTTTTTTCTTGTTTTCCTCCTCCAAAAACTTGGTGTGTCTTGTGGTCTGGTGCGTCTTATAGAGCAAAAAATACGGTAAACAGCACTGAGTTCAGCAGGAGTTACTCTGAAGTAACTCTGAAGGATTGCAACCTAAATATATTGCAGCTCCGTTTACCGTCTCTGAAAATCCATTCCAGCTTTGTTTGTTTTAGTTTTCTTCATGTGTGTCCAGTCCAGTGTGGCAGCTCTTCTATTATCTGCAAGGACAAAAGAGGTCCTAAGATTTGATCAGTAGCACTCTCCTCACGAGAGGTTCCAATGAATATTCTGACTAAGAACATTCAGGGTTATCCAGCAGTGAGAAAAAAGACCTTTTGCAGAAACGAACAAATACTCAAAATTGCAGCTATGAATAAATTAACAGAAGTGGCTCAAAGAAGAAATAGCTCAGATAGTATTGATGAAAAAGTGGCAATGATTGTTTGGGTTTTGGAACTAGAATGCCAAAGACTGTATATGTCAGCAGTGCTCGGAATTGGTTTGTTTTGTAGTTATCGTGATCCTTTGACTCTGGGGGGGGGCTGATTCTTGTGTTCAGTTCCCTTGCCTTTATTTAATTCTTGTATTTATTATTATTATAGTTTAGTACATTTATGTACCACCCGATTAAGACCTTTAGAGGCCCTAAGGAGCAGATAGATTAAAGCCCCCGCCCCCACATACAACTCAAAATAAAAACAATACTAAAATAACATTTTGTTTTTCGAAACGGCACAAAGCTTACATGGCATTCTGCAATGTTGCGCATGGTAATCATGTGCCACACATGACAAGATCTGATTCCCTTCCATTGCTTTGATTTACGTTAGTAGAAGAACCCCCTGGTTTAGGTGGGAGGAAGTGATAAAAGGAGACCAGGGAAAGTGGGGTGTAAAAAAGTCTCACAAAGTTCTGATTTCCCCCGTGATTTATAGTTTTCATGTGGGTTTTTTTTGGGGGGGGGGGGATGCCAAATGACAAAATCTTTCAATAATTTCTCATTTTCGGCAGTGCCCCTGCTTTGCTTTAATTTGTTGGAGTGGCTGGAGCAACCCAGTCAAATGGATGGTGTATAAATATGTTGTTGTTGTTGTTGTTGCTGTTGCTGTTGTTGTTGTTGTTGTTGTTGTTGTTGTTTGCTGGTGCCTTAAACACATCCTTGGGTAAAGGTAAAGGGACCCCTGACAGTTAAGTCCAGTCGTGAACGACTCTGGGGTTGCGGCGCTCATCTCGCTTTACAGGCCGAAGGGGCCAGCGTTTGTCCGCAGACAGTTTTTCCGGGTCATGTGGCCAGCATGGCTAAGCCATTTGTGGTGCAACGGAACACCGACAGCAGAGCAGCGCACGGAAACGCCGCTTACCTTCCCGCCAGAGTAGTACCTATTGATCTACTTGCACTTTTTGGCGTGCTTTTCGAACACATGCTTAGTCTACTTATTATATAATCCAGCGCTGTGATGGTCCGCAACTGGTGCCCATGCTCAGGGTCCACTCAGTCACCAATAGAAATTTTAAAATAGACAGCATTGCCTTTTATGATTGGCTGGCAGTAGAATGGTGCCCAATTGGCCAGTCTGCCTTTTCTCCTTTCCTGATCAAGGTGACCACTTTTGCTGCACTCAGGGTCAGCTGCAAGGACGTGGCACACTCTTGAGTCTGTTTATGTGTCTGACCCCACCAGAGTCTCTGGCCAAATCAGTCCTCTGCTCACCTCCTTGCCCCAGAACCAAACCCTGACCTGCCAGAGTGCTGCTTAGCTGAGTCTGCCGAGTTCCTAACTGCTAGAGACCTGCAAGAGAGCTTCTGCGGGGATGTTAATTCATTTTCCAGGCAGTTTGGAGTTTGGGCAAAGCGGGTGTACGTCTGTTCCCTCCCCTGTCATTAAATTTCATCATGGAGCATGAAACTATAAGGACTATATGCTCTGCGATGGGTCACACACAAACCCTCCACACACTGCAATTTCCCAATGCACCCTTGCTCCTTTTTCCCAGCAAACACCTCTCCCCCAGAATGAATCTTTCCCTGCAGGTATTCCACCTACAAATGCATGTATATTTGTTGACAAGCAAATTCTTTGTAGAACGTTTCAGAAGCAACAAGAAAGTTCCTGATTCAACACTTTTTTAGACAGATTTCTTTGAGGGGTGGTGTGTTTCTTTGGTGTTGTGTGTGTGTGTGTGTGTGTTGAATGGCTTCTGCCAATGCAAACCTCAAGCGGAGAAAGGCAGCGAGAAAGTCTGATTGCTCAGCAAGTATTTTGATAAAGTGAGCCCGGGCTTGTGTCTCTGTAATTACGGGAAGAAGGAAAAAAATCATAAATCTTCTTGATATTGTTCAGACAGATGTGGCATGGAGGAGAGGGACGGGTGTGTGTCTGTGTTGGGCTGGGAGGGTGGCAGGGAAGGGAAGCAGTAAAATCGTGTTAAAAGCATAATTAATGTCATTGTTGTCGAGGATGGTTTGATTTAAGCCTCCCTTTTGACTTGCATGGTGGTGATGGATGATTTCTTCATTGTGTTTTAGCTTTCATGGGGGCGGGGAGATCCAAACAAACCACAGACTTGTTGGAGAAAGTAACTTGTTAAGAAAGGGCAGGGCTAGGAATATGTGGGATGTACGCAACATAATAGGGGCCAGGATTCAGCTTCCTTGGGATCCCAACTTTCAAGATTCTAGACCTCAAGATTCTGGTGATATATTTGCAAGGGCCTCTTGTAATGAAATCTCAGGAGCTGTTCCAGCTGGGGAGCTCTTGTACAGTGGTGCCTCGCAAGACGAAAAGAATCCGTTCCGCGAGTCTCTTTGTCTAGCGGTCTTTTCGACTTGCGAAGCAACCCCATTAGCGGATTAGCGCTATTAGCGGTTTAGCGGCTATTAGCGGCTATTAAAGGCTTAAGGGATTAGCGGATTAGCTGCTAAAAGGCTATTAGCAGCCTAGTGCCTTAGAAAAAGGGGGTGGAGAGCGGAAAAAAATCGCAGGAACTCGCAAGACATTTTCGTCTTGCGAAGCAAGCCCATAGGAAATTCGTTTTGCGAAGCACCTCCAAAACGGAAAACCCTTTCGTCTAGCGGGTTTTCCGTCTTGTGAGGCATTCGTCTTGCGGGGCACCACTGTATTCTGTCCTTGTCCCCAGCTGCAGGAGAAAACAGGTTGGGCAGAGGAGAAGCAGGACTTTCATCTGTGTGCTGTAATCTGGCTGCTTTTGCACATACGAACCTCTGCCAGAAATTTGTTACTGTGGTTGAGTTCACATGTGCATGTGTTATATTCAAACCTGTGGAGTGTAGAGGCTGCTCCTCTTCATTGTTCTTCATTATGAACATGCCTCTTAGGGTGTTGTTGGGAGTAATGCAACATTTAAAAAGGAGAGGGAAATGTCTCCCAAAAGCTCAGTATTGTAATACGCGATACTGTTTAGGGTGTGATGTCATTGGGCTGCATTAATTGCAAGTGGCATGTGAAGGCATTTGTTAACGTGGGGCGACCGTGCAGTGTGAAGGGTCTCTTGATGCAGGCGGGACGCTGAAAGATGGTGAACGGATCCCAGGTTGGTCTTGCTAAGATCAGGATTAGCGACACCACAAGGTCCTTTAAAAATGAACAAGGGGCATGGGGAGAGATGCAGGACTTGTTACGGAAGCTTCTATGCCTTCTAAAAAGAGGCCAGCAATTGTCTGGTTGATTTCTGCGTCGCTTCTTCATTTTGAAAAGAGACCCCAGAGGTGGGCAGAAAGCAGGCTTGCAAAATAGCGAGCTGTGAGGAAAGAAGGAGGTTTGAGCACTGCAGAAGAGTGAGACTGGTTGAAGGGCAGGGTGCTTCCTTACCCTGAGACAGAGAGTCTTTGCCCATGCAGCCCAGCTGTCATGGCCCCAGAGAATCCTTGGAGGCAAAGTCCGCCAGTGAGGCACCCCAGGAGGAGATGGATCTACCCCCTGGTCCATCCCATGTGGAGCCCATATCTCATCTCCCGAACCCCAGGGGGACATACTGTTGGTCCACAGATTTCTTGGGGGAGCAGGGAGGCCCTTAGGAGACCACCCAACAGCTTGAAGAAGCCAGTTGCTACAGAGGAAGGCACCATCACTATGACTAATCACATGTAGCATTCATGGAGCATGATGATGATGATGATGAAGTTGATGCTAATACCCCACCTTTTTCCCAAACAAGGACTCAAGGTGGCTTACAGATAAAATAGGTAAAGGTAAAGGGACCCCTGACCATTAGGTCCAGTCGTGGCCGACTCTGGGGTTGCGGCGCTCATCTCGCTTTATTGGCCGAGGGAGCCGGCATACAGCTTCCGGGTCATGTGGCCAGCATGACTAAGCCGCTTCTGGCGAACCAGAGCAGCGCATGGAAACGCCGTTTACCTTCCCACCGGAGCGGTACCTATTTATCTACTTGCACTTTGAGGTGCTTTTGAACTTCTAGCTTGGCAGGAGCAGGGACCGAGCAACGGGAGCTCACCCCGTCGCGGGGATTCAAACCACCGACCTTCTGATCGGTAAGTCCTAGGCTCTGTGGTTTAACCCACAGCGCCACCCGCATCCCACTACAGATAAAATAGTAGTGGCTAAAAACATAGGGGGGGAAACAATTCATAAGCGGTTAAACACAAATAATTAAAGTGTGTGTGTGTGTGTTTGTGTATTAAAACATGCAGATAATTACAATACAAATATCACAGCACCATCCCTTTCCTTAAAAGCAGCCAGTTCCTAAAAGCCTCTTGGAATAAGAAAGTCTTCACCTGCCAGCGGAAGGAGAACAAGGAGGAGCCAGTCTAACTTCCCTAGGATGGGAGCTCCAAAGTTTGGGACCAGCCACCAAGCATACCTAGCCCAGGCTTTGAAGATCTGCCTGTTGCTTCAGGATACTGCTGGGACAACTTTTAGCATCTGCCTCAGTGGCAGGATCACTAACCCTAGTTTTGAAACTCACACCTAGGTCCCTCTCCAAGGTGCTGATCTTGCCACCTTCACTTTCTTCTCTGCCTAGAATTCTGGAACTACTGGCATCCTCCTTGCTTGGGCCAACACCTGTCTGCACAGGTGGGTATCCCCATGGATTGGGACACCATTGTTGTCTACTCTGACTGACAGCAGCTCTCAAGTGTGGAGAAGGGACTGAACCTGGAGCTATCAATGCATTCAAAGGACGTGCCCTATCACACTGCTATGCGGCCATTTGAGGAAAAGGTAGCCGGGCTTTTAATGAAATGCACAGTTTGGAAAAGTTCCAGCAACCAAAATGACCATGGGTGTGGAGCAACTCTCCTATGAGGAAAGATTGCGGCATTTGGGACATTTTGGTTTAGAGAAAAGGTGAGAAATAGGTGGTAGGATAACAAGGAGGGAGTCACCCGGACCTCTCATGGGAGGGAGTTTGGCTGCATGAATGGTGTGTCATGGGTCGCCAACAAGGTGCCCTCCAGATGTTGATGAACTACAACTCCCATCATTCCAGATCCCTGGGAGTGGGTTACCCCTGCTTCAGATGGATTAACAGAGAAGAGGTTTCCCAGTGTCTGACTAAGCCCAGAAGCAATTTGTCCCACTAGGGCAGCAAATACATCCGAGAAACCTCCACCCTCACAAATTGCCATATTGAGCACTCTGAAAATTGTGGTTTAGTTAAAATCAACAGCATGGTTTGAGGTTTCATTCGTGTGTGTGTGTACACACACACAAGCACACACACACAGAGAGAGAGAGAGAGAGAGAGAGATGAGTTTTTGTCAAGGCTGAAATGTACTGTCAGCAGGGCTCTGGGCATATCTGCTCCTTTGCAACAGGAGTTTTGTTAGGGGGTGAAGCTGGATGGGGAATCTTTTCTGCTGGGCGTGGGAATTTCTGCACCTTCTCCTCTTCTTATAAACTACCGTATTTTTCGCCCCATAGGATGCACCGGCCTATAGGACGCACCAAGTTTTTTGGGGGGGAAATAAAGAAAAAAAATTATTTCCCCCCCAGGTGCTTGCGGGGCAGGCAGCAGGGAGAAGCGCTCTTCTCCCCGCAGCCTGCCTGCAGACCATGTCCGGGGATAGCGGGAAGACGCGCTGCGCCTCCCAGCTGTCTCCGGAGCTTGCGGGGCAAGGCAGCGGGGAGATGCACGGGTCTCCCCGCCGTCAGCCTCCAAACCACATCGGGAGACAGCGGGATGGCGGCATTCCGCCTCCCCGCTGTCCCCCGACCTTGTGGGGCTGGCGCTGCAGCTCTCCTGAAGGCTGGAGAGTGAGAGGGGTCAGTGCGCACCGACCCCTCTCGCTCTCCAGGCTTCAGCGAAAGCCTGCATTCGCCCCATAGGACGCACACACATTTCCCCTTCATTTTTGGAGGGGAAAAGGTGCGTCCTATAGGGCGAAAAATACGGTAAACTAAAAATAAACAATGCATCAGGTCCCAGAGCAGGCTACAACAATTTAAAGTATCAGAAACAGTTTAAAACAAATCACAGTCACAGGAAGAGGGTGGGTCCTGAAAACAGGTGTCTCAGGTGTCGAAGGCCAGGTAGAGAGCTGCATGCTGCAGAAACAAACCTCTCTGGGGAGGGGCTGCAGTAGAGATGGCCCTCTCCTGGGTCGCCAACACCCCAAGCTTCTGAGGGTGATGGAATTACCGTAGGAAAACCCTGTGGGGAAGGGGGTGGTCTTTCTGATACTTGCGTCCAACATTAGTTATGTTCAGAGTAGATCCATTGAAATGAATGGACCTGACTAACCTCACAGTCGTAACTGTACCTATTTGGAAGTAAGCCTTATACAGACGCGGGTGGCACTGTGGGTTAAAGCCTCAGCGCCTAGGGCTTGCCGATCGAAAGGTCGGCAGTTCGAATCCCCGCGGCGGGGTGCGCTCCCGCTGTTCGGTCCCAGCGTCTGCCAACCTAGCAGTTCGAAAGCACTCCCGGGTGCAAGTAGATAAATAGGGACCGCTTACTAGCGGGAAGGTAAATGGCGTTTCTGTGTGTGGCTCTGGCTCGCCAGAGCAGCGATGTCACGCTAGCCACGTGACCCGGAAGTGTCTTCGGACAGCGCTGGCCCCTGGCCTCTTGAGTGAGATGGGCGCACAACCCTAGAGTCTGTCAAGACTGGCCCGTACGGGCAGGGGTACCTTTACCTTTACCTTATACAGTTCAATGGGACTTACTCCCTGGTAAATGGGATTTAGGATTGCAGGCTCTCTTAGGTGGGTATATTTATAAAAAATAAAGAAAACATGCTCATAGGGTAGCAGATCTAGTGAGACTCCAACCAGCCACTGTCTTAATTTGCTTAGAGACCTACATTTGCATCTATTAGCATACACAATTTTATGCAAATTTTTGCCATGGCTTTGTACCCTTAGTCTATGAAGTACCTAGCAATCCCCTTGTTTCGCAAGACATTGTCAAAATGTGTTTTATTTTCTTCTTCATCCACCTGCATTATATATGTGTGTGTGCGTTTTCCTGGAAGCCCTACAGAGTCAATACTTTATTACCCAAAAGGCTGACTTGAACAGAGAAGGGGAAAGTCATCCCCCCCCCCATACCATTTTTCTGGTTGATGCAAAAACTGTTTCCAGAATAAATTGGGGGTTGCAAGTAATGTTCAACAGCACCTCCTCGTGGCCGGACGTCAAATAGGTGATCTAGATAGCAAGGCTTGCTTCAAAGATCGACTTCACTGAGTTTGGTCTCTTCCTGCGAACGTTCCATCGAATGCAGTCAAAGTAAATTAGCCGTTAGCGGTCTCAGGCCATAGCAAGCATGACTTTAAAGTACTATTCTGTTATATATTTTTCTGGCTTTGCTGGAAAAGTTCTCACGGAGGGGGAGAAAGGTATAAATAAGAGTGGTCTCTTACAGAGAGAGACTGTGCCATCTCAGAATGATTCATTTATTTGAAAGAGATCCCCCAGAGAGCATAAATATAAAGTATCAGGGGAAAGTTTTTGTGTGTGTGTGTGCATCAAATCCAATTCATAAATCTATTCAGTATTGTTTCCAGTTACAAATTCTTTTTTTTAAAATAATTTTTATTAATTTACAACAAAAACAAAACAAAGCATACATTGTTTTCACATCCAAATTTTCCCAAATCTTTCTTTTCTAGACTTCCTTCAGCTTTTCCGTAAATCTTTCGTAGTCATTATTAATTTACGCATTTCCTTTGTTCATATTGTCATTATTTGAATCTTTTTCCTCTACTCCCTTTTAACAATACCTCTCACATTTTCACAGTGCTCTTTTAAAACCCTCTAGCGTTATTTGGCCCTCACTTATACTCTCCAGATATTCCACAAATTTTCCCCAGTCCTCTGTAAACTTTTGGTCTCTTAAGTATCTGATCTTCCCAGTCATCTTATCCAACTCGGCATGGTCTAACAACTTCAATCTCCAGTCTTCCATTGTCGGTATTTCCTGTTGTTTCCATTTCTGAGCCAGCAACACCCTAAGTATCAGGGGAAAGTTTGTCCCAGCTTTGGGCACCAAAGGAGGCTTCAGTTTGATGCTGTTCCACCCCAGTTGCCTCTGGGAAGTCAGCAAGCAGCAAGAACCCTCTCCCCTCCTGTGATTTCCAGCAGCTGGGATTCAGGATCCCAAGGGAGGACTGGATCACAAGAGAAGAAGCCGGTTTAATGGGTCCAGAGTCATACGAACACAGGCAGCTGCCTGGTACAGAGTCAGCTTGCGGGTCCGTCTAGCTCAGTCTTGCTGGCAGTGGCATTACGGGATTTCGAGGGGGGGAGACATTCCTAGCCCTACCTCGAGATGGTAGGGAATGAACCTGGGACCTTCTGCGTGCAAAGCAGATGCGCTGCCAATCAGCTAAAATCTGTGGTGACCCAGACCCACGACTCCTCCCCACCTGCCCCTCTTTCTTATACCGCTCTTCAATATTGAATTGAAATACTTTATTGTCACTTGAGGGATGCGGGTGGCGCTGTGGGTTAAACCACTGAGCCTAGGACTTGCCGATCAGAAGGTGGCGGTTTGAATCCCCACGACGGGGTGAGCTCACATTGCTCAGGCCCAGCTCCTGCCCACCTAGCAGTTCAAAAGCACATCCAAGTAGATAAATAGGTACCCCTCTGGCGGGAAGGTAAACGGCGTTTCTGTGCGCTGCTCTGGTTTGCCAGAAGCGGCTTAGTCATGCTGGCCACATGACCCGGAAGCTGTAAGCCGGCTTCCTCGGCCAGTAAAGCGAGATGAGTGCCACAACCCCAGAGTCGGCCACGACTGGACCTAATGGTCGGGATCCTTTTTATTGTCACTTGTACAACTTGTATACAGTGAGATTACACAAGCACCCCCCACTCAGCTCTCTTAGTCTTAATTCCCCTCGTTTACACACCCACCAAACCCAAAAGTCAGTTGCCCTGTTGTTATCTTTTCATTCAGCAGCCTAACAGCCCACGGATAGAAGCTGTTCTTGACCCTGTTGGTGCAACAAATCATGCTTCTATATCTTCTGCCCGAGGGCAGGAGATCTAGAAAGTGCCGGCCAGGGTGTGAATCATCCCTGAGAATTTCCCTCGCTCTCCTGAGGCAACGTTCTTCCGCTATTCCATCTAGCGGATTCACGGGACAGCCCATAATATCTTGTACTGTATTCACCACCCTCTGTAGGCACTTATTCCCTTAGTGTGACAGGGTCATGGGCATTGCTCAAACCTAAGAATAGTCTTGCTAGATTAGATCAAAAGCTCACCTGGTCTAGCACCTAGTCTCCCAACATCAGCTGGCCATGTGCTTCTGGGAAACCTCCCCTGTAGGCAGACTGTGACAACAACCAAACCATGGTTTATTGGAGTTTGTCCATGTCTTCAGTACATTGGAATAAGGAAGCTTTCATTTAGCTTTCTTGGCTGATAGCTACTGACAGATTTCTCCCCTTCCATGAATTTCTCTAATCTCCTCATAAAGTATCTAACCAGAGGATATCCTCTGGGTTTTTGTTTTTTAAATTAAAACTTAAAGCATCACCAATGGGCACCATCATATAGCCTGATCCAGATCATTGCTAGGAGTCTGAGGCATGGGCCCCAAATCTTCTTTTTTTATTTTTTAGGGTGGGTAATGAATTCAGAGGAAATTGAATTGTGGGGGGGGGGGGTGATCTGACTTACTAGGTAGGGGGAAATAAATTATAGAAATACATTGAAGCTGACTATATCTAGAGATGATTTAAGAGTAATGAAGGGGGATAACTGGAGGGGAATTGAATTGATTCGCAGCAGGACCTGTTGGGAAATGAACTGGGGGGTAAATGAATTAATCAGGAGCTGATTTCGGGTGATCTGGGGCAGAGTACAAATTCATTTAAAAATTAGCTGGGGGTGACTTGGGTGGGGAATTAGTTGGATTGCCTTCTGCAATATTTAAATTCCAAGTTTTGCATATGCAGAATTGACAAACGTTTGTGCCTTTTGGTCCCATGCCTGGAAACTTTCATGTATCCATCAGGGCCCCTGCCTAGGTGTGCCTGTGTTTAAGAATTTAATATCCCTCCAGGGTAGTGGCTGCCCCCCACATCTTTGGGCAACAAAGTCCATTCATTCATTCTTTAATATTTGTTGGAATTACTTCTTTTGCTAGTGCTGAACCCATGGTCAATAGGCTTTGATGCATGACTCCAAGTTCAAATATTTGTGCATGTGAGAGAGAGAGATTTTCTCTCCATATCACTCAGAACAGTATCAGCATCCACCAGCCTAAAGCATGTGATGTTGCCTTACTCGCCTTCTCCTTGTGCCCTCCATCTTTCCCAACATCAGGGTCTTTCCAGGGAGTCTTGTCTTCTCATGAGGTGGCCAAAGTATTGGAGCTTCAGCTTTAGGATCTGTCCTTCCAGTGAGCTCTCAGGGCTGATTTCCTTCAGAATGGAGAGGTTTGATCTTCTTGCAGTCCATGGACTCTCAAGAGTCTCCTCCAGCACCAGAATTCAAAAGCATCAATTCTTCGGCAATCATCCTTCTTTATGGTCCAGCTCTCACTTCCATACATCACTACTCGGAAAACCATAGCTTTTACTATATGGACCTCTGTTGGCAAGGTGATGTCTCTCTGATGCTGTCTAGGTTTGTGTAGCCTGTATTATCTCTTCCACTTGCCAGTGGCTCTCCAAGAACAGAGGCTACTAGAGGGTGTTCATGGTTTGTCCACATCTCTAGTCCTTAAACACATGGGAATGTGGGGTGCAAAGCCCCCTTTAATCCTCTTAATTAGAGAAGAGTTCTGATGGTCCTCCTGTGTTGTGATTTTGCTGTCCTGTGTAGTCTTGCTTACTGATGGATTTATAGCATTTCATTGTACTCTGCTGTATATATTTACGCTGCTCACAGTTTGTTTGTTTGTTTGTTTGTTTTTGGAGGGGGGCTAGTAGGGCCCCCCAAATTGTTGTGCAAATAAATTGCAGTAGTAGCTGTGATAGTCATGAAGGCTTTGGGGAACCCCCATGTGCAGAGCCAGTATACCACAGAATACCAGTTGCTGGAGAGCAAAACATATGTGGTGGACCTGCGATAAGGTAAAAAAAATTTGGGAATCAATTTATAATGAACTCAAAAAAATATTTAGATATACTTTCCCCAAAAGACCGGAAGCGTGTCTATTAGGCTTAATAGGGACAGAAATTAAAATAGAAGATCAAAATTTGTTCATGTATGCTACAGCTGCCGCGAGGACCCTTCTGGCCCAAAGATGGAAAGTACAAGATATACCAACTATACAGGAGTGGCGGGCGAAGTTGACAGAATATGCAGAACTTGCCAAACTGTCAGGGAGGATCCGGGACCAGGGAGATCAAAGATACCAAAATAACTGGAGTAAATTTATTGAATATTTAAAGAAGAATTGTAAAGAGGTCAAGACACTAGCAGGATTGACATAATACCTCCAATGTATAATAGTACTAATATGAGAATGATGTGTGTGATGGAAAGAGGATAAATATACCAGTTGTGGGGAGGGAGGGGGGTCGGCAGAGTCAAAGGGAATGTATGGTGCTATTACAATTTGTTGGAAAAGAATATGTAAGGAAAACAATAAAAATTCACTTGGGGGCGGGGAGAGAGCAAAACAGCAGGAAAGGACTATTGCCTTCAAGCCCTGACTGGGGGCTTCCTGGAGGATTTGACCACGGTAGGAAGCAAGTTGCTGGACTTTATATACCTTTGACCAGATCCAGGAGAGCTGTTTTTGCATCCTCGCCTCCCCAGTCCCAGCTGCTGCCCGGGATCCTTTTCACTGGGCCTCTAAGCACCGTTATTCTGCCACCTTCGCTAGCACCCTGGCAGCAAAATAAAAGGAGAGCGTACACACAAAGTCTTAGGTGGCATGGTGCGAGCGCCATCGGATTCTCATCAGCTCACACCCTGAAGCATGAGGTTTAATTGCCCATATCGTTATCTTAGCTTGCATAGCTGCAAATGTTATTAACAGCCATAAAGTTATCCAGTCCTTTATTCCACCCTCCCTGCTTCAAACCCAGCTACGCTCCATGTCTCTCGCTGATGATCCACCACAGCTGGCCGTCCTACAGGTGGATCATAAGACAGGCAAAAGACGCCGGTGCCCCTTTTATTGGCTCGGGATTTATTGCCTTCCAGTCTTTTGGAGTTTCTCTGAGCTGCAAAAGTGTGATACTCTAAGAAGGGGACACCCTCTTCTGCAGGGTGAGAAGGAAGAACTTTCAGATGGTAAGAGATCTGTTTGACGGTGGAACAGACTCCCTCAGAAAGGTGGCAAACTCTCCTTCATTTGAGGTTTTTAATCAGAGGTTGGGTGGCCATCTGTCAGTTGAGGCCACTATAGGGCAGGCAGAACTTCAGCTCGTGTTGTTTGCTAGCTGGAGTGAAATTTGCATCCACCTGCTACACAGCCGAAGAAGGTTTCCTGTTTGAATAGCCTGGGCTTTTAAAAACTCTCAAGGAATAAATGGTTTCACTGGGTATCAGCTTCTATTTTTATTGTTAATATAATTATTTTTTAACTGCCTTCTAAACCACTATCTCAAGGCGATCTGTACATAAAATAATTAAAAACGGTTGAAAACACAAAAACAACAAATAGATTTAAAACAAGACAAAAGACCTTACAAGTGGACCCTTGTGGTTTGCCAAGGCCCTTTTATCCGGCTGGGAAAGCCTATTTCCAGAAAGTGCAGATGGCAGGTGCCTGTCATATCTCAACGGGGGTGCTGTTCCACAGAACAGGGGCAGCCACATGAAAGGCCCTGCTCCAAGTTACTGCAGGGAAAAGGATGAGTGTCTCTGTGTGTGTAGAAACCTCCACATTTCCTTAGCCGAAATATAATCACCTGTACACAGATTAGAGTCTCAGCCATTGCCTGGCCCTATCCACCACTGGAATGTGGCCCCCAAAAGATTTGCTCATGAGGGAATATGGCCCTTGGGCTGAAAGAGATTGCTCATTCCTGGTGGAAACTTTCCAAGGCCAGGAATGTTTTTTATTTCGATAAAAATGCACACCCCGTTCTTTCCCTCCCCAAAGGGGTTGCTTATAAAAGCGTCTTGCAAAATCATAAGAACAAGTTCTTAAAAAAATAAGAACCATCCATTGTTAAATACACAGTGACCAGCGTGGTAGCGGTATCGCAGGAAAAGAAGCCAAGGCTAACAACCCAATAAATCAAATTAAGCAGAATCAAAAGCTTGCTTAAAAGGAAAGAAAGAAATATCTCCAGTTTCTGGCAGCACACAAATAAAGAAGATATTGTGACCTCATACGGCAGGGAGTTCCACAGATGGG
Organism: Podarcis tiliguerta; assembly: GCF_965153285.1. NCBI lineage: Eukaryota > Metazoa > Chordata > Lepidosauria > Squamata > Lacertidae > Podarcis > Podarcis tiliguerta. The sequence continues at coordinate 7,181,732 of NC_139541.1, forward strand.
GTCCGAACACCACAAAGAAAGCTCCCTCACACATTGGCACAAAGCATTCCTCAGACGGGAGTGGCAAATGGAGGAAGGGCGCAACGCCTGGTCTGAAAGGATGGGTAGATTCATACAGGAGGAGGCAGTCCCTCAAGTAGCTTCAAGCTTGGAAGAGGTCAAAACCGGCACTTCGAATTACACTCAGAAACAGGCTGGCAGGTGGAGTCATTTTACAGGGTGAATTGCTTCTCTGGAACATTATGATAAGTGTGGCAGCATCCAGAACTGGGCCTTCTGAAGGTGATGCTCAAGGTGGAAGGGAACAAATGGGGCCGGCCCTATCATTAGGCAAAGTGAGGTGGTGGCCTCAGGCGGCAGATGTTGGGTATCAATGAAAGGACACCAAATAGTTGTTTAATTTATTATTATTGCATTTTGATAGAGCCAGGGAGAAGGAGGGTTTTCTTCCTCAAGTACCAAAATAGTTTGACGCCTCGGGTACTCACTATTCCATCTCAGGCAGCAAAATGTTCTTATCTGGGTAGAGAAAATATATTTGCCTGCAATGTCTGCTTGTCATCATGTTTCTGTGTCTCTGGGTGAGAGAGAATATAATTAGTTATTAGTGATGCAGTCTCTGAAGTGATTTCACCTAGGCTTACGACTGGACACTGTTGTATAAACCCAGGGCAAATATACCGTTTGCCCTCTGAGTAAGGACAGAAGTCTACTTTAAATAAAAAAGAAATAAATGATGCTGCCACTGTAAGATGGCATCCCCACAACCTGTTTTCCCCCTCTATAACTTGTGGCATGGGTGGCGTTGTGGGTTAAACCACAGAGCCTAGGACTTGCCGATCAGAAGGTCGGCGGTTCGAATCCCCGTGACGGGGTGAGCTCCCGTTGCTCGGTCCCTGCTCCTGCCAACCTAGCAGTTCGAAAGCACATCAAAGTGCAAGTAGATAAATAGGTACCACTCTGGCAGGAAGGTAAATGGTGTTTCCGTGCGCTGCTCTGGTTCGCTGGAAGTGGCTTAGTCATGCTGGCCACATGACCCGGAAGCTGTACGCCTGCTGCCTCGGCCAATAAAGCGAGATGAGCGCCGCAACCCCAGAGTCAGTCACAACTGGACCTAATGGTCAGGGGCCCCTTTACCTTTATCTTGTGGCAAAATCAACCATGTGTCCCTATGCCATTTCCCTTTGCATTTCCCCTGCTTCGAGCAGCCTGTGATGTGGAGTAAAAACAAACACAAAGTGGGTGGGTATCCATGTTCTGTCATAAAATAGCGGACAAAAGGAGGTCCCCTTCAGGAAAACCAGTTGCCTCTTGGAGTTCCACCATCATCCCTCAACGTCACCCCCTTGTAGGCTTGCCATTCATCCAAAGCTTCCAGGACATATCCAGAATATTGCAGTCGGTGTCCGGGTGTGAATTGTCTAAACAATGACTTTTTGAGGGGGGGCGGAAGCTTTTCTGTCTGGATTTTTACCTTCAGACAATGAGGGATCTCGTGGCAAGCAACACCTCAGTGTCACCATTCACAAGAACAGTATAAAATAGCTGCCTTTTATTTCCTTCTGCCTGTTATTATGCCTGGCCCTTGTTTTTATTGTCATAACTGAGGGCTGATTTTCTTGCTGCCTTCACCTGCCATATTAGCAAGAAAAACTCGCTTAGTCCCATCTCTTCCTAGTCTCCCTAATTTTTGACCCTAGAAATCCTGACTCCTCGTCTCATTCCCCCCCTCCTCCTCCCTGCTCAAACGAAAACAAAAATAGGGGAAGGAAGAAACATGAGTCTAGTACAATGGGAGCCATTTTCTTGAACTTATTAAAAAAGATCCAGACTTGTAAATTAATTTGTTCGTGTTGTACAATGGCAGTGCAGATGGACTCATTAGCATGCACACAACAAATAATTATAGATGAATTTTTTAGCTGGCCTTCCTAATGGGCTTGCTGGGTTAATTATGTCAATGTATAATTACATCGGCCCTGGGAGGCATAATGGAGCTCTCCCGCTGAGCAGATGCCGGCTAATGATGGCGGCTTGCTGACGGAAAGGGGGAGGCCTGTTTGGAATGCACCTGCTTACCTCTGCAGAAACCGCCATTGTCTGCGCCCGCAACGGCCTGAGTAAACAGGCATTATTGGCGGAACGTGCTGTTGGACGGTAACTCCGGCAGGCTGCAGTGGCAAACAGGAGCAGGCTGGAAAATCCTTTAAGCCTGGGCTGCAAGAGACTTAGATCGGCTCTCCTGTTCGCAGGTCCGGCAATATTGGTGGTTGTTTTTTTTAATAACTTTTTTATTCAAAATTAAAACAAAACATATTATCCTTATTCCCCCCCCCATTTTTCCTCCCTCCCCCCACAGAACCCACCCACCCCCCAACTTCCCTCAGTTCCAGTCTTTGATTTCTCTAAAAATGCTGTTTTCTGCATGTTACACAGTTGTACAGATCCTCAAACTATTTAGCTGATTATTATCAATAAAAAGTTTGTGAATTCAAAACCAGCCAAGGACTCCAGTTCGCTTTGTTCCGTCTTCAAATACTTTGTAAAGGGTTCCCATTCATCTTTAAAGTCACAGTTATCCTTGTCCCGTAGCTTGTGTGTCAGTTTTGCCAGTTCTGCATAGTCTATCAATTTTTCTTGCCATGATTCTTTAGTTGGGGTTTCTTCAGTCTTCCATCCTTGTGCTATTAAAACTCTCGCAGCCGTTGTCGCATACATGGAGATGCTTTTCAGCTTTTTTGGCAGATCTGTCCCTACAACCCCTAATAAAAATGCTTCAGGTTTTTAAACAAATGTTAAATGGAACATTCTCTTCAATTCGTTGTATATCATTTCCCAATTTTTTAAAATTACCTTACAATCCCACCACATATGATAAAATGTCCCCTCCTTTTCCTTACACTTCCAACATATATTTGAACTAGTTTTGTACATTTTCCCTAGCTGCACAGGTGTTATGTACCATCTGTACAATGCAATATTGGTGTCGGGCAGAAAGGACTGCAAGATCTGGGCTTCTGGGGTTGCTGTTCTTTGTTAGGGGGCATAAACCAGCCTTTGATTCTTCTACCTTTTCTTCATTTCTTGCCCCCATGGCATTGTGTGTTGCTCGGTCCCAGGCAGCTGCTGTAAATTCAGGGCTGGGGGTGCCCTAGAGTTCCTTCAGGAAGCTGGCAACACTCTGGGTTCAAAACCCAGCTTCTGGCCTTTTATGGGCTGCAAAGACAATGCTTAGAAGTGTGGCAGGTAATGCCGGCTGAAACCTGGGCGTACCTGGGCAAATTCCACAAGCTTCTAGTCTTGCTTGCACCCTCCTCTCCTCTGCAACCACCCTCTTTAATACGTCTGTTGAGGTTGAATACGAATGTATACACACAGAGACATGTGCTAAGGCATTTTTATTCCTCGTACTTTGGGCCTGATCTTCATTTGCATTGGCATGAGTTACGGTCGTTTATGACTTGTTACGCGAACTGTTTTGCATCTTGATTCCCTTTTAAGAGCAGTGATTTAAATACAAGGAAGTAGCTTGAGAGGCGGCGGGGATCCCCTGTGTGGCAGAGCTCGGTGTTGCTAAAGAACAGCTGCAGGGATGCTGGCTGCTTTCCAGAGCGTGGGGCGTGCGCATTCAGCAGTGCGCACAGTGCTTCCGTGCGTTGAGGAATGGTTGCCTGAGCACCGTCGCTCCCCTGGGAAGTGTGGGGCAAGCCGAACCTCCGTGCACATTTTCAACCGGCTTGGTGGGCATTTCTGAGGACAGTAGTTTTCAAGCTCTGTTCGGAGGACTCCCTGGAGCCTAACTCGCTGGGGCTTTCCTTCAGGAAAATTACTGTTGTTGTGTTTTTTTTAAAAAAAATAATATTTATTAAAAGTTTAATAGTTACGGGGGGGGGGGAGGAAAAAAACAATAAGAAATTTAACAAACAATGCATCGAAAATAAAAACAAAAACAAAAAAACAATACATCAAAACAACAAGAAAAACAAAAACATTTAAAAACACATCCAATATTTCCATATCTTTACCTTTCATTTACTTGTTTCATCGACCTCCTCACACCTCCCTTTTTTGTATTCTAGTTCAATTAGCTATTTCAGCAAATCCTTTCCATCTTTCTCAATTTTTTGTTCTATAATTTATCTTAACACAATTTTAACTTTAAATTTTCCACTTTGGCCCATTAACAATCAGTTTTTGCTTAATTCTTTATAACATTTCTGCTAAAACCATATAACTTCATTCCAGCATTCTTCTAACATTCATTAATTTTGCAGTATTTCTGTAAATATACTTTGAATTTTTTCCAATCTTCCTCCATCGACTCTTCTCCCTGGTCTCGGATTCTGCCAGTCATTTCCGCCAGTTCCATGTAGTCCATCAGCTTCATCTGCCATTCTTCCCGGGTGGGTAGATCTTGTGTCTTCCAATACTTTGTGATAAGTATTCTTGCTGCTGTTGTAGCATACATAAAAAAAGTTCTGTCCTTCTTTGGCACCAATTGGCCGACCATGCCCAGGAGAAAGGCCTCTGGTTTACCTTTTTCATTTCATTATAAATCATCTCCCAGAAGTTCATAGAAAATTACTGTTAATGTTGCACCAGTGTCCCTGAAAAAGAGTTGGTTCACCTCTGCAGTGTAGGGTGTGTGTGCATGTTCTGGGACACCTCCTCTTGACAAAACAACATAGAAAGCAGAAAAATTGTTTGTGGACAGTGCCGGGGGGATAACAGGATTGAATGCTACCTCCACCCATACCCCCACACTCAGAAAAGTAGCTCAAACCTTCTTCCCCAACATTTTACCGTATTTTTCACTCTATAGGACGCACTTTTCCCCCTCCAAAAATGAAGGGGAAATGTGTGTGCGTCCTATGGGGCGAATGCAGGCTTTCGCTGAAGCCTGGAGAGCGAGATGGGTCGGTGCGCACTGACCCCTCTCAGTGGCATAGCGTGGGGGGTGCAGGGGGGGCCGGATGCACCGGGCGCAACATCTGGGGGGGGCGCACTTGCACTCGCAGCTCTCTGCCCCTACCTGGCTCACTCACTCTCTCTCACTGCAGTGCTGGCTGTGCGAATCCGATCCGAGCCGCCAGGTCGCCGCCCACTGTGGAGGGGAGGGTGCCAGGCGTGCGGTGCGGTGCGGTGCGGTGCGGTGCGGAGAGAGAGCGAGGGACTATCTGGGGGAGGGACAGAGAAAATGATTTGCCTTGCCCCGGGTGCTGACAACGCACGCTACGCCACTGACCCCTCTCGCTCTCCAGGCTTCAGGCAGCTATCCGCAAGCCTTCGGAGTACTCTGAAGTTGGCACTGCGCTCCCCGGGCTTCAGGCTGCAGGCAGCTATCCGCAAGCCTTCTGAGCCCGGCTTGCGGATAGCAGCCTGTTCTGGGGGCTGGGGTCGGGGGAAGCTCGGGCTTCCCCCGTCCCCAGCCCCGCAAGCTCCGGGAGCGGTGGCGAGGTTGGACCTGTTTTGGGGGCTGGGGTCGGGGAAAGCTCGGTACTTTTCTCCTTGCAGGAAATCTTGTGAGTGGCAGAGGAGGGGTTCAGCTCTGTGAGCCCCACTTGCGTTCCAGTTGCGGAATGGAGTTGACCCCTTCGTTTCTGGTACTGTCATAACTTAAGCTTTAATTCACATGAAGTGGCCGTGAGCAAAAGAGGCAGATTTGCAGAATGTGTGCCCTTGAGATGAGAACCAAGAAGCTTTGAGACGCCCGAAGTCTCTGTGGCAAGTGCTTGGGCTTCATCAGAATGCAAGGGGGCACCCCCCCAAAAAAATATTATTACTATTATTTAAAAAGGCAGAATGATTGGCAATGTTGCATTAAGTCTGCTGTGGCATTTTAAAGTCCACAGGGAAAGTGGTAAGCAGATAAAACTATTGGTCATCACCTCCGCTGCCTCGCAACCTTCTGCTTCTTCCTCTGTGGCTGTTACTCTTCAGTAATGACTGTGGGTTTTTTAAATGGTTGCTAAATTGTTTGCCCAAAGACCTCCTTAGGGTATAAATGACTCATTGTGCCATCAGCTGTGCCACACTGACTAGGCTGCAGCAGCCCACCGGTGTACCTGCCTGCCTAGGTCTGCAAGCCATCATTTGAATTGCCCACGATGCCTCAGGGTGCTCCTACGCCCAAGGGGATTGTGGGAGATTTAAAATGGAAGCTTACAGCCTCCCATTGTCGCCTGTAGGTTAAGTCCCACCAAGACTGAGGATTTTTCCAAGGCTCTCTTCAGACGTGGAGCTGGCCCCAGAAATGAGGAAATAAAATTCAGAGACTGGCGCCATCTTGCCTTGCCAGAGTGGCCTCCTCGATGAGTTGACTTCGTGGGTGCTGGTACTACCTCTGTTCATCTTCTGCCCTTTGTCTAGATCCTGTACCTGCCCTCGAGACGGCGCGGAGCCTTGAAGACCGGCGCCAGCAGCTGCACTGCCTTGGTCCTGAAAACCCACCTTTGAAGGAGCTGAATAGGCCGCGGAAGAAGAACTCGGAGCTCCTTTGTGCAAAAGGTACCAGGTCCAACAAGCCCCATATGATTCAGCAAAGCCGTTTGTACCAAGAGGCAGAATGGATTGAGGGCAAAGGCCTATGCAACTGATGCAGATACATGGGATGCAGGGGGAAATCATGGAATTTAGCCCCCTGGAATCCCAGCTCTCATTAGTGGGGAAACAGCCAAGTTTCTAGTCCTTATGCCTGCAATTACAGTCATACCTCTTGTTACATTTGTTTCAGGTTACATCTTTTCAGGTTGCATCCCGCAGTGACCCGGAAGTACTGGAAAGGGTTACTTCCGGGTTTCACCGCTCACACATGCGCAGATGCGCAAAATGACGTCATGCGCATGCACAGAAGTGGTGAATTGCAGCGTGCGCAGACGCGGGTTGCGTTCCTTTCAGGTTGTGAATGGGGCTCTGGAACAGATCCTGTTCACAACCAAAGGTACCACTATAATATGCTTGAAAGTGTACAGCTGAGGGGAGCTGATTGTCTGGTGCCTTCAGTGCCCAGTGTCCTAGTGTCTTTAGTTTTTTCTTTTTATTGCCTTTATCAACTTTGGACATGCAGGGTTCTGCTTCTACACACACACACACACACACACCAGTCCCACACACATTTATATGGTCCAAATAGCAAACACTTTATTCCTGCAAGAGGGCGTATAACACATGTGCTCAGAGACCCACACTGGTTGCCAATTTCAACTACAACTCCCATCAGCCTTAGCTGAGAAGTCTCACTTAGAATTCTGCCAATCTGACGGTTCTACAGGCTCTTTTTGCATGAGTATGGAGAGTTTCCGAATGGCCCGTTTTGTGCTTTCGTGTTGTGCATAAAGAACGCAGCGTTCTGCTGCTCTTGAGGCACAAATTCTGTTTTTAATTAACTTGTTTTTTTAGTGTGGCTTGCATGGCAGTCTGTGGCAGGTGGGAGCAAACTTCCCAAGGGGGTGTTAGGGGGCTAAATGCAAGCTTCTGTCCCCATCCTCAGGCCAGAGGGCTTTTTGCCTCCGTAAATTATGAACGTTAATAGCCGGTGCTGCCGAGCAGCAGGAAAGGAGACTCCATCCCCGTCATTTGCACACGAAGCTGCAGGAGGAGCAGAGAGAATGTGCCCCCCACTTGGGCCTGGCATGAGCAGAGTCTTCTCTCGCTCTGCCCATCAGCCTTGCCTTGCTGAAGGAGGCCATTAGCAGAGACAACCAAGCCAGGAAGCTGCTCACTTTGGCAAGAACCAGGGCTGCTCTCAGAACCCTGTTTCCCCTGCTGGGACTCCAAATTACCGTGGTCTCTGAAGGCTTCTCCGCTGCTTCCCGCCCTTCCCTATTGTGCTAATGGGTCTGGTTTTTACACCCCCAGAGCAAAGGGAAGGGACCCCTCCGGCCGGCCTGGCTGCTTCGGAGGTGCCCAGGCTCGCCAGCATCAACAGCAAAGCACTCCTTGCGGAAAACTCGCCCCACAGAAATGAAGTCGAGAAGCAAAAGTACGTGAGTAGTTTTTTGTGGTTTTTTTAGGTGGCGGGGAGTGGGTGCTGACATCTGAAGAAAGAAAGATTACTGCAGTGCGCTCTGTGTGGGGCTTCCCTAGCCCTTGATCTGGAAGCTGCAGTTGGTGCAGAACGCTGCAGCCCAATTGCTGACAGGAGGGAGACCCCCAACAGCATACATACAAGGCCAAAGTGTTGCTATTGTCCCAAGCCCTTAACAACTTGGGACAAGTTCACCTGAGAGATCACTTTACCCCATAAATGTCCACTGAACTACTTCGGTTGGCAGAACTGGCCCTGCCACAGGTATAACACTCATTCCATGTCTGTAAAACTTGATATTTTAGTCTGGCAGCACCCAGACTTTGGAACTCCCTGCTATTGACATCAGGCAGGCTGTACTCTATTCGGCCTCTGCTAAAGCCATATTTGTTTAGGCAAGCCTACCCCAGATATGTGGGACGCGGGTGGCGCTGTGGTCTAAACCACAGAGCCTAGGGCTTGCCGATCAGAAGGTCGGCGGTTCGAATGCCCGTGACGGGGTGAGCTCCCGTTGCTCGGTCCCAGCTCCTGCCCACCCAGCAGTTCAAAAACATGTCAAATTGCAAGTAGATAAATAGGTACCACTCCGGCGGGAAGGTAAACGGCGTTTCCGTGTGCTGCTTTGGTTTGCCAGAAGCGGCTTAGTCATTCTGGCCACATGGCCCAGAAAAACTGTCTGCAGACAAACGCCGGCTCCCTCAGCCTGTAAAGCGAGATGAGTGCCACAACCCCAGAGTCGTTCGCAACTGGACTTAACTGTCAGGGGTACCTTTACCTTTAACCCAGATACGTAGAATTCGGACATGTGTCTTAAATTGGTTTTATTATTGCTTATTTCAATTATTATTTGAATGTTTAAATACATTTTTTTTCCTGACCATTTGGTTGCTTTATTCTTTTTGCAAACTGCTTTGAAGTTTGTTTGTTTTGTTTTCGACAATCAAACCTGGCATAAATTCTATGAAATAAATTGATTCTCCTCTTCCACGAGATAGAGATCAAACACACGTTTCAGAATCAGGACTTGGGAGGAGAGAAGACTTGAGGAGAGGGATCCATAAACCTTGGCATGCTACTCCTTTCCTTTTTGTAGAGAAAATAACCTTGCACACACACAAACAGCCTCCCCCTGCAAGTCCTTTGTTCATACCGGAGGGGCTTGCAAGGAGGGGAGGGGTCTTGTGCTACTCTATGTGGTGCTTTTTGTAGAATGTGGAATGGGGGGGCACCACAGATAATAATAATAATAATAATAGTAATAATAATAATAATGATAAAAATAATAATTTATTATTTATACCCTGCCCATCTGGCTGGGTTTCCCAGCCACTCTGGGCGGCTTCCAACCAAATATTAAAAACAATACAGCATCAAACATTAAAAACTTCCCTAAACAGGGTAGTAGTCTTTTAAAAGTAAAATAGTTGCTTATTGCCTTGGCATCTGCTGGGAGGGCATTCCACAAGGCAGGCGCCACTACCGAGAAGGCCCTCTGCCTGGTTCCCTGTAACCTCACTTCTCGCAGTGAGGGAACCGCCAGAAGGCCCTCGGAGCTGGACCTCAGTGTCCGGGCTGAACAATGGGGGTGGAGACGCTCCTTCAGGTATACAGGACCGAGGCCGTTTAGGGCTTTAAAGGTCAGCACAAACACTTTGAATTGTGCTCGGAAACGTACTGGGAAAGAGGCTGGTCGCCTCTCCAAGTTCCTCCCTTGGCAACCTGGCAAGAGGATTTGTGCAGCCCCTCCCACTCAACCCATTGCATTTATTGGTAAAACACTAAATTTTCCCCCTGTGCATTTTTAACACAAATGGTCTTCTTTGCTGGAATTAGTAACAAGGGGAGAAATTATTAGAAAAATCTGAAATCCATTCATGCAGGAATTTAAAACAGTCTCTGGCTGTAATCCACACAAAATGTGTGGTTAAAAACAGCGTTGAGCAGGCCAGAAGGCTCTTTTTGCAAAAGTGCCCAGCTGCTCTTTCTATAGGAATTAGGTCTCTTTACTACTTGGGATGTAGGATCTCCCCGTTCACATTTTTGTTGCTTTTTCAGGACTTCTCCTGACTGATGTCTTACTTTCTGCAACACATTCCTAGCACAGCTAATAGCGCATTAGAGGCCGATTCATTCTCCTTTAGCTTGTTCTGCGATGCTGTCCAGAGGGTCTGTAGCACAACGAAAGCAGGACAAAAATTAAGCAGAGCATTCATGTTTTTAAAAGTTTTGGCATTTCAGCAGGAAGTTGATGCGCACGGATCAGAAGGGAAGCAGTTTGGCTGCCCCAGAACTTTTGCAGGCTCTAAACAAATTTGAAAATGGGTTCGCGTATAACCTCCCCAATAGCATCAAGAGCCCAAGCCATCACAAATGTGCAATAAAAACAATGTTCTGGGGGCCTCCTCAGTCAGCCTGTCTCTTACCCCAGTTCAAACTTGCTGACTGGCAGGAGAGGTGGCAATTTTATTTCGGGCTGGGATTCGACTGCCTTATTAGCTCAAGAGCGGCCAGTTGACATCTGTCTCATTCCAGGGGCCTGCAGGAAGCACAGATCACTTTGGCCGCTCGGCTGGGGGAAGCAGAAGAGAAGATCAAAGTGCTCCATTCAGGTAGCTCTTTCGTGATCCGAATGCTCCTGAGGCTTCCTCTAGCTTCACGTATAACCCTCTGTGAATTCGTGTATCTGTGAGGCTCAGTGGGGAACCCAAACATACAAGCACCTTTTAACTGAAAGCAGTTTTCTTCTTCCAACTTTCTAATTGTCTCCTTTTGTTTCAAATGACTCCAGAGATTTCCTCTTGCCACCTCTAATTTATTTGTTTATTATGACATTTATACCCCCCCCCCAATATTTACCGTATTTTTCGCTCTATGGGACGCACCCAACCATAGGACGCACCTTGTTTTAGAGGGGAAGAACAAGAAAAAAAAATCTCCCCCTCTCTGCTCCTTCCATTTCTCCTCCCGCTTGGCTGAAGGGGCGCTGTGCAGCAATCCCTCTCTGCTGAAGCCGGGAGAGTCTTGCTCTCCGGGCTTCAGCGAAAGGAACCCGAAGCCTTTGGAGCGCAGCGTGAGTTCCCACTACGCTCCGGAGGCTTCAGGCAGCTATCCCTGAAGCCTGGAGAGCGAGAGGGGTCGGTGTGGACTGACCCTTCTCGCTCTCCAGGCTTCAGCAAAAGTAACGCGAAGCCAAGGAGCGCGGAGGGAGCGCTCCCTCTGCGCTTTGGAGGCTTCGCGTTGCTATCGCTGAAGCCAAGGAGCCTGCATTCGCTCCATAGGACGCACACATTTCCCCTTAATTTTTGGAGGGGGAAAACTGCGTCCTATAGAGCGAAAAATACGGTACTCCATATATCTCAAGATGGCGTATGTGGTATCCTCACAACAATCCTGTGAGGTAGGTTAGGCTGAGAGGTGACTGGCCCTAAGCCTGCCTTTGAAGCCTCATTTCCCAGGTCCTGGTCCAATACTCTACTACCCCAGGTGTTTCTACCCAGGGCACAGTCCCACCTCTCTCTTCCCTTCCCTTCCAGTCCTTCATTAGATCACCCACTTCTTCTAAACAGCCCTTTTACATACTCCTACCCCCAATTAAAACAAAGGCCTTGTTCCTCCTTAAAGAAGGCGGTATCAATCTGGGTCTCTGGGTTGCACCACTTCAGATTTCTCCAAACGAAACAAAACAAATCCTCCTTGCTGCAAACAGAAAGCTAGTTTGGAACCTTGGTAGCTAGCTTTCTAGGTGCAGGGAGGTCTTTTATATGTAGAAACAGGTAGATCATATGCTGTCTTAAGTGGTACTGTCTTGACAAAGGTTTATCATCTCAGTGGAACAAGGCCTAAGTCTACATCTATGTATATTCAGTATATTCTATGTATATTCAGCAGCATGCATTCCTTCCCAACTTTTTGTTTCTCATGCCTTGCCCACCCTCCCCCAGGTGTCATATATATATGTATGTATGTGTGTATATATATATATATATATATATATATATATATATATACACAGTGGCGTAGCGTGGGGGGTGCAGGGGGGGCCGGCCGCACCGGGCGCAACATCTGGGGGGGGGGCACGCTCGCACTCGCAGCTCTCTGCCCCTACCTGGCTCACTCACTCTCTCTCACTGCAGTGCTGGCTGTGCGAATCCGAGCCGAGCCACCGGGTCACCGCCCACTGTGGAGGGGAGGGTGCCAGGCGTGCGGTGCGGTGCAGAGAGAGAGCAAGGGACTATCTGGGGGAGGGACAGTGCAGCGGGGGGGGGGCGCAAATTACTTGCCTTGCCCCGGGTTAGGGGGCGCAAATTACTTGCCTTGTCCCGGGTGCTGACAACCCACGCTACGCCACTGTATATATATTCTACAGTAAGAGCAACAAATTACTCCCAAAGCAGATCCAAGTACAGATAAAAGTATAATGCAAAGAATTAAACCTTTTTTTATTAAAAAAGGGGGCATTCAAAACAAGTGTATGCAGGGCATCCATTGCACTTGATCGAAAAGCTGCAGTCAGTGCAAAATGCTGCAGCACGATTGCTGACAGGAGCGAGGCCCTGTCAGAATACAAACCGTGAGGTCAGAGATCTGCACTGGTTGCCTCTTTGCTACCAGGCCAAGTTAAAGGTGTTATTATGAGTATGTAAAGCCCTTAACAACTTGGGACCAGTTTACCTGTGAGATCGTCTTACCCAACATACTCCCACTTCAATCTGCAGGATTAGCCTGGTTCCCAGAGCCACATAATGCCCATTCTGCATTTCTAAGAACCCAAATGTTTTAGCCTGCCAGCACCTACACTTCGGAACTCCCTGCCTATTGACACCAGGCAGGCTCCTTCGCTGTACAGTGGTACCTCGGGTTACATACGCTTCAGGTTACAGACTCCGCTAACCCAGAAATAGTGCCTTGGGTTAAGAACTTTGCTTCAGGGTGAAAACAGAAATTGTGCTCCGGTGGCGTGGCAGCAGCAGGAGGCCCCATTAGCTAAAGTGGTGCTTCAGGTTAAGAACAGTTTCAGGTTAAGAACGGACCTCTGGAACGAATGAAGTACTTAACCTGAGGTACCACTGTACTCTTTTTGGCCCCTGCTCAAAACATTTTTGTTTAGGAAAGCTGATTCAGGTTTGCAGAATGTTTTCACACGTATTTTAATCTATTTTTCGTTTGTTGCTGATTTTAATTATTATTTTCTGAATGCTTTAATGTAGCTGTGGTTAACTGTTTTTTTATTTACAATTTCCTTGCTGCTGCTGCTTCTTTTTAAAACCGCTTTCAGGTTTGTTTCTCACAATCAAGCGGTATATAAATTTATGAAAACAAATAAATAAAATAGGTAGATGTTAAATGACAGCACTGTAAGCTCAAGACAGGGATCTTTCATTTTGCTGCTAATACTCTGCAAAGCACCAGATGATGTTAGTTTGCCTTTTATCGATAGATAACGGGTTGCCCAGTTTAAATCAAGCGTGGCTGATGACTCACACGAGTTTTAGGCTATTACACCAACCAGTTAAACCTGCAACAAATTTCATATTGATGGGGGGCACAGCTAAAGAAAAAAGCTGGCTGCAACTGTTATGGGAGTTGTAGTTCATAACATTTGGGTGGGCACCAGGTTAGCGACGTATGTCCTTGTATTTTGCTAAAATCCCCTTCCCTGCGATGCTTGCCACATCCAAGTTGCTACTGCAGAGTAATATTCTTGAAAAAGGCTTCGGGTCATATCTCTCTCTTGCTGTCCAGAGCAAATATGATCTAACAGATTCCAGTGGAAAGGGTGTTTTTGACCCTCTGCTTCTGTTGTTGTTCCCCCCCCCCCCCCCCCCGTTTGCTAATCAGCACTGAAGGCAACCCAGACAGAGCTGGTCGATTTGCGGTGTAAATACGATGAAGAGGCAGCTTCAAAGTAAGTCCCTCTACTTGTTCCACTCAGTAACATTTATTTAGTCGTTTACTTGCATTAAGGCATTTCTCAGCTGCTTTTCCACCTAAAGAGGTCGAAAGTGGCTCACAGTCACTGCTTTTAACATGCAAAATTGTAGCACTCGAATGAAATGAATAAAATAGCAAACACAGGCATCATCACTCATCAATTTTTATTTGTATACCGCCTTTCTATCTTACAATACTCAAGGCGGTTTACAAGCTGAAGAAACAAAGAATGTACACCTTATAGTAATCTTAATGCAATACAAAAATGTGATAATAAAACAGCGGTGGCAGTGGCAGCTGCAAAATAATAATACAAAATCTAGCAAGAGAGCCAGGGCCACGGTGACCAAAAAGCCCAACAAAATCAGATAGACTTATCAGCTCACCTTACTTTCTTTGTTAGCTGGTCATTAAAACATGTTATAACAATTTACAAGTACGTTCTGTAACACTGATAAGAATACACATTAATACAGCTGAAAGACCACTCCTCTGTCTTCATCAGAAAGTTCTTCCTAAGGTTTAGTCGGAATCTCATTTCTTGCCATTTGAATCCATTGGTCTGAATGCTCCCCTCTGAAGCAGCAGAAGACAAGCTTTCTCCACCTTGATCCTGATCCTGTTCCTTGATGGGCTCCCATAAGGTCCCTATTGCAGGTGAGGGAGGGGGCGAGATCCCTGAGAGGCCAACTTACCTTTCACAGAGCTTCACTAGACGCTCTTGTGTTTATTTTCCTTGATCGTGTCCCAGTTGGGGCGCCTTTTCCCAGCCTCCTTTTTCTGGCAAGCAGCTGTGGCGATCACACAGGGTCCCCGGACCTTTCACCGTCTATTGAACCCTGTGCCACCACTTTATTTCTCGCTGCCACCACCCAGGCCCTACCTGGTACAATACTGAGTCCAGTCAGGGTTAAATTGGAACATAAACTTCTGTTTATTTATTGCAGTTTAACAAGAGTGTGGTTTCATAAACAGTATCAGTCAATTACATTCATGGGGTGCCTATCCAGATCTATAACTTCCGCTACCTGCTCTCACTCACTAAACCACCTCTCAGATATTTACTTGTCTTCCTAATCCCTAACTGTTCCTGACTTAGCTTATTTCTCTACACTAACTCAACCTACCCACAGACTCTATCCCAATTCACTCACACTCCAACCAACCACCCAACGAACTACTCCCTTTGCCCTTCCCCGAGCTGGTTTTATAGTCCCTCTGACTCCACCCCCTGGGTCCTGATTGGGTAACCTGTTTAACTATTTCACCTCCAACACTCTCATATGTTAACGTCACAGCAGCATCCTAGAAAGGCAGCCAGAAATGGGTGGTGTGTCGTCGTGGCCCCTCCCCACTCCTCTTCCAGCTGTTTTCAGCATTCTCCTGGCCTGCCTGCCGTTCAGATGCATCTCCCACATTTCTCGTTCCGATTATGCAACAGATGTGGAACGCTTACACCTATCATGCCCAACCAGATGTTCTTTGATCATGCCGTGTGCGACTGTTTGCTTAGGGCGAGGTGGTAAAAAACGTTGCCTTTGATCAAGATTTTAGCTGCTACATGTTGAATGAGGAAGGATGAGGTGGGGGCAGAATTTGGCATCCACATTCCTTTTGTGTGGGGTTGGGGGCTGGGGGGGGGAGAGAGGCTTTATCCTTTTAGGATATCCTTTCTGCAGCAAGTCCTCCCCTCCCCTTAAAGGTAAAGGTAAAGGGACCCCTGACCATTAGGTCCAGTCGTAGCCGGCTCTGGGGTTGCGGCACTCATCTCGCTTTACTGGCCGAGGGAGCCGGCGTACAGCTTCCAGGTCATGTGGCCAGCATGACTAAGCCGCTTCTGGCGAAACCAGAGCAGCGCACGGAAATGCAGTTTACCTTCCCGCCGGAGCGGTACCTATTTATCTACTTGCACTTTGACGTGCTTTCGTACTGCTAGGTTGGCAGGAGCTGGGACTAAGCAATGGGAGCTCACCCCGTCGTGGGGATTCGAACCGCCGACCTTCTGATCAGCAAGTCCTAGGCTCTGTGGTTTAACCCACAGCGCCACCCGCGTCCCTCCCCTTACTATATAGCATTAACCAAATGTAAGCGAGGACCAGATGGAGGCTATGGAGTGAGTTTTGTCACCGGAGCAATCCAGCACATTGTAAACTGCTTCTTAAAACAACTAAGCAGTGTGTAAATTTTATGAAATAAATAAAATGAAGGTGGCATCATCAATCAGGCATGCCGTATGCCACTGCAGAACGTGTCCATTGTATGAAAATTGGTACATTTACACAAACACACTCAAGATATAACGTTATCAGCGGTTCTCAACCTGTGGGTCCCCAGATGCTGTTGGACTACAATTTCCATCATCCCTGAGCTCTGGCCTTGGTAGCTAGGGGTGATGGGAGTTGTAGTTCAACAACATCTGGGGACCCACAGGTTGAGAAAGGCTGGTTTAGAGCATGGGTAGGCAAACTAAGGCCTTGCGGCCGGATCCGGACCTTCTAAATCCAGCTTGCAGACAGTCCAGGAATCAGCGTGTTTTTACATGAGTAGAATGTGTCCTTTTATTTAAAATGCATCTCTGGGTTATTTGTGGGGCCTGCCTGGTGTTTTTACATGAGGAGAATGTGTGCTTTTATTGAAAATGCATCTCTGGGTTATTTGTGGGGCATAGGAATTTGTTCATATTTTTTATTTCAAAATATAGTCTGCCTCCCTCCCCCAAGGTCTGAGGGACAGTGGACTGGCCCCCTGCTGACAAAGTTTGCTGACCCCTGATGTAGAACATGGAGTAAGTTCTATGATGTATTTATTTTCCTTGCAAGCGAAACCACAGCTGCCTTTTTCTTTTGTCTTTGCCATCCCATGGTGAAATGCAGGCGGGGCTACCAGAGCCTTGACGATAACATTGCCTCGGATTCAGATCCAGCCCTCCTGCTAGCCTTTTGCTGCATCCATAAAAGCACTCCAGGTTTCAGTGTAAAGTAAACCAATCTCCCGTCCAAGCTCTGCACTTGTCCCTACATGTTATATAACTGATTGCCTTTGCTTTGCTGCCGCAGGACAGATGAAGTGGCCATGATTATGACGAACCTTGAAAAAGCCAACCAGGTAACCATGGGGAGAGATGAGGGAAGGGCTTTGAAGTGCAAGTGACCCCCTGCGTTTGCTGGCCTTGGCAGACGCACTAACCGCTGCTTCTCTTTCCTTGCAGAGAGCCGAGGCTGCTCAGAGGGAGGTGGAGAGCCTGCGGGAGCAGCTTGCATCTGTAAACAGCTCTCTTCACCTGGCTTGCTGCTCTCCCCAAGGATCCAGCGGGGTGAGGACAAGGAGGAGACCTTCACTGGGCCTCAGCCTATGTCACGAGGCCTATGGTCAGCCTTCCCCAACCTTGCACCCTCCTGAAGTTTGGGACTACAACTTCCATCATGCTGGCTGGGCATGATGGGAGTTGTAATCCAAGACCACTTTTTTGGGTGGGAGGCAGGTTTGCCTAAGTGAATTGACCTAGTTTTGTTGCCCCCAATCCCTTGGTAAATATTTGAGAGATTCTCCAAATTGAGAGTTTGCAGTCTTGAAGCAGCAACCTCAGCAGCCCAAGGCTTGGGGCTTTGCCTAGGGAGTGAGTAGGGATTTTGTGTGCCCAGGGACCAGAGACATGCAACATCGGCCCCTGCAGTTGGCAGGAAGTGTAGAGTCTCTGGATTGGTCAGTCCTCCAGGAAACTGGCTTCCTGCCCCTGAAAGGGCAATGTCAGGGAACTGCCATTGGAGCTGGAGGCGGAGAGAAGGCTCCAGAGGGATGCCAGAGAGGGTCCCAGTAGGGAGAGAGGCAGCCCATCCGCTGGGGAAGGAAATCAGCGTAACACCAGTGGAGAAGGGGGGCAGATGGGGGAATCGGAGAGGTGGCTCCAGGACTCCTCGCCGGAGACCAGTACTCCGCTGCCCACACCCTCCCTGCGCAGAAGACTTCCGCGCAGGGAGAATAGGAGGAGACTGGGCGTCAAACAGCTTTTATGCTGGAAGAGGTTCAAGAAACGGCCACTGATGGATTCTGCCAGCGACTGAGGCAGCCACCAAACTTGAGGCTGTCCAGACTGAAAGGGTTCAACCAGGTAACCTAGCCAGGAGTGGCGGCAACTTACGCACAAGCAACCCCTAGAACCATTACAGGCAACAAAGCAGACCCAATGAACTTCAATTACCAGTGGAAGCCCCCCCAACACAAGGACCCTCCTCCAAGCAGGAATGGCTCCATGAGGACCCCAATTTGCCTCTGTATTTCCATTGACCTAACGAGGCTGAACTTTGGAGGCCCTCTCCAAAATTCGGGATGCTTCAGTCATCCATCTTTATTCAAAATGGCTTCCAGACGTAGATGAGAATTGGCTCTCTCACCTCAGGAACCATCCAGCCAAATTAGGCAACGATATCTCAAGAGACGTTTGAACCCACAGAGGGCAGACTGACAAACGCTTTCAAAAAACTTTAGCAGATACAAACACCCACACACAAACACACACACACACTTTTACCTGCCTCCCAAAACAGTTTTTGTGCATCACTTCCCGCTGCTAACATGCGGCCCCTGGCAGGTTGCCCACGGGAGAATCCGGCCCTTGAGAGACTTCCAAATCCCCCCCCCTTTTCTAAAAAAAGAAAAGAAAAACTAAAGAGCTCCGTGGGGTTTGGACCCATGTACCTACGGGACCGCCTCTTCTGGTATGCCCCGCGAAGGACCTTAAGGTCCACAATTGACAACACTTTGGAGGTCCCAGGTCACAAGGTGGTTAGATTGGTCTCAACTAGGGCCAGGGCCTTTTCAGTACTGGCCCCAAATTGGTGGAACGCTCCGTCACAAGAGACTAGGGCCCTGCGGGACTTGACAACCTTCCGCAGGGCCTGCAAGACAGAGCTGTTCTGCCTGGCCTTTGGTTTGGACTCAGTCTGACCCTTATGCTTCCCTCCCCTTATGGTTTTGATCTATGGGCCACTTTTAAAATGAGGCTGCATTTTAAATTGCATTTTAACCTGTATTTTAATTTTTTTCCTATTATGTTTTTAATGTAATTTTACTGGTGTTAGCCGCCCTGAGCCCGGCTCCGGCCAGGGAGGGCGGGGTATAAATAAAATTTATTATTATTATTTTCCCTGTGAACCGCCTCGTCTTTTGCAGGACAAAGTGAATTACTCCCTGTGCCCAGGGCCTCGGCTGGAGGCAGCGCTGGCCTCGAAGGACCGGGAGATCCTCCGCCTCCTTAAGGAGATCCAGCATTTGCAAAACTCCCTGCAGGAGCTAGAAGAGTCTTCGGCCAACCAGATTGCGGACCTGGAGCGACAGGTGGCGGCCAAGAATGATGCAATAGAGGTTCGTGATGCAGAATGCAAAGTTGAGCTTAAGTCCTTCCCTGCAGAGTCTTGTTGTATTGGGGGGGCAGGAGCAGAGGGTGGGTGGATTGAGACCCACCCCACCCTTCACAACTCACCCCATCTGCAGTTGGTCCCTTACCTTTCCCGCCCCGACCTGGCCACAGTGATCCATGCGACGGTCATCTCCAGGCTTGACTACTGTAATTCGCTCTACGTGGGGCTGCCCTTGAAGCTGTCCCAGAAACTCCAGCGGGTGCAGAATGCTGCAGCGAGGCTCCTCACGGGGTCTCTGCCATGGGAGCATATTCACCCAGTGCTTTTCCAGCTGCACTGGCTCCCGGTGGAGTACAGGGTCAGATTTAAGGTGCTGCTTTTGACCTTTAAAGCCCTTCACGGCCTAGGACCCTCGCACCCACGGGACCGCCTCTCCTGGTATGCCCCACGGAGAGCCTCAAGGTCCATAAATAACAACACCCTAGTGGTCCCAGGCCCTAAGGAAGTTAGATTAGCTTCAACCAGAGCCAGGGCCTTTTCAACATTGGCTCCGGCCTGGTGGAACGCTCTGCCTCACAAGACCAGGGCCCTGCAGGATCTGATTTCTTTCCCCAAGGCCTGTAAGACAGAGTTGTTCCACCTGGCCTTGGGCTCACAATCAGTTTGATTCCCTCTCCCTCTTTCTTTTTTCTTTTCCTTCTCCTCCTGGGATGAGGCTACATTTTAATATTTTAATGTTCCATTATTTTAATGTTGTATTTTATTTTTGTTTTTAAGTTGTAATTATTCGTCTTGTTTTTATTATTGCTTGTAAGCCGCTCTGAGCCCGGCCTTGGCTGGGGAGGGCGGGGTATAAATAAAAAAATATTATTATTATATATATAAAGGTTGCTTTTTTTAAGAATCAGAAGGATTTTGTTCACTTATTTGAATCTGACCTCATTATTCATTGATGAAGTTAATCTAGAATCAGTAGCTGTATCCATTAAATAGGGTTTTTTTTTACTATTCCCATAAGTTGCTTTGGGTTGCTTGCGTGAGAAAAGCGACTGAAAATATAACAAATGGTAGCAATAATAAACTCAGAGTAGACCTGCTGAAATTAGTCCGCATGACTAACATAGGTCCCCTGATTTCAATGGGTATGCACCGAGTATGAATTCAAGTGGACCTAACCCAAGGTTCGTAACAAGATATATATATGTATATATTTCCCATACTGCATACCGTATTTTTCGCCCTATAGGACGCACTTTTTCCCCTCCAAAAATGAAGGGGAAATGTGTGTGCGTCCTATGGGGTGAATGCAGGCTTTCGCTGAAGCCTGGAGAGCGAGAAGGGTCGGTGCGCACTGACCCCTCTCGCTCTCCAGGCTTCAGGAAGCTATCTGCAAGCCTTGGGAGCACGGCGCGACTTCCCGCCGGGCTCACAAGGCTTGCGGATAGCAGCCTGTTCTGGGGGCTGGGGTTGGGGAAGCTCTTGCTTCCCCCGCCCCAGCCCCGCGCCTGGGGGGGATTTTTTTTCTTTATTCCCCCCCCCCCCCCAAAAAAAACTAGGTGCGCCCTATGGGCCGGTGTGCACTATAGGGCAAAAAATACGGTACATAAAAATGTATGGCTGTCATCGCATAGCTACCATGGAAGAATTTGTCCTGCTGCATCACAACCCTGGATTTGCATGCAGAAAAATCCAAGAGACCAAGGAAAGTGAGCTTATTAGTTGCATGGGGTGCGAAGGGGAAGTTTTGGGGATTTGTGGGGGGGGGGAATGGCGGGGGGGTTGGTGAGTGGAACAAACAGGTGCACAGACACTTGGTTGTGTGCCTGCGCCATTACACGTACAGTAGTACCTCAGTTTTCGAACGCCTCCGTTGACGAACATTTCAGTTTACGAACACCGTAAACCGGGAAGTAAATGCTTGCATTTTCAAACGTGCCACAGCGGCTTTCGCTGAGCACAAGATCCTGGGGCCTAGCTGTCGGCCGTTGAGTTTTCGATTTTCGAACATTTCAGAACTCCAACGGTCTTCCGGAACAGATTACAGTGGTACCTCAGGTTAAGTACTTAATTCGTTCCGGAGGTCCGTACTTAACCTGAAACTGTTCTTAACCTGAAGCACCACTTTAGCTAATGGGGCACGATTTCTGTTCTCATCCTGAAGCAAAGTTCTTAACCTGAAGCACTATTTCTGGGTTAGCGGAGTCTGTAACCTGAAGCGTATGTAACCTGAGGTACCACTATACATTCGAAAACTGAGGCATTTGAGATACAGTTCAGTTGAGGATAAGGTTGTGGGGCGAAGATCTAAATTACGCATTGAGCTTGGCTAATAATGTGCTGGATTTCAGACTGGCCTAAGATATTGTGCCGCCTGAGGCAAAGGAAGAGACGGCATCTCCCTCTTCCATGTGCAGAAGACAACTAAACTAGCAGTTTAATGTTTTTTCAACATTGCCCGTTCTAGTACCTGTACCTTTTTTCTTTTAGAAGTTGGAAGAAAAGCTGCGGGCCCAGTCAGATTATGAGGAAATCAAGACGGAACTGAGGTAGGGTCCCCGTCTCTGGGTGAGGATCCCGGGCCTCCGCTGGGTGCTGTGTTGGGTCAAATGCTCAGGCTACCAGGAAATGAGAATCACAATAATGCGATTTGCTCCTTTCACTTTTGCAGGGCTGTGGCACTGCTCTTTTCACCCTTGGATGTTTTGCCCTGGGACAGTTGGGTTGCTGAGCTTTTTCTCAGCCCTGTTCCCTAGAGCAGGCAAAGACTGACACATCCAGCCTGAGAGTTTCGGGGTGCTGCAGTTTATGGATGGAGGTTGCAAGCAGACGCAGCCCCAAGCAAGGATGTCAGCAGCATGAAGCATGTCCTCTTGATGTAGGCTGCCCTTGTCATGGTTGTGGGTTCCGCAGCCCCGGCTCTCATCGCTTATAAGGCTTTTTCAGGCGTTCAGAAGCAGAAGGGAGAGAGGGAGTGCAAAGTTACAAAACACAGGAGCAGTACAGAGTGTATTTTCTAAATAAATAGAGGGCAGATCACGTAGAAAATAAAAGCAGCTGTAAATACATCATGGAAGCCAAATTTTCAACGCTTTGGTTGGGAGTAGGTGTTTTGCATGCCTGAATTTGACACAAAAGAAATGAAATCCTACCAAACAGCGTAGAAATGCTCCAGGTCTACCTTACCCTTAGGTAAAGGTAAAGGGACCCCTGACCATTAGGTCCAGTCGTGACCGACTCTGGGGTTGCGGCGCTCATCTCGCTTTATTGGCCGAGGGAGCCGGCGTACAGCTTCCGGGTCATGTGGCCAGCATGACTAAGCTGCTTCTGGCGAACCAGAGCAGCGCACAGAAACGCCGTTTACCTTCCCGCCAGAGCGGTACCTATTTATCTACTAGCACTTTGATGTGCTTTCGAACTGCTAGGTTGGCAGGAGCAGGGACCGACCAACGGGAGCTCACTCCATTGTGGGGATTTGAACCGCCGACCTTCTGATCAGCAAGTCCTAGGCTCTGTGGTTTAGACCACAGTGCCACCCACGTCCCAACCTTACCCTTAAAGACCCATAATTTGTGAGTTAGTTTCTCTGCAAACAGCCATGGTCCACATCTTTGTGTACCACAACAAGAGGTTAAAATCCTGTAGTGTCTTCTATTTCTGGGCCGAATAAGTTATCCCTCTAGCATCTGCCTAAGAAAGTCCTTTGATCAGGAAGTTGCTGTTTGCTCATCCCACAAGCTCAAAGGGGCAAGTTGTGGGGCAGAGGGCTGTACAGCTCCTACGTTTTGTAACTTTAACTATGCTTCTTTTGTACTTTTCATTTTACATTAATAAAAATCTTTTATTAAAAATACAGTGGTGCCCCACAAGACGAATGCCTCGCAAGACGGAAAACCCGCTAGACGAAAGGGTTTTCCGTTTTGGAGGTGCTTTGCAAAACGAATTTCCTATGGGCTTGCTTCGCAAGACGAAAATGTCTTGCGAGTTCCTGCGGGGGTTTTTTCCTCCCCCCCCCTTTTTCCCAAGCCACTAAGCCGCTTAACAACTGATCCGCTAAGCCGCTTATCAGCTGATCCGCTAAGCCCGCTAAGCCGCTAATAGCGCTAATCCGCTAAGCTGCTAATGGGCTTGCTTCGCAAGATGAAAAAAACCGCAAGACGAAGAGACTCGCGGAACGGATTCTTTTCGTCTTGCGAGGCACCACTGTAATTGGAAAAAAGAAAGAGAATCTGGGAGTGTTTCATTCACTTCCTCTCTCTCTCTGTGCACCCACCACCACCAACATACTGCCGCATTGATATAAATAAGCAGTCTGTGCAGTTTGCAAGAGATGTCCTTGAGATTGTTTGAGAGCTGAACGCAGACTGTCTCGCACCCCAGGCGAGTATCATAAACAGCAGCAGGCAGTGTTTGGGGGTGGCTCCACCCTCCTGACACCAGCAGCACCTACCTGGAGGGCACCATGGTGGTGCAGAGGCAGGGGGCACACAGCCCCACCAGCTGGATCCCTATGCCTGTATGTCTGTGCAGCTTCTCACCCTTGCAAGCAGCCCTGTCTCACCTGAGTGCTGTGCATAGGAGTCGCTGTGAGTCTAGTGTTGAGGCGGGGGGTGCTGCTGCTAATGGCCGCTGCTAGGTAAAGGGACCCCTGACCGTTATGTCCAGTAGTGGCCGACTCTGGGGTTGCAGCGCTCATCTCGCTTTATTGGCCGAGGGAGCCGGCGTACAGCTTCCGGGTCATGTGGCCAGCATGACTAAGCCGCTTCTGGCGAACCAGAGCAGCGCATGGAAACGCCGTTTACCTTCCCGCCAGAGTGGTACCTATTTATCTACTTGCACTTTGATGTGCTTTCGAACTGCTAGGTTGGCAGGAGCAGGGACCGAGCAACGGGAGCTCACCCTGTTGCGGGGATTCAAACAGCCAACCTTCTGATCGGCAAGCCCTAGGCTCAGTGGTTTAGACCACAGCGCCACCTGCGTCCTATGGCCGCTGCTAATGATGCCTCTCTCTGTACCCCAGATTCCATGGCCTTGGTTCAGATGTTTGCATGAACCCAGGATGGGGAAGCATGTGGCCCTCCAGATGTGACTGGGCACCTCTCCTGCTGAGATAGGGGAGGGAAGCAGGGCCACTCTGCAGGCGCTGCTGTGAGACCAGCAACTTTTAGCACCTCCTCTCCTTGAGCTTTTTAAGGGATGCGGATGGCGCTGTGGGTTAAACCACAGAGCCTAGGACTTGCCGATCAGAAGGTCAGCGGTTCGAATCCCCGCAATGGGGTGAGCTGCCATTGCTCCTGTCAACCTAGCAGTTCAAAAGCACGTCAAAGTGCAAGTAGATAAATAGGTACCACTCCGGCGGGAATGTAAACGGCGTTTCCGTGCGCTGCTCTGGTTCGCCAGAAGCGGCTTAGTCATGCTGGCCATATGACCCGGAAGCTGTGCGCTGGCTCCCTCAGCCAATAAAGTGAGATGAGTGCCGCAACCCCAGAGTCGGCCATGACTGGACCTAATGGTCAGGGGTCCCTTTACCTTTTTACCTCCTTGAGCTTTTCCACCCCAGCTGGTCCATAAAATAATTCTGTACCTGAATTTCCTCATTTCCTCCTCTCTCCCCATACATTTGCCTATTATGTCATGGCCTTTTAGACTGTAAGCTTGAGGGCAGAGGCTGTTACGGGGTTTTGATGAACGCATTTGATTAGCAAATAAAATAAAATAGACTCCTCTTGGCCCTAGCCAGCATGAACAATGGACAGGGGGCATGGAGGGACAATAGGTTCCCTGTGCTGAACGTAAACCATGCAGCCCTTTTGAGATTTGAGCCTGGGGGTTTTCAAGCTCCACAGCTCACTTTGCTGTTATATGTGCTGGATTGGGCTGTTGTCCAAAACATCTGTAGGTTGGGGAAGACCTAGAAGCCAATCTGTGCACTGTGGAACAGGAGCCTGAGATCCCCTTGCAAGCTGTCCAGCAAACCCATCACTTATACAACCCCCCTTTTTTTTATTTTGCAGCATTTTGAAAGCGATGAAGCTGGCCTCTTCTAACTGCAGCCTTTCCCAGGCAAGTGCACACTGCATGAAGGGCCAGTATGGTACCTTGGTTCTGCTGGACCTGGGAGACCAAGGTTCAGATCTCCCTGCTCAGCTATGAATATCACCTTGGGGGCCCAGTCATTGCTTCTTAGCCTAACCTACTTCACAGGTTTGCAGCGAGGATAAAATGGGGAAGGGGAAGACCAGCCAGTTTGTAGTTGTTGGAAATAACGGCATGAATCAACGGTAAGAAGCACTCAAACATTTGCAATCTCTGTGACCGCATGAGAAGCATTTTCCAACCCTTGAGTCAAGGATGCTTTCCAACCACAGGAATGCACATGGCAGACAGAGTTCAGTCTTTATTGACAAAGATAACACAATCACTCCTACAGCGATTCAAAGCGCTGGTCTATAAAGCCTCAGGACCGCAGTACCTCCAGGACCGCCTCCTTCCACATGAACCTACCCGGACCCTGAGATCATCTTCTGAGGCCCTTCTTTGTGTGCCTCCTCCTCGAGAGGTCCAGCGGGTGGCAACACAAGAACGGGGCCTTTTCTTCAGTGGCTCCCCGTCTGTGGAATGCTCTCCCCAGGGAAGTTCGCCTGGTGCCTTCATTATACACCTTTAGGTGCCAGGCAGAAACGTTCCTTTTTAACCAGGCCTTTGGCTGATTTGATTGGCATCCTATGCCCTTTTAAAATGTGTGGGGGGGGGGGTTTGGAGAGGGGGGTTATTGTGTTGTTGTTTTGAGTATGCATTTTGGGTTTTTATATTTTGATGTTATTCTGTGAACTGCCCTGAGACCTGCGGGTTTAGGGTGGTATATAAATTCAATAAAATAATTATAATAATAATAATACAGCTGTGGATACCTGGGGGTACCTATGCACACCAGTGTCTAGGCAGCTATTCCCAGGTCTGCACCCTATGGAGCAGTTGCAGCAACTGGGGACCGCTCCCCCTCCACCAATTTATGTAATTATTATTATTATTATTATTATTAATTATTATTATTTATACCCCACCCATCTGGCTGAGTTTCCCCAGCCACTCTGGGCAGCTCCCAATCAAATGTTAAAAACAGTACAGCATTAAATATTAAAAACTTCCCTAAACAGGGCTGCCTTCAGATGTCTTTTAAAGATAAGGTAGCTGCTTATTTCCTTCACATCTGAAGGGAGGGTGTTCCACAGGGTGGGCGCCACTACCGAGAAGGCCCTCTGTCTGGTTCCCTGTAGCTTTGCTTCTCGCAATGAGGGAACCGCCAGAAGGCCCTCGGCGCTGGACCTCAGTGTCCGTGCTGGACGATGGGGGTGGAGACGCTCCTTCAGGTATACTGGACCGAGGCCGTTTAGGGCTTTAAAAGTCAGCATCATCACTTCAGATGTCAAAGAGAAAAATAACTACATACCAGACTTTTATTATTATTTTTTATAATAATATTTATTAGTTTTCCAACAAATTGAACACAAACTACAAAAAAAACAAAAAAGAAAAAACATACAAAAATACAATACAATACAAAAAAAACACTACAAAACACTAGCATACAACTAACAAAACAAAACAAAACCCATTTAAAACACAATCCAATGTCAATATCTTGTCTTTCTTTCACTAATTTCCACGACCTCCTCACACCTCCCTTTTTGTATTCCACTTCTATTAATTGTTTCAGCAATTCCTTTCCATATTCCTCTGTTTTCTATCCTGTAATTATCTTAACACTTTCTAACCTTATTTTTCCTTTTAATGCTCTAATAACCTATTTATACTTAGTTCCTTATAACATTTCTACTAAAGCCATATAACTTCATTCCAACATTTTTCTTACATACCAGACTTTTAGAAGACATCTGAAGGCAGCCCTGTTTAGGGAAGCTTTTAATGTTTGACGGACTATTGTATTTTAATATTTTGTTGGAAGCCGCCCAGAGTATACCTTTCTGTGCACACATAGCTAGAGATGAGCTGCCTTTGCTCTTCCCACTTCATATCTCTCCTGGTTCTGGGAGACACTGGTGCTGGCAAGAGTGGGGAAGCACCCAGCCCTTCACTGGTCTGGCCTGCCTCTTCCACCAGCTCTGAAGCTTCCTCCGCCTCTAATTCTTGCCCCCTGGCTGGTACAGATCCCTACAACCCACTGCTCCCCTCTCCAGAATCAGACTTCAGGCGCCCCCCTTACCCCCGGCGCCCACTGATCAGCATCCTGCCAGTCCTGATGCCTTGCTTGCCTGCCCCAACTTCCCTCCCTCAATTCAATTTTTTATTTTTATTTTTTAGAGCATATCAAAACCCAGTGATGTTTTGCTTCTGGGAAAGGAATCCTTCTACCCGTCGCAGAAGTTCCTTTTGGAAAAACCAGGCCTCGTACCCAGTACTGGTAGGTTGGGGTGTATGAAAATCCATTTCTATGGAGGTCCCTGGTGGGTTTTCATGGGGTGGAGGAGGTCTTGCGTGCAGAGGGGGCCTTGCATGCACTACCCCAGTGCAACGCAGGTTAGGTGTTGCAACACCACAGAGAACTTCGAACAAGCAGATTGCGCCATGGAGGGTTGGAAGCAAATGGCATTGGGAGCCTTTAAGGCTTAGCTGGGAAACCAGCGGCCCTAGCGTTGCTGGATGCCAACACCTGGCTGGTAGTCGGGGTGGTGGGAGCTGTGAGTCCCACAACATCTGTGGGAGGAGGCCTAGGTGTTGGCATTCTTCGGGGGTTGAGATGCCAGCTGGCTAGCCCCCAGCTGGATCATGCCCTTCCGGCCATGACGATCCCCTGATTTCTGGTGCGACGTAAATCAGCGACTCAGACTTCAAAAGCCTGAGCACGCTATATTAGCAGAGCATACTGTGCAAACAGAACAGGCGTGAGGCTTGTGAAAACATACTAACAGCTAAAGATTTATTAAGCATAAATCAGGACAAAGAAAACATGTCGTCTCCCTTTCTTCTCTTCAGAGAGAGAGAGTGAAAAGCAAAAGCTATGCACACAATGGAAGTTCCCAGCAAGCTGTGCTGGAACGTAAACAGACATGTGACACGTAACAATCCCCTGTTTGCTCCTTAAGGTGGAATGGAATTTTCCAACAATAGGTCCGCCCCTGCTTTAGAGTAAGCTATAGTTTGTGTGTGTATCTCTCCCTTCCTCTTTGGTCTCTAGAGGAGGATCCCTCGGAGGATGAGTCGGTGAAGGACTCCATGGGCACAGACCAATCCTACCTTTCCCCTCAGCACCTCTCGCACCCGCTCCGGGAAGATTCGACCTCCCCGTCCCTCATCCAGCCGCTGCTGGGCCCCTCCATGGCTCAGGAGGTACCGAGGACTTTCACGCTCTCCCCTTTTCCTGCTGAGCGGATCCCACTGGACTCCCTCCTCCCGAAACAGATGGGGCCTCCTGCCTACAAGAACGAGGCTGGCGGCATGGCAGCCTTCCCTTCTGCTTTCTACTCCGCCAAAACGGCAGCGTTGCCGGGCAACCCCAGCCAAGCCATCCCAGCCAGCGAAGCCAGCCCACCCAGTGACCAGTCTGAAGGCAGCAGTTCGGGTTCGGCCGATGAGGAGCAGCTGGACACAGCCGAAATTGCCTTCCAGGTGAAGGAGCAGCTCCTCAAGCACAACATTGGCCAGCGCGTCTTTGGGCATTACGTCCTGGGCCTCTCTCAGGGCTCCGTCAGTGAGATCCTGGCCAGGCCAAAGCCTTGGCGTAAGCTCACGGTCAAGGGGAAGGAGCCGTTCATCAAGATGAAGCAGTTCCTCTCTGACGAGCAGAACGTCTTGGCCCTGAGGACAATCCAAGTCCGCCAGAGAGGTAAGTAGGCTAGGCAGGGGACTGGTTTTCGTGGGTCTCTCTGGGCCTGGAGGGAGCAGGGAGGGCTGCTTCTGGCATAACTATCCAGACCTTGTGAGGAACAAGCCCAGAGGAACAAATGGTGCTCCTCTCCACACGCCAAGGCGCATAGTGCTGGGTTGGCACCTGAGGCAGAAAGCCACATCAGGGTCTCTCCCTGGGAGTGAAACTACAATATAGATTAGAAAACACTTTGCTTCCCTTTCACGCTCACCCAAACCCAACCACCTGAGGCAGGTACCTCCCTCTTCCTAATGGTAGGGCCAGCTCTGCTACTCTCCACCCCAACGGTTATTTTTATGTTGTGAACCACCCTGTGGTCAATTACATTTCCCCTTTATCTCAGAATGGCTTAATTTGGCTTTGAGGCAGTTCTGGGGCAACTCTGCCCTTTCATGTGTTGTTATACTCCCAACTTCTATCAGCCAGTGGTCAAGGATGATGGTGTTTCTGGGAGGACCAAAATTTCTGTCTCCAATCTGAAAACAAGAATCGTGTGCCTTTTCCTCTAAAGCAGCGGTTCTCAACCTGTGGGTCCCCAGATGTTGTTGGACTACAACTCCCATCATCCCTGATGTTATGTACTGAAGTTCTCACCCTGGGCCAGCAGGGGGATACTGTAGATAGTTCAAGTCCACATATGCAAATAAGGGATCGAAAGTGACGTTCAGTGATTGGATAGTTACAGAAAGTTGTTACAGTTACGTTGTCCTGGAGCTCTATATAAGCAGGCTGGCTGAAGCTTCAGTTCAGTTCTGTTCTGTTCTGGCCTGTGAATAAACAAGAGCTGTTTGAAGAATCGCTGTGTCGTCTGATATGTTCACCCACAACATAACACCTGAGCTCTGGCCTTGCTAGCTAGGGATGATGGGAGTTGTAGTCCAACAACATCTGGGGACCCACAGGTTGAGAACCGCTGCTCTAAAGCATAGCTTTAGCCCAAAGCAAATTTATACAGATTGAATCTATTAATCCGGGTGTGGAGTACCACACTCCAGCCTCCTGGTAGTTCCACTTCTTGTTTTAGCCCCTTGCCATCCTCCCCGCCCCCCCAGCCATGGCCTCGCAAAGGCAGAGCCCAACGGCCGGGTTCCTGGTCTCTTTCCCGTCATGGCATGCGACTAATGGCAGGAGACGTTTCCTTCCAACAGGGGCTCCTAAAAATAGCTGAGCACTGGAGCCGCTAAATACTTAACATGAGATGAGCTGGTATAAAACACGAGGCAAGTGGCAGGCCTCAAATGTTGTGCTTCTTTGATCAGGCAGCATAACGCCAAGGATTAGGACGCCAGAGACGGGCTCTGACGACGCCATCAAGAACATCCTGGAACAAGCCAAGAAGGAGATTGAGTCACAGAAAGGAGGTAAGGGCCGTGAGGAACCACCAAGTTTGCCCTCGGTGGCATCTTAATATTTCGCAGGTTTGGAGTTTGTCCGAGAATTCAAGAGGGTCTTTCGCCCTGACAGCTGGATGGTAAAGTGAGCTACAAATCAACCTCTCCGCAATGGGACAGCATCCGGCGACTATCCAGGAAGTGTTTTCCTCCCCAGTAGTCCTGGATTATACAATATAATGTTACTGAATACTGTTTGCATCATCATAGTACAGTGGTACCTCGGGTTACGAACTTAATTCGTTCTGGAGGTCTGTTCTTAACCTGAAACTGTTCTTAACCTGAGGTACCACTTTAGCTAACAGGGCCTCCCGCTGCCGCTGCGCCGCCACCGCGCGATTTCTGTTCTCATCCTGAAGCAAAGTTCTTAACCCGAGGTACTATTTCTGGGTTAGCGGAGTCTGTAACCTGAAGCGTCTGTAACCTGAAGTGTCTGTAACCCGAGGTACCACTGTATAGGCACCTTCCCTTGTTTGTGTGAGACGGAGGAGGGCTGGGGATGTGTATTTTAAGGAGGTGCTTGCCATCTGCAGCTTTTACAAGTACTTTCATTTTTTAAAAAATAAAATCTTTTTTTACAAAATAAATAAATAAATCTGCCCATTATTCAGGAGCACTTTCCTAGTTGATTAAAAGCTTTTTTTCCCATTTGTTAATCAATTAATTGATTAAAAGTTGAAGCTTTCTACTTTTTATTTATTTGCAGTTATTTCCCCTTTCCTTCCACTGCTCAAGGCAGTAGTGTACAATTTAAAACATAAAATCTATACACCACTCAATTGTAAAAAAACCCCTCAGATTGGTTTGCATATTCCATATATGTTACATACAGAATGAAAGAAATGCAACATTAAAGTAAGGTATATTTAATGGCATTGGAATATTTTATTTATTTTATTTTATTTTATTTTATTTTATTTTTCCCTTTTTTAAACAAACAAACAAACATAGATCATAACAGAACTTGGTCCAATATTAATATCATAGTTAAATGACTTCCTCAAATTCCCTTGACTGAATTTCATTATATATCATTGTAACGGTTTTCCAAAATAGTATCTCTTAATATTATATATTAATTTTCAATGACTGAAGCTGTGATCAACCTTTTCTTAGGATACCTTCATTAAAATTTGATCACGTAGCACAGGGGCTAGGGAGGAGGGGGATAAAAGTCTTTTAAGGTGTCTCCATTGAGCTCCTGTGGCCTCCTTCTTTCTACCCCCTTCACCTGTGCCCCTTCCTTCCACAGGGGACACCAAGAGCTCTGCGGTGCCCCAGGTGATTGCCAACGGCACCTGCGCCAGCAACTCTGAAGATGCCATCAAGAGCATATTGGAGCAGGCCCGCCGGGAGATGCAGGCCCAGCAGCAAGCCTTGCTGGAGATAGAAGCGGGGGGCGCCAGCAGGCCTGTCGCCACCCCCCCTGTGGAGCGCTCGACCCTGGCCACGGTCAGCCAGAACATTGTCCAGGCTTACATCAAGCAGGAGGAGGGCATGCTGGGCCCAAACGCCGGTGGCAGCACAATGCAGAACCCCCTGACTGTGCTCTCCCCTGCGGCCTTCGTCCAGAGCATCATCCGGAAGGTCAAGTCCGAAATCGGGGACGCCGGCTCCTATTTTGACCAACACTGGGCTTCCGAAAGGAGCTTGCTGAGCCGTCCGTACACCTCCGTGTCGCCTTCGTTGTCCTCCTCCTCCAGCTACTCCAGCATGGCCAATGGCCGGGCGTGGCAGCGGGGCGAGCCCAGCGACGCCAACCCGAACGAGGAAGACCTCGTGACCTCTGAGGATGAGCCCCACAGGGTGATAGAGGTCAAGTCGGAGGTGGCCGGCTCAGAAGCCCAGGGCACCGGGCGCCTGTCCTATTACCCGTCCTACGTGCCAAGGACTCTCAAACCCACCGTCCCGCCCTTGACGCCGGAGCAGTATGAGTTGTACATGTACAGGGAAGTGGACACCTTGGAGTTGACGCGGCAGGTCAAGGAGAAGCTGGCCAAGAATGGGATCTGCCAGCGCATCTTCGGGGAAAAGGTACCCCAGAAATAAACATTCAGCCCTTAAAGAGGCATGTGGCCATGCTTGGCTCAAGAGAGGGTGAGAGAGGAGTGCAAAGGAGAATACTTTTTATTCACTTACTACTTCGGCACCATGAACGCCTAAAAAGTTTCAACCATAGACTTATTATACTTCTATGGATTTTCAAAGATTGGCGCTGTGGGTAAAACCTCAGCGCCTAGGACTTGCCGATCGCATGGTCGGCGGTTCGAATCCCCATGGCTGAGTGAGCTCCTGTCGTTCGGTCCCAGCTCCTGCCCACCTAGCAGTTCGAAAGCAGCCTTAAGTGCAAGTAGATAAATAGGGACCGCTTTATAGCGGGAAGGTAAACGGCGTTTCCGTGTGCGGCTCTGGCTCGCCAGAGCAGCGATGTCACGCTGGCCACGTGACCCGGAAGTGTCTGCGGACAGCGCTGGCTCCCGGCCTATAGAGTGAGATGAGCGCACAACCCTAGAGTCTGGCAAGACTGGCTCGTACGGGCAGGGGTACCTTTACCTTTACCTATACTTCGGCACCATGAACGCCTAAAAAGATTCAACCATAGTCTTATTATACTTCTACGGACTTCCAAAGATTGACAGACGCGTGTTCATTTGTTTTCAAATATATTAGAGAATTTACAAGTACACATTTTGTTTTTGTTGTACTAAATCATGCATATTATGCAATAAGAACTACAGTGCTATCTAGTATACTGGTCTTCGTGTTGTTTGTTGTGTTACGTTTGCAACACAGGGGTTTGTTGTTCTGTAGTGGTGGTTTTTAATGGCGGGGCTTGGACATGGGCCATGGCCTCCTCCATCCTCCTCCATCCTCCTCATCTCCTGTCTTCTTTCAGGTGCTGGGTCTGTCTCAAGGGAGCGTGAGCGACATGCTGTCTAGGCCCAAGCCCTGGAGCAAGCTGACCCAGAAAGGCCGGGAGCCCTTCATCCGGATGCAGCTGTGGCTCACGGACCAGCTGGGCCAAGGCATGAGCCAGCAGGCCAACCCGCCACACGGTAGGTCCCTTCTGGCCCTCCATCATGGGGCAGCTTCTTCCTCGGGTCAAGACCAATGGAAAGGGTCTATTCCTCTTCTCGTTGTTATGCAGTGGTACCTCGGGTTAAGTACTTAATTCGTTCCGGAGGTCCGTACTTAACCTGAAACTGTTCTTAACCTGAAGCACCACTTTAGCTAATGGGGCCTCCTGCTGCTGCCGCGCCGCTGGAGCACGATTTCTGTTCTCATCCTGAGGCAAAGTTCTTAACCTGAAGCACTATTTCTGGGTTAGCGGAGTCTGTAACCTGAAGCGTATGTAACCTGAAGCATATGTAACCCGAGGTACCACAGTATGTTTATTTAAAGGACGCCGCTTTCCCTGACTCAAGGTGGCTTACGGCCAAAATAAGAACAGCTTAAAAGCATAGAATACACCCACCCACACATATCTCTTCAAAAGCGCAGGGAAAGCAATGGCCGTTTGAGATCATTGACTGCAACGTACCACGTCAGAGCGAAGGTGGAAATGCCACTCTTTTTCTTTTTTGCTAACAATTTTTATTAAGGTTTTCTATTTTTTTCCCTTTCTTTTTTAAATGCTTTATTGAACTTAAAAGAAATAGAACTTAAACTTAAAAAAAAAGAAAATAGAATCAAAAACAAAATTCTTCATAGATAACACAAAATCATAAAAATTTGCTACACTTTGTCGTCATCTTCTTAAGGTTCCAACGACTTCCCGTCAACTCCATATTTCTTTGAATGCTCATTTACTTAATGCACAATTTATCTCAGATATTGTTGCTAATTGTCAAGAAAATTGTAGTTTCCTACACATATCCATTGTATCGCAGAAGTTATTCGAAGGCTGCCACAGACGTTATACTACTACAATAATCTTTAAGATGATTTTTATTCAAACCCCATTTCTCAATAAGCATTAAGGTTTTCCAGTATTGCAATGCAGTATGAAAGAGGAAAACCGTTACAAAATAAGACTAGAGGAACAGACAGGCAGAGGTCAGAGGATTAAGTACATCTGTTTGAGGCTAATGACTCATCTGGAAAATATATATAACAATGAATAGGAATGAGAGGGTTGAAAATGTGAAGGACGGAGTCAGAAAGTCCAGTAAGGAAGTCTTATGAGCTTCCAGATGTCCCACGAGGAACTGATTTAGGTGATCGTCATTGGCATACGGAACTGTCAGGGAACTGCCATCGGAGCTGGAGGCGGAGAGAAGGCTCCAGAGGGATGCCAGAGAGGGTCCCAGTAGGGAGAGAGGCAGCCCATCCGCTGGGGAAGGAAATCAGCGTAACACCAGTGGAGAAGGGGGGCAGATGGGGGAATCGGAGAGGAGGCTCCAGGACTCCTCGCCGGAGACCAGCGGAGAGAGTACGGGTACTCCGCTGCCCACACCCTCCCTGCGCAGAAGACTTCCGCGCAGGGAGAGTAGGAGAAGACTGGGTGTCAAACAGCTTTTATGCTGGAAGAGGTTCAAGAAACGCCCACTGACGGATTCTGCCAGCGACTGAGGCAGCCACAGAACTTGAGGCTGTCCAGACAAGAAGGGTTCAACCAGGCAACCTAGCCAGGAGTAACGGCAACTTACGCACGAGCAACCCCTAGAACCATTACAGGAACAAAGTCCCACCAAACTGCCACCAAAGAGTCCGGTTTGTTTTTTCCAGATAAAAATCTCACCTGGCACGTAACCTTTTCCTTGTTAGGCAACTCCCTGTGAGTAGATTTTTCTTTATTCCACAAAAGGTTGTAATCAGAGATGTGGCCTTTCCACCTTCAAGATGCTGCGATCTACCACCTTACTCTGCACAGCACTTAAAAGCTACTTTAATAACAAATTGCTGTTTCTTTCCCTGAGACTTTGAGATATATAATTTCCAAATGCGGGGGGTGGGGGAAGCCTGCCTGGAGAACCAGAGAAGACCGGGGGCTCAGGCCCCCAGGATGTCCTGACAGCACCCTCCTTGCGCAGTCACCCTGTTTCAATATCTTGTATCCTCATTCTGAGGCATGCAGGTGCCAGGTAAGATGCCGAAGGAAATGAAAGCTGGTCTTTTAGTTTTGTTTCTCAGCTTAACATTTGTATGGTGCTTAACAGCATCCATGTTCTATATCTCGGTAATCCTTATGGCAGTGAATCCTCCAATGGTTAATTACAGTAATCCTAAACTGTTAAATGGGACGGGAGTGGTGCTGTGGGTTAAACCACAGAGCCTAGGACTTGCTGATCAGAAGGTTGGCGGTTCGAATCCCCGCAACGGGGTGAGCTCCTGGTGCTTGGTCCCAGCTCCTAGAATCATAGAATCATAGAGTTGGAAGAGACCACAAGGGCCATCGAGTCCAACCCCCTGCCAAGCAGGAAACACCATCAGAGCACTCCTGACATATGGTTGTCAAGCCTCTGCTTAAAGACCTCCAAAGAAGGAGACTCCACCACACTCCTTGGCAGCAAATTCCACTGTCAAACAGCTCTTACTGTCAGGAAGTTCTTCCTAATGTTTAGGTTGAATCTTCTTGTCGTTTGGATCCATTGCTCCGTGTCCGCTTCTCTGGAGCAGCAGAAAACAACCTTTCTCCCTCCTCTATGTGACATCCTTTTATATATTTGAACATGGCTATCATATCCCCCCTTAACCTCCTCTTCTCCAGGCTAAACATGCCCAGCTCCCTTAGCCGTTCCTCATAAGGCATCGTTTCCAGGCCTTTGACCATTTTGGTTGCCCTCCTCTGGACACGTTCCAGTTTGTCAGTGTCCTTCTTGAACTGTGGTGCCCAGAACTGGACACAGTACTCCAGGTGAGGTCTGACCAGAGCAGAATACAGTGGCACTATTACTTCCCTTGATCTAGATGCTATACTCCTATTGATGCAGCCCAGAATTGCATTGGCTTTTTTAGCTGCCGCGTCACACTGTTGGCTCATGTCAAGTTTGTGGTCAACCAAGACTCCTAGATCCTTTTCACATGTACTGCTCTCAAGCCAGGTGTCACCCATCTTGTATTTGTGCCTCTCATTTTTTTTGCCCAAGTGCAATACTTTACATTTCTCCCTGTTAAAATTCATCTTGTTTGTTTTGGCCCAGTTCTCTAATCTGTCAAGGTCGTTTTGAAGTGTGATCCTGTCCTCTGGGGTGTTAGCCACCCCTCCCACTTTGGTGTCATCTGCAAATTTGATCAGGATGCCCTTGAGTCCATCATCCAAGTCGTTGATAAAGATGTTGAATAAGACCGGGCCCAAGACAGAACCCTGTGGCACCCCACTAGTCACTCTTCTCCAGGATGAAGAGGAACCATTGATGAGCACCCTTTGGGTCCGGTCAGTCAGCCAGTTACAAATCCACTGAGTGGTAGCATAGTCAAGACCGCATTTTACCAGCTTCTTTACAAGAATATCATGGGGCACCTTGTCAAATGCCTTGCTGAAATCAAGGTAGGCTACATCCACTGCGTTCCCTTCATCTACCAGGCTTGTAATTCTGTCAAAAAATGAGATCAGGTTCGTCTGACATGACTTATTTTTCAGAAATCCATGCTGACTATTGGTGATCACAGTATTCCTTTCTAGGTGCTCACAGATTGTTTGCTTGATGATCTGCTCCAGAATCTTCCCTGGTATTGATGTCCTGCCAACCTAGCAGTTCGAAAGCACGTCAAAGTGCAAGTAGATAAATAGGTACCGCTCCAGTGGGAAGGTAAATG
Organism: Podarcis tiliguerta; assembly: GCF_965153285.1. NCBI lineage: Eukaryota > Metazoa > Chordata > Lepidosauria > Squamata > Lacertidae > Podarcis > Podarcis tiliguerta. Next base: position 7,219,079 of record NC_139541.1, read on the forward strand.
GTGTTTCCGTGCGCTGCTCTGATTCGCCAGAAGCGGCTTACTCATGCTGGCCACATGACCCGGAAGCTGTACGCCGGCTCCCTTCGCCAAGAAAGCGAGATGAGCGCTGCAACCCCAGAGTCAGTCACGACTGGACCTAATGGTCAGGGGTCCCTTTACCCTTTACCTATACTGTTAAATCAGGTTATTATCCCTATATCACTGATTGGGGAGACGGCAAAGGCCAACAAGTGAGTTTGATGGCCGAACGGAGATCCAAAATGGGGTCTTTCACCCTCAACATTCATTTTCTGAGAAATGAACTCTGTTTTTAACCAGTTTACACTTGCTTCAGCAACCTGGGATTGCTGCTTCTTTCTTTAACATGCACACTCTAGATATACTACTCCTATATGGCAGCCTTGCAAATAAGCCTGCAAAAGCTACTAGCCTGAAGCTTTCTTTTTTTGCAACACCTACTAAGTTGCTGGTGGCCTGAATTTCCCTGTTGGCCAAGCCCCTTCTCTGCAGCTACCATGGAAATGCTGGCCACTGGCCTTTTAGTGGGCTGCTCTTCTACCAGGAAAGAGATTGTTCCTTCCTCCATAGCTACCACTAAAACTAGGTGGGCTGGCAGAAGAGGAAGGGAGTGGTCAGTAGTTCCTCTGCCAGTCTGCTTACTCACCTGCATGCAATTCCTGGTTGCCTATGACTACCAAACAAGTTGTTAAAGGCAAGACTGAATTTTATGGGTTTTCTGCCAATCCTTTGAGCTGAGGAGTATAAAAATTAAAAAATGAGGAAGTGTGGTGAAGATGGGAACAAATTAGCATGTGGGCTAAAAAAAAAACCCTCCCTGCAAACCACTTCCTCTTAGTACCTTATAGCATACCGTATTTTTCGCTCTATAGGACACACTTTTCCCCCTCCAAAAGTTAAGGGGAAATGTGTGTGCATCCTATGGAGCGAATGCAGGCTCCTTGGCTTCAGCGATAGCAACGCGAAGCCTCCGAAGCTCAGAGGGAGCGCTCCCTCCACTCTCCAGAGGCTTTGCGCTGCTTTCGTTGAAGCCTGGAGAGCGAGAGGGGTCAGTGCACACCCTCTCGCTCTCCAGGCTTCAGGTTCCTTTTGCTGAAGCCAGGAGAGCAAGACTCTCCTGGCTTCAGCAGAGAGGGAGAGCTGCGCAGCGCCCCTTCAGCCAAGCGGGAGGAGAAATGGAAGGGGCTCTGTTTCTCCTGCCGCTTCGCTGAAGGGGCGCTGAGCAGAGAGGGGGAGAATTTTTTTTATTGTTCTCCCCCTCTAAAACAAGGTGCGTCCTATGGTCCGGTGCGTCCTATAGAGCGAAAAATACGGTAATACTAAATCTTCCAACGTTCAGTTTCATTGGATGTCCACCAAATCTAGTGCTGTGAGAGAAGGAGAGAAAATTCCCTCAACTCACTATGCCATGCACAGTTTTATAAACTTCCACCAGATCTAACTCACCTTTGCTCCAAACGAGAAAGTCCCCAAACCTTACATGCATGCTGGGAATGTGTGGACAAGCCCCCGATCTTGTTTTGTATGGTTCCCCAACCCCTTTCCCAGTCTGTTTTGCTCTTCTCATTTGCTGTGTTTTGTAGACTGTCACTGTTGAAAAAGTTATTTACAAAAAGGGCAGCCAGAGGATCAAGTAGAAATCATTGTTCTCCTAATGTGAAAAAAAAATAAACTTCCCTTGTAGTAGAAATGTTGGGTAGTTCCCTAAATGCTTCAATACATTCCCCTGTTTTGTAAGCTGCTTCACAAATCATATAAACTCTTTCTCTTATATATAAAATCACTGTTACTGCACATCTAGCTGTAGAGGGGTATTTTGTATATACCATAAGAAAAAACAGTGGGAAGAGGCATCATGCCATAGGGTGCTACCAATTTTCCTCGATTACTTTTGCATGTATCAAATGAGCATTAAAGACTCATCTCCTCCTCAATTCTAGACACATTACAAAACAGAATAAAAACACGCTTCGTTGAGCTGCCAGTCTGTCAACTTCTGAAAACATTCTTTTCAAAGAGGCATTTGAAGGGGAGGCACAACAGCCGTATCTTGTTGAACATACTAATTATGGAGGTTGCGGCGGGAGAGGCAGATGCATAAAAACAGGGAGTGTGCGGAAAGATGTGTGGCACCCTATTTTTCAAAGCCCTGTGCCTGTTCTCTATCTCTCCCCCATTCTATATACAAGCACACATGTGTTATGGGGAATATAAGAAGTTTGCATGCCTTCTTAGTCAACTAGCTAGGTATCTTTCATAACAATAAATAAGAAAGAGAAATAACAGGACGGTTTTAGTGATTTATTATTATTTTTTTAAAAGAGGCTACTTTCTTCTCTTTTCTTATTTATTTGTTTTCTTTGTTTAAAAAAGAAGTTTCCTGGCATCAGCCTTCCCACTTAAAATGCCTTCTTCAGGACGGCCTGATTGTGACTATGAACATGTGTGGTATTATTTATTTATACAGTGGTACCTCGGGTTACATACGCTTCAGGTTACATACTCCACTAAGCCAGAAATAGTGCTTCAGGTTAAGAACTTTGCTTCAGGATAAGAACAGAAATCGGGCTCCGGCGGCACGGTAGCAGCAGGAAGCCCCATTAGCTAAAGTGGTGCTTCAGGTTAAGAACAGTTTCAGGTTAAGAACGGACCTCCAGAACAAATTACCGTAATTTTTGCTCTGTAAGACTCACTTTTTCCCTCCTAAAAAGTAAGGGGGGAAATGTGTGCGTCTTACGGAGCGAATGCAGGCTGCGCAGCTATCCCAGAAGCCAGAACAGCAAGAGGGATTGCTGCTTTCGCTGCGCAGCGATCCCTCTTGCTGTTCTGGCTTCTGAGATTCAGAATTTTTTTTTTTCTTGTTTTCCTCCTCCAAAAACTAGGTGCGTCTTATGGTCTGGTGCGTCTTATAGAGCGAAAAATACGGTAAGTACTTAACCCGAGGTACCACTGTATTGAAGACTGGACTTCTTCACACAGCACATCGTCGAACTCTGGAACTCTTACTGTCAGGAAGTTCTTCCTAATGTTTAGAAAGAAGATTCCACCTAAACATTAGGAAGAACTTCCTGACAGTAAGAGCTGTTCGACAGTGGAATTTGCTGCCAAGGAGTGTGGTGGAGTCTCCTTCTTTGGAGGTCTTTAAGCAGAGGCTTGACAACCATATGTCAGGAGTGCTCTGATGGTGTTTCCTGCTTGGCAGGGGGTTGGACTCGATGGCCCTTGTGGTCTCTTCCAACTCTATGATTCTATGTTTCCCCAGGATGCAATGATGGCCACCAACTTGAATGGCTTTAAAAGATGGTTAGACAAGATTCAAGGAGAAAGGGGTATTGATGGCTCTTGTGTTTTGCTCCCTGGCTTCCCACAGGCGTCTGGTTGGTCAGTGAGAACCGGACCAGCAGGCTGTTGTTCCGTTCCTTTCTGAATTTCAGGTGGTCCATGATTCCCTAACCCCCCTCCGCATAGTCACAATGTTCCCTTTTTTGTTGTTCGCAGCCAGTCCTGGGGAGGCTCGCTCTTCCCCTTCCCCACCCCCCAGCCCCTCGGAGCAAGAGAAGAGCCCCCCTGAGCCTCTGAGCCTTGCCCTGGAAAGCAGCAAAGAAAACCAGCAGCCGGAGAGCAGATCCGGTTCCTCGCTCAGCGGGAAGATCTGCCCCGGCAGCCAGGCGTCCATCGGCATCCAGGAGATTGTGGCCATGTCGCCGGAACTGGACACTTACTCCATCACCAAGAAGGTCAAGGAGGTCTTAACGGATAACAACCTCGGTAGGGGTGCTCAGGGGGTCCACGGTTCAGCTTGTGCTCAGGGGGTCCACGGTTCAGCTTGTTACTTGGACGGAGGCCACGAAGAGGTTTTCGCCATTGATCTAGGGCAAACAAACCAAGGTTTCCCTGCTCAGGAAACTCTGTTTTGAACCAGTGCACGTATAATAATAATAATAATAATAATAATAATAATAATAATAATAAATTTTTATTTATACCCCGCCCTCCCCAGCCAAAACCGGGCTCAGGGCGGCTAACAACCAATAACAAAAACAAGTTGATTAAAATACAATTTAAAAGATTAAGATACAATATTAAAACAATTAGGGAGCAATCTCATCATAGGAGAAAGGAAATAGAAAGAGGGGGAAGGAATCAAACTGATTCTAAGCCAGAGGCCAGGTGGAACAACTCTGTCTTCCAGGCCCTGCAGAAAGAGATCAGATCCTGCAGGGCCCTGGTCTCAAGAGTCAGAGCGTTCCACCAGGCCGGAGCCACTGTTGAGAAGGCCCTGGCTCTGGCTGAGGCTAATCTGACCTCTAGGGTGTTGCTATATATGGACCTTAAGGTCCTCCGTGGGGCATACCGGGAGAGGCGGTCCCGTAGGTACGAGGGTCCTAGGCTTTAAAGGTCAAAACCAGCACCTTAAATCTGACCCTGTACTCCACCGGGAGCCAGTGCAGCTGGAAAAGCAGTAGTCACGATTTGCCCCGCAATGGCGGCTTCTCCTCAGCACATTTTAGTGCCGCGGAGGTAAATTGAAGGAAGTGCGGCGAGGAAGGGCTACCAACTGGTTGGTGTGTGTGTTGGGGTTTCCACTAGTTCGTTTCAGGGCCTGCATCACCTCCACTGAGCCAACTAAATAATATTTCCATTAGTGTAACGTATTCCTGTCTTATGGCAGTCGCATATTTATTTATTAATGATCTGCCCTTCACCCTAAGGACCCAGATCAGGAGTTCAGTGTATCCCGTGATTCTGCAGAAGCGGAGTGTCAGCTTTTGGGTTGGGGTTTTTTGTTTTGTTTTTTAGAAAGCAAGTATCTAGACCTTATGAATACGAAGTTTAAAAGTGTGAAAGCACACACAGCTTTCTAATTTACATAGATCAGTGGTCTTCAGCGGGTTCATTTCTTTTTTTTAATAAAATTTATTAGATATTTTATAAAAAGAAAAACAATAAAAGAAAAACAATACATAAATTCAACAAACAATACATCAACAATAAAAAGAAGAAAAAGAAGAAAATACAATACAACAATACAACATAAGAAAAAAGAACAAAAACACACATCCAAATTTTTATATCCAAATCTTTTGTTAGCTTATTTCCTTGACTTCCTCGCACCTCCCTTTTTTGTATTCTAGTTCAAATTATCTAGTTCAACAACAAACAAATCCTTTCCCTCTTCTTCAATTTGGTCTATAATTTATCATAACACAATTTAGCTTTCAATTTCCCAATTTAACACATTAACACTTAATGTTCATATAATTCTTAATAACCCTTCTGCTAAAACCATATAACTTCATTCCAATATACTTCTAACATTCATTAATTTTGCAATATTTCTGTAAATATACTTTAAATTTTTTCCAATCTTCTTCCATCGACTCTTCTCCCTGGTCTCGGATTCTGCCGGGGTCTTCAGCGGGTTCAGACCTGAGACCCCAGCTCTGGCTCCCAAGCTTCAACATGGGACCCACTTTCACATTTTCACTTGGTTTGTATTTGATAGTGCTAAGAAAGCACATTATTAATCCTAGACTGGCAAGTCACAGAGCAAAACGCATAGTGCTACCAGTGCCAGTTTTACGTATAAGCTAAACACTCTCTTGGGGGCCCCCAAAAAAATTAAAGAAAAAAAAAATGGATGTATATTTCCAAAATATAAGATAAAAAACAAATAAAATAAAACCTACATACATCAACAGTGTTTTGTGTTGTGTAGGCTCCTATGATGTAAGTAATGAGCCCCGCCTGCTAGCCTGCTCCCTAAAATATCACTGGTTTGCTCATTTCTATATATAGGGTACCTACATTCTGCATGGACTGGTCCATAAATTACCATATAGCATATATCCAATGCAAAAAACCAGCAACAATTTGTTGTTGACAAAGGGCAGCTGGACATATAAAGGGCCCCATTACCTTCAGTAGCTTAGGGCCTCATCAAACCTAAATCTGGCCCTGAGTGCTACCCAGTGCTATTTTTCTAGAGAAATGAACACCTCCCTCGTGATGTGTGCACAAAGCAGCTCACAGCAAACATTCAAAACATCAAGATACAGATCACTGGAAATAAAAATATACAAAATACGGAGCATGTCAGTAAATCCAAAAATGACAAAAGTTAGCAGACTCTGAATGAATTCAGTATTTTTAAAACAACAACAAGGCTTAAGTACATAAATCCAGAGTAAAATGAGAATTAACCCAATCTTGGTCTGAAGGAGCGTCTCCACCCCCATCGTTCAATCTGGACACTGAGGTCCAGCGCCGAGGGCCTTCTGGCGGTTCCCTCACTGCAAGAAGCCAAGTTACAGGGAACCAGGCAGAGGGCCTTCTTGGTAGTGGCACCCGCCCTGTGGAACGCCCTCCCAGCAGATGTCAAAGAGAACAACAACTACCAGACTTTTAGAAGACATCTGAAGGCAGCCCTGTTTAGGGAAGCTTTTAATGTTGGGTGTATTACAGTATTTTAATGTTTTTTTTTGGAAGCCGCCCAGAGTTCCTGGGGAAGACCAGCCAGATGGGCGGGGTATAAATTATTATTATTATTATTATTATTATTGGTCCCAACACAAAAGACCTGGATCTCAGCCCTCTGGGTCACCCACAAACAGTTCCCCTAGCTGCAAGGACTTCTGTTGCTTCTGAGATAACAGCAGCATCGAAACCTCTAAGGTGCTATTCACTTACGTTACCCCTTTGCTTGAAACGTCCAGTGCTGCAGTTAGGTTTCTCCTCGGCGGCACCCCACAGTCTGAACTTCCAATCTCTCTCTCTCCTGCTAGGTCAGCGGCTTTTTGGAGAGAGCATCCTGGGCTTGACTCAGGGGTCCGTCTCTGACCTCCTTTCCAGGCCCAAGCCATGGCACAAGCTGAGCCTTAAAGGACGGGAGCCGTTTGTCCGCATGCAGCTCTGGCTGAACGACCCGCACAATGTCGACAAGCTCCGGGACATGAAGAAGTTGGAGAAGAAAGGTGAGGCAGGGGAGGTTGCCCATGCCGGAACTGCTTGCCTTCCTGGGCCGGCGTGGCAGGCAGCAGCTGTGTGGCACCTGGGGAGATGGCATGATTTCCCCTTCTCCAGGGATCCTGTAAAGCTACAAGGGACCAGGCCTGAGATAAAAGTTCCTGCCCTCAGCATGCCTCCCCTTTGAGCTGAATGGGTAATGCCTTCATTGGACGTACAGTGGTGCCTCGCAAGACGAAAAGAATCCGTTCCGTGAGGCTCTTCATCTAGCGTTTTTTTCGTCTTGCGAGGCAAGCCCATTAGTGGATTAGCGGATTAGCGCTATTAACGGTTTAGCGGCTATTAAAGGCTATTAAAGGCTTAAGGGGTTAGCGGATTAGCTGCTAAAAGGCTATTAGCAGCTTAGTGCCTTAGAAAAAGGGGGTGGGGAGCAAAAAAAAACCCCAGGAATTGCAAGACATTTTCGTCTTGCGAAGCAAGCCCATAGAGAAATTCGTCCTGCGAAGCACCTCCAAAACGGAAAACCCTTTCGTCTAGCGGGTTTTCCGTCTTGTGAGGCATTCGTCTTGCGGGGCACCACTGTATTTAAGAAGAAGAGAAGAAGAGTTTGGATTTGATATCCCGCCTTTCGCTCCCTTTAAGGAGTCTCAAAGCGGCTAACATTCTCCTTTCCCTTCCTCCCCCACAACACACACTCTGTGAGGTGAGTGGGGCTGAGAGACTTCAGAGAAGTGTGACTGGCCCAAGGTCACCCAGCAGCTGCAGGTGGAGAAGCGGGGAAGCGAACCCCGTTCCCCAGATTACGAGACCACCGCTCTTAACCACTACACCACACTGGCTCTCCTTCATTGGAGGTTTTTAAACAGAGGTTGTGTGACGTGGGAGTGTGGTCGCTCACGAAGATAACAGCCAGGGCTCCTGTCTTTACAGGATTTATTGAGTGCAAAACTTATGCGCAGTGCAGAAATCCAAAAACCATGCCTGCCTTAATCACTAGCAGATTCCGGAAGTGCCTTCTTCCTGTTTGCCCTCCAGCATAAAAGCCCGGGGAAAACCCCTCTCCTCCTTTTTTCCTTACGTGAAATTCCCTGGCCAAAGCTATGCGACGGAAGAGGTACATCCACTTCCCTGGGAAATGTTTCGCTCCTCTCAGCCTGACTGAGCCTTTGCCTCGTCTCCCCCCCCCCCCTTTTTCTCTTGTCCTCCCTGTCTCCTGAAAGCTCCCCCTCCCCAGACTCTGAGGACATGCAGCTGCTCAACAGAGGAGGAGGCTGTCTGTACCAGAGCCAGTGTGGTGTAGTGGTTAAGAGCGGTGGACTCGTAATCTAGGGAACCGGGTTCGCGTCTCCGCTCCTCCACATGCAGCTGCTGGGTGACCTTGGGCCAGTCACGCTTCTCTGAAGTCTCTCAGCCCCGCTCACCTCACAGAGTGTTTGTTGTGGGGGAGGAAGGGAAAGGAGAATGTTAGCCGCTTTGAGACTCCTGAAGGGGAGTGAAAGGCGGGATATCAAATCCAGACTCCTCCCTCCTCCTCCTCTGTACGTTCCTGTCTCTCCCCCCTCCCTTGAAAGCAGACCCCTGACAGGTTGCGTGGCCATCTATCAGGGAATCTTTAGCTGTGCTTCCCGCATTGCAGGGAGTTGGACTGGATGACCGCTGGGGGCTCCCTTCCAACCCTGCAATTATAAGATTCTGTGATATGTAATAAGGATGAGTGAATCCTTTCCTTCTACAGTGGTACCTCAGGTTAATTACAGTGGTACCTCGGGTTACATACGCTTCAGGTTACAGACTCCGCTAACCCAGAAATAGTACCTCAGGTTTGCTTCAGGATGAGAACAGAAATCATGCTTCGGCGACATGGCGGCAGCAGGAGGCCCCATTAGCTAAAGTGGTGCTTCAGGTTAAGAACAGTTTCAGGTTAAGAACGGACCTCCGGAACGAATTAAGTACTTAACCCAAGGTACCACTGTATTTAATTCGTTCTGGAGGTCCGTTCTTAACCTGAAACTGTTCTTAACCTGAAGCAACACTTTAGCTAATGGGGCCTCCAGCTGCCGCCGCACGATTTCTGTTCTCATCCTGAAGCAAAGTTCTTAACCCGAGGTAATATTTCTGGGTTAGAAGAGTCTGTAACCTGAAGTGTATGTAACCCAAGGTACCACTGCATTTCTAATGGGGGGCAGCAGATACTGCATATCTGGAACATCCTTCCACAAAAGGCAGTGGTGTCTGGTTTTTGCAAGGGTAAATGGAGTTTTTTCAAAGACTCCATTTGCCAGGTGGCTCCCTTCTAAGCGCATGGGCAGGGCCTTGCAGAACCAGGCAGAGGCCTGGGCCAGGTAGATAATGTGCCCCCCTTTTTTTTTTTACCCTGAGGATAGCTGAAGTCTTATAAATAAGTAAGTATATAAATGATTTTCACAAAGGTTATGCTGACAAATAATTTTATTTCAAGGCTTGAACCGTATCTGCATATAAAGACAAAATGGAAAATATAGATATACAACAGTGCTTTTTAAAAATACATAGGGAAGAGGATTATTTTAAGTATTTACATTTAACTGGGACATTTACATTTACTGGGACGCGGGTGGCACTGTGGGTAAAACCTCAGCACCTAGGACTTGCCGATCGCATGGTCGGCGGTTCGAATCCCTGCGGTGGGGTGTGCTCCCATCGTTCGGTCCCAGCGCCTGCCAACCTAGCAGTTCGAAAGCACCCCCGGGTGCAAGTAGATAAATAGGGACCGCTTACCAGCGGGAAGGTAAACGGCGTTCCGTGTGCTGCGCTGGCTCGCCAGATGCAGCTTGTCATGCTGGCCACGTGACCCGGAAGTGTCTTCGGATAGCGCTGGCTCCTGGCCTATAGAGTGAGATGAGCGCACAACCCTAGAGTCTGGCAAGACTGGCCCGAACGGGCAGGGGTACCTTTACCTTACATTTAAAAAGGCTTTTCTAGCGATTGTGAATATGCTTTGGAATCGGAGGCCCGGGCCATGTGGCCCATATGCCCCCCCCCCCTCTGTCTGGTCCTGCTCAAGGGTGCCTTGTTCCTCCCCTCCAGGGTGCTGCCTAACTTCCTGTTGCAAATGGCCCATCCTTGACAACCTTGTGCCTCGATTCTATGACTGGCTTCATTCTGCTCTCGGTCACCATGCATTCATTCTCATATATATATGTGTGTGTGTGCTTCACACAGGCATGTGGTTGGCCACTGTGAGAACTGGGTGCTGGACTAGATGTGCCATTGGCCTAACCCAGCGGCCTCTTCTTATAGCCCGATGTTTAAATCAGGACCATAAGAATGCTTTTTAAGGATCCTTCCTCCCTTCCCTCTAGCCTACCTGAAGCGTCGCTATGGACTGATCAGTGCCGGCTCAGACAGCGAGTCCAACAACACCCGTTCGGAGTGCACCAGCCCCAGCCTCCAATCTCAAGACCTCAGCCTTCTGCAGATCAAGAAGCCAAGGGTGGTCTTGGCTCCGGAGGAGAAGGAGGCCCTGAAGAAGGCTTATCAGCTGGAGCCCTACCCGTCCCAACAGACCATCGAGCTGCTGTCTTTCCAGCTTAACCTCAAGACCAACACAGTGATCAACTGGTTCCATAACTACAGGTGAAGAATCGGGCCAGATGAGCTTCCAGCCCCTTCCTTTCCATATTAAGGTCTCAGCCAGGGCTGCTTTAAGTCCAGGGGTGGGGGCCCGCAGGCCGAAGGGCAGAACAAAGCCCTGGCTGGAATGTGTCCTAGTTGCGTGGTTGGTGGGAGGTGTCGGTGTTTGAAAAAGAAAAGGTTCTGACCTCCTTCTTAGTCCTTTGCCTAGTCCTCAGACCCTGTTGTTGTTGTTTAGTCGTTTCCGACTCTTCGTGACCCCTGGACCAGAGCACACCAGGCACTCCTGTCTTCCGCTGCCTCCCGCAGTTTGGTCAGACTCATGCTGGTAGCTTTGAGAACACTGTCCAACCATCTCGTCCTCTGTCGTCCCCTTCTCCTTGTGCTCTCAATCTTTCCCAACATCAGGTTCTTTTCCAGGGAGTCTTCTCTTCTCATGAGCTGGCCAAAGTATTGGAGCCTCAGCTTCAGGATCTGTCCTTCCAGTGGGCACTCAGGGCTGATTTCCTTCAGAATGGATCGGTTTGATCTTCTTGCAGTCCATGGGACTCTCAAGAGTCTCCTCCAGCACCAGAATTCAAAAGCATCAATTCTTCGGTGATCAGCCTTCTTTATGGTCCAGCTCCTACTTCCATACATCCCTCAGACCTTAGTTGGCACAAAAGAGTCTTTGAGAAAGAGTATTCTTGCAGAGTATTGCTGCTTTAGGGACGCGGGTGGCACTGTTGGTTAAACGACAGAGCCTAGGGCTTGCCGATCACAAGGTTGGCAGTTCAAATCCCCACGACGGGGTGAGCTCCCATTGCTCAGTCCCAGCTCCTGCCAACCTAGCAGTTCAAAAGCACGTCAAAGTGCAAGTAAATAAATAGGTACCGCTCCGGCGGGAAGCTAAACCGTGTGCTGCTCTGGTTCGCCAGAAGCGGCTTAGTCATGCTGGCCACATAACCAGGAAGCTGTACGCCGGCTCCCTCAGCCAATAAAGCGAGATGAGCGCCGCAACCCCAGAGCCGGTCACGACTGGACCTAATGGTCAGAGGACTGCTGCTTTTATTCTTAAAAAGTCTTCTTCTCCAGCCACGACCGACAGCTTTTTACACACACCAAACGCAACCAGCTTTCTACCATCCAACCAACCCACAACCCAACACTAACACTGACCACTCTATATATACAGGTACAATTTGGTGAAAGGTTGCATGAGTCATTGTAGGCCGCTGACTCATGCTGACTGTTAAAGAAACAGTGGCCAGTGTTTAGCCGTGACAGGAAACAGCAAGGTGCGCATGCAAAAAAGCTCCAATTGTGACATGTGAAAGGGTCACACCCGTTGGCCTAATTTTGTCTCTGGCCCCCACCCACCACTGGCACGCAGCCTCAGGAAGATTTCCTCCCCAAGAATTGCAACCCTCAGATTGATAAAAAGATTCCCCACCCAGGTGATCCATTACAGCAGTGTTCATTTGAAGATGAGCTCCACCTCTGGGCCGTGAAAGGAATGAGGCACCACAGCGCACTTCCATATTGTCCACTCATCTCTAATGCAGTCAGGATGTCTCAGTCTCAGTCAGTTTTATTGCACATAGCCAAAGGCTGCCGCAAAATGCAGTGAGGATGTGATCATGGAAACTGCTTAGGCGGTGTGGGATGCGTGGTGCATTGATGGCACCGTGCATTTTCAAAGGGCTTTGCAATCTTTGTCCTTACGACACTCCCAGGGAGTGAAGCCACTGTGATTCCTGTAATAAGAATAATAAGAATACTTTTATTATTCGTACCCCGCCCATCTGACTGGGTTGCCCCAGCCACTCTGGGCGGCTTCCAGCATATACAAAAACATAATTAAACATTAGAAAGCTTCCCTGTACAGGGCTGCCTTCAGATGTATTCCCAAGGTTGTATAGTTACTTATCTCCTTGACATCTGATGGGAGGGCATCCCACAGGGTGGGTGCCACTACCGAGAAGGCCCTTTATCATTAAGGTAAGGCATTTTGACTGAGAATAGTAAGAGTGGCCCGTGCCAGAGGCAAATTTAGGGGAGTGCAAATGGTTTGCCGGCACTGGGCGCCCAGCTGAGAGGGGCACTGCAACAATAACAAACAATGGAAAGTGAGAACTGTGTGTGTGTGTATGTGTGTGTGTGTGTGTGTGATGTTACACAGGGTGCCACTGAAATTTGAAAGCCCAAAGTCCACCCCTGCCCATAGCCACAGAATGAGTCAGTGGCAAAAATAGGCCTTGAACCCTAAAACCTTCTTAGCCTTACTGCATGGTGCTCCACCCTACGGACAGTGGCGTAGCGTGGGTTGTTAGCACCCGGGGCAAGGCAAGTAATTTGCGCCCCCTAACCCGTGGATTTGCGCCCCCTAACCTGTGGGTTTGCGCCCCCTAACCCTAACCCCCAGATGTTGCGCCCGGTGCGGCTGCCCCCCCCCTGCACCCCCCACGCTACCCCACTGCCTACGGACCATTCTGGCTCTCACTCTTCCTCGCTAAGTTCTCGAGGTCTTCTGCTGTTAGCCGCCCTGACCCCCTGGCCTTTTCCCTGGCAGGTCCCGGATGCGCCGTGAGATGCTGGTGGAAGGAGCGCAGGAAGACACCGACCCGGAGCAGAGCACGACGCCAGCCAGGAACTCCCTCAAGGACCCTCCGCCCCAGAGCCCTGACTCCGAAGAGGAGGACAGGAAGCCCACCTTCAGAGACGCCGAGTGCCAAGGGGAAAGCGAGTCCCTGGTCCAGGTCAAGGAGGAGCAGGTGGAGGACTGTGCAAACCACAGGGACTCCTGCAGCCTGGATGGGGAGATGGAGCCTCTTTCCAGGTCCAGTCTCAAAGAAGAGCCGGTGGAGGCAACATATACAGGGAGCCCAGCCGAGGCTCACAATGTGACATGGGGCAGCGCCCCACATAACAAAACACACGTCCCTGGGGCTCCCGATTACCCCTCTTTGCATAACCCCCTGGAGTCAGACAGCAGCGAGAGGCCGCACCCGGACCCCATTAGCTTTAAATCGGCTTCCGAGTCCTCCCGGTGCAGCTTGGAGGTCTCTCTGAACTCCCCGTCCGCAGCCTCCTCGCCAGGCCTCATGGTGTCCGTCTCTCCCGTCCCGTCCTCGTCTGCCCCCATCTCCCCACTGCCACTGAGCGCCGTGGCTGCCAAAGCGCCGAGTTCAAGTCCCGCCACGGATACGGGCTCGACGCCCCCGAATGCCAAACTGAACACAAACATCCAGCGGCGGCACGAGAAGATGGCCAACCTCAACAGCATCATCCACCGGCTGGAGAGAGCGGCCAACCGAGATGAAACCCTGGAGTGGGAATTTTGAGGAGGCTGAGTCAAAAAGAAATAAACTACCCGTATTTTGTTGTCCAGGTTTTAGATGCTGTTGAACAAGCTGGTGAAGCAGGGAGTGGTAGCGGAGTGTGTACAGAAATAGATCTATCTAGCTATATATATAATATACATATATCTATTTTATTAATTTCCTCGACTACTAAGGAAGAGAGATAAACCAGCTCCATTTTGTTGAACAAGAGTGGTTAAACAGCTACGCTGTAGCTCCTTTTCTTAGCTCCTGACGGGAAGATAAAATTGACCTTGTTTGTTTTAAATGTGAAAACGAGAAAAAACAAACAAAAACCCACTTGGGAACACTTTTAGAAGAAAAAAAACATATTAAAATAATATTTATAGACCTCTTTTAGATATTTTAATAAAAGGAAACTTTGGAATTTATTAACAGCTCAAGCTGCTTTGATATTAAAAGATAGCTATAAACTGTATCAGTTGTGTCATTAAATGTCCACTGAAAAGTCGTGTAGTTTGCCACTGGATGAGATTAAAAATAATTTAAAAATTTAAAGATATAACCAGACTCATTGATCAAAGCCATCAAGAAGCACTATGAGACTGACCAAAATTTTGCTAAGCTTGATCACCGAGGGGGGGGGGAGTAGGTGCATTTTCCTCCCCCCACCTGTCTGTAAGACACAGCGTTAGTGCGACATTTTCCAGGGACTTGTCTTATAGTCCACGAAGACTCTAAATTTGGAATCCACGATGCCATCCTGAGTCTGTTACTTAGTTCTGGTGGTATGTTTTGGAACCTGTTCGGTTGTTTTTTCCTTTTCCTTTCCTTTATTTTTTTGTAACATGGGGGCGGGAAGTGTTGCGTGCCGTTGTATATGTTGTAGAGATATGTTTGCAATAGCCTTCCTGAACAAGATGTAGCATGGTTTGAGAACTGACTCCTTAGTCGGGATGCTTTCCTCTAGCAAGTGACCTGCCAGAAACCAAAACCAAGGAACACGGCCAGAAGCATCATTAACGAAGCAGCAGCAAACAAACAAACAAACGGCAGCCATGCTCTTCTTCCTGCCCAGTATTTTAGAAAGCAGCATCTTTTGTTTCAGAAAGGTGTGTTTGGCAGCTTGAAAAATATTGCGGTGCGTTTGGTTTTTGGCAAGGACAGACTTCAATAACCGGGACACCCCGGTTTACATTTTTGGGGTGCGTGAAAATCACTGCCTTTTTGCTTAGCTCAGTGTTTTGTTTCTGGAAGGGAGCAACCAGCTGAGGTTCTTGCCTACAAGAGTATGGGAATATAGAGGAAATGTTGGTTCATGCTCAAATTTATTTTCCACCCTACCCCACCCCCAGTTGTCAACCCAGCCATGAGTTCCCCTGTGCCCTTATTCATTCCAAGGGAGACAGTGCTACAGGCTTAGAGGAGGTCTGGGGCACATTGAAGGACTTTTGGGCTTGTGCCCAGGACTTTTGTGTTTCTAACAGACCCCACTGGAATCCAGTCAAGTCAAGAATCTCCTGTCAGATGTGGGATTCAGCTTCCTAAAATGGAACACTTCCATTTTCATTTATTTTATTTTTTTAAGTTTCTGGTCCTCATTGCTGTGAAGAGAAGCTTGAAAGTGTATTGGCAGTGCGTACTGAAAACTCAGAAGCTGGAGTAGATTACATGTGTGCTGAGCACAACTTCCAGTGCGTTAAGATGGCGGTTTGGACCCTGACCTAGTTTCCCACAGCTGCAGTGGCGTAGCGTGGGGGGTGCAGGGGGGGCCGGCCGCACCGGGCGCAACATCTGGGGGGGTGCGCTCGCACTTGCAGCTCTCTGCCCCTACCTGGCTCACTCACTCTCTCTCACTGCAGTGCTGGCTGTGCGAATCCGATCCGCCCACTGTGGAGGGGAGGGTGTCAGGCGTGCGGTGCGGTGCGGAGAGAGAGCGAGGGACTATCTGGGGGAGGGACAGTGCAGCGGGGGGGGCACAAATTACTTGCCTTGCCCCGGGTTAGGCGGTGCAAATTACTTGCCTTGCCCCGGGTGCTGACAACCCACGCTACGCCACTGCACAGCTGACGGGGGTGGGACGTATTATGCAAAGTAAGTTTCTGCAAATCTGCATGTTTTTAGTCTGACCGTCAAATTCATAATTTTCTTTGGTGCAGAACTGGCAGGGAAGCAGGGCCTGGTCTCCCATAAATCAGTTGGGGGCTGCAATGTAGCTTTCATTGACACTAGATCTGGCATAGAACTCATGCTGAGAAGTAAGAAGGGTCATAGCTCAGCGGAGGAGTGCGCGTGCATTGCATGAAGAAGTTTTTGGGTTCAATCCCTGGCATCCTCAGGTAGGGCTGGGAATGCCCCCCCCCCTCAGATCCTGGAGAGTCAACTGCCAGTCGGTGTAGAAAGTTGTGTGGATCAAGGGTCTCACTCTGTATAATGCAGCTTCCTAGGTGGAATCTGGCCAGGGAGCGCTTAGAGGAGGATCATTGACCAATTGTCCCCCTATGTGTCTAGGTGGGACACTTGGTCAGTGAGTATAAATATCTCCCCAGAAGTGGGCAACTCTCCCCCCAAAAAAACGAAAACCCAGTCAAATGAGGACTTAAGGATGCACAGTCTATCCTAAATTGATCATGGAAAGTTGCGTCAACTGGAATAGAAAATGAGAAAGCCTAAGTCAATTGGCCTTAGGATTTGAGGAGAGGTCAGACTTTAGGGACGCGGGTGGCGCTGTGGGTTAAACCACAGAGCCTAGGACTTGCCGATCAGAAGGTCGGCGGTTCGAATCCCCGTGACGGGGTGAGCTCCCATTGCTTGGTCCCTGCTCCTGCCAACCTAGCAGTTCGAAAGCACGTCAAAGTGCAAGTAGATAAATAGGTAGCGCTCCGGCGGGAAGGCAAACGGCGTTTCCATGCGCTGCTCTGGTTTGCCAGAAGCGGCTTAGTCATGCCGGCCGCGTGACCTGGAAGCTGTACGCCGGCTCCCTCGGCCAGTAAAGCGAGATGAGCGCCGCAACCCCAGAGTCGGCCACAACTGGACCTAACGGTCAGGGATCCCTTTACCTTTACAGACTTTACACCTCTGGGTGAGACATTTAGGGTAGACTGTGCTGCTTCTGACAGGTGTTCAAAAACACACAAAGAAAACATTGGAGCTGTAGGGCAAGAGCTATCCAAAATAGGAGCGGTGCCTCTGTTAGCTGTATCTGTTGCTTTCAGGAGAGCCTGGTCAGCTGTTCCGTGGCCACCTCCTCCAAGGGCAGGTTTTGCTGCTTCGTCTCTGCATTAGCAGTAACAGAATGATCCAAACAGATGATGCAAGAAGGCTGCAGAATCACCTGGTGAAGGCTGACCTGGAGACAGACTAAGCAGACCTACCTACCTTCCTTTCATTTGGCTCCTTTGAGCTCATGTGATGTGAGGAGCTTTTCCTTCAACTATTTCCTGCTTTCATTAAATTATTTCTCGGGACACCTGCATGTCCCCGTCCCCCCCAGCAGAGTCAACCTCTCAAAAACAGCTCACAGTAATAATAAAGCAGCAGCTAAAACATTTTTACGGTTGGCGGCAAAGGAGAACATTTAAAAAAGCCAGCTCGAACCACAACACAGGGCTCCCCATCCCACCCTGAGAGCTCTGCAAAGGAGCCACCATGACCTCTGGTGGCATCAGGGCAGGTTTTTGAGTCAATCTGTCAAGGCCCCATTCAGTAGAGTGAACAGGAAGGCGCCCAAAAGTGGCTGGGACGGCTTTCCCACATTTTGAAGTAAAGCAATTCAGTGGGGGTGAAGGGGTTGATTGACTGTAAGACCATAAAGTCCAAAATTCTTGAAATAACCTAGCTGCACAACTGCCAATTACCATATTTTTCACTCTATAAGACGCACCAGACCATAAGACGCACCTAGTTTTAGGAGGAGGAAAACAAGGGGGGGGGGAAATATTCTGAATCTCAGAAGCCAGAACGCCAAGAGGGATCGCTGCGCAGTGAAAGCAGCAATCCCTCTTGCTGTTCTGGCTTCTGGGATAGCTGCGCAGCCTGCATTCGCTTCATAAGACACACACACACACACATTTCCCCTTACTTTTTAGGAGGGAAAAAGTGAGTCTTATAGAGCAAAAAATACGGTACTTAACCTTAAAACTGGCGTAGGTTTGTGCAGGATGAGGTGAGTCTTCCCTGATCCCACGCCATGTAGGGTTTTGAAGGCTACTCAAATGGTGCTCAGAACCGGACCAGGAGAGAGTACAGCTGTTCAGAATGACTGCCTTAATAATTTTGGATTTGAGAGCTGCTTTCCTCCCACCCTGCCTTGTTCTCAATTAACACTGGTTAATCCAGTTATTCATTCCTTAACTTGGGCTTGAAACGCTTTTGAAACAACGAGCTGCTTTTGAAAATGGAGAAGCAATGAGTAGCCTGCTGCTAAGGCTATGCATTGAGTAGGGGGGGTGCTTCCCCCCACCCCACCCCTGTTTTCATCAGAATGGAAGGCATTTTTATGTACAGTGGTACTCTGGTTATGTACTTAATTCGTTCCGGAGGTCCGTTCTTAACCTGAAACTGTTCTTAACCTGAAGCACCACTTTAGCTAATGGGGCCTCCTGCTGCCGCCGCACCGCCGGAGCACGATTTCTGTTCTCATCCTGAAGCAAAGTTCTTAACCCAAGGTACTATTTCTGGGTTAGCGGAGTCTGTAACCTGAAGCGTCTGTAACCCGAAGTACCACTGTATTGGCCCCCATGCAGGAACCATCTGAGCAAATGCAATTTTCATGTACCATTAACTTTTCTATCCGTTTGCACGTCAGCAGGAAACAGAAAGTGGAGTTGGATCCATTGACTTCTTCCCCCTGGCTTTAGTGGAACAGGATTTTTGAACTAAGCACTTAAGAGAGAGTCTTTCAAACCCGGAGAGAAATCCTGTTGCACTGAAAGCTGGCGGGCAAAGTCAGGTCACGTTTTCTTAGCTTCATGTACTGTACTTTAAAAAGTTTCTACAAGATTGATTGAACTTTGTTAAACATTTTAAAGAGAGAAAAAAAAGGACCACAAGTTCTGTAAAAGAGCCACTAAAAATAATAATAATAATGAAATTGTATAACATCTTGGCTTGGCGTCTCAGTTTATTGTGTTGATCTCCTTTTTTCGTCCACTGCTGCCCTGCTAGATTAATGAAGTCTGTGCCCTGTGGCTTCCTGCACTAGGTGATGGGAAGAAAGGCCACAGGAACTCAAGCAAGAGTTTGATGTCTATATCCTGCTTTCCCTCCACGGGCAGCAAAGATGGTCTTCATTTGCAGGTGGTACCCAAGCTTCTCTACTGCTCACAGCAGGCTCTGACAACAGCTTTCTGTTGTGGAAGTATAGAATCATAGAGTTGGAAGAGACCACAAGGGCCATCAAGTCCAACCCCCTGCCAAACAGGAAACACCATCAGAGCACTCCTGACATATGGTTGTCAAGCCTCTGCTTAAAGACCTCCAAAGAAGGAGACTCCACCACACTCCTTGGCAGCAAATTCCACTGTCGAACAGCTCTTACTGTCAGGAAGTTCTTCCTAATGTTTAGGTGGAATCTTCTTTCTTGTAGTTTGGATCCATTGCTCCGTGTCCGCTTCTCTGGAGCAGCAGAAAACAACCTTTCTCCCTCCTCTAGGTGACATCCTTTTATATATTTGAACATGGCTATCATATCACCCCTTAACCTCCTCTTCTCCAGGCACTGGATAATTCAGCAAAACACGTGGAGAAATAGGTCAGTGCGGCCCAACTGCTTTGTCTGTCTCTGTTGCTCAATCACTGTTTTCCTCGTTGCTGCCTTCCACCGGGAGCTGCCCCACCTTCTGCTGAATTGGGTCACCATCAACAAACCCTGGAGGAGGTGTGGTGCAGAAAGATTGCAACTCGTTGTGCCTCGCCAGCTCACCTAGCCTCTTGCCTTGTTTTGATTTGCTCTGGGAACTCGGAAGCAATTTCTGACCCGCTGCAAAATGTTTACACTTGTGGTTTTTATCTGGAACGGAAAAGGGCTTCGAGCAAAGCACACAGGCAGCTCGGCGTGAATTGGACACCCTCAACTCTGCTTGGAGAGGCTCCTTGGGTTGTGAAAGAGGAAAACACAGGCACAACAAGTTGGGTTTTGCACCTCAATTATTCAGTGGAAATCTTTAATCCTGTTTCTTAATCAGAAATATGATACAACACTGGGTGCTTGCCATGACAGCCCCAAAGCACACATATCACCTGTGAAAATGAGGTGCCAAATTACAGCTCTAGGGGAGTCCAGAGGGTTTTTCTGGGTAGCATCCATCTTTCTGAGGCAGCCATTCACAAACAGTACCAAATTTAAACAGGTTTCGAAGGAGAAACAAGAGACGTTGATGAACAATCTCAAATTCAGTTCACATCTTTGAATCAGCTTTTTTTTAAGGGCTCACAAAAGTTCAGCAGCATTTTAGTGCACATTTCTCCCAGAATACATATTTTTCATGTGATATCCCATAATACACATTTCTGTATGTCGCTTTTACCGATGCATGCATTTTCTTTGGCACACTTTTCCCTTAAGTTATTTTTGTACACATCTTTTGGTTCGAGAACTGCACCCCCAAATTAAGAAATGCACCATTTTTTAAAAAAAATAGCTGCACTTTGTGTCCCAGGTGGTTGCAGGAAGCATGAATTAGCTGGGTCTGCATTAAAATGCAAACCAAACCTAATTTCTCTCCCATCTCCAACACTTATCCAAAAATTCCTCAAGGCCCTCATTGAGGAAAGGGAAGGGCACGGCAGCGAAATCAAGTTCCAAACTGGTTTTGCCTTGTGCAAATTCTCACTGCATGACTTGTCCGGGAATGTGCCTGGCACAACTGCCGGGCAGCTCAAAGGGAATTGAGGGGAATGAATTGTCACATCCAACCTGCAACTAGCACACTGTTTGGACACGGCAATGAATTTGGAATCACTGAAAGCAAGGCGGCAAGATCCAGTGAGGAAGGTTGTGCCTACTGGAGAATGCTCAAGCATAAAACATCGCAAATGGGGGGCAGAAGACCTTTTGCCATAGTGCCAGCCTTTGCAAACCTGGCACCCTCAGATGTTTTGGACTAAACCCCCCCAGCCAGGATGCTGTTGTAGCCCAAAACATCTGGAGGGTATCAAGTTGGTGAAAGCTGGTACAATGCACTAATTGCTTCCTGCTGACTCTTGTGGCTGGCGATAGGTAAAGGTAAAAGGACCCTTGACCATTAGGTCCAGTCATGACTGACTCTGGGGTTGCGGCGCTCATCTTGCTTTATTGGCTGAGGGAGCCGGCGTACAGTCATGTGGCCAGCATGACTAAGCCGCTTCTGGCGAACCAGAGCATCACATGGAAACGCCGTTTACCTTCCCGCCAGAGGGGTACCTATTTATCTACTTGCACTTTGACGTGCTTTCGAACTGCTAGGTTGGCAGGAGCAGGGACCGAGCAACGGGAGCTCACTCCGCTGTGGGGATTTGAACCACCGACCTTCTGATCAGCAAGTCCTAGGCTCTGTGGTTTAACCCACAGCGCCACCCGCATCCCCCTTGGCTGTTGATACGGAGTGACAAAATTGCATCCTCTTTCAGTGGCAAAAGTATGCCCTCTGTCCTTAAAGAGCTGCCTGCCCTTTTGACACAAGGCTACCTCCAAGCACCGGGCACCCAGCCTCTCACAGCTGCAAGCCAGTAGTTGTGGGCAAGCTGGGTTGTTGCAAGGAAGCCTGTCCTTGTCTCCCGTTTTCCTTTTGAGAAGAAACCCCGCCCAAGACCTTATCTGTGGAGCTTTTCAGAAACCCAAAGGCAGGTTCAATCCCTAAGCACAGGTAGGTCTGCAAACAGACCCCTGCTTGAAACCCCCAGAGCGCAGCTGCTAGTCCGTGCAGGTAATGCTGAACTAGACGTGATCAGTATTAGCTCGTAAGCTGCATCCTATTTTCGTTTGCCTAAATGCATTTTTTTGGACAGTACCAACCAGAAATGCAGAGGACGCCTCCTTCCCCTATCCCATAATGCAAGATCGGAGGCGCACAAAGGGATGCACATCTTCTGTCCTATTTTTACAGTCTGTGGTAGCCGAGTTCATCAGAAGGAAGCAGGAACAGAGAAGTGATAGATTATATATACCCACGGGAACACATAAACAAAGCTGGTTTCGCAGGAACCCCACTTCACACAAACCTAACTAGAGGAACAGCTGTAGAAGAAAAGCCCAGACTGGGAAAATAGCTCAGGAGGTGTCGTATGACGCCTCCTCTTTTTGGCTGAAGTTTGAAAATGTTTGCCTGATTCCCCACCCAAGATGGCGTTTCTTTCCTCTTCCAGTCACTTTTACCAAGGCAATTTCCCACGCCGCATTGCGCTGCCATTTGTAAACATGAAAAGCAGGAATGTGATCTCCGGAGAAGGTCCAAGGTTCAGTCTGTAGCATAAGGCCCAGGGAGCCTCTGCCTGAAATGCTCAGCAGCCACTCCTGCTTGGACAACATGGAACGAGATGAACCAGTGATGTGGTTTGGAGCAAGACAGCTTCCTATGCTCCTATTTCACTCAGCCATGAGGCCTAGGAACTTACTTCATTTTGAGGGGAAGAGCTGTAGTCCATTGGCAAGAGCTAGACAGGTCTCTGGTTCAACCCCCAATATCTCCAGGTAAGGCTGGGAAATGTCCTTTGTCTGAAACCCTGACACTCTAACCACTATGCTATGCTGCCTCTCCCTCTTTAGCAATGAAGAGTAAAGGAGAAATGAACATACACGAAGCTGTCCCTCTTGTTTCCTCATCATGAGAGCCAGCTGAGCGTCCCCTGCGTGCACACACAAAACATGTACATTTTGGGGCAACTCAATTCCACTTCTGTAAAATGAGATCGCAAAGATTTCTTCTCAGCGCTGTCATGATGGCTCTAGTTCAAGAAAGATTCTTTGCCCTTAAAATGGGCTTTATAAAATGGCAAATGGGGTGATGGTCAAGGCCGAGGAAATCTTTTACAAAAGAAAGGGGAAACTTCGTAAGTTAACAGAAGCAGTGCAGGCAACAGGTTGGAGCCAACAAAGGCTGCATCCATCCACACTACTGTTTATTCAATTTCCACGACATTTCCTTAACTGCTAGTTCTGCATTACATTTGAGCTTTCACTCAACGTAAAAGCTACTTCCGGAATCATAGCATAATATGGAACAAATGTAGCACACATTTCCATGTTACCTGCAGAAGGATTTTTTCCTGCAAGCAGATTAATTTTTCTGTATCACAGATAGCAGAGAGATGAGCACTAAACTGGCTCCATATTCCACTATATTTCATGCAAAAGCTGGAATATGATACAGAAATTAACAGTAATGGAAATATTAGGAAAATTGGAACTGCTGGGTGAATGCAGCCTAAGTGCTACTCAAGGTAGACCCCTTGAAATGAATGGCCCCAAGTTAAGTCATGACCATCCATTCCAAAATGTCTCCCCTGAGCAGGACTAGCAATGGCTGCAGCCCAGTATTTTTCTATGGCAGGACACAGACTTTGTTCTTCCGCAAATAAACCCAGCCTGCTCCTTGCATATTGCAGCCGTGTCTGACTCATTAACCATGCATCTTGGGTTTTGATTGTCAGAGCACCAGGGAAAAATGTTGACAGCTGCCCTTTATTTCAGACTCTTAGTGGACGTTTCCCCAAGGTCATATTTGGGAGGGGGGAGGTTGAGTATTAACATTTACAATTGTAGTGTAACCGTAGTCTTAACCCCACCTAAACCAGTGCCATTCAAAGGGGAAACTGAGTTAAGAGGAGCATGCAGAATGAAGGGTCCCCAAGGGCCTCTCTCACACCTGTATGCTCAGGTGCCTCTACTTTAACCAACGACAAACCAGGAACACCCAACACCTGACAGTGCTTGATGCAAGATGGAAGAAACCCAGGAGACAGCAAGTAAAACCATGGCGACCTTTTCCAAACCAGCCCCGCCATGATGTCAGAACTGGGATGGTCCGTGTAGATGTCTCTACCTTCCCTTTGGTGGAGAGCTGGCCCAAACCATCAGATCCCACTGCTTAACCTGGTCAGAAGGCTCTCCTATTGCCCCAAACTGTGCCCAACCCAGTGTTTGGTAACAGCAGACATCCGTCTCAACGGCAGAAGCCCCTGCCAGGAAGGAGAGGAGGACCACGGTAAGAAATGTCCACACCTCTGACGGCGGTTCGAGTCTGGCCTGGGTGGTGGTCACAGCTGGTATTAAAGTCAGGTCCCTTTTTATCATTAACAAGCTGAGGCTTTCTAGGTGCAAAAGGATGGCAAGTCTTTTCCAGGAACTGCACGGAGAGGGGGAACAGGAGCGGAAAAGCAACTGGCCCAAGTTTTAAAGGCAATGGGAAGATCTGAGCTGGCGCAACGGCAGGCAGAGCGCAGTTTCCAGGAGCTGAGTGTTATCTACAGCAGCCAAGGTCTCCATTTATTGGCCTCTCCCAGGGTGCCCCCGCTGCCAAGGAGCTCCTCACAGCCCTCCATCCTTTTGTCCCTCCAGCCATGCCCTTCTCAGCTCCAGGACTTCCCTTCCGTACGAGTCATGGAGTCTGGAAAAGCAGCTTGGGCTGCCAGGGCCCTCTGAGCTACAGGAATTGCCCGAGAGAGCCCTCCTTCGAGGAGGCAGCGGTGGGGGCTTCAGACCCCCATCGAAGCTGTCCTCCCCACAGGTCCTGGTGCTCCAGGAGTTGGCTTGGGGGTACCCCGCCGGCAGGCTGGTCGGGCCTTCGTTGTTGTACCATAGAGCGCAGCCATTTTCTTTTGCCGGGATGCAAATTGGGACGGACGGCTTCTCCGGGAGCAAGTCCTGTGAGTTCGGCGCTGTTTTGTTCTTCCGGTAAAGCGGCGCCCTCCGCTGGACCCGGTGGCAGCCGGAAGAGGCCTTCTGCATTTCCTCTAGCTGTTTCTCCAGCTCCCTCACCAGCAGTCGCAGGTAGCCAAAGCTGGCGCGAGAGAGGGCCTTAACCCAATTCTCCATGGCAGCCTGGCTCTCCGCCGCCAGGACGTAGGTGCGGGACTTGGCGCAGTCAAAGCGGATGGCGAAGGCGAACTCTTCCGTGGACTCGCACAGCTCCACGGTGCAGCCCTCCAGGATGACGACCCCCACCGGCTCCCGGCTCTCCCGGTCCTCAAAGTAGAAGAGCATGTTTCCCCTCAGCACAAACCAGCGGCGGTGGTAGGCCGTGTTCCTCTCGCCCTTCTTGTAGAGGAAGCCGGCGTTGTCCGCCGGGGCATCACAGGTGGCGTAGAAGGCCAAGCTCCGCTCGTTCAGCTTCATGTTCGCTCGGGCCTGGAAACGAGGAAGGAAATAAGAGGGAAAGAAAGGTTGAGGTTCCCCAAGGCCATAACCAACCCCTGGCAGGAACCGGGAGATCTATCAGGCCTGGAACCCAGGAGATGTCGGCTATTTTGAGCCCTCTTCTGGAAGCACAAAATGGCCGCAGCCTCCGCCCCACGTAGCTGAAGAGATTCAGGAGAGGCAAGAGGAAGGAACTTTTTCGCACAGCGCTTAGTTGGAACTATGAAATTTTGCTCCCACAGTATATAGCAACGGTCACGACTGGGGTGGCTTTGAAAGGCGTGTGGGCAAATTCGTGGAACTTTTTTCCCCCCCTATTTTATTTTTTACCAACCACCAAAACACAAACAGTGAAACCCCCCAGGCGTCTGATACATTGGGTATACAATATTCAATAATATACATATTCAATAACATACATATTCAATAATAACATATTCAATGTAACTATATGTACACTTCTATATACCTTAGCGCTCCTCCTTCCACAAGGTTTAACTTTTGACATTTTAATTGCCCCAAATTCTTCAAACCTACTCAAATAATTCAGTATCTTCTCAAAACAATCCTCCTCTTTACTTAGCACTACCGGTTGTAATGACTATGCGCTATTCCAGCACTGGGGAACTAACTGAATTCCCCTTGTAAGCATCACAAGTCGGGAGGAGGCCATTGATCTCCGGTCCTTGTTTGTGGGATTCCCACTGGGGCACCCAGTTGCCCACTGTGGGAACAGGATGCTGGGCTAGATAGGTCCCCTTTGGCCTGATCCAGACACTGGGCTCTTGTGGTGTTCATTTATGCCCTCCAACACTTCTGCCCCGCCTGGGAGGTGCCCAAATTTCAGGCTGAATCTCACAAAAGTCGTCCCCTGGCTCAGCTTTCCCCCCAGGATTCTTCCTAAACAATTTATTGCCAAATAAGGCAATAACCTCTGGAGTTAAGGTGAGCACACAAGTTCAAAGGAAATCAGTGTATCAGTCCATCCCCACATCCCAACTCACTGCCAAGAGTTGCAGCTGGTTCTTTAGGTAGCTTTTCTAACCCTGGGCTGCTCACACAGCTGAGATCTAAGATCTTGCAAGGGAGCTTTTCAAGAGATTAAAGGTAAAGGTAAAGGTACCCCTGCCCATACGGGCCAGTCTTGCCAGACTCTAGGGTTGTGCGCTCATCTCACTCTATAGGCCCGGAGCCAGCGCTGTCCGCAGACACTTCCGGGTCACGTGGCCAGCGTGACAAAGCTGCATCTGGCGAGCCAGCGCAGCACACGGAACGCCGTTTACCTTCCCGCTGGTAACCGGTCCCTATTTATCTACTTGCCCCCGGGGGTGCTTTCGAACTGCTAGGTTGGCAGGCGCTGGGACCGAACGACGGGAGCGCACCCCGCCACGGGGATTCGAACCGCCGACCATGCGATCGGCAAGTCCTAGGCGCTGAGGTTTTACCCACAGCGCCACCCGCGTCCCACTCAAGTGATTAGACTAGGTTATCTCACTGCTCAAGTGTAGCAGAGTTTCTTAATTGCAAGAATCTATTATTGTTTTTAATTTTATTTTCAGTTTTCAAAAGTTCACAGATGCACAACTTACAATCACATACTTCCAATACAAATGCATATTAGACTCCCCCCCCCCTTTGTGGTTTCTTGTCTTATTTAAATTTTTAACACTGCATTTCCCACTTTACACCATTTTTAAGTTATTCTGCAATTTACCTTGAAAATAATTTTAACTGCTTAAGTTAACCCTACTAATGCACTTACTTGCATACCATAACTTTTCAGATATTTCACAAATGTTCCCCACTCTTTAATTATTATTTTTCCCCTCTTGGCTTCTTATTACACCTGTTCTTAATTGCAACATATTAGCTCCTTTGTCAGCAAGTTAAACAGGTTAAAAAAGGTAAAGGGACCCCTGACCATTAGGTCCAGTCATGGCCGACTCTGGGGTTGCGGCGCTCATCTCCCTGAGGGAGCCAGCGTACAGCTTCCGGGTCATGTGGCCAGCATGACTAAGCCGCTTCTGGCAAACCAGAGCAGCGCACGGAAACGCCGTTTACCTTCCCGCCAGAGCGGTACCTATTTATCTACTTGCACTTTGACGTGCTTTCGAACTGCTAGGTTGGCAGGAGCAGGGACCGAGCCACGGGAGCTCACCCCGTCGCGGGGATTCAAACCACTGACCTTCTGATCGGCAAGTCCTAGGCTCTGTGGTTTAACCCACAGCGCCACCGGTGTCCCTAAGGGAAACAGGAGGTGCATAAATTTAAACTTTTTTAAAAAATGGAGCAGAACAACTTTTTAATTTGGTGCTCACACACACAAAATCCTGACAGTGAACAGCAACTTAAATCAGATCACATTAGCTGAAAAAATGCAGGTGAAGATTTTGAGGTGAGGTGAGTAGAACAGTGATGAGCACTTTCCCTGCAGCACCCGGCCCCTCACAAGGCCAAGTTGTGACGCCTCCAAAATCTGCACGCTTTCTCTAAACACCACCAGCATCTCCGCACTGTCTGCTGGGCAAATGTGCACATAGCAACTTGGTGACCGGGGGGGGGGGGGGGATGTGGATGTGACTGACAGCTGTTTCCAGGATCGAAAACACAAACAAGGAGGAAGCTCTTCAATGCCAATTCACTTCCTCTATTCTAATCTTAGCAGTTTTTGCTAACACATTAAAAAAAAAAAAAAAAAAACAGAAGGAAAGAAAGAAGCAGGAAAAGGTTTTGACTACTGAGAAAGTTGCTAATCGGGTCAAACAACTCATCCTGCCCTCCTGGTGCTGAGTAACTCTCCCGAGGATTCCCCATCTTGCCACTGCATCTTCTGAGGTCATTTGCTTTTAAGGAGGAGTTGGGGGGTTCTAAAGTTATCTCCTGCTTGGACTACTGCAATGCGCTCTACGTGGGGCTACCTTTGAAGGTGACCCGGAAACTGCAATTAATCCAGAATGCGGCAGCTAGACTGGTGACTGGGAGCGGCCGCCGGGACCACATAACACCGGTTCTGAGAGATCTGCATTGGCTCCCAGTACGTTTCCGAGCACAATTCAAAGTGTTGGTGCTGACCTTTAAAGCCCTAAACGGCCTCGGTCCAGTATACCTGAAGGAGCGTCTCCACCCCCATCGTTCTGCCCGGACACTGAGGTCCAGCGCCGAGGGCCTTCTGGTGGTTCCCTCATTGCGAGAAGTGAGGTTACAGGGAACCAGACAGAGGGCCTTCTCGGTAGTGGCGCCCGCCCTGTGGAACTTCAGATGTGAAGGAAATAAGCAGCTATCTTCTCTTTAAAAGACATTTGAAGGCAGCCCTGTTTAGGGAAGTTTTTAATATTTAATGCTGTACTGTTTTTAACACTCGATTGGAAGCCGCCCAGAGTGGCTGGGGAAACTCAGCCAGATGGGCGGGGTATAAATATTATTATTACTATTATTATTATTATTATTATTACTATTATTATTATTATTTACCCACTTCATTGTTTCAAAGAGGCCCTTCCTTGCTGACACAACCTTGGAGAACATAAGAAGAGTCCTGAGGCTGGATCAGGCCCAAGGGGGCACACCCAGTCCAGCATTTTCTTCCCACGGTGGCCAACCAGATGCCCCATGAAAAAAACCGCAAGCAGGACCCAGGTGCGAGAGCTACATTCTTCCCTCCTGCGGCTCCAGCAACTAGGATGCAGAAGCATTTATTGTCTCCAGCCATGGAGGCAAAGCACAGCCATCAGGACTAGCAGCATTCCACAGCCTCGGCATGAATTTGTCCATGTGGGAGTGTTCAGGGAGGCAGGAGAGGATATATTGATTATTAATATTCTTCCTAACGTGCGCTAGCAAGTTCCTTTACTTACCAGAGTTTTACATTCCCCTTTTAAACGCACAGCAGATAGCTGGTTACAGGCTTGTTTGAGCCTCTCACTATTAGGTTCCTGGTAAGTTCCTTTACATCCCTCTTCAAAGAGTAAACACGGCACAATCTTGTTTAAAGTCAATAAAAGGAGTTTACTCACATCATCAGTTCACAGTTGGATCCCTGAAGGCAGACTTAGTTAAAGATATATACATGTGGATCTATCCCATATGGGGATAATCCCTGTTGGCTGAAAGCCAAAAGGGCATTTCTAGCTAAATAGCTGCTCTAACAACAGAGGAAGTCATAGAGAGAGAGAATGTGCTGCGTGTCTCATCCTTTTGTTACCTGGACAGGTGATGTCACGCCCACCTCTAGTCACATGCAAAGGAAGGATGTCCCAGCCAGGAGGAAACAGGAAGTTTTCGACTGGCTGGACCAAACATCCCCCCGCATGTCCACTCTAGGAAAACAAGGAATGTTGTACTTGACTGCTTCTTACGTATCACATCCCGCAGTCCAAGCCTCTTTTATGTTTTCAGCTTGTTTTATTTTAACTGCGTAAGCAGTCTCGAGTCCCAAACTGGGGGAAAGGCGGGATATAAATAGCACAACACAACACAACATGAGGTTGGATGGCCATGTGTCAGGGATTCCTGCATTGCGGTGGCTTAGATCAGGCCTTGCTAACTTTGCAGATCGATGATCCAAAGCTAAATCGAAAGCTGTCGTTTTCCATGGCTCTATGTGGTGGTGATCAGAGGGCACCGCTCTGTCCCGGCCACCTCTATGATGCAAGCCCTACCTGCCTGGCATAGACAATCAGGGGTGGGAAGAGGGTTGTGCTTCACACCAGAAGCATTAAAGGGTTCAAACGCACCGCCCAGAATCCATCACGGTCAGTGAGTGCTCCTGACAACCAAGGTGGATGTAGGAAGAATCACCTGAAGCTAAAAAGTGCAGGAAACCAGAAGCTGCCCTTGAACCAGCCTTTTGGCCAATGATGCAAATAACCAATGGTTAGGAATGATGGGACTTGTAGTCCGCCAACATCTGGAGGGCCACATCTGGATGTTCACCCCAACCCAGAACAAATCCCTGCCATGCCTGGGACTAATCTTGCTCAGCCCAAGGACCAAAGCCTGAAAATGGATGCAGTCAAAGCAAAATATATATCTATCTATATGCTCCCTTTTCTGCAGTAACAGCACAATCCTAACCATTCCTACTCAGACGTAATTCACTGAATTCAACAGGGCCTACTCCCAAGAAAGTGCGATTGCAGTCTTACTGGTTCCTATGGTGATATTAACCAATTGGATTATGACATCATTAAGAAGCTATTTTATCAATTTATCGCTTTTATAAAAATACATAGACCCTCCCCCAACCCCACCGCCGTAAGATGTAGACTCTATTCCTCCCTTTTCTTCTTTCTCCCATAGTTAAGTCCATCTCCTTCCATACTCACTACCTTTGGCATAAAAAAGAATTGCTGATTTAACTGGAGCAGATGCTATTTTAGGCGTGAAAAGAAGGTATTTATTTATTTTATCCAAGTACTTAAGAAAAGCCCCAGGTAATAACATTCCCTCTTTGTAAGGAGAGTCCCGTTGAACTGAGAGGGGTTTACTTACACGAAAATATCTGTCATCAAGGCTGGGAGGCTGCAGTTCTAAACCCAAAATGGAAATGAGCTTCCTTCTTTGAAACAGAGGGGGGAAATCTGGATTTTCTTGCTGGTCACAAGCGCCTCACTTTAAACTTGGCTCTGAGAAGGCAATAAGAGAAGATTTCAGTTTTCACAATGGAAAGGCAATGCTTCATCTCCATCCGGACAACCCAGGATGTAAAAGCACCAGGCATGAGTATATGCAGTCATCGCTGTGTCAAATAGTTGGGCAATGGGCACCAGGCATGAATCCATCGCCAAAGCTGTGCATATTTGGGTATGTCTACCAAACGTTAAGCAATCTTAGGACAGCTGTTGTCTTCCTTAGGAGGAATCACCTTGGAAGAGACATCTGTCTCCGACTTGCACACCCGATTCCAGAGCCCCAGATTCAACTCCCAATGGCATCTCCAGGTAAGATATCCTGCCTGAAATCCTACCTGTCAGTGTGGACTACTCTGAATTATATGGACTAACGATCTGAATCTGCCAAAGGCAACTTCCTGTGTACCGTATTTTTCGCTATATAAGATGCAGCAGACCACAAGATGCACCTAGTTTTTGGAGGAGGAAAACAAGAAAAAAAAAATTTCTGAATCTCAGAAGCCAGAACAGCAAGAGGGATCGCTGTGCAGTGAAAGCAGCAATCCCTCTTGCTGTTCTGGCTTCTGGGATAGCTGCGCAGCCTGCATTCGCTCCATAAGACACACACACACATTTCCCCTTACTTTTTAGGAGGGAAAAAGTGAGTCTTATAGAGCAAAAAATACGGTACTTGCCGGGCTGCATGATGGTGTCTGTCACACAGCAGCAGCAGACACAACTTCAGGAGAGGAATCTTCTCCCACCGTGGAAGGGAAGTCCTCTTATCTAAGATGGCACTGCTGGTCCTTTGAGAATAGGCATTCTCTCTTACAGGGACGCGGGTGGCGCTGTGGGTTAAACCACAGAGCCTAGGACTTGCCGATCAGAAGGTCGGCGGTTCGAATCCCCGCGAGGGGGTGAGCTCCCGTTGCTCGGTCCCTGCTCCTGCCAACCTAGCAGTTCGAAAGCACATCAAAGTAGATAAATAGGTACCACTCCAGTGGGAAGGTAAACGGCATTTCCGTGCACTGCTCTGGTTCGCCAGAAGCAGCTTAGTCATGCTGGACACATGACCCGGAAGCTGTACGCCGGCTCCCTTGGCCAATAAAGCGAGATGAGCACCGCAACCCCAGAGTCGGTCACGACTGGACCTAATGATCAGGGGGTCCCTTTACCTATTCTCTCTTTTTAAAAATTTAAAATTCCGTAATAAATTTATTATGAGAAGAGGCACTCTCACCCAGGAAGAAAGAGGTCCTTCAAGATGCCACCTGCTGCAACGGTTGCCCTGCCCCATACTCTCACCCCTTCAACACTGTCATTTTACTCACAGGCAAACTTAGTTTTCAATCTGTGAAAACTTGTGCAATTAATCAACTCGGTGACTCTCCTAATTAACCTTTCCTCGCATGGGTACTTAATATGGACTAGTTATGCCTTAGCACCCCTTAACCAACCCACCCCCCATTGCACTCGCAGGTGAGACTGACATCTCTCCATGCAGAGATGAAACTATACTGTCAAGTACCACCAGGATTCCACCGCCTAACCCCGTCGTGACCTCCAAGCTAGCCTGCTGGTCTCCCCAGCAGTGTTGAAGCGAGACCCAGTTGCCAGTCAGCAGTGGGGGACTCCCATCCTTTGAGAACACAAGAAAAGCCCTGCATGGATCAGGCCCATAGCCTATCGAGTCTAGAATCCTGTTCTCAAAGCCACCAACCAGGTGCCTGTGGAAAGCCAGCGAGCAGAATCCAAGCACAACTCTCCCCTTCTGTGGTCTCCAGCCTTTGGCATTGAGAATCATTTCTCCCTCGGACCACGGAGACAGATTGTCCTCTTGTCCATGAATTTTTCCTCCAAGTACACCTCCTCTGCTCTCTGACCACTAGTTCTAGAATGATAATATTCCATGATCACCCTTTGAGGTTGGCGGTTAAGACCCCTGCGCCACATTGGCCTGATCTGTGTCTCTACTAAAAATGTACAAACATTATATATTAATATCAACACTAATAATAATAATAACAGGGGCGCGGGTGGCGCTGTGGGTTAAACCACAGAGCCTAGGGCTTGCTGATCAGAAGGTTGGCAGTTCGAATCCCCGCGACGGGGTGAGCTCTCATTGCTCGGTCCCTGCTCCTGCCAACCTAGCAGTTCGAAAGCACGTCAAAGTGCAAGTAGATAAATAGGTACCACTCCAGCGGGAAGGTAAACGGCGTTTCCGTGCACTGCTCTGGTTCGCCAGAAGCGGCTTAGTCATGCTGGCCACATGACCCGGAAGCTGTACGCCGGCTCCCTCGGCCAATAAAGCGAGATGAGCGCCGCAATCCCAGAATTGGCCACGACTGGACCTAATGGCCAGGGGTCCCTTTACCCTTTACCTAATAATAATACAGTGGTACGTCGGGTTAAGTACTTAACTCGTTCCGGAAGTCCGTACTTAACCTGAAACTGTTCTTAACCTGAAGCACCACTTTAGCTAATGGGGCCTCCTGCTGCCGCTGCGCCGACGGAGCACGATTTCTGCTCTCATCCTGAAGCAAAGTTCTTAACCCGAGATACTATTTCTGGGTTAGCAGAGCCTGCAACCTGAAGCGTATGTAACCCAAGGTACCACTATAATAATAATAATAATAATAATAATAATAATAATAATAATAATTTAAAAAATAATTCTATTGTCCACCCTTCACCCTAAGGCCACAGAGCCGGTTGCAGCTCTGAATCACAGTATTCAAAACAGTTTCAAACAGCTGGCAATCGCATATACGTGTACACGCAAGGCACCCAGACCCTGCCCATGCCCACGTGCCCCCTGCCCCACTGCGCCCCTTCCCCTCTCCAGGGGGCGTGTCGCGGGAGGGAAGGGGAGCCAAGGGGACCCCCCCGCCGCCCCAGTCGCGAAGCTTGGCCCCCGCACCTCGCTCGCCCTCCTGGGGAAGCGGGGAAGGAGCGGCGCGCACAACCTTGGCCATGTGCAGAGTGCGCGCCCCGGTGGCTTCTCGCCGGGCCCCTCTCCTTGCCGGGCGCAGGCTCTCCGCTCGCCAGCCGGGCAGCTCCTTTTGTCCGGCGGGGCTGGGCGCTGCGCCCTGGCCGCCTGCGGCTCCGCCTCCGCCTCCGCCTTCTCCGGGCTGGCAAAGAGCCCCGCCGCCGCCGCCGCGCTCCGGCCGCCCCTCGCCTTCCGCTTGCCGCCGGGGGCGCTTGGGCAGCTGCGCTCAGCATGGGGAGGGGCGCGCAGTGGAGGTGGGTGGGGGGCGTCGCTTGCTTCTCTCTCTCTTTCTAATGCCATGCCTATGTTTGAGATCGTGGGTAGGCAAACAAAGGCCCGGGGGCCGGATCCGGCCCGTCGACGGTCCGGGAATCAGCGTGTTTTTACAGGAGTAGAATGTGCCCTTTCATTTAAAATGCATCTCTGGGTTATTTGTGGGGCCTGCCTGGTGTTTTTACATGAGTAGAATGTGTCCTTTTATTGAAAATGCATCTCTGGGTTATTTGTGGGGCATAGGAATTCGTTCATTCCCCCCCCCCCATAAAAAAATATAGTCCGGCCCCCCACCAGTGGCGTAGCGTGGGTTGTCAGCACCTGGGGCAAGGCAAGTAATTCGCACCCCCTAACCTGTGGATTTGCGCCCCCTAACCCATGGATTTGCGCCCCCTAACCCCCAGATGTTGCGCACGGTGCAGCCAGCACCCCCTGCACCCCCCACGCTACGCCACTGCCCCCCACAAGGTCTGAGGAACAGTGGACCGGCCCCCTGCTAAAAAAGTTTGCTGACCCCTGTATTAGATCAGTGACAGCCGCTATGGCACAGATGTAAACAAGGCACATGTATCCACAGCCTTGTAGGACATCTCTGGGAGAAGAAAAGGATAAGGAGTAAACCATGGCCAAGCAAACTAAGGCCCCGGGGGCCGGATCCGGCCCAATCGCCTTCTAAATCTGGCCCGCGGGCGGTCCAGGAATCAGTATGTTTTTACATGAGTAGAATGGGTACTTTTAATTAAAATGCACCTCTGGGTTATTTGTGGGGCCTGCCTGGTGTTTTTGCATGAGTAGAATGTGTGCTTTTATTTAAAATGCATCGCTGGGTTATTTGTGGGGCATAAGAATTCGTTCTTTTTCCCCCTTCAAAATATAGTCCACTGTCCCCCACAAGGTCTGAGGGACAGTGGACCGGCCCCCTGCTAAAAAAGTTTGCTGACCCCTGTATTAGATCATTGACAGCCACTATGGCACAGATGTAAACAAGGCACATGTATCCACAGCCTTGTAGGACATCTCTGGGAGAAGAAAAGGCTATGGAGTAAACCATGGGTAAGCAAACTAAGGCCCCGGGGGCCAGATCCGGCCCAATCGCCTTCTAAATCTGGCCCGCGGACGGTCCAGGAATCAGTGTGTTTTTACATGAGTAGAATGGGTACTTTTAATTAAAATGCATCTCTGGGTTATTTGTGGGGCCTGCCTGGTGTTTTTGCATGAGTAGAATGTGTGCTTTTATTTAAAATGCATCGCTGGGTTATTTGTGGGGCATAAGAATTCGTTCTTTTTCCCCCTTCAAAATATAGTCCACTGTCCCCCACAAGGTCTGAGGGACAGTGAACCGGCCCCCTGCTAAAAAAGTTTGCTGACCCCTGTATTAGATCAGTGACAGCCACTATGGCACAGATGTAAACAAGGCACATGTAGCCACTGCCTTGTAGGACATCTTTGGGAGAAGAAAAGGATAAGGAGTAAACCATGGGTAAGCAAACTAAGGCCCCGGGGGCCGGATCCGGCCCAATCACCTTCTAAATCTGGCCCACGGACGGTCCAGGAATCAGTGTGTTTTTACATGAGTAGAATGGGTACTTTTAATTAAAATGCACCTCTGGGTTATTTGTGGGGGCTGCCTGGTGTTTTTACATGAGTAGAATGTGTGCTTTTATTTAAAATGCATCGCTGGGTTATTTGTGGGGCATAAGAATTCGTGTTTTTTTCCCCTTCAAAATATAGTCTGGCCCCCCACAAGGTCTGAGGGACAGTGGACCGGCCCCCTGCTGAAAAAGTTTGCTGACCCCTGTTTTAGATCAGCGACAGCCACTATGGCACAGAGGTAAACAAGGCACATGTAGCCACTGCCTTGTAGGACATGTTTGGGAGAAGAAAAGGACAAGGAGTAAACCCTACAGAAATCCAGAATAGAGTCCCTAAGCCGTTTGGGTGGCACTTTGCGTATGCCTCCTGCAGCCGAGCTGGTGCCAGATATATTGCTCTGCAATCCTTTGGACCACATCAGTGAGGCTTGTGGTCTGGGCAGCCCAGGACCCTCAGACACACCGCCCAGGTTTGTGTCCTGGGTTGTGGGAGGGGGGTCACTTTGGTGCTAGTTAAAGCCCTGGTTTTCCCAGTACAGTGGTACCTCGCAAGACGAAATTAATCCGTTCTGCGAGTCTCTTCGTCTAGCGGTTTTTTCGTCTTGGGAAGCAACCCTATTAGCGGTTTAGCGGCTATTAGCGGCTATTAAAGGCTTAAGGGATTAGCGGATTAGCTGCTAAAAGGCTATTAGCAGTTTAGCGCCTTAGAAAAAGGGGGTGGGGAGCAGAAAAAAACCTCAAGAATCGCAAGACATTTTCGTCTTGCGAAGCAAGCCCATAGAGAAATTCGTCCTGCGAAGCACCTCTGAAAACGGAAAACCCTTTCGTCTAGCGGGTTTTCCGTCTTGCGAGGCATTCGTCTTGCGGGGCACCACTGTAGTGAAGAACATAAGAAGAGTCCTGAGGCTGGATCATGCCCAAGGGGGCACACCCAGTCCAGCATCTTCTTCCTTTTTTTTATAATAATATTTATTAGAAATTTAACAGTTACAAAAAGAAAAAAATAAAGAATTTAACAAACAATACATCAAAGATAAAAAGAAAAACAAAAAAACAATACATCAAAACAACAAGAAAAACAAAAACATTTTAAAAAACCACATCCAATTTCCATTTCTTTGCCTTTCATTTACTTGTTTCATCGACCTCCTCACACCTCCATTTTTTGTATTCTAGTTCAATTTAGCTATTTCAGCGAATCCTTTCCATCTTTCTCAATCTTTTTTTTTTGTTCTATAATTTGTCTAACACAATCTAACTTTAAATTTTCCACTTTAGCCCAATAACAATCAGATTTTACTTAATTCTTTATAACATTTCTGCTAAAACCATGTAACATCATTCCAGCATTCTTCTAACATTCCTTAATTTTGCAGTATTTCTGTAAATATACTTTAAATTTTTTCCAGTCTTCTTCCACCGACTCTTCTCCCTGGTCTCGGATTCTGCCAGTCATTTCCGCCATTTCCATGTAGTCCATCAGCTTCATCTGCCATTCTTCCCGGGTGGGTAGATCTTGTGTCTTCCAGTACTTTGCAATAAGTATTCTTGCTGCTGTTGTGCAGTATCTTCTTCCCACGGTGGCCAACCAGATGGCCCATGGAAAAAAACCACAAGCAGGACCCGGGTGCGAGAGCTGCACTCTTCCCTCCTGCGGCTCCAGCAACTAGGATGCAGAAGCCTTTATTGTCTCCAGCCATGGAGGCAAAGCACAGCCATCAGGACTAGCAGCCACCTGCAGCTTCATCATGAATTTGTCCATGTGGGAATGTTCAGGGAGGCAGGAGAGGATATGTTGTGATGTATGGAAGTGAGAGCTGGACCATAAAGAAGGCTGATCGCCGAAGAATTGATGCTTTTGAATTATGGTGCTGGAGGAGAGGCTCTTGAGAGTCCCGTGGACTGCAAGAAGTTGGGCATTTTGTGTTGCTGGTTCCAGGCTGTGGGAGACCTTTTTTTTTTTTTTTAATGTCAGCAGTCTTTGCAGGTGTTGCCGGCCAGTATAATGATTAACTGCACTGTTTTAGTTTTGTGCTTTCAGCATTGCACACAGTCCTAACAGTTTGTGCTACGGCTGTACAGAAATGCTTTTTTAAAATAAACAAAGTTGTTGGGGAGGCAAGGAGAATTGTAGCTTGTCAGGCCAGGTGGAAAAGGCGTGTGGGAAATGAGTCAGTAATCACCAGGAATCACGGGATATTGAATACCATTTGGAAAAGGAAATCGGAAAATGCGAGTGGAGGGAATGAATTGGCTTGTTTGAGCCCCATACAGCTTATCATAGCAGTATTCTGGCTGCCTGGAGCCCTGGCCTCACAATAGGGAGTGAGGTTGTATTGTAGCGTTTCGTTGCGGGTCTCACTTGAGGACAGGACAGAGCTGGTGTCAGAGGCTGTCACTAGCAGCGAGTCAGGTGAGATATCTGTGGAGGCCGAGAGACTACTGTTAATGGAGAAATCCGAGGGCTCCATTGGACAAAAAAACAAGGACACCAGCCAGGAATACCAGAGCAAAACAGCAGCCAGTAGGCTTGGTGTTTATTGAAGACTGTCGTGACAGGACTTCCACCTGCCACCAGGTGAAACAAAATGGAAGCCCAGAACAAAAGAAGACCCCCAACTTTTATTAGTTACTAATCCACAAAACTACACCCCTAAAACTACATCATTGATACATCACAAAAAGGAGGGGTTGAGGGAGGAGTTGTGGTGGTAACCTGAGTGTCCTATCACCTGGCTGGTTCCTCCTTTCCCCCTCCCCATGAGTATTTTCCAGGTGACAAAGGGGAGTTTGCAGTTTCCTGCCCCCAGAGGGAAGAGCTGATCATTGTCCTTTGTTCCAGTCCGTGCTGGATCCACTCCCATATGCAAGTTCTTTGTGACCTTGGTGGTCTTCTGTCTAGGACCATCAGGGTTGGCATAGCAACTGGGCAGGGCTCCTGTGGATGTGCTGGTATGCTCAAGGGATTATGGCTGCCCTGTATCAAACCTTCCCCATTTTGTAGTCCTTCCTTCATGGAGTAAAATAAAAGTGGAACGGTGCAGATCCGATGTGTGGTTGATTTTCTATGAATTTATAACAGAAGCGTAGTGTATGTTGTGGGTGGGTGTGGGTGGGTGTCGAGTTTGTACAAACTGAATGATTGGGGGGGGGGGGTTTCCTGCGACACTACTAAGGGGGGAGATACAACTGATGGATGCCACCGGCTCCTCCAGCAACTCACAATCGGGTGTTTGAATAAGGTGTGAGCCTGTGACCTGGCCCAGGAAATACAAATCCTGTCTCAAGGATATGCCTGTTTGAATAAGGTGTGAGCCTGTGACCTGCCCCAGGAAATAAGTATTTTACCACTACAAAAGACTGGCCAGGCTACCCAGGCAATCCAATCAAGTACCGTAACTTGCCAGACAGGAGATAAACTGTGACAGGAGAAAAACAACATTTAAATTTCTGTGATGTAGGTGGAATGTTTCTGGGGGTGGGGAATTTCAAAAGTCTTTATAAGCCCTTGCACAGCAATTTTGGGGGTCCTCCTCCTCTCCTGCGTGTGACGGAGTACCCTGTTGCAACAGATCAATAAATATCAGGCTTACTAGCTGCTTTGCTTCTCAATATTCTCCGGTTGGTCTCTGTTATTTTCTCCTACCAATACGGAACCTATGTAAGGACTCTATATGGGCTCTTGGATACCCCTTAAGGGAAAAGGGCAAATTTTTATTTACAACAAGCCCTTTGCCTGCAACTGGCAGGAATCTACAGACACATTTCATAACTATAGAAAGCAGAGAAAGACAGAGAAGCATTTGCAGGCTATCTTGGTCAGTGCTGCTGAAAGCGCAGCAGCTTCGGGCTCAAACTCTTTCCATTCCAGCTGGCCATTACATAACATCCGTAACTAAAAAACAGTGCTTGTGCTTACATTTTTCCTCCAGCCTCCTAATCCCTTTTCTTCCTGTGTCATGTCTAGATTGTTAGCCTGAGAACAGGGAGTGCCTGAGAGCCTTTCTTCAACAGAGAGGTAAAAAAAAAAAGGGGGGGGGGGACTTAAACTTTGAAAATGCTTTTGCAGGTGACTGGTTTTGTTTTGTTTTTAAAATAATGTTTATTGAATGGTTTTATGTTACAAAAAACAATACAGCCATACTACCACTAAATATAATTAAGAAATAAAAATTACATACATCAATATTTAGTTTGTTATTTGCCATCTTATTTCTTATTTTGTTTTGTTTTTTAAAGCAAACAAATGTGGGCTCCAACATGATCAGCCTTTGCAGCTGCATGCCGGCCCAGCCCAACTATTAGGCAAAATGGCAACCTCAGATGGCAGATGGGTGGGAAGCAACACTGAGTTTATTTGGAGACAGAGATGCCTCCTTCAGCCCCACTGAGATAGTCTGCTGCTTTTGGATTTGGTGCAATATGTGACCCCATCATCAGATTTGAAGATTCAGCTGTCCTGTCAGGTTAGCTTCTGTATGTGGAAGCAAAATGTCTTGAACTTCCCTTGGCTGCATCTCTATCTTCCTATATACATAAAAATGTAAGGTTGCCGTCGCTCAGCCCCCATTGGATGTTTGGTAGTGCTGCACCACAGTCCTGGATTTCTGTGAAGGAATGGGGTTGGAAAGGCGAAAAGCAAGCTTAGTAGTTGCATGAGGTGTCCCGTCCAAGTACTAACCAGGCCTGACCCTGTTGTTTTTGTTTCAAACAATTTCAATAATTAAAGGTGTGACAATATTTAAGGAATGGCAAAGAATAATATCAAGATATATCTGGCAGGGCAAGAACCCAAGAATAAAATTTAAGATATTAACGGATGCGAAAGAAAGAGGAGGCTTCGCCCTGCCAGATCTAAAGTTATACTATGAAGCTTCGTGTCTTTGCTGGGTGAAAGAATGGATAAAGTTAGAAAACACACAATTGTTGGAGTGATATGGTGGCAGTTGCATAAACTTTTGGATCAACGCTAAACATAAGAAAGGTCCCCTCATTTTGGTTCCGGGAAAAACACACCTTTTGCTCCCAGGCTGTTGATGAACTGCAATGATGATCCATGAATGTGACTTCACAGAATCATAGAGTTGGAAGGGACCCTAAGGCTCTAGTCCAGCCCCCTGCAATGCTGTCCCAGCTGTCCCAGATGGGAATCAAACCTGCAACCTTGCCATTGTCGGCACCACACTCTTAACCAACTGTGCTATCCGGGCTGACTTTTTCTGCACGATATTTCTTTTTTCTTTTTTTTCAATTTGTATAAATAATTTTTATTAATTTTCCAACATACATTTATAATATCCAATCTAAATTTATCACATATTTTTTGAACTTCCTTCAGCCTCTCTAACAATCATCCATTATTCAATTTTTCAGTTACACATTTCCTAATTTTTATATTGCAATTTACATACCTTCACCCTCTTATTTTTCTTCAACACAATATTCCTCAATCATTCACAGAGCTTCTTGAAATCCCACTAGCGTTGTTTCTCATCACATATACATTTCAAATAATCGGAAAATTTTCCCCAATCTTCGATGAACTTTTGGTCTCTTAACTCTTAACACACTCTTAACCAACTGTGCTATCCGGGCTGACTTTTTCTGCATGATATTTCTACTGCTGCTGTTGGGGATTGCTTTGTGCATTGATCGATTTATTTTTAATATTTTTATTGGATTTTATAATTTGATTAAGCTAAAACTATAAACAATAAGTAAGGCATAATTGTGCATTATTGAAACGAATTGCATATGTTTTTCTGCAAATGCATTTGTATTCTAATGTTTGCCCCGTTCTCCGTTTACTTATTTATTCCCCACCTGCATAAAGTTGTGAACGTGAATTACGGCCCCCCTGTATTTGTGGTATATTTTCTGATGGTTTCCGTTGGCTCAGAGCAATCATGGTGGCGGCCACCAGGTGGCGCTTGAGCTTTGTTTATGTACAAACTCTGTATGTAGTTGGTGGTTGGTAGGGTTTCTGGCGTAACTTTTTATTTTAGTCATTATTATTTAAAGGTAAAGGAACCCCTGACCGTTAGGTCCAGTCGTGGCCAACTCTGGGGTTGCGGTGCTCATCTTGCTTTATTGGCCGAGGGAGCCGGCAGAGCTTCCGGGTCATGTGGCCAGCAT
Source organism: Podarcis tiliguerta (assembly GCF_965153285.1). Taxonomy (NCBI): domain Eukaryota; kingdom Metazoa; phylum Chordata; class Lepidosauria; order Squamata; family Lacertidae; genus Podarcis; species Podarcis tiliguerta. The sequence continues at coordinate 7,260,907 of NC_139541.1, forward strand.
GACTAAGCCGCTTCTTGCGAACCAGAGCAGTGCACGGAAACGCCATTTACCTTCCCGCTGGAGTGGTACCTGTTTATCTACTTGCTCTTTTATGTGTTTTCGAACTGCTAAGTGGGCAGGAGCAGGGACTGAAAAATGGGTGCTCACCCTGTCGCGGGGATTCGAACCGCCAACCTTCTGATCGGCAAGCCCTAGGCTCAGTGGTTTAACCCACAGCGCCACCCGCGTAAATTATTATTTACTTGTACGCAAATGCTTTACGCTCGCTTCGCTCTAAAGACAACATACGAACACTGCAAACTGTAAACCTGCCCTTGCAAATTCTCACTTCTTAAGAGAGGAGCGGGTGAGATTTAAAAAGGAGAGGCGAAGTGCCAAAAAACCAAAAAAACAGCAGCACAGGATGAAAACAACCTTTTTTGCACAGCTCCACTTTCTCTGGGGGGTCACGGTGGCCTCTTGTTCTTGAAACACAGGAGTTGGAATGGCAGCTGTTTTCCTTGGAATTTGGGGTTATTTTTAGGTTGTGCCTAACGCATGGAAAAGGCGTGAGATTTGCTCTTCCTGCTGGCTGCAATGTTGCTGCAGACTCTCGCCCCTGCTCTTCCCACTGGGCTGAGGGGGGGCGGGAAAGGGCCCCCTGACCGTCCCTTGCTGAGTAAATGATCAAGGGGTGGAGCGACTCCCCATGGCGAAAGAAAGCCAGGCTGCATTGTTTGGGACTAATAATAATAATAATAATAATAATAATAAATTTTATTTATATCCCACCCTCCCCAGCCGAAGCCGGGCTCAGGGCGGCTAACAACACTAAAATAGTGCAACATTATAAAAACGTTATAAAAATTAATTAAAATCAAAATTGATGGCAACCATAAATTAAAGTTTTGTAAAGATTGCCAAAGGAGGGAGTCATGCTGCGCCCTGACCAAAGGCCTGGTGGAACAGCTCTGTCTTGCAGGCCCTGCGGAAAGATGTCAAGTCCCGCAGGGCCCTGGTCTCTTGCGACAGAGCGTTCCACCAGATCGGAGCCACGGCCGAAAAAGCCCTGGCTCTGGTTGAGGCCAGCCTAACCTCTCTGTGGCCTGGGACCTTCAAGATGTTTTTATTTGAAGACCGTAAGTTCCTCTGTGGGGCATACCAGTAGAGGCGGTCCCGTAGGTACAAGGGTCCTAGGCTGTATAGGGCTTTGAAGGTTAACACCTTGTCCTTTCTCCCACTCTTTCCAGGTACACTCTGCACTCTGCACTTTAAAGCTCCATCTCTGACCACCCTCCCCCCCTTTTTTTTAGTCCACAATTTTCCCTGCAAAAACCCGCTGTTTAAAGCTGAATTGGAACAAATGCAAGTGAAAAACCTGAATTGATGTTTGCTCTGATGATGATGATAATTACAGTGGTACCTCTGGATGTGAACAGGATCCGTTCCGGAGCCCTGTTCGCATCCTGAGTAGAATGCACCGCTTCTGCGCATGCCCGTGATGTCATTTTGAGCGTCTGCGCATGCGCGAGCGGCGAAACCCGGAAGTAATGCATTCCGTTACTTCCGGGTTGCCGCGGAGCGTAACCTGAAAACGCTCAACCCGAAGCACATTTAACCCAAGGTATGACTGTATTAGGGATGCGGGTGACGCTGTGGGTTAAACCACAGAGCCTAGGACTTGCCGATCAGAAGGTTGGTGGTTCGAATCCCCGCGACGGGGTGAGCTCCCGTTGCTCGGTCCTGCCAACCTAGCAGTTTGAAAGCACGTCAAAGTGCTCAGGCGGGAAGGTAAACGGCGTTTCCGTGAGCTGCTCTGGTTCACCAGAAGCGGCTTAGTCATGCTGGCCACATGACCCAGAAGCTGTATGCTGGCTCCCTTGGCCAATAAAGCAAGATGAGCGCCGCAACCCCAGAGTTGGCCACGACTGGACCTAATGGTCAGGGATCCCTTTACCTTTACCTATTACTGTATTATTATTATTATTATTATTATTATTATACCCCACCGATCTGGCTGGGTTTCCCCAGCCGCTCTGGGCAGCTTACAGCACACATAAAGAATTATAAAACATCAGACATTAGAAATTTCCCAATACATGGCTGCCTTCAGACGTCTTCTAAAAGTCAGGTGGTTGTTTATTTCCTTGACATCTGACGGGAGGCCGTTCCAGGGCGGGTGCCACTCCCGAGAAGGCCCTCTGCCTGGTTGAACGCTAAAGAGTGAGTTTTGGTGGTGAAAGCTCTGGACCAAAAAAACCACACCCACCACTCACTGTTTGCACTGCAGGGGGTTGGACTAGATGACCCTTGCGGGCCCTTCCAACTCTACAATTCTCTGATTCGGACACAGGCCTTTACAACGTGTCCCTGGAAAGGTAAGTGTGGATAATCTCTTCCAGGTGTCGAGATCGAGGGGGATAACGATGCTCCCTGGCCTGGAGAAAGCAGATAGAGAAATGTTTTTCTCTTTCTTCTCCCAAAGATGTCCACAAGGCAGCAGGTACAGATTTTTCCTTGGGGTTTGCTCCTGAAACCTTTCTCATGAGTATATCTGTGTTATAAGAATTTTAAGGTCTTAGATATGTAATAAATGTTCATTAATGTACCAAGCAAACACATACATAAATATATAAACCACATGTCTGAAACCCCACAGAAAAAAAGTCCTGAACAAATTGACCTCAAATATTTCTCTGCAAGGTCAAAGTGGGATACCTCCCCATTGTCTTTTTCCTCACAAATCCTGTCTTAAGGGCACATTTAAGATATGAATAGGGTGTGAGCCTGTGACCTGGCTCAGGAACTAAGTATTTATCATTACAAAAGACTGGCCAGGGTATCCAATCAAATAAGCATTAACAGATAACCTGGCAGTCAGGGAGGTAAACAATGCACTCAGATTTCTGCTGTAGACAGCCCTTTCTGTAGGTATGATGTACCTGGGGGGTGGGCTTGGGCTACACCCCTTCTGTGATGTAGATATGATGTTTCTGGGGGTGGTCTTGGACTCCAAGGTGGACTCCATCAGGCAAGGCCTTCTTCCACCTGCCTTGCCTCACCCTCCAGTCTCTGCTTCTCAATTTGTATTGCATTATTTTATGCACTGTGGCTTGCATGTTTTATTGATTGTAGTTTCAAAATTATTTATTGTAATTGTTAAGAGTGGGGTTCTGTTTAATTTTTATATGCTGATATTATTATTCTTCACCCTGCCAACAAAGGTCCGTATAGTTAAAGCTATGGTTTTCCCAGTAGTGATGTATGGAAGTGAGAGCTGGACCAAACGAAGGCTGATCACCGAAGAATTGATGCTTTTGAATTCTGGTGCTGGAGGAGACTCTTGAGAGTCCCATGGACTGCAAGAAGATCAAACACATCCATTCTTAAGGAAATCAGCCCTGAGTGCTCACTGAAAGGACAGATCCTGAAGCTGAGGCTCCAATACTTTGGCCACCTCATGAGAAGACTCCCTGGAAAAGACCCTGATGCTGGGAAAGATGGAGGGCACAAGGAGAAGGGGACGACAGAGGACGAGATGGTGGGACAGTGTTCTCGAAGCTACCAGCATGAGTTTGACCAAACTGCGGGAGGCAGTGGAAGACAGGAGTGCCTGGCGTGCTCTGGTCCAGGGGGTCACGAAGAGGCGGACACGACTAAACAACAACAACATTATTATTCTATACTATTCTAATGATTGTTGAATGTTACTATATTTTATGTAGATTGCTTATTTTAAAGCCGTTTTATTCTCACCTTTTTGTATTGCATTAGATTGTTATAAGGTGTACATTCTTTGTTTCTTCAGCATGTAAACCGCATTGAGTATCGTAAGATAGAAAGGCAGTATACAAATTAAAAGTGATGATGATGATGATGGGTGATGATTTCAGGTCCCATGATAGCATTATTGTAACGTTGCCAGACATCCCCGTTTCCCAGGGACAGTCTCCGGATTTACAAATCAGTCCCCATACAAAATCCATTGAAGTTGAAAAGTGTCCCCGGATTCATTGAAAAAAAATCTGGTGACCTTACATTATTGGCAATTATTAACACAAAAACTCAATCAGTGTTGCTGCAGGCAGCTGCTAGATCAGAATTAGCAAATCATTGGAAAGATGCAAACCACATTGTCATACCACAAGTAACAATTAATAATAATAATAATAATAATAGTTTTATCCTGCCCATCTGACTAGGTTGCCACACTGGGTGGCTTCCGACAAGTGGCTTCATAGAGTTTGGCACGCCACCCTGTACGCAAAACTGGCTCGGCTGATGTGAGGCACAACCAAAAAAGGCCAGTTTTTAGTAATCTGGCAACTTTTCATCAACTTTATAAACAAAACAGCAAAGTTTACGCTGTCCTAGAGGTGATGCTTCATTCTGGAGAGGATGAATTCTTAATGTGGTAGAACTGGACGGAATTTCCCTTCTCTATCTCCTTATTTTACCCTCTCTCTTGGACTCCCAGCCAGAAAAAAATAAAGGTCGCTGGCAAATAACTCTTCCCTTTGTTGATGTGACAAAAGGTTTTTATTCACGTTGTATGTTGCACATCTCTTTTATGCCTGTTAAAATTTCAGTTAAAATATTCTGAATGGAAAAGAAGCAGCTGCCTTATCCTGCTTCAAGCTGCTGGTCCGCCCAGACTAGTATTGCTGACACTGACTGGCAGCATTCTGCAGGATTTCAGGTGCCAAGGATGGAACCCAGAGCCTTCTGCAAGCAAAGCTGCTGCCCTGCCACTGCGCCACACAGCCCTTCCCCTAACAACAAGCTGCCTCATACAGAGCCCATACAGGGCAGTTTTGTCAACACAGGCTGGCAGCCGTACTTTGGAGGGGACTGGATCCGAGCTTTCTGCAAGCAAAACAGCTGCTCGGCCCTTTCCCTAACAAGAAGCTGCTTTATACGAAGTCCACCCAGACTGGTATTGCCGACACGGATGGGCAGCAGCACTTCGGGTTTTCAGATGCTAACAAGAAGCTGCTTTATACGAAGTCCACCCAGACTGGTATTGCCGGCACGGATGGGCAGCAGCACTCCGGGTTTTCAGATGCTGACGAGGGAACCCGAGCCTTCTGCTGCTGCTCTGCCACTGCGCCCTTCCTCCAAGAAGGCGCTGCCTCATCCAGAGCCCATCCAGACTAGTATTACCGACACGGGCCGGCAGACACTTGAACCCGGAGCCTTGTGTAGGCAGAGAGCAGCCCTCTTCCCCTACGGAGCTGGCGAGCAGGGGCGCGTGGGGAGCCCTGCGACCTCTCCAACTCCTGTGCGCTCTCGGCTGCCTCTCCGCGCTTTCTCCTCCGCCCCTGCGCGCCGTTTCCTGGCGAGGCGAAGAGCCGCCTCCGAGGGTGGGAAAGATGCGGGGCGGCGGAGCGGCGGCTCGGCGGCGGCCCTCCCGCTTACACAACCCCGGCCGCCTTTCGAGGACCGAAACCCGGCGCTAGAAAGTTTCCCTGCGCGCCCGGGCGCTTCTCCGAGCGCGCCCGAGCGCGCCAACTTCTCCCTCCGACGCCGCGCCCCGAGGAGCCTTTGGCCGCCAGAGCGCGCGGCCCGCCCGGCTCTCCCGCGGCCCCCGAGGGGCGGCTCCTCCTTCCTTCCCGGACCCGGGCTGCCTTTTACATAACCGCCCGAAAAAGGCGTCGCCACCGCCGCCCGGGCGCCTGGAGGGGGCGAGGCGAGCTCGGTCCCTTCGCCACCGCCTTGTATCTCTCGACGAGGCGGACTCTCCTCGCTGCTGCTGCTGCCGCCCCGGCGAGGGCTGTGGGCGGACGGGCGCCGGGCAAGGCGCACCATGGGCCACGGGACGAGCGCCGGCTTCTCCTACAGGTAAGGGGACCCCCACTTTCTCCCGCTCCCCCTTTCTCTTCCCTCGCTCACCTAGCGCGCCTCTGCTCCGGGAAATACTTCGAGTTTGGGTTTACTTGTTTGAGGTCTATCTCTCTCCCCTCCTTCCAATAAAAAGGGCATCTTCGTGTATTTTGTTCAAAGTTGATTGCTCGGGGGCAAAACACGAGCCCGCCCCCCCCAAAACATGGGATTTCCCCCTGTGCTGTAGTACAGAAAAAGAGTGCCCCTGAGCATGGGCAGAGTGCCCATTCCTTAGTACTCAGGAGCTGTTAGCTCAGGATATTAAGGGGTGGGCAGGCTGAGCTGAGGTGCCGTTTTAGCCAGCAGGCAGCATGGAAATTAGTCCTGATGGGAAAGCTGCCCCTGTTGGATTTCTGACAGCTGGGTTTAGATGTGAAGAGTGCAGGATTTTTGCAACTACATTTCCCTTCTCTCCTGAATACATTGGGGAATGGCTGTGATCTGCCATCTTGCCTCCCTCAATGCTTATTATTGTTATCATTAGTTTACGGGCATTTATTACCCCCCCCCCAATTCACCCCAAGATTTTGGGGTGGTTACAGCAGTTAGAACATTTCATTTCACTTTTCATTTGTATACCGCCTTTCTGTATTGCTATGCACAAGCAACAAAATATACAACAAAGAACACACACCTTAGAATAAAAGTTGTAATAAAACGTAACTTTAAAGTGGGACAACTTATATTAAATAGAATACAGTGGTACCTCGGGTTACAGACGCTTCAGGTTACATACGCTTCAAGTTACACACTCCGCTAACCTAGAAATAGTACCTTGGGTTAAGAACTTTGCTTCAGGATAAGAACAGAAATCGGGCCCCGGCGGCAGCGGGAGGCCCCATTAACTAAAGTGGTGTTTCAGGTTAAGAACAGTTTCAGGTTAAGAACGGACCTCCGGAACGAATTAAGTACTTAACCCGAGGTACCACTGTAATAGTCAATAATCTATTGGAATATAATAGCGCACAATAAAATTAACTCTCGAAAAACATCAGCAAATGATAAACAGAAATTCACGCTTAATAATTACCAAACCATGATCTGTAAGAATAACTGCAAGTCGCAAGGCATAACCGTTTGAAGGAACTTAAAATCGCAGAAATAAGGTGGGTTTTAGAAATAACCACATCTCAAGCGCCAAAAGCCGGGGTTGAGAAGTGAATCGTCAGCATTCACCAAAATGAATGCTGTACAATGCAGGTGCCAGACAGGCGCATCTCTGTGGGGAGGTAGCCCCACACTTTAGGGGCTGCCACGCGGAATGCCCTCTGCCCCTGGGCGTCCCCAGCAACCCTGAAATTCTGAGGGCGATGGAACTACCCAAAAGGGTGGTTTATCTTGGTACCTGAGAGGGCCTGTAGCAAGGTTACCAGATTATTTTTCAATGAATATGGGGACACTTTTCAACTTCAATGGATTTTGTAGGAGGGCTGGTTTGTAAATCCGGGGACTGTCCCCGGGAAACGTGGACATCTGGTAACCGTAGGTGGTCTTTCAGGTGTTTGGGGCCTGAGTCATTGAGGGCTTTAAAAACCAATGTGAGCACCTTGAATTGGGCCAGGAAATCAGTGCAATCAGTGCAGCTATTTCACAAGGAAAGTTACCGTATTTTTCGTCCCATAGGATGCTCCATCCCATAGGATGTACCTAGTTTTTTTTTGGGGGGGGGAAATAAAGGAAATTTCCCCCCCTTTATTTCCCGCCCAGAACCAGGTCGGGGAAACCAAACCAGGTCGGGGAATAGCGGGATGGTGGCGCTGTGCTTCCCCGCTGTCCCCTGAGCTTGTGGGGCTGGCTGATGTTTGCCCGAAGCGCGGGGCGCTCTGCTTCAGCGTGCCCCGCGCTCCGTGCAGCAGGCTGCTATCCGCAGCCTAGGGAGCCCTGCAGGAACTCCTGCAGGGCTCCCCACGCTTGCTGATAGCTTCCTGAAGCCTGGAGAGCAAGAGGGGTCGGTGCGCACCGAACCCTCTCGCTCTCCAAGCTTCAGCGAAAGCCTGTATTCGCCCCATAGGACGCACACACATTTCCCCTTCATTTTTGGAGGGGAAAATGTGCGTCCTATAGGGTGAAAAATATGGTATATGAGATGTGAAAGCAACCCAGCCAGGAATCTGGCCGCTGCATTTTGGACCAATTGAATGTACGATCTCACACGTGGGAGACCTTCCCCAGACCCCCACCCCTTTTAAATATATGAACCTGCCACCCCTATTATTATTATTTTTAAATAATATTTATTAAATTGTTCATTTTAACAATCCAATCCAATCCAATCAAACCACATCATATATTCCGAATTATGCATATTATTCAATAACCCAACAGGCCAAATATTATGCCAAATTATAAAAAATTTCGGGGGGACTTCACCATGCTCCGAGGTTGGGGGTGGCGGGTCTGAACACCTCATACTTCTACTGCTTTTCATAATCATTCCCGATGGTTCCCATAAGCCATTCTGATGTTAATCCTCATTACAGTGGTACCTTGGGTTACATACGCTTCAGGTTACATACACTTCAGTTTACAGAATCCGCTAACCCAGAAATAGTTCCTCAGGTTAAGAACTTTGCTTCAGGATGAGAACAGAAATCGTGCTCCGGCGGCGCGGCAGCAGCGGGAGGCAGTGGCGTAGCGTGGGGGGTGCAGGGGGGGCCGGCTGCACCGGGCGCAACATCTGGGGGTTAGGGTTAGGGGGCGCAAATCCATGGGTTAGGGGGCGCAAATCCACGGGTTAGGGGGCACAAATTACTTGCCTTGCCCCGGGTGCTGACAACCCACGCTACGCCACTGGCGGGAGGCCCTATTAGCTAAAGTGGTGCTTCAGGTTAAGAATAGTTTCTGGTTAAGAACGGACCTCTGGAACGAATTAAGTACTTAACCCGAGGTGCCGCTGTATTTTCCGCAGCCTCTGAGTTGTTCCGGCAAGTGAGATAGCTCAAAACAGTGTGTTTCTGTGTGATTTTTAAGTCCAAGATTCCCCTCCGTAGGTTCGCAGCATGTCTTCGCAGTCTGATGTTTCTGCCAAATCAGTCCAAAAATCTTCCCACTGCATGCAGATGCCCAGTTCGTTCAGTCCAGATAAAATCCGATCAGGGCATCCGCCCAATACTTTTCCCAGACCAGTTGTCATTCAGACATTAGCCTTTCCAGGGAAGGGTTTTAATTGAAAATCCAAACGTGAAATATCGAAGACTCACCTCCGCCTGACTAGGTAATTTGATTTAACAAGCTGGTTGGTATTTGAACCTGCCACCCCTAAGTTGGGGGGGGGGTCCTCTCTCACTGCTACCTGGCATGGGGTGGCCTCCACGCACCTCGATGCAAAATGTGCTGCTGCTTTGAGGGTTGCCAGTTTGGGCCAGGGAACCTGTGCCTTTTTGATTGGGCAGCTAAAATAGAACACAAAACACGGAGACACTTTCCTCTCTGAACTTTTTCTCTCCGTGCCTGGAAAACCTTTTGTCTGCTAGATTTCTGCATGTATAAAAGGCGAAAAGTTGGCAACTCTTAACCGCATATGTGGCAGGAGAAATCTTACAGGTGTGCAGTCGTGATAGTTGTGAAGAACTGAGATGCGAGGTGTGGTGGAGATGGCACACATTTGGACAAAAGCAATGTTTTTAAAAGTCAGGCTATATAAATGGGCAGAAAAAATAAATACAACCAATACATTACACGTGCAATGTCAGCAAAATTGCAGCCTCTTAAATGGGTGTTCCCAGTTCCTTCATGTAGCTCCCCCTCCCCACTGGGGCCCTTTGGTCCTAGACACAATCATGAACACCCCACCCCCCCTCAAGTCTTCCCTGCCCCACTGCCAAATAAGGTTGCAGCAACCCTTCCTCTTCAATGACTAGAAACTTGAAAAACACACACCAAAAAACCCACAAACTACGTAAATTAAAGCTGAGAATGTCAGGCTTCTCTTTTCTACGTGCAATGCTAATGTATATGCTTTTGTGGAATTAGTCCAGCCATTAGTTTGCATTTGACCCTTCTCTGAAAAACAGAAACAAAAAAAGTGCTTTAGTTGTCAGTCATTTCCTGTGTCTCCCCTTGAATCCACTGAGAGATTCTTGAAAGTCTGTGTTCTGAGTGTACGTGGGAAAAAGAAGAATTGGTTGGTGCCTTTGGCCTTTGCTAGGCTGCCCCGGTGCAAAAGATGGACAGTGGCCTTGCTATGGCTTTCAGGGCTGCAGGACAGAGCATGAATTTATCTCCCCACTCCCCACAATAAGCTGCATGTACTGAAATTCTCCAGCCACAGGTGGCAAATCCGTCAATTTTGATTTCCAACTGTTCTTTTTTGTTGTCGCGATTTTTCTCTTTAGAAGTTGTCCTGAAAATTCCCCAGCCATTTATTGTGAATTGTAATAACCAGCATTTTAAAATATAATTTCGCCCCGCCTAGCATAATGCATTTGGGTGTTATTTCATTGCTATGGATGGTGTTAGGCAATCTTCCCCTTACTATATATATATTTGGCCAGAGAACTGGACCACAAAATTCTGAGAAGTGCAGATTTGGAAGGATGGCTGTGTTTTCTGGTTCAGGGTGATCCAAATTCCTCCCCCATTATGACTATTCCTCTTACACCCAATGCTACTCTTGTTAAGGCTCTTTTAAGTCACCTTGTAACCCTCTCCAACCCAACAAACACAATGTGCTTTAACTGTATGGTTTGGAATTCAGGGGCCAGCAACCTTTTTCATCCATGGGCTGGTCCACTGTCCCTCAGACCTTGTGGGGGGCCGGACTATATTTTGAAAAAAAATATGAACAAATTCCTATGCCCCACAAATAACCCAGAGATGCATTTTCAATAAAAGCACACATTCTACTCATGTAAAACATCCTGATTCCTGGACCAGATTTAGAAGGCGATTGGGCTGGATCCGGCCCCTGGGCCTTAGTTTGCCTACCCCGGTCTGGACTTTAAACAAACAATTCGTTTGGACCAGGGGTCAGCAACCCTTTTCAGCCAGCGTCCCTCAGACCTTGTGGGGGGGCCGGACTATATTTTGAAGAAAAAAATGAACAAATTCCTATGTCCCACAAATAACCCAGAGATGCATTTTTAATAAAAGCACACATTCTACTCATGTAAAAACATCAGGCAGGCCCCACAAATAACCCAGAGATGCATTTTAAATGAAAGGGCACATTCTACTCATGTAAAAACATGCCGATTCCCGGACCGTCCATGGGCCGGATTTAGAAGGCGATTGGGCCGTATCCGGCCCCCGGCCTTAGTTTGCCTACCCATGGTTTTTATCTAAGAGGCAACAATATGCAAGGCCCGTTTAAGGGGCAGAGGATGCCCTCTGCTTTGGAGAACAGTCTGCTAGTTGAGAGCCGATGAGCCCCATCATTATATATATTTAGGTGTCTGTCAGAAACCAGATTAATTAAGATTAAGGGTTTGGTGGTTATTTTGCTGAAATGACGTATCTTCCGTGTGTGTGTAAACACCCACCCACCCCCAAGTTTGGCTTGTTTTTTGGTTTTCCGGATCACTTGCTAGAATCTGTAGCTCCCTAGGAACATGAGAATCGGTGGTGAAACCACTGGTCCATCTATCTTAGTATTGCAAACACTGACTGGCAGCAGCTCTCCAGGGTTTCAGGCAGGGGACGTTCCCAGCTCTACCGAGTGATACCATGGATTGAACCTAGGCGTTTCTGCATGCAAAGAGGGTTCTTTACTGCTGAGCTAAGGCTGTAAGTTTTATAATCCTAGTGGCTGCGAAGAAAGAGAAGAATTAAATCAGAACGTGGAACCATACTCTTGATGGTCAGTGAATCTGGCTCTTCATAATAATAGTGGTAGTAGTATCAGTCACAAAGCTGTTCATTTAACCTCTTCATTCTCAGATCTTTGGCCGCATTGACTCATCTCACTCTGTTCCTGCCACTGAAATTTGGAAGCTCCTGGAGGGCAGGGACTTTTTCTTTTAATTTGCAGTTAATTTAGGGCCCAAGATATAGGGAGTGTTGTTCGTTCCCCCCCACACACACCCTATCAAGAACCCTGTGAGGCGGGTTAGGGCTGGAAGGCAATTTTCTGGGCCATTGTGGCTGAGTAGGAATTTTAACCTGGACCCTTGTGGTCCTAGACCAACACTCTTAACCACTTAACACCAGCTTTGGCCATGTCTGTGAGAAAAACACTTCTCAATAAGCAAAAGGTGGAGCTGAAGCTTCATTAGACCACTGAAGTTAGGATTTCTGCCCCATCTTGGAGCATTTATCCTACCCCTCACCCCACAATATTCATATTAAGATGATACCACCTGTACAGGTGACTGGCCTCTACAGGTGCCAAGGGATTGCAGCAACCTGAGGCCAGGATTAGCTGTCAAGGAAACTGGAGAAGAGGCATTGAATGCTCCTACGGAGGGAGGGAAGTGCGAGGGTGCAGGAAGGGAGAAAAGAGAAATGATTTGAAGCAGTCTGACATGCTATCCTGGCTGGGACCGATGGGAGCAGTTGTCCAAACCAGCTGTCCCCCGGCCTGGTCCCAGAAAGCAGCGTCTCATTATAGAGCAAGAAGTGTAAGGAGGTGTGCGTGAATCTGAATTTATGATATGGTTTGTAGGGCATGGCATAAGATTGGAATAACTCTAAATACGACATGAGACCCTCCAAGGATGAGCTTTGGTGACTATGGAACCAGCCAGATTCCAGCCCCCTGCTGAATAGCCACACACATCTGATTTAAGAATTAACACGTGCAAATTTAGCTGTCAAGTAAATGCAGTCGTACCTTGGATCCCGAAAGCCTTGGTACTCGGACACGGTTCTAGATTTACGTATAAGCTAAACAAGCTATAGCTTAGGGGCCCACTCTCTTGGGCCCCCCCAAAAAAGTTAAAGGGGAAAAAACCTGCATGTATATTTCCAAAATATACAATAAAAAACAAATAAAATAAAACCTACATACAGCAACAGTGGCAGATGGCTTTAGATACATATTAGGTCCATAAATTACCATATAGCATACATTCAACACAAAAAGGGGACGCGGGCGGCACCGTGGGTTAAACCACAGAGCCTAGGACTTGCCAATCAGGAGGTCGGCGGTTCGAATCCCCGCCACGGGGTGAGCTCCCGTTGCTCGGTCCCTGCTCCTGCCAACCTAGCAGTTCGAAAGCACGTCAAAGTGTGAGTAGATAAATAGGTACCGCTCCGGCGGGAAGGTAAACGGCGTTTCCGTGCGCTGCTCTGGTTCGCCAGAAGTGGCTTAGTCATGCTGGCCACATGACCCGGAAGCTGTACGCCAGCTCCTTCGGCCAATAAAGCGAGATGAGCGCCGCAACCCCAGAGTCGGTCACGGCTGGACCTAATGGTCAGGGGTCCCTTTACCTTTTACAATACAAAAAACAGCAACAATTTGTTGTTGACAAAGGACAGCTGGACATATAAAGGGCCCCATTACGTTCAGTAGCTTAGGGCCTCATCAAACCTAAATCTGCTCGGACATTTTGGCTCCTGAACGCCGCAAACCCAGAAGTGAGTGTTCCGGTTTGCGAACGTTCTTCGGAACCCAAACGTCCAACAGGGCTTCTGTGGCTTCCGATTGGTTGCAGGAGCTTCCTGCAGCCAATCAGAAGCTGCGCTTTGGTTTCCAAACATTTTGGAAGTCGAACGGACTTCCGGAAAGGATTCCATTCGACTCTCAAGGTACGACTGTACTCAGCTCCTCATCCATCCACACCATGGTAAGGTGATATAAAGGATGTCAAACAAAGACGCCTAGTTTCAGGTAATCGCTCACTATCAGCCATTCTTCACTAAGATGGGCAAGGTGAGAACCAGGGCATGAAATTCCAGAAGTATCTATGGAAATCATAGAAATTTCAAAACCCGCTCCCCTCTCCACTGGCATGCCTTGGCAAAAAGGGTATTAAAAAATAAATAGATGCAAATATTAATTGGGCTCTCCTAGCTCCAACAGGACAGAACTTATTCAGTGCTCCTCTGGTTTGCTTTAAGGACAGGTATACACAGTACAGTGGTGCCTCGCAAGACGAAATTAATTCGTTCTGTGAGTCTCTTCGTCTAGCGGTTTTTTCGTCTTGCGAAGCAACCCTATTAGCGGATTAGCGCTATTAGCGGTTTAGCGGCTATTAGCGGCTATTAAAGGCTATTAAAGGCTTAAAGGATTAGCGGATTAGCTGCTTAAAGCCTATTAGCGGCTTAGCGGCTTAGAAAAAGGGGGTGGGGAGCGAAAAAAAATCTCAAGACATTTTCGTCTTGCGAAGCAAGCCCATAGGGAAATTCGTCCTGCGAAGCGCATTGAAAAACGGAAAACCCTTTCGTCTAGTGGGTTTTCCGTCTTGTGAGGCATTCGTCTTGCGGGGCACCACTGTACTTTCTTTTCTCCTCCTCATAGTGTGGGTTTATAGCAAAATTGTCATGTCCATTCTTCTGTAGGCTTTTAGACTAGTTAGGGAATCTTTCACTCCTTAATCAAAGTGTGTTAGATATTGTTATATGCTACCTGCTTAGACTGTAGCTTTGCTGTCTAAAGCAGCATTTTTATATATTGTGTCCCTCCTATTTTTTGTAATAAACCAAGCCTTTTTTATTTCTTTGTGTGAGAGCTTCTTGTGGGCATAAGATTGTTGACATACACACCCATAAACAAGCACACATCATAACTCCAGCAAAAGATCTTAAATCTCTCAGCAGTGTGCATGTGAATATACACCTGAGTGCTGGCTGCGTACCTGGGAGTCCAGGTACACAGTCGTAACAACAATGTCTCTTGGGCTAAGCTGGCCCCTACCATTAAGCCGAGTGAGGCAGCTGCCTCGGGTAGCTGATCTGGGGTATTCCCAAAGGGCAGCAAATTATTAGTTAGCCCATTTATTACCAGCTAGGGCTGATGTCGGCAGTTCGAATCCCTGTGATGGAGTGAGCTCCCGTTGTTCAGTCCCAGCTCCTGCCCACCTAGCAGTTCGAAAGACGTCAAAGTGCAAGTAGATAAATAGGCACCGCTCTGGTGGGAAGGTAAACGGCGTTTCCGTGCTCTGCTCTGGTTCGCCAGAAGCGGCTTAGTCATGCTGGCCACATGACCCGGAAGCTGTATGCCAGCTAACTTGGCCAATAAAGTGAGATGAGCGCCGCAACCCCAGAGTCGGCCACGACTGGACCTAATGGTCAGGGGTCCCTTTACCTTTACCTAGTGCTGATGGGAGCTGTGGTCAATAGACCCCCCCCCCCCAATCATATTAGCCTCCTTTCCTTGTAAAGCCCTCTGAGCTAAGGGCTACCACTGCATCTCACAGCACAGCAGAAATGTTGGTGGTTGTGAAACAACCATCGCAACTCATAGCTACGGACAGCCTTACCCTCTGTGAACTGTGGAATATATCAAGTGAATTGTCTCACCCTCCTGTTTTCTGCCTGCTGGAAAAGTCACTGTGGGCAGAGCGGGTCAGGATGGGACCGTGTGTGCTTCCCTCTGGGATTATGCATTCCAGATCATTGGTAATCATTGGTTCAAACTTCATATGTGGGTGGGGATTGTGGTGCATAAATGCAAAAAAAATATTATAAGTGGGTTGGGACAATGCTAGAACTCATTTAACTTGCGCTCGTTGCTAGTTTATTTATGGCTCAACACTTTTAAACTTAAAAAAAATGTTTTTATTATTATTGACTAGGTTTGTGGGTAAGAAGAGCGGTCTTTGGATAATCTCTGCAGTTAGGTTTGTGATTTTGGTGCCTTCCCCCACGCAACACACTTTCCCCCCTCATTCTGGTCATATGAGAGCAGAGCGGACTGGGTTTCTCAAAGGCTTGTTTGTCTGGAATGTCCTCAGTGGGTTGCAGGTTAAAATGAAAGATCGTCTCCCTTTTCTCCGCCCATCCCCCTGGGAGCTGATGCCATATCTGGATAACATCCAGGAGGATCATCTGTGAGGGATTTGCCTCGGCCTTTTTGAAGTCTCAGAGCCTCTTGTTGTGACTTGCTGGTATCGTATGCCGGGAAGATTAAGGATGGATACAGAGGGCCGTGGCTCGCAATTCCGGAGGACTGTAAGAAGTCCAGAGCCAGGGTTCCTGTGTCCACGTCCGATATGCTAACCATGTCAGCTAAATGGAACCTCCATAGCCCAGGGCAATGTACCTCTGACTATCAAATGCTGAGAAGAAACAGCAAGGGCAGGGGTTTGGAAGGCAGCTTAGTGCTACCAAAATTAACAGGCCAGTGTTAAAAATATTGTAGAATGCCTGCAGATTGAGAGGCTGGAAACAGGCATACTTCACCAATCAACAGTGGTATTGCCTGTTCTTGAAATTCAATACAAATACAGTTGTACCTTGGAAGTTGAACGGAATCCTCCTGCAGCCAATCGGAAGCCCCGTCGAAAATTCGGCTTCAAAAAATAGTTCGCAAACCAGAACAGTTACTTCCGGGTTTGCGGCATTCAGGAGCCAAAACGTTCGAGAGCTAAGCTGTTTGAAAACCAAGGTACGACTGTAGTGATTCTTTTTGTTAGTAGTGAGGGGCCTTTTATGAAAATGTGTGTGTGCATGAACATACGCACATTTTGCACTTTGGAGAAAACTTTCAGTGTCCTGTCGTGAACTTCGACGATACACCTTTCCCTACTTTTCCTTGCAGGGTCAGCATTTATTTTTACAACCTGTTGGCTGAAAGCCAGCTAAGTGTGCGGACGACAGACTCCTGGATGTGGTTGTTTGCAGTGCCCAGGTTGGCTGCATTCTGGGGACCGGTTGGTGTTTCTCAGAAGCTTGTTGGCGGTTCTCCGAGTAGATCAGGGACGGTGGGCATCTTGTGTTTCAGGTTTTGTGCTCAGCCAGAGGTTGGGTTGGGGAGCTGCTGCATGCAGAGCAATGGCAACACATAGCAGGCCTGGCCAGTGCGCACTTTGTGGCTTCCCATCACCGTCCACGATGCCAAGATGCTCTGTGGAAAGGGTTCCCTCAGCGTGGAAACAAGGGGTTAGTACAGGCAGGCAGCCAATTTCTTTCCTTCTGTACACTCCTCTTCTGTCAGTTCTCTTTTCTGGTTCTGCTTGTCCTCCTCCTTTCCCTCTCATCTTTCTCCTGCCATCGCTCTTTCAAAATCTTTTCCACTCCCAAAGAGGTGCTGCAGATGCAACCCATTCTAGGTCAGACCTCACGGCTTGAACATCTCTCACTGAAGACTAGTGAGCTACTGAATATCTTCCTATATACATTAAAATGTAATGCTGTCATCACACAGCCCCCGTCAAAGGATTTCTAATTGCATGGGGCAAGAAGGGGAGGCTCTAGGGGAGGTTAATGGGGGGGGGGGATAGAAGGGTGGTTGGCCAGGGGAACAGGCAGCCCTACAGCTGTACAGTGTGTGTGTGTTTTGTATATATGTTTGCTGCTTCATGCACTCTGGTGTTGCCTCTGTGTGCCAAGGGAGGGGTTCTCATTGAGAGCCCAACTGCCCCAGAACTTCAGACCTCCCTGCTCTTCAGGAGCATGAAATATGCTCCCCCCTGCCTCCCTCTGAGCAACGCGTCAACTTCCCCAGTCTAAAAAGAGGAGAAGTTGGGAGTGGACTTCCTCCTATAGTGCTTGCTAGAAAAAGCCATTGTGTGTTTTTTTATTTTATTCGGTTGGCAGTAGGGGGAAACTTCCAAGCGCTTCTATTTCGGTGTTGCACGGCTGCCGTTGCCGCACGTCAACGCTGCCCTTCCTAGTGCGTGACCGGGAACTCTGCGCACACAAGTGTGGGGGAGGGCTCCCCCCTTTCGCGCCAGGAGCTTTCCTTCCCAAATGGGTGGGCCTCCCCCTCCGGCCAGCGCGTCCACAGGTGCCAGTCTGCCACCTGCAAGGTAACGGTGCACATCTTGTGTCGATTTGGGGCGGGGGCCTTCCTTTACTTTCTCTGCTGCGCTGGAGTCGGGGGGGGTGGAAGCCCCTTCCTGAAGGTGCGCTTGCTGTTTTGCAATTTTTGGCTGTGTCACTAAGGGGGGGGGGGGTTTCCACCGCCAGGTGGGCTATTTACAGTGTGTTGTTAAGACAATCCGGGCTTTAAAATAGGAGTTTCCACAAAGCTGCCCTATCCAGGTGCGTGGACACGTAGTTGTCCGATGGGAAGGAAAACCCAAATATGGCACCTCTCCTTTGGAAGAGGGAGGACCAATTGTTGTTGTTGTTGTTTTGCAGGGCAAGGGGTATTGTGGTGCTTGGGGGTTTCTCCTGTTTAACTGGATCCCACGTACCCACGCTCTCTCCCCTACCCCCACCCGTTTCCCAGTGACCACTGGAAGGCTTGAGGTGAAGCACGGCGCCTGGTGTGTGGAAGCGAGAGCAGTTGCTGAGTCATCCACAGGCTGGTCTCGCTGATAGACCCAGCAGGCGGGGGCCCGGCTGGGGGCAAAGAGCTCATGCGCCCGACCAGCAGCAGCGGAGCACATTTGCGTGCTTTTCTGGGTTCCGGATCCAGAGCGGATTGGAGGCTTCTGGCGTCGGCTTCCAAGTTCTGCCGGCTCTTCTGGGCCAGGTGGCTCGCCCCACCCGGGGTTCGGCCGCCCAGAATCGTGGTGGCGTGGTATCTGTGGGGGTCCTCTCAGCCACGTGGTGCCCCTGCTTCTTCCTTGCGTTCCTTCTGACCATGTGAAGTCACCAGCAGCGTAAGAAAGGATTCTCCTCGTCCTGCTATCTCCTTCGCTCCAGCTCCCGGCCTGCTGCAGCTAACTCTCTCCTCGCTTTGGCCATTATCGAGACCCCCTGCTTCTCAGATCGCTGCCTGCTATGTCTTCCTGTCCCCCACTCGCTCTGACCCCTGGGATGTCTTGCCACTCAGGCCTGCTCTTGACACATGCCAGACCCCGGCGGCTTTCCTCTTCCCGGGCGTGCTTCCAAAATGTCGCCACGGCTCAGCGTTTTGTGACTGACCCTTTCCCCCTCAGAAAGTTCCCGGCCGATCTGAAATCGCAACCCGTGCAGCCGCTGGGTGCTCAGTGCAGCAGCAGCCCATTGCGAGCGTGTGATTGTTAAAGAAAGCTTGCAATCTGGGCGAGCTGTGAATCAGAAGCGGGGAACCTTTTTCAGCCTCCTGGGGAAAGTGTGGGTGCCAGGGGGGCCCTGTCTGGCAGTGGTTGATGGAGCTAGATTCAGAAGTTGGCATAGCTACTTCTGCAGTGGGCAGAACGCAGACTTGGATTGTGATCGTTATTATTTAAAGGACCCTCTCTGTGCCAGCAAACTTTCCTAGAGAGGCGTTCCCGTCCGTTTGCCTTTAAATTGCAAGCATGGGTTTTCTCGAGGAAGTCTCGAGCCTGCCAGCGAAGAGAGGCTGCCAATGTGCCGCTGACTGGGGCAGGCAACGAACGCGCTTCCTGCTTGGAGTGGCGTGCGCTGCAACGATAAAAACACTTTTGCAGGATGAGGAGAGGGGCTTGCTGGGAGGGCGTCACGCTCTAGGGCCAAGCGGGCTGCGGAATCCCATGCCTTTGTGTAGAGAGAAGCCTTTGAGAGAGCGCTGGACTTCCTTGCACAAACCTGAGAGGCTTGGGCCAGGGCCGGCCCTCCCATTAGGTAGAGACAAAGTTGCCTGCCTCAGGCAGCAGGTGCTTAGAGGCTTCGAATAAGGCGCTGGAGGGGTGCTTCTATGCCTCACAGCATGCCTGCCCCGCTAAGCTAGCCTGGCACCCTCAAGTGCACTGCAGTACAGGATATCATCCCATTGCAAAGCATGGAACTAAGACCATGCTCACAGCATTCATTCAGAGCACTAGAACAACAGAGGAATTGGTTGAAACTGATCATAAATCCCTCAGTCACAGTTCCAGTTTCAGAGTTCAGGGACGCATCCCAGCCAGATACAAGCCCTCAAGGAGAATGCAAACCAAGCATGTGTTGCTTGGGAGAGTGTCTTGCCTGGGGAGAAGCCCTGAGGGTCAGATCCAGAGGCTTGCAGGGCCACCTGTGGCCCTGTGTGCAAGGTTCCCCACCCTTCCCATATGGGTGGTGGAGCAGATCCCTGGAAACGTAGCATGCCCATTCCTATTCCTTGGAAGAACCTGGTCTGTGTGCAAAACCGGGGTGGGGGGGGGTGGTCAGGGGGCTGCTGTGGGGGATAAATGTGGAGTCTGATAGCCAAGAACAACCTTCTCCTATAGATCAGGAGATCTATATTGCAGTTTTTAAGGCTATACATTCACAACCACATGCATTTATTGCATTTTAATATTGCTGTGTTGTCTCTTCCCTAACCCTCTCCTCATAAACAACCCTGCGAGCCATAGTCAAGCTGAGCCATAGCAACTGAAGGTCAGTGGCGTAGCGTGGGTTGTCAGCACCCGGGGCAAGGCAAGTAATTTGTGCCCCCTAACCTGGTAGGGGCAGAGAGCTGCGAGTGCGAGCGCGCCCCCCCAGATGTTGCGCCCGGTGCGGCCGGCCCCCCCTGCACCCCCCACGCTACGCCACTGCTGAAGGTTGACCTTAAGCTGACCTTGGAACCTGGATCTCTTCGAATCCTAACCAGACACCCTTTCCACTCAGTTTCACTAACTAAATAAGAGGTTTGGGGTTTAAAATGTCATTGAAAGACAATGCAGGGATGTTCTTGTTCTTGGGGGGCGCAAGAAACCAACCAGCTTGCTTTTGGTAAACCACTTTTGAGTTTCCTTTCTTCTTCTTTTTGCAATCAGACAGTGTGTGAATCTTACGAAATAAATAAAATAAATGGAAACTCTCCTGAGGGGAACTCTCTTGAAATTGACCCATATACAGTGGTACCTCAGGTTACATATGCTTCAGGTTCCAGACGCTTCAGGTTTCAGACTCCGCTAACCCAGAAATAGTACCTCGGGTTAAGAACTTTGCTTCAGGATGAGAACAGAAATCGCGCAGCGGCGGCGGGAGGCCCCATTAGCTAAAGTGGTGTCTCAGGTTAAAAACAGTTTCAGGTTAAGAACGGACCTCCGGAACGAACTAAGTACGTAATCCAAGGTACCACTATAGTCCGAACCGGCAGTATCTATGAATTCAAGTCCATTGTTGCTCCTGTGGCATTATTACTCTGATTACTACTTTTGCCATTCATTCCTATTGCGGTTGTGTTCTCGTTTTTCCGCAGTGCCCCCAAATGTTTCCGGCCCCTGTGATGAACGGGCTCCCTGCCCCGCCAGGCGACCCCGCGCACCCCGGCGGCTGGAATGAGTTTTGCGAGCACCATGCCATCTCCACCGCCAGAGAGCTGGCCCGCAAGTACCTCCTCTTTGTCAGCGAGAACCCCCAGCACGAAGTCCTGGCGGCCGAGAACTTCTCCCTCCAGTTCGCCGACCTTTTCCAGCAGTACTTCCGCAACGAGGTGAAGGATGGCTTTGCCATGAACCGGTTCCGCATTCTCCCCTTCAGCAGGGTGCGGGATTACCGGGAGACTGGCCGGAAGCAGCCGGGGGGCTCCCTCGGGGGGGTCGTGGCCAAAGCCGAAGTGGAGCTGGCTGACCAGGCCGCCAGGGGCCCCGAGGCCCACCCCCGAGGCCTGACCAAGGCCTGGAGCTCGGAGGACCTTGCAGGAACGGCTTCCCCCTTGGCCGCGAGGAGACCCTTTTCCCTGGACCGCCTGAGGAGGAGTTGGCGGAGCTTTTTCCGCAGGAGGTCCTTGGAGCCGGCCCCTGGAGGAGGGGAGATATTGGACTCTGTTTCAAAGCCTGGCCTTGCCCGGAAGTTCTTCCCGTGGGCCATTTCGCAAGACCCCTCTTCTCAGATCCAGAAAGAGGGCAGTCTGAAATACTGGATGGTGACCGAGGCTACAATGGACAGCGGGGCTTGCTGGCAGAGGTGCCGGCTGGTTTTGCGGAGAGCGGGGGCTTTGGACAACGACGATTACATCCTGGAGGTGTTTGATCCCCCCAAGGTGAGTGAAGGGAGCTGCTCCCGGAGGCCTGTCTCTGTGTCTCAATGGCTTGTTGCGGTTTGGGTTGCCTTGGGGAAGCTGTTTGCTGCCCTGAAGCACAACTGTGCCTTGTTTCCAGTAAGCAGAACTTGTCTCTTCCTGCATTTTCATTCATCCTCGTGGCAAGAACCACTGAGGTGGGCCATTTTGCCCAGAGGCTTTGTCTGTTTCCTGCGGCGCAGAATTATATTTCCAGAGTCCTACTGCTAGTAGAGGGCAAGGGCTTGCTTTACATTAGGCATAGACAAACTCCGGCCCTCCAGATGTTTGGGACTACAATTCCCATCATCCCTGACCACTGGTCCTGTTAGCTAGGGATGATGGGATTTGTAGTCCCAGACATCTGGAGGGCCGGAGTTTGCCTATGCCTGCTTTAGATGACTCTGTGCTTAGAGAAATTCACAGGGCAGCTTATCATCAGCCGGGCCTTTGTCACGGCTTGGCATGGGGAGGTATCTGTCTAAATGGTTTGTTGTCGTGCGTGTGGAAAAGGAGACCCATTTTTGTGTGAATCTTCTACTAGAATGGTGTTGTTGTTGTTTACGTTTTCTAGACTGGTGCTTGCCCTAGTGAAAGTAGTGATCATCATTTTCCCAAGGGAGGTGGGTTTACTGAAAGTGAAACTGAGCTGGGGATGTTGGTGGGGAGATGTTTTGTCTCTAGGTCTAAGCTTAGATGTGGGGTAGACTTCGCCTCCCCCACCAGGCCCTTTTCCAGTTGTGCGTTCATGGTGGTTTTGAGGCTGCAAAATGCAATCCCACTTTCGGTGCAGTTTTGCAACTGCAAGAAAGTTTGGGGGTGCTTTGATTTTAATTGGCATGTGTCTCGCCAAACCAAAAATGAGCAAGGGGGTGGTGTGACTCCCCTATAAAGAAAGGTCGCAGACTTGGAGACGTTTTCGTTTCGAGAAGATGAAAATATGAGCCGCCATTACAGAGGTTTATGGAGAAAACGGGCCGAGGAGAGTTTTCATCCTGTCGTAACACAGGAATTTGTTGACATCCGGTGATGCCGAATGTTGGAGGAGCCAGATAAAAGGAATTTGTTATTTACACAGCCCACAGTTGTTGTTGTTTATAAATGTTTTTATTTATTTTCAAAATTGCAAAAAAGCATAAAGATCAACATAATGTAATATTTGGCTTGGCAAACATACAATCTTGGCAATGCATGCTAGAATCAGAGTCCATCAGCTTATTCCAAAGGGTCTCCCACATCTTTCCATGTGTGTTTGGTGGTTTTCTTCCATGATCTTCGTCTCTTATAGCCTGTCAACGGCTACCAGGAGCTACAGAGTGATAAACGATCAGATTTTCACTGTGCTGCTCATATGTCAGTTTTTCTGCCAATGCATACAGAATCAAGTACAGTCGTAGCTTCGTTTTCAAACTGAAATTTTGAAGTTTTCAAAATGTTCTTGAACATTTTGGCTCCCAAATGCCGCAAACCCGGAAGTGACTGTTCTGGTTTGTGAACTATTTTTGGAAGCTGAACGTCCGACAGGACTTCTGCAGCTTCTGATTGGCTGCAGGAGCTTTTTGCAGCCAATCAGAAGCCGCGCTTTGGTTTCTGAACTTTTTGGAAGTCAAACGGACTTCCGGAATGGATTTCGTTCGACTTCCAGGGTACGACTGTATACCAAGATTCAGTATTTGCCAAATCCCTAGCACCTCGCAACTTCCAGCCGGGCTGCAGGTAGCAGAAGGTGTAGCTGGCCTTTATTGGCGAATCTCTGGCCAGGATTTCCCTGTGCCCCTAGCAGCACCAGCGCAAGGGATAGAGAGATGGGCACACAGGTAGGTTAGCCGTATTTCATTAAAGACTTTAGACAAGGGTGGTCCAATGCATGGCCCTCTGCAACATACGATGCCCCCCCCCCCCAGCCCTTGTCCTGCCTTCCCAAAGCCAGGTAAATGAGGTGTTGGGCTTTGAGAAGGAAGAAGAAGAAGAGTTTCGATTTGATATTCCTCTTTATCACTACCCTAAAGAGTCTCAAGGGGACGCGGGTGGCGCTGTGGGTTAAACCACAGAGCCTAGGGCTTGCCGATCAGAAGGTCAACGGTTCAAATCCCCATGACGGGGTGAGCTCCCATCGTTCGGTCCCAGCTCCTGCCCACCTAGCAGTTCGAAAGCACATCAAAGTGCAAGTAGATAAATAGGTACCACTCTGGCGGGAAGGTAAATGGTGTTTCCATGTGCTGCTCACTAAAATGCGTACTGATTTTCAGGATTATCTAAGATAAACAAATTGCAGAATTGCCACAGAAATGTGAAGAACTGGATATAAGAGCTGTTGGACGGTGGGACGGACTCAGTTGGGAGGTTGTGGACTCTCCTTCCTTGGAGGTTTTTAAACAGAGGTTGGACGGCCGTCTGTCGTGGATGCTTTAGCTGAGGTTCCTGCATTGTAGGGGGTTGGGCTAGATGACCCTGGAATGTCCCTTCCAACTCTACAATTCTTTAAAACTGGGGGAAATGAGAAACTAAGATAACCTGAAACTGACAGGCCCTTCCATCCCTTTTCCCTTTGAGAGATTTCTTGATTTAACCCAGAGATGATGATGATGATGATGATGATGATGATGATACAGTGGTACCTCGGGTTACATACGCTTCAGGTTACATACGTTTCAGGTTACAGAATCCGCTAACCCAGAAATAGTGCTTCAGGTTAAGAACTTTGCTTCAGGATGAGAACAGAAATCGCATGGTGGCGGCTAAAGTGGTGCTTCAGGTTAAGAACGGACCTCCAGAACGAATTAAGTACTTAACCCGAGGTGCTGTTCTTTAGTCGTTTAGTCGTGTCCAACTCTTCATGACCCCATGGACCAGAGCATGCCAGGCACTCCTGTCTTCCACTGCCTCCTGCAGTTTGGTCAAACTCATGTTCGTAGCTTCGAGAACACTGTCCAACCATCTCGTCCTCTGTTGTCCCCTTCTCCTTGTGCCCTCCATCTTTCCCAACATCAGGGTCCTTTCCAGGGAGTCTTCTCTTCTCATGAGGTGGCCAAAGTATTGGAGCCTCAGCTTCAGGACCTGTCCTTCCAGTGAGCGCTCAGGGCTGATTTCTTTCAGAACGGAGAGGTTTGATCTTCTTGCAGTCCATGGGACTCTCAAGAGTCTCCTCCAGCACTATAATTCAAAAGCATCAATTCTTCGCTGATCAGCCTTCTTTATGGTCCAGCTCTCACTTCCATACATCACTACTGGGAAAGCCATAGCTTTAAGCCGAGGTACCACTGTAATAATAATAATTTATTATTTATACCCCGCCCATCTGGCTGGGTTTCCCTAGCCACTCTGGGCGGCTTTCAACAGAATATTAAAATACAATAGAGATGGGGGCAAGTTGCGGTGGGGGGGGGGGCAGCCCTCTGACAGTTCGGTTGCCTTGTTGGGATGGAATCAATAGATAGACGCTCCCCTCCTTTGGCAAGCAAAGCTGCAAAAATTTGGCCCCTGCATATCTCATCGGAGCTGAGGGCTGGAAGCCAGCGTCCGTGGATGAGCCGGCCGAGAGTAAATGCTCTTTCCATCTCTTTTGGGATGTGTGTGTGTGCGCACGCATGTTTGCGCACTCGATCCTGGCTGCTGCCCCAAAGGAAGGTTCGAAAGCCTTTTCGCCTTTAGCACTGGAAGGTTTTGTAAGCGCAGGTTGCAATGAAGGTAGGAAAGGCCATCAGTAATAAGAATTGTCTTCTCTTTTTTTTTGCAGAGGAGAAATTTGCTTTCCTCCTCCTCCTCTCTTCCATGCCTTCAAAGCGCCCCCCCCCCCCATGTTAAAACAGGAATCTATTCATCCGGCGCACAGAGGCCGGCAATTAATAGAGAGCCGAGGACGGGGATTGAATTTAAACTCACGTAGGCTCGCCAAAGGATTTGGTGTTTGGCGTTCACTCTCCTCTCTCCCCAACCCCCCAGCCCTTCAAGGAACTAAATATAGCTCCGTGGGGCCATGTCGGATGTGAGTGTCTTCCGGAGGACTCAACAACATAACATTCTCCTCATGCAGCTTGGGCCTTCCTTTAATGAGAGAATATTTTCTGCACACCGCAGCTCCCCCACAGCCCCTGCAAGAAAGGGGAAGGCAGTCTGCGCTTGCCCTTAAGTTACAAATCTGTGAGGGAATAAGTGCTGTTGTTTTTAAAAAAGAGGGCATAGGGGTCACTTCTTAGATTTGCCACAAATCCAGTGATTTCTTGTTCTGGGGGCTCCGTTGCATTTGAAGAGATTCTTCCTGAAACCCCCAGTGCATAAATGTTGCTTTGTCTGCATCGAATTCATTAGTTTATTATTGCATTTATATTCCACCTTGTCCTCCAAGGAGCTGAAGGCGACGAGCACGTTTTAAACCTCTTCGTTTAATTCCCACAACAACCCTTTGAGGTAGGCTAGGCGAAGATGCTGCAAGAGGCCCCAAGGTCACCCAGAGAGCCCAGGTGGTAGAATTTGAACCCTGGTCTCCCAGGTCCCTGGTCTGGCGCTGCACCGCACCGGCTCTTAATTAGCATTACTTATTTAATTCTTATTAAACAAGAGCTGCTATTTATTAATTAAGAGCTTTTAGTATACGTTTATTTGTTAAACGGATTTCTGTGCTCTCCCCTCAGGGTACATTTCCCATGCCCAGGCAGCTTCCGGGGGGGGGGTGTTTTAAAAAAGAAGCTTAGAAGCATCAGAAGATCTCAAGTTAAATCCAGCAAATTTGCCATTTTCAAAAACCACAAACAGAGCAGCTGCAGCAGCAGCGAAAACCTTTTCCCCTCCCTTTAACATAGGCCTGGGATTTTATTTTTAAAGGTTTTAAGAGTTCTCCTAAAAGCAGGCCGTGACAAGGACCTTCCATGTTCCTCGCTGGGGAGGGAATTCCAAAGGGGTGGAGCCACCACTGAGAAGGCCCCGTCTCTTCCAAGGGAGAACGGAGGAGCCTGCTTTTGAAGGAGATCCACCTACACCTTGGATTGCGCGGCTTGGATTGCAGCAAGGAGTATAGGTGACTTGATAACATGCTAAGGTTCTCCCCCCCCCCCCCAAAAAAAAAAAATCAATCCACTTTCATCCTTTGGTAATCTTTAAGAGCAAGCCTGGTCTCTGGATGGAGCAGAGGTATATTTCAGACTAGCTAGTGCAGGGAATGGGGGCAGATTCCTCCTTCCACCCCCCACCCCCAGACTCCCAACTGTGCATGTTAACTTTGCCCCACAGAAATTATAAAGCGGGCAGGGGTGTTAGAAAAAACTGTTGCATCTGCAGTTCCTACTATCTAGATAAAGACCCAAGCCTGCAAGTGATGCTAGTTTTGCTATTCCTAAATGGGCTCTGATCTAGATGCTTTCCCTGGGTTCTGTCTCTCGGTCACATCAAGACCTGTCTTTGGACTGAGCTGCAAATAAAATGTTTTAAGTGTGTTTCAAGTACAATATACAATGGGACCCTAGATAGCGATGGTGAGCCTTATGGAAAATTCAAGGTACAGTGGTACCTTGGTTTGCATACGTCTTGGTTCGCATACGTTTTGGATTATAAACACGTCAAACCCAGAAGTGCGTGTCCTGGTTTGCAGCCTTTTTTTGGGGATTATGAAGAATTTTGGGGGGGAGGCCCCATTGGCGAAAGCGCACCTTGGGTTACAACCTGTTTTGGTTTACAAACGGACCTCCGGAGCGGATTATGGTTGTAAAGCAAGGTATACCACTGTATTCTTAAAAACTTTAAATAAAAAAAAAGAAGAAGAAGAAGCATTTTCAGAACTTTTTTTTATATGTATGTAGATTCCACCTTTATTTTTATTTCATTTAGGAGATTTATATACCACTGTTCACTCAACAGCAGCAGCAGCAGCAACAAAGGTCCCAGGGTTCTTCACAAAGAAATGTCACGTTTGAAAAGCAAAAGGCAATTAATGTGAAAAGTAATTAGAAGAAAACCCCAGTTAAAACTTCAAATAGTTCTAAAATCCCTTAAGAGGCCTGAGAGAATGAGAACAATTTTGCCTGGTCATGAAAGGACGGCAGAATGGACTCTGGGCAGTCCTCTTTGGGGAGGGAATCCCAGCTAAAAATGCATCATCGCTGCTAGTGAAAGGACCTGATGAATGGCATCATCAGATGACCTCTGAATCTCGGCAGGTGTTCCATTAGGTACCTAATGCAAAAATCCTGAGGATCCATGGGCTTTTATCTCCCCCCTCCCAAGCAGCCTCCTTTATCTCTAGCGTCCCTTATCTCCCTCCTGATCGCTTACCGATCAGCTGCTTCCTTTCAGCACCCCCTTCCCTCTTGTTTGCCTTAGTGTCTTTCCCTTAGCTGGAGCAGTTTTTTGCTCCTCCTTTTCTTCTAATTTCTCTCCTCATTGCTTTAGTATTCCTGTCTCCTCTCCTTGCAAGTTCGCTGTCTTTACCTCCCCCCTCCCAGACAGCCTCCTTTATTGCTAGCGTCCCTTATCTCCCTCCCGATCGCTTGCCGATCAGCGGCTTTGTTTCAACACTCAATTACCTCTTTTTTAAAAAAGCACGATCTGCTTTTTGCCTCTGGGCAATTCGGCTCCAGGGACCACGCATTTGCTCCATAAGATGCACAGACATTTCCCCTTACTTTTTAGGAAGAAAAAAATGTGTCTTATAGAACAAAAAATACGGTAAGTACTTTTAGTGCCCAGAAACCTTGCACCTGCAGTCTCTACTAGGTGTAGCAGAGGGGGATAGCTCAGTCGGTAGAGATATCCCTTACTCTTAATCTCAGGGTTGTGGGTTTGAGCCCCGCATTGAGCAAAAGATTCCTGCATTTTGGGGGTTGGATTGGATGACCTTTGTGGTCCCTTCCAGCTCTGCAGTTCTAGGATTCTAATAGTTTCCAAATTGTCTTCAAGGGAAGCTCAGCATAGAATGTATTGCCAAAAGAGAACCAGAGTTCATATCACTGCGGCCAAGATAGCAATGTCCCAGAGACTTTGCAGCTGGTGAAAGGCACTTCAACCCCAGACTGGGGGAATGTGGATCTCTCCAGAGCAGAGTATTAAACAGAGCCAGGAGGTGATCCACCCACTGAGCTTCTGTCTTGCTAGGATCGAGCGTCGCCTTATTGGCTGCCATCCTGCTATTGGTTCAATACTTCTTGTGCACACACGCAAATACTGTATTCCAGATTGCAACATGTTTCTTACCGGTAAAAGGATGTGTTGATTTATTCTTTCTGATGGTTTTATCCACTTCCGCAGCGTCACTTGGAGATTTTCACACCTTGTCTCTCCTGCCAGGTCCTTCAGGGCATTTGAGGTGCCAGCTGGCCACTGGGCAAAGGAGCAAGTGTCAAGAATGGCACGCATTTTTATGTTTATATGGTGTGCTTTTCTGTTTGCAGTGTGTGTGTGTTGAGCTCAAGGAGCAGATACTCTGACTCTTGGCAGAACTTTTAGCACTCAGTTTGTCTCACAGTTGAGGTTCGGCAAACTTTTTCTTTTTCCTTTCCCCTCTTAATTTAACGTGCCATGCAAAGCAATGTTTGCTTTCATCTAGCAAATCCAGCTCTTGGAACACGATGCTCACGAAATGGTTTTGGACATGGTGTTGGGGGAGATTCCAGAAATATAGAGGCTAAAGCCCAGATTTCAACGCAGGAGGGGGACTTGGCCTAAAAATTGGGTGCCTCGGAAGGAGAAGAATTGGCAGATTCTGTGCCATCGAGCTTCTCCCTTGGGCACCCCCGGCCACAGGTGATGGATGGCCAGCTGAAAGGATACGGGAATCAATAATTCCAGGAAAGCATTTTTCGGGGTGGGTGGGGGCTGTTTTCCCCTTGGAGAGCTGACTCGACTATTCTGCCAGGTTCCAGCCCAGAGCAATACACTATTTACAGCCAAGCTGAAAAATCCCATGAAAATTGGTACTTCCAACGGAAGCATCTGTAGTCATTTTATTTCAACCAGATGTTACGGCAGGAGAAGGCTTCGGGGAAGAGAGGATGTGCTCTTTGTGCTGTGTTTAGCACCATGTGCTGTGGGGGGGTCAGGAAGGAACTTCTTTACCCCCCTATCACTATAGCTGTTGCAGGGATGGGGAGCTCCTGGCAACTTGGGCTAATATGTGGCCCTTGAGGCAACACTCTCCGGCCCTCAGGACTCTCCCCAGTCCTTGCTGCTACAGTGGTGCCTCGCAAGACGAAAAGAATCCGTTCTGCGAGTCTCTTCGTCTTGCGGTTTTTTTCGTCTTGCGAAGCAAGCCCATTAGCAGATTAGCGCTATTAGCGGTTTAGCGGCTATTAAAGGCTTAAGGGATTAGTGGATTAGCTGCTAAAAGGCGATTAGCGGCTATTAAAGGCTTAAGGGATTAGCGGATTAGCTGCTAAAAGGCTGTTAGCGGCTTAGATCAGCTGTTAAGCGGCTTAGCGATCAGCTGTTAGGCGGCTTAGGGGCTTGGGAAAAAGGGGGGGAGGGGAAAAAACCCAGGAATCGCAAGACATTTTCGTCTTGCGAAGCAAGCCCATAGCAAATTTGTTTTGCGAAGCACCTCCAAAACGGAAAACCCTTTCGTCTAGCGGGTTTTCCGTCTTGCGAGGCATTCGTCTTGCGGGGCACCACTGTACTTAACTCTGTCAGCTGAATGGCAATAAAGCATCTTGCTTGAGCAGGTGTGGCCCAGAGATGTCCAGGCTAGACTCCAGCCCAGGAAGCCTTTCTCTACCTGAGATCCTGGAAGGTAATAGGGGTGTTTGCATGTTACATGCAGCAAACATGCAATCTGTGTACATGTCAACAATACCTCAATATCTTAAGGGCCACCTCTCCCCGTATGAACCGACCCGGACCCTGCACTTGTCATCTGAGGCCTTTCTCTATGTCTCCCCACTCCTAGAGAGGTTCGCAGGGTGGCAACAAGAGAACACGCCTTTTCGGTGGTGGCTCCCCAACTGTGGAATGCTCTCCCCAGAAAGGCTCGCCTGGCACCGTCATTACACATCTTTAGACGGCAGGGGAAAACATTCCTCTTTACCCAGGCCTATGTTTTTAATTAAGTTTTTTTATCATGGAAGTTTTGTAATGTGTTCTATTGCTGTACACCACCCTGAGATCTTTTGATAAAGGGCAGTATATAAATTGAAACAACAACAACAGTACACTCCATCACACAAACACTTGGACATTTATAGAGAGGGCTTGTGCCAGTGTTCAGTATATATGAGTAATCTGAGCTAGATTTGAACAGGCAATTCCCCCCACACTAGGCTTCATGGACAGTTAGTCTGGTATGAGGATGGAATGGATAAAAATTTGAAATAAGAATAATTCCCTGGAATAAATACATCATTTTTGTTGCAAAGCGAGATTCCTAGCATCTCCAGCAAATCAGAAGGTGGAATTTGGTTAGAACTGAACGTGGAAATGTTTTGCAATTTCCAAGGCCCCATTGTCAAGCAGAGGCTTGACAACCATATGTCAGGAGTGCTCTGATGGTGTTTCCTGCTTGGCAGGGGGTTGGACTCGATGGCCCTTGTGGTCTATTCCAACTCTATGATTCTATGATTCTATGATTGTCCTTGTGGCTCTCTCAGTTCCCATAAATTTCTCCAGTGGCTCCCCTCACTTAATCACACTTGCTTCCTTCCCTCTGAGCCCCTTTGCTTGGTCCCACTAATTTGGGACTAAATTGGGACCAATTTGGAATGTTGATAACAGAATATGCTGCTATTTTATTTGGTTTTTATTAATTGACACGGGCAAAGATTAGTCAGGCCTCTGCCCCTTGGAGCTTCCAGTCTAAAGTTTGCTGTTTGGGAGAAAGAAAGTGTGGGATGACACTTGTTTTGTTATAATGTCATCTAACCTCCCTACAAAGAAATCAGAGTGAATTAAATAGCCAGCGTTGTCTAATCTCCCTGCAAACGAATCAGAATGAGTGCTCAGTTCAGCAGGTGGTGCCCCGATCTCTCTTGTGTTCTTTTCTTCTGGGCCAAAGCTGAACTGGGATGGGGATGTGCAGATGTGCAAAACTATGGTTTGTGCTAGGTAAACTGGCCAGCCAGGGGAGGAGGAGAAGACGAGTTTGGATTTGATATCCCGCTTTATCACTACCCTAAGGAGTCTCAAAGGGACACGGGTGGCGCTGTGGGTTAAACCACAGAGCCTAGGACTTGCCAATCAGAAGGTCGACGGTTCGAATCCCCGTGATGGGGTGAGCTCCCGTTGCTGGGTCCCTGCTCCTGCCAACCTAGCAGTTCGAAAGCAGGTCAAAGTGCAAGTAGATCAATAGGTACCGCTCTGGCGGGAAGGTAAACGGCGGTTCCGTGCGCTGCTCTGGTTCGTGCGCATGCTAGCCACATGATGTACGCCAGCTCCCTTGGCCAATAAAGCGAGATGAGCGCCGCAAACCCAGAGTTGGTCACGACTGGACCTAATGGTCAGGGGTCCCTTTACCTAAGGAGTCTCAAAGCGGCTAACAATCTCCTTTCCCTTCCTCCCCCACAACAAACGCTCTGTGAGGTGAGTGGGGCTGAGAGACTTCAGAAAAGTGTGACTAGCCCAAGGTCACCCAGCAGCTGCATGTGGAGGAGCGGGGAATCGAACCCGGTTCACCAGCTTACGAGTCCACCGCTCTTAACCACTACACCACATTGCAAAGGATGGAATGGGTTGTTGGCCCAAGTTGTGTGTTCCAGGTATCCTCACTTTGAAGTGGCTGTTCACTGGGGCTCCTTGGTTTGCATGGTGGAGAGGGTGAGGCCTGGGCCTCCTCCAGAAACTACGAAGCGCACACCTTGCAAAACACGACCCACAATCCTTTGCAAGGTGCAGGAATCCCCAGAGCAAAGGACTCAACCTGCAGAGGGTTTCCTGCCAGCAAAACGTTTTGAAACCGCCATCCGGCTGTGACGCAGCCGCTTGTTCCATTTCCCACTCTGAAACCTGGAGACTTAGCACAGCAATGTCTTTTTGCCTCTCCTTTCCATACTTGCAAAACCCGTGGGGTGGATGGGGGTGGGCCGCCAGTGTGGGGACCCCCAGCCCACTCGTTCCAGATACATCTGCTCTGCTCTTCAGTTTCTTATGCTTGATTTCTCTGGAGGCACGGCAGGAGAACCTTGCAGCCCTCAGCCACGGCAGGCCTAACCGCAGGCCCGGCTCGGAAGTCCCTGGGCTGGCTGGCGCCTTTGTGAATGGAGCAGAAGTCTTTTGCAAAGCCGCCTTTCATTCATAGGGAGGGCGGGGGGCCCTGCTTGCAAAGAGCTGCTTTGCCGCACAGCTTCCTCTTTGGAAGGGGCAGCAGCCCTGAGCACCTTTTCAGTTACGGCACCGAAACTGTTTTGATATGGGGGTGGGTGGGAGTGGGCTGGGGAGTTGGTTGAAGTGGAGATGGTCAAACTTGGCTTTTTGACGAGGCTCTGAAACATAAAGGTAAAGGGACCCCTGACCATTAGGTCCAGTCGTGGCCGACTCTGGGGTTGCGGCGCTCATCTCGCTTTATTGGCCGAGGGAGCCGGCGTACAGCTTCCGGGTCATGTGGCCAGCATGACTAAGCCGCTTCTGGTGAACCAGAGCAGCACATGGAAACGCCGTTTACCTTCCCGCCAGAGCGTTACCTATTTATCTACTTGCACTTTGAGGTGCTTTCGAACTGCTAGGTTGGCAAGAGCAGGGACTGAGCAACGGGAGCTCACCCTGTCGCGGGGA